>NC_091288.1:195728474-196359724 GCF_032444005.1 Ranitomeya imitator
CTAGATGTTTCGTGTAAAATAAGTTAACGGTCCGTTTATGCCACCGATTTAGGGCGGAATGAAAAAAATCTTATTTTTATATCTAAAGTGCTGCTTTCTATGCGAGCTTTATTACGGTATGGATTTGATATAAACTTTACTACTGCGGAAAGTAAAAACCTGGGAAGTGTTATTTCTCAGATAGAATTATTTAGTGATAGAAAAAAAAATGAGAATGATGGAGATAGGTGGAGCAGAGGATGAGGGGGGAACTAGGAGGATAGTGGGGGGAGTAGTGCCATTATAGGGGCACTATAGAAGATCATGGTGAAGATCATGAAAGAGATAATGGGGTGAGAAAGAAAAAAAAAGGCAATGGTGACTATATGGAGTTTGGGGATCAATGTGTGTATAGATAGATAGATAGATAGATAGATAGATAGATAGATAGATAGATAGATAGATAGATAGATAATAGATAGATAATAGATAGATAGATGATAGATAGATAGATAATAGATGATAGATAGATAGATAGATAGATAGATAGATAGATAGATAGATGATAGATAGATAGATAATAGATAGATAGATAATAGATGATAGATAGATAGATAATAGATAGATAGATGATAGCTAGATAATAGATGATAGATAGATAGATAGATAGATAGATAGATAGATAGATAGATAGATGATAGATAGATAGATATTGTTATATATGGAAGAAAACTATATCTTCCATACTTCTGCATTGTTAGTTTTTGTATTTATATGGATGAAGTGGAGGAAGCAGAGCTAAGGAGAGTACAAGAGTTGTTTGTTTGTTTACAAACACATTGTGGCAAATATTCTATTAAGAGATATTATCATGTATCTCCAACATGTGGACAAACAACTGCTACAGAATGAAACACTGAGCAATAAATGAGGGAGGAGGCCATCAGAAGTGTGAAGAAATGGAAGGGACTGGAGAAAAAGGCTGGAGAAAGAATACAGAGGTGAACACTGCAATAAGGAGAATGACAGAAAGAATGCATGGTGGAAGAGGGTGAAGTTCAGTGAAGGAAGAGTGTAGAAGATTGGGGTAAGGTAAAATAGGAAGGTGTGGGGAATATCAAAAGCAGAAGAGGATAAAAAAGCAATAGAAATGGACAATCAAAAGCATAAAGAGTGTGAGAAAGAAAAAGAAGAATAGAGAGAAGGAAAAAGAACTTAATAGACAGGAACAGAGAGACAGTAAAGGAGAGATGAGGAGGGAGTAAGTGTGAAAAAAAGGCAAATTCAGAGTAAATATAAGTAATAATAATGGGGACTGAAAACAGGAGAAGGATGTGAGGACAAGAAAGAAAATTAGGGAAAAGCTGCAACAAGTCTGTAGGAAATGTATGGGGCTATTAGGAAGCAAAGCTGGAAGCATGAAGAGCAGAGAACATGGAGAACTGGAAAAGATGGAGATGAAGTGCAAGAATGAGGAAAGGAGAGAAAAAGGGGGAGAAAAGAGGAAAGATGGAGAATAGGAACCAGACAGGAAAGAAGACATTGTCTGGGAGATAAAGAATGAGAAAGACAGGGAAAAGGGTAGAAATAACAGAGATGGAAAGAAAACATAAAAATAAAAGAGGGATGGAAGAAGGATAGAAAGGAAAAGAAAGATGGAAGGAGGTAAGGAAGGAAAGAAGAAAGAGGTGATATGGGAGGAATGGAAAATTGGAGAGAGGTGGTAAGGAGAAATGGAAAGAGTGACAAAAGAAGAGAGAAGGTGGAAAAGAAGAGGAAAGAAAGCTAAGAAAGAGATGAAGAGTAAGGAATCACCCGACATTGGGGAAAGAATGGAGAACACTGGTCCTGCTCTATAGGGGATGGGAAGAGGAGTGCTGGGTTTGGATAGTCAGTGGGTAAATTAAGTGAAAGGGTGAACAGAGCAGACCTTGGCATGGAATAGTTAAAGTCTGGAAGGATAAATGTGGAGGAGTCTGAGCTCCATTGTGACAGTTTCCACCATGCAATAGGAAGGAAGACGCAAATGTGCAGCCCACCCTGACATACATGACACAGGGGCAGAAGTGGCGGGGAGGGTCTGCAGCCGATCACAGACATGAGGAGACAGAGAGGACAGGACAGGGGTGGGGGGCAGTCCTCTCACTGCAGATCATTAGTTCTTCAGCCCCCAGTCTCTGAGCAGCAGCCTTCTGCTTTAACTTCGCATTACACACCATTGGATCAACATGCTGTTTGTGTTTAACTTGCACAGCCCTCCCCTCTTCCTCCAGGACTCCCTACAATAAAGCATAGCCTCCACACTCACAAAGAATGTGCTACTACCCGAGAGCTGCCAGTGCACACGGTCCTCCAGAGCTGCACGCACCCTGCCGGTGCACCCGATCCTCCAGAGCTGCACGCACCCTGCCGGTGCACCCGATCCTCCGGAGCCCATGGAGCAGAGGAGCCGGCAGCTCTCAGGCAGGACTTGCTCTGAATTAATCACCTGGCATTCAATGCATCTTTGAGGTCTTCTTCACTTGACGCAGTGAGGAGCTGCAGCTCTGTTCTCAGGCCGAGTCCAGCCCTTGGATCTGTCTAGGAGGAAGCGCCAGGAAGCTGTGCTGGAATTCACAGGGACCCGGCGTCCCAAGGAGACCTGAGCACCTTGCACCGAAGCTCCGGGAGATGCCTGCACGTCTCCGGCAGGTGAGTGGCGTCCAGAGCTGCTGCAGGCTGGGAACCCCGGCGTCCCTGCCGCAGTCTGCCACACATCCAGGCAGTCAGATGGAAAGGATCACTCGTCCCCTGCCAGAACCCGTGCAGCGAAGCCATCCCCCGCTAAATGCAGGGACAGATGTGATCAGGAGGGACACAGCGGCGAGGAGGTTAATTTCCACCCACATCTGCTGGGGCTCCAGATGTGATAGGAGACAGGCTGGCTGAGAGGGGAAGCTGGGGAGATGGGGGGACATGGCAGATCTGTAGACCTCCATGCTGAATCCTGCCCCAACTCCTGGATCGTTTGCCCAAGGATTGGTGAGTCGTGTAATGCCACAGATGAGGAGGGCAGGCTGGGGCATGGGCAGTGGTGGAATGCACACTGCAAGGGGTTAATACAAGATTTGCTTTATTACAGAACCTAGGTCTGTGCAGGACTTCTCCCACCTTGTCCCTCAGCCTCTCACACTGCAAGGGGTTAATGCAAGACTTGCTTCTGGTCTCAACCTAGGACTGCGCAGGACTTCTCCCACCTTATCCCTTCCCCGCTCACATTGCAAGGGGTTAATATATATATATATATATACATATATGTATATATATATATATATATATATATATATATATATATATATATATTCTGGCCAGAACTTGTAACTGTGCATCACTACTCCTACCCTCTTCCTTCCCCCTTCACATTGCAAGGGGTTAATACATATATATATATATATATATATATATATATATATATATATATATATATTATATTCTGTCTAGAAAGTAGGACTGTGCATCACTTCTACCACCTTATCCCTTCCCCGCTCACATTGCAAGGGGTTAATATATATATATATATATATATATATATATATTCTGGCCAGAACTTGTAACTGTGCATCACTACTCCTACCCTCTTCCTTCCCCCTTCACATTGCAAGGGGTTAATACATACATATATATATATATATATATATATATATATATTATATTATATTCTGTCTAGAAAGTAGGACTGTGCATCACTTCTACCACCTTATCCCTTCCCCGCTCACATTGCAAGGGGTTAATATATATATATATATTCTGGCCAGAACTTGGAACTGTGCTTCACTTCTCCTACTCTCTTCCTTCCCCTTTCACATTGCAAGGGGTTAATACTAGATCTGCTTTACACATATGTATTTATGTTTTTTTGTGCAAAACTTCTCCATCCTTGTTCCGTATCCTTTCGCATTGCAAGGGGTTAATATAAGATTTGCTTCTGGCCAGAAACCAGGATCGTGCAGCACTTCTCCTATCTCGAATCTTAAATTGCAAGGATATAATATAGATTTATTTTTCTGGCCACAATCCAGGACTGTGCAGCACTTCTCCCACCTTGTTCCTCACCCTCTGACATTACAAGGGGTTAATATAGGCTTTGCTTCTGGCCAGAACCTAGGACTTGCCCTTCCTCTATGTTATGTGCAGTACTTCTACCTTATTCCTTCCCACTCTGATATAGCAAGGGGTTAATACTAGATTTACTTCTGACCAGCAGGATGGACTGTGCAGCACTTCTCCCACCTTGCTCCTCACCCTCTCCCATTGGAAGGGGTTAATACAGGATTAGCCAAAATCTAGGACTGGGCAGCGCTTGTCTGCACCTTATTCCTCACCCATTCACATTGCAAGGGGTTAATACTAGATCTGCTTTTGTGCAGCTCTTCTCCCTCCTTATATCTTACATTGCAAGGGGTTAATATATGATTTTCTTCCCCTCTGGCACAGCAGCTAGGACAGTGCAGCCCCCTATTGCTTACCCTCCTTTATTAATAAATGATCGGGGTCTAGTCTAGTAAAATAGATTGATAGGCAGCCTCGTAAAACTTTGCGGATCTCCATCATTAACCCCCCCTCCCCCCAGTCCATCCATCTTTGCAGACTGACAGCAAGCAGAGGAAAGCATATTGCTTGCATTATATACTTAGTGTATTTTTTTTTTCTTCCCAAGTGGGATCCATGGCCAGTTGTGTGATTTTGGTGGTCTCAGCCTGACTTTCTGGAGGTGGCGATGTCCTGAATGGTGGCAGAAGCGGAGATTCAGCACCGGCAGAGGTGGAAATTCAGCACCGGCAGAGGTGGAAATTCAGCACCAGCAGAGGTGGACAGCTCCCTGCACCGGCAGGGATCGCCCGGAGTCCTGCACCAGAGCAGCACTGGAGCTGTCCAGCATGTCTCTCCTGAAATGCAGCCAGAAGCTTCCCCAGCCAGCAGAGCCCACTGGATCCCAACCAGGTACTTATCCCCTACCATGCATGTACGATGAATAGATCCCCAGCCAGCAGAGCCCTCTGGATCCCAGCCAGGTACTTATCCCCTACCATGCATGTACGATGTATAGATCCCCAGCCAGCAGAGCCCACTGGATCCCAGCCAGGTACTTATCCCCTACCATGCATGTATGATGTATAGATCCCCAGCCAGCAGAGCCCTCTGGATCCCAACCAGGTACTTATCCCATACCATGCATGTATGATGTATAGATCCCCATCCAGCAGAGCCCACTGGATCCCAACCAGGTACTTATCCCCTACCATGCATGTATGATGTATAGATCCCCATCCAGCAGAGCCCACTGGATCCCAACCAGGTACTTATCCCCTTCCATGCATGTATGATGTATAGATCCCCATCCAGCAGAGCCCACTGGATCCCAACCAGGTACTTATCCCCTACCATGCATGTATGATCTATAGATCCCCATCCAGCACAGCCCACTGGATCCCAACCAGGTACTTATCCCCTACCATGCATGTATGATGTATAGATCCCCATCCAGCACAGCCCACTGGATCCCAACCAGGTACTTATCCCCTTCCATGCATGTATGATGTATAGATCCCCATCCAGCAGAGCCCACTGGATCCCAACCAGGTACTTATCCCCTACCATGCATGTATGATGTATAGATCCCCATCCAGCAGAGCCCACTGGATCCCAACCAGGTACTTATCCCCTACCATGCATGTATGATGTATAGATCCCCATCCAGCAGAGCCCACTGGATCCCAACCAGGTACTTATCCCCTTCCATGCATGTATGATGTATAGATCCCCATCCAGCAGAGCCCACTGGATCCCAACCAGGTACTTATCCCCTACCATGCATGTATGATGTATAGATCCCCAGCCAGCAGAGCCCACTGGATCCCAACCAGGTACTTATCCCCTACCATGCATGTATGATGTATAGATCCCCAGCCAGCAGAGCCCACTGGATCCCAACCAGGTACTTATCCCATACCATGCTTGTACGATGTATAGATCCCCATCCAGCAGAGCCCACTGGATCCCAACCAGGTACTTATCCCCTACCATGCATGTATGATGTATAGATCCCCAGCCAGCAGAGCCCACTGGATCCCAACCAGGTACTTATCCCCCACCATGCATGTATGATGTATAGATCCCTATCCGGCAGAGCCCTCTGGATCCCAACCAGTTACTTATCCCCGTCCAAATCCATGCATGTATGATGTATAGATCCCCATCCAGCAGAGCCCTCTGGATCCCAGCCAGGTACTTATCCCCTACCATGCATGTATGATGTATAGATCCCCATCCAGCAGAGCCCACTGGATCCCAACCAGGTACTTATCCCCTACCATGCATGTATGATGTATAGATCCCCATCCAGCAGAGCCCACTGGATCCCAACCAGTTACTTATCCCCTTCCATGCATGTATGATGTATAGATCCCCATCCAGCAGAGCCCACTGGATCCCAACCAGGTACTTATCCCCTACCATGCATGTATGATGTATAGATCCCCAGCCAGCAGAGCCCACTGGATCCCAACCAGGTACTTATCCCATACCATGCTTGTATGATGTATAGATCCCTATCCGGCAGAGCCCTCTGGATCCCAACCAGTTACTTATCCCCGTCCAAATCCATGCATGTATGATGTATAGATCCCCATCCAGCAGAGCCCTCTGGATCCCAGCCAGGTACTTATCCCCTACCATGCATGTATGATGTATAGATCCCCATCCAGCAGAGCCCACTGGATCCCAACCAGGTACTTATCCCCTACCATGCATGTATGATGTATAGATCCCCATCCAGCAGAGCCCACTGGATCCCAACCAGTTACTTATCCCCTTCCATGCATGTATGATGTATAGATCCCCATCCAGCAGAGCCCACTGGATCCCAACCAGTTACTTATCCCCTTCCATGCATGTATGATGTATAGATCCCCAGCCAGCAGAGCCATCTCGATCCCAACCAGGTACTTATCCCCTTCCATGCATGTATGATGTATAGATCCCCATCCAGCAGAGCCTTCTGGATCCCAACAAGGTACTTATCCCCTACCATGTATGTATGATGTATAGATCCCCATCCGGCATAGCCCTCTGGATCCCAACAAGGTACTTATCCCCTTCCATGCATGTATGATGTATAGATCCCCATCCAGCAGAGCCCTCTGGATCCCAACCAGTTACTTATCCCCTTCCATGCATGTATGATGTATTGATCCCCATCCGGCATAGCCCTCTGGATCCCAACAAGGTACTTATCCCCTTCCATGCATGTATGATGTATTGATCCCCATCCGGCATAGCCCTCTGGATCCCAACCAGTTACTTATCCCCATCCATGCATGTATGATGTATAGATACCAGGAAGCCAAGCCAGCCTGGATATTTAATGCATTGCCTGTAATGCTTTTATGCACTGTCTGTGATCTGTCTTAGTGCCTTTTCTTTGCCATGGCTCTATATATAGCAGCAGCTTTCTGATATTTAGCCACTAGGAGGGTTAATACAACTGTTGCAATATAGAATCTAGGCATTTTCATTGTCTGATATGAGACTTAGATGCCTTTAGGCTCTGGCACTTATACACATTGTTCTGCAGAGCCGGCTCTGTACACTTTGCCAGGGATCTGGTCTAGTCAATCTTTAGGTTTTTATTTTTATTTTTTTGCACAGATTAAACTGTTTACTGATCAGTTTAGAACTTGTCGAAAATGAGTAATGGCTTTGATTGCAAAGGGTCCTCTGGAGAATGGAAATCCGCCGCTTGCCGATCTTGAATACTAAGCTTTTTTTTTTTTTATGCCTCATCTTTATTCAACTGACTTTGGAAATAAAGATAACCAATTTGGATTAACTTCTTCTAGAAATGTATTGCATCCCGTTAGGTCGGTGTATTGCATGGGTATGGGAGTAGGAATATGGAGTATATTTATGGTATGGGACAACTTTTGAGAATTCGCAGCTTCCTAACCTACGGCTTTACTATTGCATCTGCGAAATATTGGTATTATCTGATAGAATGCGCCAATATATTATGTGCACAGCTTTCATCATGAGCATCACTTGATGGGAACTCCCCATGGTTTATCTTGCTTTTCCCTGAGACTGAAGGGTTAAATGTCATCCAGCTCTGCTACATTTGGACATATACTATTAGTAATTATCACTGTCAACCAACAGGCAGTAAAGGATATACAGTGGTATTTAATGCAGGTGGTATATGGTCGTTAGAACACTTCAGATGTTACAAGTATTTGTAAGTGTAAATATTTACATAAAGTTTCCCATTGACGAGCGTTGGGCTTGTTTTATGCACATTCCGTTTATTGTTTATACCTTTTATGCATATTATTGTGCTGGGAATTTATAATGATCAGGAAATAAAGATGAAGCTATTACTTTCTGCATATGTAATGTTTCTTATCTAAGTTTCTAGCAATTGCATACTGGTGGTCATAAGTGGGTTGTGTATATCACTCCGGGGTTGGGTTCGGTTTACGACTGCGCTCATACGGCAGCCTGTTCTGTCACTTTAATAAGTACACCCTATGGACCCCCAGCATGTCACTTTAATAAATTAAATGGAGCATGGCATTGTTGCTTTTACAACTATGGCCAATGAAGCGCATAGCAAAGAAGGGACCGTACTTCTGAAAATTGAAGGCAGTGTCACTTTAACAGTTTTTATGGACAAGGTGCATTGTATTTACTCATTAATGGGTCACGGTAGTGTTGCGGCGGTAGAAGTCTTAAGTACCAGCACAGGTGTAATACTGGCACAAGCCATTTGTGAAAGTGAGAAAATGCTATTTTTCGATGATCTAGTGCAGCGTTCTCCAACCTGTGGCTCATCAAAGCTCCCAACATATTCCGATAAATGCAGGTGGACAGAGCAATGTTGGGAGTTGTAAATCTGCAACAGCTGGAGAGCCACATGATCGGAAACCACTATTGTGCAATTCGATAGCATTATATGATGAATATCATTTTACTAGCCTAGCAGATTTGAGTTTGTCCATTGGCGTGCATGTAGTGATGTTACAATGTGTGGTTCTGTATAGGACTCCGGAAAGCCTTACAAGAAAGGGTACAGAAATAAGATCAAAATAACCATGTCAACTCTGCTACATACGTAAATCAGTCCCAGAATGTTGCGATATTGTGCACCGACCACATAGAACTCAAGGTTCTGATTGTGGAAAAGCTGGTGGTTGGACATCATGTACATAGTGTAAGGTACTATGTAGTATATATATATATACATATAGGCGCATCGTGCTGACAGCTCTGAAGGCTGATGACATGGAATCATCTCTGATGTCAGATTCGAGGTCACCATGGAATTCCCTGAAAACTATAGGGAATCCCCGACCACACGAAGGTCATGGCAAAATATTACTCATACAACATAGGAAAAGTTCATCCTCTACTTTTAGACTAATAGCCTCATTCAGTTTTGTCTTTTTTTTTTTAAATTGCAAAAACATGAAAGTGTCTATCTCATCTCGACAACCTCTTTCAGGACATTTCTCTATGACGCCAAAGTCCATTTATTTCCTTTTGAATGACCGCGTGTAATACTCCATCTCTCCAGTAGTGGCCGCTGCAGTTGACGGAAACGTCCTCCTGCCATATCATCCACCCCTTTAAAATTCCTACTTATCATTCCCACCGTAGACCATGAGCCTCATTCACTTCCTTTCCCGTTGATGCTTAGCTTGCAGGAATTAAAATTCATGCGACTGCGTACGAAACCAAAATAGCTCCCGTACAGATGGACTTTACTCTCTGGTGTGAAGACTTTTTAGTTTCGTTGACTTTTTTTTTTTTTTTGCAGCTTAGGTTGGGCAGGCGACGTCTGTATCATCCACTTGATGCATTGCGGCCTCAATTATAATGACAGATGCTGCTGGAGCTTCCATTCCAGTAACAGAATTAATGATAGGCGCGGGGAATGAAACCGCTTGCCAATCAGAAAGACCATTGTTTAGTGGCAAATTCAGTTGCCAAAAGCATCTTGATTGCATTTTAATGGAGCGAAAATAATATCCCACATGTCCAGGGCAACAGGACTTATCCCAACATGGAGGACAGGTTAATACCGGGAAACAAGCAGCATATGATTATGTTGTCTCTACAGGAGGGAGCCAAACATGTGGCCAAAGATTGACGACCTGGCCGTCCTTGGCCACTTGTCCTTGCTATCTCCTTCGTCTCACATCAGAAGGATGGCTTCTCTAATGAAGCTCCGTTGGTGGCCGTTGTCCGGAATGATTTGGACAATCTGTTAAGACTGGGCACACTATTGTAACATATAGTAACATAGTAACATAGTTAGTAAGGCCGAAAAAAGACATTTGTCCATCCAGTTCAGCCTATATTCCATTATAATAAATACCCAGATCTACGTCCTTCTACAGAACCTAATAATTGTATGATACAATATTGTTCTGCTCCAGGAAGACATCCAGGCCTCTCTTGAACCCCTCGACTGAGTTCGCCATCACCACCTCCTCAGGCAAGCAATTCCAGATTCTCACTGCCCTAACAGTGCAGTGTCTTCTCTGTTCGTTTCCGTGTCTTAAAGATTCCTCATTAGTGATGATTTTTGGTTGGAGGAATAACCCGGGTACTGATATCCGTGCTTCTGTTTCTCTTTCCTCGGAAAATGTCACATCTAACAGCTTGCCACCTGCGCCATCTGAAATTGGGATGTGATAATTATGCAAAGATGCGCAGATCCTTCCCTTTATGGCTCAACGTTTGCTATGTTGTATATCGCCCAGTTCATAAAATCCTAAAATGCAATTTATCCGCACAGCAGAGTTGAGTTTGTCATTTAGCATGGCACATTATAATATCGCTATATCTGTGGTTTTATAAGAGGCCAAAGGCAAGGTGTGTCCGGTGCCAGACCGCTCCTGCCAGCGACTCAGCTGCCTCTGCTGATGTCACATCTACAGAGCAGAAGCTTCTTTTCCACCCTGATTTGTTGACAGGGTGTGACTTCCAACGTCATTCTGACTCAGACAGTGGGAATACATTTTTCAATCAAAATGACGCCTGTCAACAGAGCAGAGCGGTAAAGAAGCCTTCTCTCTGCCAACATGATGTCAGTAGAGGCAGCTGAATCGCCGGTAGGAGCGGTCTGGGACTGATCTGTGTCAGTGAAGAATGGCGTCGGGCACAACAGGCAAGTAGGTAGCAAATACCTGCCTGTCAGTGCTTAGGCACAATTTTTGTTTTTCATAAAGTCCCGGATACACTCTTTAACAACTAGACTTTAAGAAAAACTAAACATTCATTTTTTAAAATAATAAACATTAATTTTTTTAATATAATAAATATTATTTTCTTAATATAATAAACATTCATTTTTTAATATTATAAACATTCATTTTTTAATATAATAAACATTCATTTTTTAATATAATAAACACTCATTTTTTAATATAATAAACATTCATTTTTTTTTAATTTAATAAAACATTCTTCTTTTAATATAATAAACACTCATTTTTTAATATAATAAACATTCATTTTTAATATAATAAACATTATTCTTTTAATATAATAAACACTTATTTTTTTTCATATAATAAACATTCATTTTTTTAATATAATAAACATTCATTTTTAATATAATAAACATTAATTTTTTTTAAAATTTAATAAAACATTCTTCTTTTAATATAATAAACATTCATTTTTTTTAAATATAATAAACATTCTTCTTTTAATATAATAAACACTCATTTTTTAATATAATAAACATTCATTTTTTAATATAATAAACATTCATTTTTTTTAATTTAATAAAACATTCTTCTTTTAATATAATAAACACTCAGTTTTTAATATAATAAGCATTCTTCTTTTAATATAATAAATATTAATTTTTTTTAAATTTAATAAAACATTCTTCTTTTAATATAATAAACATTAATTTTTTTTAAATATAATAAACATTCTTCTTTTAATATAATAAACATTCATTTTTTTAATATAACTTTGTCCAGGATAAAAAAGTTAGGACATTTTGCAAATCGCAAAATTTGGGGATTTTTCTTAATTTCCATTTAAAAAAAAAATGAATGCAAGTGGCTTCCAAAACCCCTACTTTACCCCCACTTTATTTCCCCACCTTTTTCTGCAGTGATATCAGAACGTCCTCATTTGGAGCACAACTGATGGCAGTGGAGTGCCCAGCGCGGCCTCCTCTGTCCCCTGAGAGTTGTGTTTGTCAGATCAATCTCCTGCAGCAGTTTATCCCCAGAGTTAGTGAGCTATAGGAGCTGAACTGACGATTTCACTGCCATCATCTGTACTCCAAATGTAGAAAATTTAAAAATAAAATGATTTGCAAAGTTTGGTAACTCTCTATGCTGAACAAAATTACCATTATTATTATTATTTTTTATTTTTAATTAGTTTATTTTTTTTTAACTCAGAGAATGATCAGAGTGCACCAGGGCAGAGTTAGTGTAAGGCGAGTATCAGATATTGGTATGACCGGTGCATTTCTGTATTATTGATTCCAACCTGACAAGTTTCCCGGTTCAGGTCGTAGACCCTTAATACTCTCATCAGAATCTAGTCTGTGGGTATAAGGGACATTTTTTTGGAGCCTTCCCTATCCAATTTCTCAGACGCTCCTAACCAGATCTTGATTTTGGATTTATTTTCATAGCCATAAGGAAAACAGCTGCCAGATACCTTGCGACCAGGTACTGAACCTTGTTTCCCCCTACAGCAGACATCAAGGGGCAATATGGCTGCCCTCATACACATGGATGCTGCACTGTTATTGCTCATGGGGTGCACCCACCTTGATTTCCAGGTCCAGAAACGGAACAGTAAATGACAGATCCAGCTCTGCTACATGCAGATCAACCTCAGCAAATGGTAAAAGAAGCGACCATCCGCCTAGACCTACAATGAGTACGTTCATCCTTAGCGTCTTTCCGGTTTTAACCCTTTATCGCCTTATCGTCCTTCCAATAATTACTTTTTCTGAATTTTTTTTAAATTATTATTCATGAATTTCGATCGATATAATTACCTCGTCGTCTCCCTTCTTACCTAATGGTCGTGCTGACAAGTGGGAAAATTTGTAATAGTATTTGTACATTGGGGGGGGGGGGGTCGGGAGAGTAATCCATCAGCAGAACGGCACAAGAGGGACTCGAGTGGTAAACGTTTTACTCCTGAGTGGGTTTTTTTTTTAATTTCTTTCGGCAGCCTTGCTTTCTATCAGTCACTAGTATTCACATGTATATAGGGTGAGATCCTTCATTGCTCCTGCCTCCTTCATCCCAGATAACATGCCTATGGTCAATGTATGGACGGTTAATGTATAAAGCAAAGATGAGACTGTAATCTATCATGTATATGGTTTATTTAAAGGGTTTGTCCAGAGCTAAGATGACCCGTATAAGTCATCAATATCAGATCGGTTGGGGGTCCCATACCCCAAACACCACTGCTCCATACACTATCTAAAGTCATTAGAATTTGGGCTGCAGTACCTGAAAATGACCACTATATGGAGTACGGCGCTGTGGTGTCTAAAATGGACAGGGGTGTCAGATCCTCCCCGATCTGATACTGATCATCTGTCCTGAAGAAGGTCATCAATAGCTTAGTCCAGGAAAACCCTTTTAACTAGACAAAATTAATCTCTGTTACATCAGAATATTTATTAAAAACCCAGTCCGGTACCATCTCTCCTTGTGGAGGACCCAACAGTTGAGTGATTTGGATGAACAATGTGTAGTTCTTCCTTCCACCTGTGGTGGTGCTGCAGAGAAAGTGAATACTTGCTGCTATACTCCCGCAGGGATTGCTGATCCCAGAGGTGGAACACCCTGTGATCAGCCAAATACATATAGGCTTTCAACATCAATCTGGTCACTTTTTCAATGTTCCCAACTTCCGATGTGTGTAAGATACAGGCTAGGCCAAGATCTGTAACCAGTATTTAACTAGACATTTTTCCAGCCTTGTAATAATGGTCTCATTATTTTGTAGCTTTGCCTATATTTTTTTTTTCACTTTTACACTTAGCGCTGGCAGCAATAGAGAGTCATCGTTATGAGCCGTGTAGTGAAAATGAAAGCAGCTGCACTGAGGGATCTTCCTAAGGACATATTAAAATACAATATGTTATATGATCCCAGTAATCTTCAGACTCATGGGCAAACTCAGTGGAATTATTGTAATTGCTACATGAAGTTTAGCAACTAAATGATCATGTTAATATTAAATCTAATCTGTCAAATCTCCTATCAAATGACGGCATAGGACAGAGAAGTAGATACTGAGTTTGGCAATATATAGTTTGCTATGCTTTGATTTAGTATTTTCATGTAAAAAAAGCTTTGTAAATTCTGTTAGAAAAAAGCCTGTGAGTCCTGCCTTCCCCGCCCACACACAGTGATTGGCTGCTCTTTGTATACACGCCCATAAATCACTTTGTGGGCGGAGAAAGTGGGACTCACAGGCTTGTTCCATGAAATCTTACAGAATGTACAAAGCTTGCTTTCCCATGAAAATACTGAATCAAACCACAGAAAACTATATATTGCTGAGTTCAGCGTCTCGCCCTCTATCCTTTGCTGACATCGGATAAAAGATCTGACAAATTAGATTTCATGATATTTTAGTAGCCAAAAGTCATGTGGCCATTAAAATAGATCCTGATTTTTGCAAATCATAGAAAAGTATATACTGTATCAGCCACTCTATAAGTGTCCAATGCAGCCCTTTTATAATAATCCAGCAGAGCCCCTATAATGGTAATTTTATTGACCTGAGCAAAGGTACATGTTGGCGTATTATATATTGTTACATCTTATCAGCTATATAATTCAGTCGGTATGAGAATATAGATGAGACAAGGAGAAGCTGTACGTTCCAAGAATAGGAATGAATTAGTGATAAAAACAAA
This sequence comes from Ranitomeya imitator, assembly GCF_032444005.1. NCBI lineage: Eukaryota > Metazoa > Chordata > Amphibia > Anura > Dendrobatidae > Ranitomeya > Ranitomeya imitator. Next base: position 195,743,416 of record NC_091288.1, read on the forward strand.
ATACAGGCGACATCTATCAGGATCTATTATTGGAACAGTACAGTCTAGACTCTTAGCACTCGCTTCCTACACATGGAGAAATACAGAAGATAGATAGAAAAGTCAGAGATAGATGTAGCAGAGTCAAGTGTGTTGTTTAACACTTAAAGAGGATCTGTCGGCTCTCCTGTCAATTTTAGTAAATACTTATGTTCCTAGTGAAATCAAAACGCTATTATGCCTCCCGGAAATGTCAGTCGATTCATCCAGGATTTCAGAGCAAACATAGTTAAAAGATCTGACCTTGGACCATAGGAATAGGTGAGACTAGTCCAGTGCTTCCCCTAGATGACTTCTCTACCTATGTGAACACAGGGAGAGACCTGTCAATCACCTAGAGTGGGGCGGAGAGATGCCGGTCGGAGGCGTGGCCTGACTAATCTAATCTATTACTGTGGTCCCTGGTTGGATCCTCCAACTTCGTTTTCCATGGATCATCAGAATGTTTCAGACTAAAACATATCTGGCTGCAATCAGGCAACAAAGCTCTGATTTATGCTGACCGGTTTTTCCCACAAAGTTGATTTTAATCAATAGATCTTGGAATAATAATAATTTCCACAATTGGATGTGTTTAAATAAAATGTTCCTGTGCTGAGATAATCTTGTAAATGTGTCCCTGCTGTGTACTGTGTAATGGCTGTGTCTGACCGTACAGGAACATGGTCTGATCATACCACATCTCCAGGGCAGGGGAGGAAGCAATAGAGAGGATACAGACATTACAGCACGGGATCACAAATAACTATTTCTTTCAGGTAAAACATTTTTTAAAAATAGACAGGAAAATGCTTTAATGCTTATAAATGGAATCAGCTGTGATCCCCTGCAGTAATGACTGTATCCTCTCTTTTCCTTCCCCCCTGCTCAGAAGCTGTGGTATGATCAGACCATGTTCCTGTACGGTCAGACACAGCCATTACACAGTACACAGCAGGGACACATTTATAAGATTATCTCAGCACAGGAGTATTTTTTTTAAACACATCCAATTGTGGAAATTATTATTATTCCAAGATCTATTGATTAAAATGATCTTTAAAATTAGCTTTGTTCTTGTTAAAAAAAAAAAAAAACCTTTAATGAATTAAGACTGGTTGTTGCCATTTGGGGCTTTTTCTCTACTTTTGTGGAATTGCAGAGGAGCTGTAGACTGTAAACTATGACAAATAATGCTGTGGACTGTAAAAAATGTGTATGGGGAATTCAATCATGTACTAAAGAAGACATATCTGGAGTTGGGACAGATCCTCCTTAAAGGGAACCTGTCACCTGAATTTGGCAGGACCGGTTTTCGGTCATATGGGTGGAGTTTTCGGGTGTTTGATTCACCCTTTCCTTACCCGCTGGCTGCATGCTGGCCGCAATATTGGATTGAAGTTCATTCTATGTCCTCCGTAGTACACGCCTGCGCAAAGCAAGGCCAGCGGGTAAGGAAAGGGTGAATCAAACACCCGAAAACTCTGCTCATATGACCGAAAACTGGTCCCGCCAAATTCAGGTGACAGGTTCCCTTTAAAGCACTAATGCGATTTCACTCACTTCCACAACGGGAGGTGAACAGGGCCGATGACGTCACATCTACAGGTATCTATCTGGTTACATAAGTGAGGGGCAAGTATCACGTGCATATCCTATCCTAATCACTGAGCCAGGTACATGATACTTACCGCTCGTGGCTGGATAAATACCTGTAGATGCAACCTCACTGATCCCACGCAGATGCCAATGAGGAAGTGTGTGGAGTTGGATGGACCCTTTAAATGTGGCCTTTCTTGTACATTCCAAAGTTAGCGGAAGATCCCAGCGCTTCCATCAAACAAAAAAACTTTTAGCTTGATGAGGTTATGAGTAAGAAGAAACACTTCGAAACGCGTCAACCATCATTGCTATTTTTCAGGATACAAATAAACGTTTTGTATTTCATGGAAGTGCTGGACCTACTTCTAACTTTGGATGACCTTTTCCGTGGACTTGAGATCCTTTCCACTAGCTGAATAGGTGAACTGATAATTTCTCTTCTATTTCTTGCACATTGTGATATCTCCCTGAAAATACATAACAAAGTTTTTTTTTGTTTTTTGCTTAGTAGATTTACTTGCAGTCCTATGTAAAATCACACCTTGATCCATTACAGTCCAAGTTAGGTGGTATCTGTCCATTTCAACTTTGCTGTGTCTATAATATGAAAGTATCCCAAAAGGTAGAACTGCGGGTGTTGCTGCGCTACTGGTGAAGAATTTATCATAAGTCATATGGCAAGGCTCGCTAAAGGGTCGTTATTGACTTTTAGGATTGCTACCACCAATTGTTGGCACTAGAGTTCAAGTCCTCCTCCTCCTTGAAGAGGCAACTTACATATTTAATTTCCACGAGGAGCATGCATGGCCTAAAAGTCTCCTCACGCTGGCTTGTCGCTTTCCACAAGGAGAAATGTTAACCCCTTAGATCCCAGGATTCAGATGAGTAGAAATAAATAGCAAGTTTTTTTTCCAACGCGTTTCGAGGTCGAGCAGACCTCTTCCTCAGGGGAACCACAATCTATAGTATGGAAGTAATCACTTCTTTATACTAAAGTGTGTAAAAATATATAATTTGTAATGTTCCGACCCTACTGTATGCCATTAATAATACTAGTGTCCACTTATGTGGCAGAGAGGGGTTCGGGCTTCCTCAGGATATATCTATACCCAGGGGTCAATGTTAGATCCTTATCAGCAGATATCAGTGTGTGCGAATGAATGTGTCTAATCCAATAAATAAATAAAAATTCCGTCCACCGTGTTCTATAATCCATAAGTCTGGGTAAGTCCATCTGTCGAGGCGGCACCTCGTGGATATTACTCTCGTCTACAATGCCTTGTCCTTATTTCCTCCCCCTTCTCCAGGTCAGATACAAGTTATGCACGATCACGTTTGCTCACGAGAAGGTACATTGACTTCCAGCATGAAGTGCTCACGAGGGGTCCTGCCTTCCCAGCTCCAGACCCCGCTCTGCGCCACTTCTCCTCTTCCCCAATCATAAAACAGGTCTTAAATCAGATTTTCAATTTCTAACATCAACAGGATTTCCCAAACGGGGAGATACAAAAAAAAACCAACAAAAAGTCGAAACAACCTTTTTTTTCAGTCTCATTTTTAAAGTGGAGTTTACTTGTCTTCCCTGTACTTACGCTCTTACGATCCACTTTGGGATGTGTAACTCGGCAGGGGGACTCACCTCCTTCCCTGTAGGGTTTGATGCTCCACGTTGTCTGTTTGCACCGTTATGAAATATTTAGGAGTTTCCAGTGGTGAATAAAGAGATCATTAATATAAATTGATTCCAGTGTTCCTGATGGGTTTCTGTAGCAATGGTCTCTACGAGGGGAGATGTGCCGGGAGCAGGACACAAATAGATGGTTTATTGCGAAGTTCACGTCTCCTACTGACTGGATGCGCTGCTTTTGGATAATATTGTTATTTGGAACCATTTTTACAACTCCAGATTTCCATTGCTAAGTATTCCATTTCACCATCCGTGCGACAGCTGTAACTTCTGACCCTGATCTCATTCTACTGAGCTTGGATCCCCCCTATGGCAATCAATATCCTGCTGAGAGGTTAAGGCAGTGATGCAGACTCTAAAACTGGTCAGACACTTGTAAAGTATTGTCTGTAATACCATCAATCAATTACATGTTGGATCAATGATCGTATGAACCAGGGGAGAACACATCATTGGTGCAACCTGTGCGGCGACACAGGGGCCTAAGGGGTAAGGGGACCATTTCTAACTCCATATCAGGTGCAATTTTACATTTTCAGGAGCTGTTGGGCTGAAAAGGGCCCATATATTGTTCATGCACAGAGGCCCTTTTCTGTCTCTACCCGCCAGTGGTATGAACTAAAGAACCATCAGCAAGCCAGGCTAAACATGTAATTCGGGGAGCGGCAAATAAGCACGTTTGGATGATCATGCCATAGACTTGAAGACTTGTAGCTTTTTAGGTGTAGTTTTATAAACATTTTTGGTATTTATTTTTGCATTTTTCATATCACAATCAGTATTAAAAAAAATAGAAATCTTGACATTTTCACACTGACCCCTGGAGCTATTCCAGACTCATGCTTTTTATTATTTTAGGAAATTAAGGTGTTATCCATCTTTGTAGAGGAGGAGGAGGTGATCTGTGACATCACCTATTGTGAATTATGGATCCTGTGTTATCTACTGTATATAGAGGGGTTATCAGTCATTGTACAGGAGGTGGAGGAGGTGAGCTGTGATATCACCTATTGTGAATGGTGGATCCTGTGTTATCTACTGTATATAGAGGTGTTATCAGTCATTGTACAGGAGGAGGAGGTGAGCTGTGACATCAGCTATTGTGAATGGTGGATCCTGTGTTATCTACTGTATTTAGAGGTGATATCAGTCATTGTACAGGAGGAGGAGGTGTGCTGTGACATCACCTATTGTGAATGGTGGATCCTGTGTTATCTACTGTATATAAAGGTGTAATCAGTCATTGTACAGGAGGAGGAGGTGATCTGTGATGTCACCTATTGTGAATGGTGGATCCTGTGTTATCTACTGTATATAGAGGTTTTATCAGTCATTGTACAGGAGGAGAAGGTGAGCTGTGACATCACCTATTGTGAATGGTGGATCTTGTGTTATCTACTGTTTATAGAGGTGTTATCAGTCATTGTACAGGAGGAGGAGGTGAGCTGTGATATCACCTATTGTGAATGGTGGATCTTGTGTTATCTACTGTATATAGAGGTGTTATCAGTCATTGTACAGGAGGAGAAGGTGAGCTGTGACATCACCTATTGTGAATGGTGGATCTTGTGTTATCTACTGTATATAGAGGTGTTATCAGTCATTGTACAGGAGGAGGAGGTGAGCTGTGATATCACTGATTGTGTATGGTGGATCCTGTGTTATCTACTGTTTATAGCGGTGCTACCTGTCATTGCAATTCTGTCTTTAATGATAATGAAACTAACGAAAAGTCTTTCCTGAAGATCAGGAAGTTTAAAGATATGAATAAACATGAATAATAAGTTTGATATGAAACCAAAAAAAATTGTTAAATTTTAAAAAAACAAATATACTAAACTCAAAAACCTGATTTAAACAACAGGTCATTTTCTGCAGCTACACTTTTACCTATGGCCATGTCCTGTTTTTAAAGGATCCATAACTGACATTATAGATCTGTTGTGATCAGAGCTGCCACGATCCATCATGGACCATCAGCATCTGTTAGACTCACTGATTGCTCCATTGACTATAGGTCCATTAGGATCCAGATCTCACCATTATTCTATAGTCGTTCTATTGAGGATCCATACCCGGCCAGTGGCTATTAATGGGTCAGATTTTCCTTTTTTTTTAATCTGCTCGACAGAAGAATGCAGCGTGTAATTGAAAAAAAGCAATTGAATTTGCATGCAAGTGTGAACAAAGCCTAATATTCAGGAGGAATATAAGCCGTGGAATTCTTTACGCGTGAATGGTGTATCTGGATTATCTCAGATCAAGAGCTGCATTAATCTAGAAATTGTTCCTCTAGGTTCAGCAGATACGAAGTAGCCGTAAGAGTGTTGAGAATCCAAGGAGGAGGGATGTTGATGTTGGCCACGGCATCGTGGGCATGAGGTTGTACGCAATTATTTATTCATTAATTTACTTGTGATCGCCAAGGGCAGAGCAAACATCAAATAGATCCATGCGGGCACGTATGCTAATCTAAATCATATTTCATAGAAAAGAATGAGATACTACTCCAGAGATGGGCTCCTTATGGTCTACACGCTAGTCAATGTTCTCCATCTACATCACTATAGCCATGGGATTTCTTTATTTCATAAGTTTCAGTATTTTCATAGCGGATTAGTTATTCTGCTGAAAAAAAACATAACATGAGATACAGTATAACGGTGCTGAGTTCTCTTCTTACCAAGGGCAACAAAGGTGGAGCTAGGAGCAGGCAGAACAGGCAGCTGCCTAGGGCACTGTTGAGGATGAGGCCATATAAGTATAAAAAATTCCCTGGAGGCAAGAAATGAGCTGAAAAGTAACTATGATTCCAGGTGTCTAGATGGGCCCGTATTGAGAGCTGTGCATGTGTGGTGAAAAATATGGGGCTAGAGGAAAATATGTGCTATTCAAAGGAACACTGTATGAAAAGGGGTGAGATTATGGGAGTTTAAATTAATAATTGTCCACCCACCCCACTGCCATGCTGAAATTTAGGGATCGAGCGTTCACATTTCATCCAAAAACAGCGCCATTCTGTTCCGCAGGCTGTCTATGGTACTGCAGGCAGCCCAGCCATATTCACTTTCAGCTAAGTTCACATGTCCAGTAATCATCCGTTAGAATGGATCAAGCAGCAATCCGTTGACAACAAAGTATTTTTGCCCAGATAACAAAACCGATTTCAGCTTGATCCCTTTTTTTTTATACATTGAAGTCTATGGAAAACAGATCTGTTAGTCAGTCATCCGTTTTTCTTTCATTTGAAAAGGATCTTTTTTTTTGCTTTCTGGATCAATTTCAAATGGAAGAATATCGGATGGTTATTTAACAGATCCTTTTTCCATAGACTTCAATGTTAAAAAAAAAAACGGATCCAGTTGAAATCAGTTTTCGAAAAAAGTTGTTTCTGCACAACATTTTTTTGTCAACGGATCACTGATAAGATCAGTTCTAATGGATGATAACTGGACATGTGACTATAGCCTTAGTAAAAAAAGTTATGCCGAAACAACTTTTTTTGTCCATTTTTAGAAACGGATTTCAGCTGGATCCATTTTTTTTTTTAACATTGAAGTCTATGGAAAACGGATCCGTTACTTAGCCATCTATTTTTCTTTCATTTGAAAAGGATCCTTTTTGCTTACTGGATCAGCTTCAAATGTAAGAAAAAACCCGAATGGCTAAGTAATGAATCCATTTTCCATAGACTTCCATGTTAAAAAAAAAACTGATCCAGCTGATATAAAAAAAAAAATTCAGGCAGACAAAAACATTGTTTCTGCACAACTTTTTTAGCCAACGGATTGCTGCTGGATCCGTTCTAACGGATTATTACTGGGCGTGTGAACATAGCCTTACAGGCTTGAACTGCAATACCAGACGCAGCCTGTGAACAAAAGTGGTGCTGTTTTTGGCAATGAGAACTGAATATTTCTATATACAAAAAAAACAGGACGACAGGATATGTTAGATATATTAGATAGTGTCCTGAAACCATTCACAATAACTGGTGGCAAATGACAACTGGATATTATCATTGATAGATCTCTACCCTGTCAACACTGATTGGCCAATGTCATGATATATAAAAAATACCCCCTATAAAAAATGTAAAGGTCTATATAAACATTTCCAGGAGGAATAATAGAGGAATGGCATAATGTCGAGTTTTAAGTAAAGATGTTTCAGAATTTAAAGAAGAAATATAAATATTTACTAAAACAAAGATGTCAGGAGAGCCGGCAGACCTCTTGGCACAACTCAATCCATGTCATGCCAGCCATCACAAATGACAACAATTTTTTTTATACGTATTATTTTTTCCCCAAATATTTTGGTTTATTTCTTCACTTGTAGACTTGTTATGAAATAAAACGACCACTTTAAATGCAATTTCATTTTCCGTCCTGCGGAATATCCCTGAGCACATAATAAATGTCAGCTCCGCTGACACTCACTCGCTGTTTCTGTTTGGGTAGATCGTTGACGGGAAAGCCAAGCGAAGGTTGCCTCTTGCGAAGGTTTTAATAAAAAAAAAAATCATGATATCTCGTTGGGAAAATTGAGCCTGCTGTTGACAGTTTGGAAATCCAGCGGCACGATGACATCAATAGGAGTCATTCTATTCGGAATCCCTCCCCTCCCCCCCATTCCCTCCTCAATTCTTTTTTATGTATCTATTTATTTATAGAGGAAATAAATACAGCACTTCACAAAAGAGACAATGTCGTTTCGCCAGACCAATCAGTCCTATTGTTTCCGCGCTCTCGTGCAGAGAGAAGCATAACCATGATGAAAATCCAGCATTCATAGGCTCTTGTTCCGTTGAGGGGCTGACAATAAATCTTGACATAACAAATGCAGGAAAAAAAAAAAAAGTAAATATCATATTAAAGTATATCCCCGCCTGAAGAATCTGGAAGGATTTGTTATATCTCGTTGGCACCGGATAAAGGGTTGTTGCTTGAGGAACGATGCCTAAGACATATGTAGGATCATATTAATGTGGAAGGATGCGATTTATGGTCACGACTGATTGCATTCAGTGGTATCGTTATCTTAAGTCGTTTATGCAAATTCTCCTATAAAAGTCTGTTTGAACTCTTTTCACTCCAATTGCCTTCTGGTATGATGAACTATTTGCTTGTAGGGAGACTTTAAAAAAATGTAATTGTTTACATAAATCAATAGAATTAGGAAATATAAGAAAATATGTCATTTATCTTATCAAGGAAATACTTTATTTTTCTCCATTTATGAGCCACTTCTTTTAAATTTATAATTTAGGCTGAAAAACTGCTAAATTTTTTTGTGGTAAAAGACCTTCTAGTCTATGGCGAGAGAAGGGGGAAGCAGACATATGCACAGATCAGGCTTCAGCTTTCTAGTGTATTGTGTTGCCTCAGAGCTGGAAGTACAGCTACCCTGCTCAGTGCTACTCTGTGTTCTACATGCTTCCGCTGATTCTTAACATGCTAAATAGAAAAAGAAGAGCAGAATTCTTCACGTTTCTGTGTATAGGACACATCATAGCAGCCTCTTTTTCGAGAAAAAAAAACAACAGATCTGTGTTTTTTTAATTTGGAAAAGACGCCATTATTGCGTAGAAAAGCATCGTCCAATAAAAAAACCTCCATCTACTATTTTTGTAGCAAGAGACGTTCTTCCAGCCATCCGGCCTATCTGAAAGCGTTTTTATTTTTCTTCTGCCACAAAGCAGCAGCAGGTGGACCTTTCAAACCAGGAGTTACCACGCTATCCCCTAGGTGAGCCTTGTCGTATTTTTTACTTTTTATCCTCCTCTAATAGGGTCCCCCTATTTTGTGTGCTTCACAGCTTTTTTCGAATAATAGCAGCTACTCTCCATACACTAGTTCATAGACAGGGAAAAATTAGTGATAGAGCCTGCAGAGGGGGACATTGATGAAAAATACAGGATATAAGTCATGTAATGATCACAAATAGTGTAATTCCTCATTTTAATATTATTGCAATGCAAATTTGCATGTGAAAAAAATCTGAAATTGGCCTTGTGTCCATACTTGTAACCATTTTGCTTCTGCAGGTTGTCATACACTGCAAGCTGCTCAATGCTGTTCAGTGTGAATCTCTGTCGACTCACTGTCCAGTGTTTTCTGTAATTTCCTGAAAATCGTCAGAATTTTCATTGATCAAAATTGAGCTTAGATTTGTATTCAAGTGGCACCGGATCCTGATCTGATAGGGAACCCAGCTAATAAGACAGACGGCAAACAGCATTGAGCAGCTTATAATGCATTATTGCAATATACACAAGTTTCAGAAGCCATTGAAAAAGACACACGAGTGTACAGAACACTGTGAGTAGAAGACTCAGGAGAACTGATGCTCAATGCTAGATATTCTGGAACATAGATCAGTGTAATCGAAACTAAAGTGAAGTCACGTGACCAATGAATAACTCGTGAGTAATTCATTGCTATGGTTTAATTAAAAATAGGTCGTTAACTCCCAAAATCTGATACACATGGCACAACACCACAATGTGTTGCCTTGTGCTCTGTATTTCTAGAATATGATCTACTTCTGCGAGAGAATACAAAAGAGAGTAACATGCACCTGATAAAGCATGGTGGTAAACTCTGCAGGAATCATACATGAGAAATCGGAGTCCTAGTATCTACACAACCATAGTATGTGTCCTAGTGGCTACAAAGATTTATCCAACTCATGGGTTAAGGGATCCGAAGAAAAAATCTTTGATGACAGAGAATGAAACTGACTTCATTGCAGAAAAGCAATCAGTGCTATTGTTTTACTCTATACAGCCCCTCAATGCAGAATTAACATGCGACTTGGCAACTATAGCTTGCAGTAAACACTCATATACATTGAATATGGTTGTCATGGTAAGCTCATTGTATTTGCCAAAGTCTTCATGTCTTTAACACATTTTCAGGATGTTATGGTGTCTGCAGAGGAAGATTATTCATCAGTGATTACAATGCTAATTGTGTAGCCAAGGATGCAAATTAACAAATGATTTATATACCTTTTACGGTCAGTAATTGGCTATGGAATGATCAGTCTTACTAGAATTGGATAATGCAAGATTGTGTTAAATGTGTAGTTTGGTGTTTAATCTTCAGATTGTTTCTCAATGAAGTTCTTTATAGAACTGAGATTCCTTCAAAAGTAATCATCGATAGCTCTCTAATCCATATACCTTTGAAAGAAAAGTTCATGCAGGTCTCCCCAACATCCTATCAATTGTAAAATGAGAGGGTCAGTCATGGATGTCCGTACTGTCCCACCCCCATGTCTATGCCGAGAATACATTTGTGTACATGGTGCCCTGTATAGGAAATAAATTTGGCAGAGCCTGTACACAACCAATATTAATTGTATGGTAATCTGTATTATTATTGTACATACATTTTATCTAATCTATAATACTGATAGGTTAATTATTATTTAACTGATGGAAGCCTGGCCAGATGCTTCTATGGATCTGCTGAAGAATCCTTTGGTGGCCCAATCATAGTCCAGACTTGCTTTCTCAAAACTTGGTGCAAACTAGACAACAACCACTTTGGGAGCAATAATGGTGGCAACATTGGTTGTCAACAGAGTTGAGCAAAAAGCTTTGCGAGACCCTGGAATTGCCTCCAAGTAAGTGGTCACAAGAGGCACTCAGGTGATCACTAGGCTCCGACACTGCATCAGCATGACCTGCATCAAGCCATAACATCATGACGTCAAAGGGGTCTAGTGAAGGCACTCAGATGGCTGACATTCAAGTGCCAGCATCCTTAGTGCTGCTTGTGATCACTGAGCTCAGTCACTGCATCCTCATCACGTGCATCAAGCCACGACATCATGACATCTCAGGGGTCTAGTAATCACAAGAAACAAACAGGAAGCCAAATTCGAGTGCCGGCCAAGGAAGTTTACACTGCCTGGTTGAGTTGCCTCAAAATACCAACCAAGGTTGTCTTGTCAACCATCCAAAAAATTGAAAGACAATCCATAAAAATAGGCCTGTCCATAAAAAATTGAAGGTGTCCGTGATCTTTTTTGAAGCTGAAGAAACTTCTACAGCTTATTTTGACTGTATAATTATCATTTTATAGTTTGCATTAAATGCAACTCATGTATTTATATTAGACTTATGGGCTGTACACATGTATCACTCATAATCATAGAAATGTATTATCGTTTCCCAATATGTCATCAAAAATATTGTCTGTCCGTGATTTTTTGATAAGCTGTCCAGAAAAAATAAAAAGTCAACTTGGCCACCGTGGTATCAACATGGATGTGGGATCTGGCCCCTGTGATCAATTTGGTTCATTCGAGTTGTCACCCGTCTCTTCCAGACACTGATATAATTTAAGGGGCTGACTAGCCAAAAATAAATTATTACATGAGTATAAAAATAAGTAAATTATGCAGATTACTAATTTGATTAATGTCAGGAAGGGGCATTAATCTTCTGCTTGGGGATCGTGCATGTCGTCTTCTGGGTTGTGTCCGACACAGGCCAACACTACCTGTGAAAAGACTGAAAGGAGGATTGGCTTAGCTTTTATAATTAGAAGTCAACCAGCTCCCTTCACAGTCCAGTCCACAGGCATATTTATTGCAAATATTGTATACGCATAGGGGCCATAAATGAGATTGGATGGTTTTCACGCACAGTTCTGATCACATGCCAACAGAGGAAACCTGAGTGGGACCTCCTGGGCACATGGCTTGTAGCTGACTATAGAGAAATCTTTTAGACGTGATCTATATAAATAACTTCTGTAACTGCCCATTTGAAACAGACTTACCTACAATTCTATTTTAGCAGGACTATTCCTTTAATTCCTCTAACAAATGACTGAATGTTAACTTCTTGACCAAAGAGGATAACTTAAAGTGTGACCGTCGTTTGAAATTTTATTTCATAAATCAATAGTACACGTGAAATTAAGCAACTTTATAATATACCTTATCAAAGAAATCTGCTTCTGCCTCATTCTAGACCATATTCACTGAAGAGAGATTTTAACCATGAATTGAGACTTTTGAGTATAAACAATCAGTCCGGTAGTAGAAAGAAGAAGATTTCTCTGATAAGATACATTGCAAAGTTGATGATGGTTACACTTTAAGTCATTCTCTTCTGTCAAGTAGTTAAAGGAGTTGTCCACTACTAGTGGATCGCCCCCACGTAAGGGCAATGGGGTACTCGGTACCGGGTCCTTCAGTTCCCTCAGCTGGGATGTCACGGTGGCCGACCCGGACCGTGGCCCTATGAGGGGCGCCCAAATAAAAGGGTAGAGTTTATAGAATAACGGTAATGTTCGGGACGCCACCTGTGGTATTCAGTCATGGTGACCGACGCTGCTTAGGGGTCTGCTGGGGTGATGTAATGGCAGCTAGATGGTATACCTTCCCACAGGTGAAGTATATCCCCAGGGCTTCCCAGAAGTGTAGATGTTGATGGTGGATGATGTAAGGCTCTGGAAATAACGAGGACACAATGGGTGCAGTCTCTTTACCTTTACTGAAGGCTTCAGCATCCACAGTCCAGAGTGCCGGATAACAGGGTAGGCAGAGTCCGGCTGGTCTGATGGCAATTCCAGAGTCCCCTCATCCAGGTGGAAATCAGTAGCCTTCCCCTTGCGCACAGTAACGTAGTAGGTCCCTACTTGGATTAGCTCCAATAGGGTCCTCACTCTTGTTACTTCTCTCTCTCTGTCCCCCAGATGGATAGGACATAACCCGTATGACGGTGGTGGCCTGAGGCTATTTTATAGGGACCCTAGCGTCGCCCCTCCTCCGCGTTGCCACCTTGTTTGCTTAGGTTCTTAGGACGGACAGCCAACTTGGAATCGACTGCCCTGCCGGTCTCTGAAGTAAAGCGTAGAGTCTATTACTCCCTCGGTGTTCCGGCCACCGGATCTGCGCTCAGTGGGAGGCAGCCTGCCTCTAGCTGGTCTCCCACTGATGTTTTACTCCTGTTGCTATGACTTCTGTGCTCACTCACTACGGCACACTTCCTTTCTTGTCCTTTCTTAGGAGGCTGCCGCATGGGTTGCAGGCGCAGTTCCTTTCCCTTTCCTGGGCCGAGCCCAGTCTGCTCCTCTCCTCTCATCCTACTCCTCCGAACTCCTACTTAGACTCTCCTAGACTGCTCTCACTTCCTAACCAATCCCCAGTTTTACCCAAGTGTGAGGAGTGGCCTAATAGATAGAACCTTTTGCTCCCCCTGGCGGCCAGCGTGTGAAGTGTGTGTGTGGCTGTGATACCTGGCAGGGTGAACTCCTTTGGTGCCATCAGACGTAACATCGCTCCCCCTGGTGGAAGAATGACATTACTGCAACGACCAGGACTCTGGGGCGCTGCACTAGGACAACCCCTTCTTCATCTAAATGTTTGGTTCCGATAAAATACAAAATCTTATACTCACCTCCCGTGCCGGCGGCGTTCCAGCGGTGTTGGCACTCCCAGTCCCATGGCTCTCATGTGGTTGTTGTGACACATGAGCCTGGTGCCCAATCAGCACTGGTGTCACTGTCTCAGCCTTCAGACAATTTGAACATGAAGAGAAAGTCAGAGATGATCCACAGCCTGGACTTCCTCTTCATTTTCAAAACCACCGACAGCGGGAACAGTAACGGCGGCGCTGATTGGGCACTAGGTTCACATGTCACAACAACCACATAAGACCCCTGGGACCAGGAGTGCTGACACCGCTGGAATGGCGCCGGCACTGGAGGTGAGTATAAGATTTTGTATTTTACCGGCCCCACACATTTAGATCCAGAAGCGGTTGTCCTAGTAGTGGACAACCCCTTTAACATTTAATAGTCATTTGTTAGAAGAATAGTCCTCCTAAAATAAAATTGGAGGTAAGTCTGTTTCAATTAGGAAGCTGCAAAACTTATTTATAAGTTATTACTCTTTAAAAGACTTATATTTTTTGGAACGTCATCTACTTTCCCAACGTTTCAAAACCTAAGAGAAAAACAAAGTGAGCAAATACCCTGCAGTAGATAAATAAATCGTAATTGTGCATGAAAATAATATACGGTGCTTGGTTAACATAATTTTGATCCAAAAAATGTAAAAAACCATCCAACCACGTCAAGGTGACCCTACTCGGGATGGTCCTAACCTCTAGTATTAAAACCTTAGCATATGTCTAAAGACGTATATGTGAATAAGGGCTGAGTCCATAAAAATAACAGTATATTAGCTTAAACTAGGTCCTTGTGCCAAATCCTTCTCCATTTCTCTGCTAATAATAGTTGTTTCCCAAGTTCCGGTTGGTGATACTTGTCCGTGCCCTTGAAGGCTTCAGTCTGGTGTACGTTTCCATTCTCTCTGTATGGAAGCATTTTCTCCAACGCTGACCTGCCACCTTTCATCTGTGTGTTACAATACACTACCGAGGGGTTTGCCTGTTTCCTCCACCGTTGGCTGCTGCCCTGAAAAACCTTTTTATACAATAGGCTGACGGCCCCTTTGCTGTTGCGAGCTGGTAATTTTCTCCGCCTAGGAAGTCAATGACAATAACTTGCACTTACAAATCTGCTACCGTACGTTTCTGACAATAGCAGGTTTCCGAACATGGTATGTGCATAATAATGCAGCGCAAAGAAAATAGCAAGGAAAAGCGTAGAGCTGGTGTAATAACACTGTGTGCCGGCATAATATCATTCTGGCTGAGTATTAGCACTCCTCCGTTTCAATATGCAAGACTATGCAGATACAATAGTCCTTTATCAGTAGATAAACATGCTTTATCTGCGATGTGAATGTCATTCACTGTGACTGCATAATGTCATCGAGTCCAATAACGCTCGGAATAATTGTGAAAGAAAGGCAGGTTGCAGATCACAGTCTGAATCTATTCACACCGAAACAGTAATTTATGCAGTATTTATTTAATTTTACTCATTGAAAATAAGGGTATATACAAAAAAATATGAGATGTTACCCAAAGCAATTGATCAGATGCCAGATCTTAATTCTCAGCATCGAGTTGCAATTCTGAGAGCAGTAACTGAATATATGATTTACTTTCAATGGGAATAAATTCCATCAATGGTGTAAGGACTATAGAGGACAACTCTATCATTGTTGTTATGGGGGTCAAAGAGGTTGGGTCTCTTCTGTATGTGTGCACCTCAATTCACAAGGCTAGTAAAAAGGAGGAATAACCTAAAGACCATGTTGCCATAAGCTATCTTATCAGCCACTGCTTTTTAGGGGTAAGAAAATATTTCACCAACGAACCAGCACCAAACGTTGCACTGATGAGGGGCAAGAACCTCAAACAGTTCTCTATTGATGGACTTCCTATTGGCTGATATTCAGAGTCATGTTACCAGACTTGTTAAAATATTAGACATTGACTTGCAGGGTATCTACCTCCAATAGGTTGCACTATACAGAGAAACCTTTCTTCCTTCTGGAAGAGAGCTAATTTGCATATCTTTTCAGACATATTTCTTACTTAAAGGAAATCTGTCAGCAGGACTTCACACCTCAAACTATTTGCATCTCTTTCAAAGACAAGTCTCTCAATACTTTTACATGGCCAGTGCTCTCTGCCATTACTAAGAAATCGGCATTTTAATAGATATGAAACTGAGGCTGAAGAGTTATTTGCAGATCTGGAGCCTCTGTCACTCCAGCTCTTTTCCCTGCTCAGCTCCGCCTCCTCCTGTTTAACGGATGACTCCTTTGCTTGAACTCACACAGCATAGAGGCTAAAAAACAGACAAAAGGCATTCCCTGTGTAAAATGAATTATTGTGAGAGTGATGGGATAAGAACTGCTCGCCTGTGTGAGTTGTGGACAGGTCGGAAAGCACAGGCTGGACGGGCGCTACTCCTGAGATTACAGAGTATGGGAGAAGGACTGGTGGTGGTGTCCGGCCACTGCCAATGAGGTCACCAGGTACGGGGAAAATAGGTTTATTAAAAGCATCATGTTTCAGAGTTGGTTCAACCTTTTCGTCAGGCATAATCTCTTTTTGCCTGAGGAAGGAGTTGAACTAACTGTGAAACGTATTGCTTTTAATAAACCACTTAATCCAGTAACTTCTGTATCTGTGGACCTCCATTTCCTCACCCAAACAACACCACCAATCCTTTTCCCTTACAAAGCATAAAGCCTATCAGTCAAGAAGGAAGAGGCGTGTCCGGGAAATAGAGCTGTAGTGACAGAGGTGTCAGTTCTACAGCCTCATTTGCATATCAATTGAAATGCTGATTTCTCAGTAACGGAGGAAGCGACTGGTCATGTAACGGTATTTCTGGACTAGTCTTTCATAGAGCTACATGCACATATAAATAGTTTGGGGTGTGAAATCCTGCTGACAGATTCCCTTTAATCCTGATTGAATGTGATATACAACTAATTGATTGGGTAGAGAATTACATTGGAGGTGCTAATTTACAGTTGTATCTAGCATCAGCATTTGTGATAACGTAGTGATCCTATACCTTTTTACATAGGTAATGTTCCTTAAACTAGGTATTCCCCATTTTTATTTAGAATTAACAACCACTGGTATATGGGCTTTTGTGGGCCGTGTGGTACCCCTCACCACTAATATATGGGCTTTTGTGGGCCGTGTGATACCCCTCACCACTGGTATATGGGCTTTTGTGGGCCGTGTGGTACCCCTCACCACTAGTATATGGGCTTTTGTGGGCCGTGTGATACCCCTCACCACTGGTATATGGGCTTTTGTGGGCCGTGTGATACCCCTCACCACTGGTATATGGGCTTTTGTGGGCCGTGTGATACCCCTCACCACTGGTATATGGGCTTTTGTGGGCAGTTTGATACCCCTCACCACTGGTATATGGGCTTTTGTGGGCAGTGTGATAGTCCTCACCACTGGTATATGGGCTTTTGTGGGCCGTGTGATACCCCTCACCACTGGTATATGGGCTGTTGTGGGCCGTGCGATACCCCTCACCACTAGTATATGGGCTTTTGTGGGCCGTGTGATACCCCTCACCACTGGCATATGGGCTTTTGTGGGCCGTGTGATACCCCTCACCACAGGAATATATGGGCTTTTGTGGGCCGTGTGATACCCCTCACCACTGGTATATGGGCTTTTGTGGGTCGTGTGATACCCCTCACCACTAGTATATGGGCTTTTGCGGGCCGTGTGATACCCCTCACCACTGGTATATGGGCTTTTGTGGGCCGTGTGATACCCCTCACCACTGGTGTATGGGTTTTTGTGGGCCATGTGATACTCCTCACCATTGGTACATGTGCTTTTGTGGGCCGTGTGATACCACTCACCACTGGTACATGGGCTTTTGTGGGCCGTGTGATACCCCTCACCACTGGTATATGGGCTTTTGTGGGCCGTGTGATACCCCTCACCACTGGTATATGGGTTTTTGTGGGCCGTGTGATACCCCTCACCACTGGTATATGGGCTTTTGTGGGCCGTGTGATACCCCTCACCACTGGTATATGGGTTTTTGTGGGCCAAGCTTCTCCTCATACAAGACAATTATTGCTAAATGTTTTCTCGATGGCATCAAAATTTTAGATAAATTGAGAAATGGATACTTTATTTTCCTTTTTTATACTTTCATTCATTTATGTGTTTTTTGAAGCCCATTACTTCAATCTTCATCTTCTGAGCTGAAACCAAGAAAGTTGAATTATGTGATATATTAGTGGTTACATCAAGCTGAAACTACACTTTACTTCTTTGTGTGCTGTATTCAGCAGTCTGAGTCACCGAGTCTCTTTCATCTTCCAGCTAATTATCCAAGCCAGCACATCAACTGAGACTAAGGGTGCTACTAGTGTGGAGGTCACCAGAGACGCAATCACTTTAGACATTAGTGGATATCTTCTAGAGAGCACATCAGTGTGTCCCTATATTCCTCGAAAAGTCTAAGAATGAACTTACATCTATCTTAACCAGCTGTTTATTAAGAATGGTCAAGAAAACAACACAAAATACAGATTATTTTCCCTGATTTATTATATTTATTATAGTCTTATGTCTCCAAGAAATCCTCATTGCCATAGGACATTTTTAAAATTAAACATAACAAAAAGCTGTGAGTCTTTCAAAAGATCTTTGGTTTGCTTTTCTTGAAGTTGGTTAAAGACATTAGATAAAAGATAATCAATCCTCCGATTGTCCAATTGGTACGCACCAATTCCAAGTGTGTCGGGCTCGGCTTCCATCACCTCAGTTCGCTGCCCTCTGTTGTGCTCCACATCAGGTTTTGCAGGTTGTCTAGCTTGGCTCTGTAACATCATCTCTACAAACCTATTTAAGGCCCATTCAGGCGCACACTTCTGTCGTAGGATTGTTATTCCTACACTCTAGTTTTGTGTACTCAACCTTGCGCACCCTGTGCTTAACCTGCTTCTATTCCCGCTGACTTCACGTCAACCATAATGCTACTCCCAAATTTCCAGAGAGTGCAAAGTCCTCGCTCCCGACATTCTTTTCTAACAGCTGCACCAATTCCTGGGGTCCGTTTGTCACCTAGACCTGGGGCTTAGTGGGTCCACTTCACAAAGTGAGACTAAACACCAATAAATGGTCTCCTGAAACTTCCCAATGGCAACTTTTGGGGAAGAGGGGAATTGAGCATGTGGAATTTTAACACATGCTCAATTTTCATGAGAGATTTCCCATGAGATGACAAAGGTGCCGGACAGCAGCTTCTTCTCCTGTAGTTTTTCTTTAAGCTGGCCAAATATACTAGATAAAAGTTGTCCAAACTCACCGATCAGATGTAATATGTCCCAACTGTTTCTCAAGGCAGGTGTTTGGAGACGCTAAAAATGGATGACAGTGGCTTATTCTCCTTACCCCGTTACAGAACTTGCAATCATGGTGAATCTCATCATGCTTTTAAGTGAAAGTGTCGGAATGGTTAGCATTCAAGCTTATGACCAAAACCTCAATGTCAAATTTTAAAGTCCACCCAAAACCCATAAAAGCTAGACAATGGGCCTACCATTTCTTTTGGACAATTTAAAGGAACTGTCCAGAATTAATAAATTAATGATCAATCTCTTTGTCGATATGACATAAGTTAAGGTCCAATATGTATTTGGCACTCATACCAATCAGATGAAATGTTCTCGTAGGGCTTGTCATCAATTGTTTTGTCCTTGTCAACCCTTTTAATGTCCTTTCATATTTTACAATCAACGACAAAAGATCTAGATCTGGGTGCAGTCATACACCGAGCCCAGGAGTTGATCTCTCTCCTCTAGAGATAATAGATTATGACCATGCCTTCCCTATGATGTGTACATCAATATGGATGGTGGTTGTCATGATAGGAAGCCTTTCATTTCTATGAAGTAGGCTGATGGATAATGAATAAGACTAATGATAATCAAATATGACTGATTTACAAAAAGAAGGGCATCCTTAAATCCCTCCAAAATGAGAGGGTGCCCAACGGTATCCTTGAACCTTTCTAAAAAGCGAGGGTGCACAAGGGTATATTTGAATCTCTCCAAAAAGAGAGGGTGCCAAAGGGTATCCATGAATCAATCCCACAAGAGAGGGTGCCAAAGGGTATCCTTGAATCTCTCCATAAAGAGAGGGTGCACAAGGGTATCCCTGAATCTTTCTAAAAAGCGAGGGTGCACAAGGGTATCTTTGAATCTCTCCGAAAAGAGAGGGTGCCATAGGGTATCCTTGAATCAATCCCACAAGAGAGGGTGCCAAAGGGTATCCTTGAATCTTTCCTAAAAGAGAGGGTACATAAGGTTATCCTTGAATCTCCCCAAAAAGAGAGGGTGTCTAAGAGTATCGTTGAATCTCACCAAAATGGATTGATGAAGATATCGCACGGCACAGCCAATACTCATGTATAGTGCCTTTCCTGTAGGCTTTCTTTAATCTAGTTTTCCTTAGTTGATGTATTTCCCAACGAGTCCCAAACATGACTGCCAAAGCATCATAGGAGCCAAAGCGAAGTCTGATAGAGTATTTACCTACTATGGTTTCATTCATATAATGAACCTTTGCCAACAAAATCTGGTTTCCAATCTCCTCGGAGGGATAATTTATTCACTGCGTCGCAGACTATAAGAGCAGAAAAGGCAGCTTATTTCTATGTTCAGGAAGAAAAAAAAAAGAACTCCTGCTTCGATAAACTAAGAAGGTTCATTTAGGTTAATTAATATACATTTCTCAAATGGTCTGGCAATCTCCGTCTCCCTTGCTCCTCATGTAAGCAAAGGGTGATATTTTTGCGTTTTCCTTTAATGTTTGGAATTGTGACTCTATGATGATGAGCTGCAAGAATTCCCTTCATATTTAATGAGAAAGTAGATGTCAATGTGAGAGGCGTACTTCTCTGTGCACAGAAGCCGCTACTATGTGCAAGGATCGATGGAAGACGGACTCAGCATTTCAATAGGAGTCAAAAGTTAAAAGTTTCAAATAATAAAACAAAGTTTGGAAATGTTTTAGCAGATCTGCTAAAAAGCTAAGATGGTATTACTTTGATCGCAGAAGCTGAAGATTAAATCTACAGTAACACGAGGTTATTAAATGCCGGCTCGCAGCATGATGTGCTGGATTTTTGTTTTAATGCATTGTAATACTGTAGAGATTAAAATTGGATAGCACTGCTAGTATAGGGGGATATCTAAGAAAGGACACCTAATGAGAACACAAGATAAGGAGCTATAAAATATGGAAAAAACATGCGGGTGCTATGGGGCCTTTGGGCAGAGTTGACTAGTTGGCTCTATCCCCATTCCCATCTGCTAATGGGCAGTAATAATTTATTAGGGCTTCCCCCCCTTTGGAAATCCATTGTTAAAAGGGAGGAAATTGGGTCATAGAGGAAAGTATGGATGGGTCAACAAATATCAGCCCGAATTTTCAGCTATGATGGGTATCCTTAATTCTGTACAATATATAAATGGTGTGAACCAAACAAACCAGGCACATAAGATTAAAGCATGTGACTACCAAATAAAATTGGGCATACGCCACAGATTGCGGTTTATAGATACTGAGGGTGGGAAAAAATAGCGAACTAACGTTCCTCTGACATCTATTTTTCTTGACGTCTCCCCTTGTATGATGCCTCCTTGGCTTGGCTAAGCTTGCGGCTGTTGCCACAGATTGCTGTTTATAGATATTGAGGGTGGGAAAGAATAGCGCGCTAACTTTCCTCTGACATCTATTTTCCTTGACGTCTCCCCATATATAATGCCTCCTTGGCTTGGCCAAGCTTGCAACCATTCTCAATAGGGATTAAATGGCTTCAAGATACAACTGGCGGTGGCCTATCTCCCATGAGAACAAAATAATTGGACATGATGAACTCTAAGACGTTCAACTCTTCCTTGGCTCAACATCTGCTGTCAAAAGAGAGTTAGGCACCCCAAGACGAAGCCAACATTCATCGACGAAGTAATGCCAAAGCTGACCATAGTCATACAATAAGCTTTAACTAACACCTATCTTCTTGGACAACCCCATTTAGAGGGGGATAAGCAGATGCCTGAGTCTTTTGCTAGCAGCTTATCTTCAAGAACATAATTTCAAACATTCAAATCTAATATGCCTAATCCTTTCATACGACAGTTGGACTGACCCTATTCATCACAGAGAGTCAATAGTGGGGTTTTCAGATATTTACATCACTTGTATAGCCAACTTAGCAAATGCAAGATGGAGAGAGGAGTGATTGAGGATTGAGCAGGGATTGTCCATAGCTTCCGTGACTGGGTAACAACCGGTTCCTTCCTTGCCTTTGCCACTAATTTATGTCTTCATTTCTAGAATAGAAAAAAACGGGGTTATGGTGGTTCTCTAGTGGTAGATTAGACGGTGATTGGGTGGTGAACCCATTTCACCTAGAGATCGGGAGACAGCACCAGGAGAGAACCCGTTTGGGGACTGAGCGGGTTAATTATAGATAGGATTATCGACGAGCTTTCGGTGTGCTGCCCTATGAAGAAAGTAGAATACACAGAGAATAATTAGTCACCTTTATTAGAAGCCATCAGTTCACAACCCGGTTTTCGGCTCTGGACAGAAGCCTTAGTCAGGAATTTGTCAATTGACCTACACCTGACAAAGGCTTCTGTCTGGAGCCAAAAACTGGTTTGTGAACTGATGGCTTCTAATAAAGGTAACTCATTGTTCACTGTGTATTCTACTTTCTTATTTGGGCAGCGCACCAACACCCCACCAATTATCCTATCTTCAGATAGAGCTGCTCTGAAGAAAAAACTGACTATCCAAGGAGAACATCTGCAAGGAGTTTGTAAGTTCTCCCCGTGCTTGGGTGGGTTTCCTCCAGGTTCTCCAGTTTCCTCCCACAATCCAAAGACATACAGATAGGGAATTTAGAATGTGAGCCCCAATGGGGATAGTTATGATGTCTGTAAAGTGCTGTGGAATTAATAAGCAAGTATAATAGATAAAAATAAATAAACTGGTAACATACTGTGTGCTGAAAAAAGGAACATTCCTGAGAACATGGCTGCTATTGAACATCAAGTCCCTTGATGATTGTTCTTCTATCTTTACTACAAAATACCATGTCAGCTGCAGAACAAATCAGAGGTAACCTTCAACCTTGCGTGATCTCCAATGTAATTTATAAATAAAAGAATCTATTTTTAATTACCTACATAGATTTAATAATAGTAATGAAAAAAGTAATAAAAATAGAAATGTAAGCAATAGTAAAACAAAGCTGTTGCTCTACATATGGCTTCACTTGGCATAAGCCAGAGCCAAAAATCTAATTAGTCAAATGAGTGAGAAATGGCAGCTTCAAAGAGTATTTATTACTGCTAAACGATATATCGCTGTCATTTTTATGGGGGTTTTTCCAGGTTTACTTTGATGACCTATATGTCATCGAGATAGGATCGGTGTAAATCCGTCACCCAACACCACTATTGATTAGTTATTTTCGTCTCCACTATACAGAGCCAAACTACACATCTCTGTTCTCTGCATCATATCAAATCTTGAGTAGTGTAGCTCAGCTTTTATTCACTTGAATAGGAGCTGAGCTACGGTGTTTGAGAATGACCACTATACACTGAAAAATCTGTGCTATTTGGCTACTTTCACAGTTTTCATCTGGAAAACAGATGATTGGTAGACGTGTTGGGTGGTAGAAGCCCACCGATGTGATATTGATGACCTATCCCAAGGTTAGATCATCAATATAGTATCCTGTGCAAACCTCTTACACGCCCCCCCTGAGGAAACAAGGTGAAACGCGCGTCGGGGCCCTTGGATTCCACTTTGTAAGCTTCAAATGCAGACATGTCACATAGACTGATATATGTGACCTATTATGCTATTATAATAATACCCCTTTTGCATCCTACTAGTACTGCTTCTTATGCAGCTTGGTTTTTCTCTTGTGCTTAATTCCTTTTTTTTAGCTAATATTTTATGTTAGTTATTAACATTAGTATGAAAACTCCTTTTTCCTGTTTTTAACTATTGTTAGTACATAAACCCCTTTAATTCCTACATCTGCATTGCAACCATTTCTTGTTGCTTCAATGAGCCTAAAACGTAAGCAACTTTGCAAAGTCTTTAAAAATATACCGTTTTATGTATACAGCTCATATGCAGGCTACAAACAAAGCTCTGCGTGGCCTAATTTTGCCATCATGTTTGCTTGCCAACAAGCCACTGCAAAAGGAATAAAAATGAAGACAGGAAAAACTGAAGGATCCGGTTACCCACACGTTGCATGCAACCATAAACATGCATTATTTTACACAGGAGCTGTATACATAAAACAATAGGATACTTATAATCAAGTCTATGGGCAGTCTTGCTTCAAATTATATTTTAGATGCAAAGAAGCAATAACAAAGTAGGTTGTAGAAGTATGTACACCCTTAAAAGCTGGAATCCCCTATAAACTGCCCTGATTTTTTGTAATCTTAAGTTTTTAAACTTTATAGACGATGATGAGTCAAAGCAAGACAAGCCAACGACAGATTTCCCTACAGGCATGGCCCTGATCACGTATTATTAATGGACATCATTAAATATGAAATATTCAAGCATCTCTGCTGCATCACTTGGGGAGGACGTATTAAGGAGACCCTATGGGATCATCCAAGGAGGGGCTTCTGTACGGTAGTACATTCCGGAAGGCTTGGTAATCACTCATTCCTTCTTGTTAACAAGGGGCATATTCCTTGGTTAGCACTTTTTTCTTACTTTAAGAATAAATGATATACCACATGGAAAATTAACATGGGGCAAAGCACGCGGCTTCTTCTTGATCACTGTATTTCCTGAGATCTCATTACAACGTTGAACTAAATGAAACAGCACAGAGCCTCAAAGAGTTCCCGAGAGGGATTGATTTTGTCTTATTGCTGGATGCATCTTCATTCAACACTAGAGTGCATTATTTCTGCAAAAAATAAGGGCTGCATGGATGAATGGGACTCGATCCTGGGAACATCAGGCAGCTAAAACCCGTCCCTCCAGCTTTGGAAACAAACCGCTTCCCACCGTAGAGCAGACAGTGCATACGGCAACCATTCTTCAAAGAGTATGTGTCCAATGTTTAGCTTACTTCATTACATCTAATCATGTAGAAAAGAATGATGGATAACATTATTTTGGGTGGCCACATTAAAGATATACCCTGCTGTCTTTAATGTCTGTATAGGCAAAGTGGCAAGGTGCTACGCTTGATGGCAGCACCTACGAGTGGGTGTTATCGGGTAAAAAAGTGTCTGTAGACAAATATAGTCTCAGGGAAGAGATATAGTTCTGTTCTTCCTTTACAAATTAAGGAAGGACAGAGGAGAAGTATATAGATCTGTGTGTATACTGTAAAATGTCACCAACACGGCAACAAAGCTATTGTTAGACTAATGGGATGGATCTAATGTCAATGATATGGCTGTGGATACTGCCCTTTAATAATAACAACTCTGCTGATCCCACCCTCTTATGACTCTGGTGCACCCACCCACTAATAAAAATGAGATGACCCTGCAAATCCCACCCTCTTATGACTCTGATGCTCCCACCCACTAATAATAATGAGATGACCCTGCAAATCCCACCCTCTTATGACTCTGATGCTCCCACCCACTAATAATAATGAGATGACCCTGCAAATCCCACCCTCTTATGACTCTGATGCTACCACCCACTAATAATAATGAGATGACCCTGCAGATCCCACCCTCATATGACTCTGATGCTACCACCCACTAATAATAATGAGATGACTCTGCTGATCCCACCCTCTGATGACTCTGTTGTTCCCACCTGCTAATAATAATGAGATGACTCTGCTTATCCCACCCTCTGATGACTCTGTTGATCACACCCACTAACAATAATGAAAGGAAAGCTTATCCCACCCTCTGATGCCTCTATTGATCTCAACCACTAATAATAATATGACTCTGCTGATCCCACCCTCTGATGACAGTGTTGATCACACCCACTAATGATAACGAGATGAATGCTGATCCCATCCTATTATGACTGTGTTGATCCCACCCACTAATAATAATGATATGACTCTGCTGATCCCACCTCTTATGACTCTGCTGCTCCCACCCACTAATAATAATGATATGACTCTGCTGATCCCACCTCTTATGACTCTGATGCTACCACCCACTAATAATAATGAGATGACTCTGCTGATCAAACCTCTTATGACTCTGCTGCTCCCACCCACTAATAATAATGATATGACTCTGCTGATCAAACCTCTTATGACTCTGCTGCTCCCACCCACTAATAATAATGAGATGACTCTGCTGATCAAACCTCTTATGACTCTGCTGCTCCCACCCGCTAATAATAATGATATGACTCTGCTGTTCCCACCTCTTATGACTCTGATGCTCCCACCCACTAATAATAATGATATGACTCTGCTGTTCCCACCTCTTATGACTCTGATGCTCCCACCCACTAATAATAATGATATGACTCTGCTGTTCCCACCTCTTATGACTCTGATGCTCCCACCCACTAATAATAATGAGATGACTCTGCTGATCAAACCTCTTATGACTCTGCTGCTCCCACCCACTAATAATAATGATATGACTCTGCTGTTCCCACCTCTTATGACTCTGCTGCTCCCACCCACTAATAATAATGATATGACTCTGCTGTTCCCACCTCTTATGACTCTGCTGCTCCCACCCACTAATAATAATGATATGACTCTGCTGATCAAACCTCTTATGACTCTGCTGCTCCCACCCACTAATAATAAAGAGATGACTCTGCTGATCAAACCTCTTATGACTCTGCTGCTCCCACCCACTAATAATAATGATATGACTCTGCTGATCAAACCTCTTATGACTCTGCTGCTCCCACCCACTAATAATAATGAGATGACTCTGCTGATCAAACCTCTTATGACTCTGCTGCTCCCACCCGCTAATAATAATGATATGACTCTGCTGATCCCACCTCTTATGACTCTGCTGCTTCCACCCACTAATAATAATGATATGACTCTGCTGTTCCCACCTCTTATGACTCTGATGCTCCCACCCACTAATAATAATGAGATGACTCTGCTGATCAAACCTCTTATGACTCTGCTGCTCCCACCCACTAATAATAATGAGATGACTCTGCTGATCAAACCTCTTATGACTCTGCTGCTCCCACCCACTAATAATAATGATATGACTCTGCTGCTCCCACCCACTAATAATAATGATATGACTCTGCTGATCCCACCTCTTATGACTCTGATGCTCCCACCCACTAATAATAATGATATGACTCTGCTGTTCCCACCTCTTATGACTCTGATGCTCCCACCCACTAATAATAATGAGATGACTCTGCTGATCAAACCTCTTATGACTCTGCTGCTCCCACCCACTAATAATAATGATATGACTCTGCTGTTCCCACCTCTTATGACTCTGATGCTCCCACCCACTAATAATAATAATATGACTCTGCTGATCAAACCTCTTATGACTCTGCTGCTCCCACCCACTAATAATAATGAGATGACTCTGCTGATCAAACCTCTTATGACTCTGCTGCTCCCACCCACTAATAATAATGATATGACTCTGCTGTTCCCACCTCTTATGACTCTGATGCTCCCACCCACTAATAATAATAATATGACTCTGCTGATCAAACCTCTTATGACTCTGCTGCTCCCACCCACTAATAATAATGAGATGACTCTGCTGATCAAACCTCTTATGACTCTGCTGCTCCCACCCACTAATAATAATGATATGACTCTGCTGATCAAACCTCTTATGACTCTGCTGCTCCCACCCACTAATAATAATGAGATGACTCTGCTGATCAAACCTCTTATGACTCTGCTGCTCCCACCCGCTAATAATAATGATATGACTCTGCTGTTCCCACCTCTTATGACTCTGATGCTCCCACCCACTAATAATAATAATATGACTCTGCTGATCAAACCTCTTATGACTCTGCTGCTCCCACCCACTAATAATAATGAGATGACTCTGCTGATCAAACCTCTTATGACTCTGCTGCTCCCACCCACTAATAATAATGATATGACTCTGCTGTTCCCACCTCTTATGACTCTGATGCTCCCACCCACTAATAATAATAATATGACTCTGCTGATCAAACCTCTTATGACTCTGCTGCTCCCACCCACTAATAATAATGAGATGACTCTGCTGATCAAACCTCTTATGACTCTGCTGCTCCCACCCGCTAATAATAATGAGATGACTCTGCTGATCCCACCTCTTATGACTCTGCTGCTTCCACCCACTAATAATAATGATATGACTCTGCTGTTCCCACCTCTTATGACTCTGATGCTCCCACCCACTAATAATAATGATATGACTCTGCTGTTCCCACCTCTTATGACTCTGATGCTCCCACCCACTAATAATAATGAGATGACTCTGCTGATCAAACCTCTTATGACTCTGCTGCTCCCACCCACTAATAATAATGAGATGACTCTGCTGATCAAACCTCTTATGACTCTGCTGCTCCCACCCACTAATAATAATGATATGACTCTGCTGATCCCACCTCTTATGACTCTGCTGCTCCCACCCACTAATAATAATGATATGACTCTGCTGATCCCACCTCTTATGACTCTGATGCTCCCACCCACTAATAATAATTATATGACTCTGCTGATCCCACCCTCTGATGACTCTGTTGATCACACCTGCTAATGATAATGAGATGAATGCTGATCCCACCCTCTGATGACTATGTTGCTCCTACCCACTAATAATAATGAGAAGACTCTTCTTATCCCACCCTCTCATGACTGTGTTGATACCACCCACTAATAATAATGAGTTGAATGCTGATCCCACCCTCTGATGACTATGTTGCTCCCACTCACTAATAATAATGAGATGACTCTGCTGATCCTGTCCTCCTATGATTCCGTTGATCCCACCCACTAATATTAATGAGATGATTCTGCGTATCTCACACTCTGTTGACTCTGTTGATCACACCCACTAACAATAATGAAAGGAAAGCTTATCCCACCCTTTGATGCCTCTATTGATACAACCCACTAATAATAATATGACTCTGCTGATCCCACCCTCTGATGACTCTGTTGATCACACCCATTAATGATAATGAGATGAATGCTGATCCCCCTCTGATGACTGCGTTGATCCTAATAATAATGAGATTACTCTGCTGATCCTATCCTTTTATGACTCTGTTGAATTATATTAAGATTACTAAAATGATAATGAGATTGCTCTGTTTGCCTGTCTCAGGCTACACAGCAAAGTAGAAAAACAAAAAACGTTATTGCACATGTTTTCCAGTGGTCAATGTTAAAAGTGGAATATTTCAGGATTTCTTTATATGAATAGTTAATAAAAAAAAGTCGGTTTTGGTATTAAAACTTGATGTAATCGGTATGATGATTTGATTGCTCTCTTTAAAGCATCACAGAAAATTAGATACTGTAGTGCTGAAAAATGCTAAAAATGAGGCTAATTTTGTATTTTCCTGTCAATGACTGATTTATGGAATGGCTACTATAGCACAGTGGATACAAACGATAGCAGATGTTGTATACTCTTTGGATGGACTTTACTCTGCACTGTCGAAATCTCAGGGGGATAAAGAAATCCTTAGGTCAGGAGAGGAATATGAATATATAAAAGCTGAGTTTTAAAGCAAACAATATATGATCTTTGCCTTTTAAAGGAGCCCAATCGGGACATCACTCATTTCAGTTAGTACTCGGCTTCCGGCGGTTTACTGTGCGCAGTATTTCTGTTAATGTAATGTGTGCATCGTGCAAACAGGAGGCAACAGTTCAGCACCATGGACAGGTCGTAATGAGGCAATCCACTAAACAGTTATATTCCGGGCCTTATAGACGGGGAGGTGTATAGTTCTGAAAATGCAATACATTATTGGAAACACTGAAACACGGATCCAGGATCGTAAAACCTGCACTCTGAATGAAATATTCAGAGCGAATGAATATCAATAATATAAAATGCAATGTACAATAATGGGGAAATATATTATTATGGCGGCAGACTACAAATCAATATATGTTACTGGTCTCTGTAAAAGGGGTTGGAGACTTATCTAAGGCTCTTTCAGGTTTCATTTGTACCGGCAAGATTTACATCCCTTTCATTTTGAAATGTGGGAATATGCTGTGTTTTTGGTGAGAATTTACCATTTCATTCACTTTGAGTAGATCGGATTCAGCTCATCTCTCGGTGTAAAATAGAGAAAATGCTGCAGGCAATATGCAAACTGAACGTAGACCAAATAAACGCACTGGCGATCAGTGTGTCTGCATCGTAAAGTGTAAAAGGGCCAAAAGTAGCACCAAACGACTTGTCATGTCATTGATCGGTTCTCATTACGGGCATAAAGCTACCATTATAAATCTGCGCTTACTATGAGACTTCAATGCAGAAATGGTGCAAATAGCTCCGGGTCACGGAGTACTTGTGGCTTGTATTATAAAGTACTACATATGGTGCCCCATGGTGTTCCATATGGCACTGTATCTATGGGAGAATACCACTTTGATATGGCTTCCCATAAAACAATCATCATTTGGTGTTAGGACTGGCGGAACGCACCAAGTACAAGATGAAATGGAACTAGGTGCGTTCGCAGTCCGAGGTCCACCGTGCAGGTAAAAACCCTGCTGCTAGTAAGACGGACTATATGGCGGTACTACAAGTATACACGCACGGGTTAACTGCACCCTGCGTGAAGGAAGCGATCCTGTTGCGTCACAAGACCGCGGTACCGCACATAGAGCGCGAGCAATAAGTCAGCGAACTCAACCCCAACTAGGATTGAAGTCCGATTAGACACTTGCTGGCACAACACCGCAACTGGGTGTGTAAGGAAACTAAATAATAATATAAAGGCACAAGAGTGCGTGCGGTGCCGCACAGACGGACGCCACTAACCACCCAGGCTTGGGTCAGGAAAGCGCAGAGCAAGCGCCCGGCGCCGTACAGGCAGTCACAGCAACTGGTAGCTGTAATGTGTGTTACGTGCTGTTGGATAAGTCGGGCGCTAGATAGCAAACATACACCTTCCGCGAACAGACATTCAATAGGGAGGGTATTTAAAGAGCGACTTTCACTCACAACACACACACATATTTACAAGACAATACTAGCGCATGGCCGTGCGGTCATGCGCAGTTTATATAGTTGCAGCACAGGAAACAGCTACAGAAGTTTTGCCCTTTCAGGACCTGCCAAAAGGACCAATGGGATGTGCTGCAGTACCTGAGCATGTGACCCTCGATCTCCAACTGGAGATCTTGCCCTGGGCATGCTCAGTGTGTGCAAATAAGGACTTAGATCCAGAAACGTCCACTCGCCGCTGCCCAGCACTGGCTTCAATGGCAGAAGCAGGAAAAGCAGCAGTAACTCTTCGCACAGAGTCAGACTAAGCGAGACGCTGGGATCGCCGTCCCTGCTGAGCAGACTCCACAGCGGCTGGAGGAGAATGGGAGACCGCAGGGGAGACGGATCGAGATTCCCCCTGTGCAGCAGAGGAAACTCGACTCCTAACATGCTCCCCCCTCCTTGGGCCTCGCTACGTTCGAAGGCAGCAATGAGCTGCGGGGCCCGAATGTGCTCAACAGGCTCCCAGGACCTGTCCTCGGGGCCATAACCCTTCCAGTCTACCAAATAAAATTTTTTGCCACGTACCACCTTGCACCCCAAAATAGCGTTCACCTCATAATCGTCCGTAGACGAACCCGATGTCCCAGCAGATGACTCGGAGAACCGGGACATATACACGGGTTTCAAGAGGGACACATGAAAGGTGTCGGTGATACCCAGGCATGGCGGAAGGGCTAAACGATAGACCACTGGATTAACCTGCTCGAGGACCTTGAATGGGCCCAAGTAGCGAGGAGCAAATTTAGTGGACTCAACTCGCAGCCTGATGTTACGGGCGGAGAGCCACACCAAGTCGCCAGGAGCAAAGGTCGGAGCGGGGCGCCGATGAGCATCGGCGGAGGACCTCATTCTCTCCTTAGAGGCCCGAATGGCATCCTGAGTGCGGTCCCAAATATCCCATGCCTCCACAGCCCAGTCTGCCACCCTGGAGTCTGCGGAAGACACGGGCATAGGCACAGGTACCCGTGGATGCTGACCATAGTTGAGGAGGAATGGGGTTTGTCCAGTGGAGTCGGCTACGGCGTTGTTCAGTGCAAACTCTGCCCATGATAGCAAGGATGCCCAGTCATCCTGCCTGGCTGAAACAAAATGTCGCAGGTATGTGACCAAGGTCTGGTTGGCCCTCTCTACCAACCCATTCGTCTCGGGATGATATGCGGAAGAGAGATTTAACTCAATGCTGAGAAGACGACAAAGCTCTCTCCAGAACTGAGACGCAAACTGGGGACCCCGGTCACTGACAATTTTGTCTGGCATGCCGTGTAGGCGGAAGATGTGTCTTATGAACAACGCTGCCAAGGCCAGTGCAGTAGGTAACCGTGGGAGCGGCACCAAATGCACCATTTTCGAGAAATGATCGGTAATAACCCAAATGACGGTACAGCCGCGAGACTTGGGCAAACCCACTACAAAGTCCATCCCGACCATCTCCCAGGGCCTGTCTGCCACCGGCAAGGGATAGAGTAACCCAGATGGCCGTTGTCGAGGAGACTTATTTTTGGCGCATGAGACACACGCCAGAACATAATCTCTGACATCTCGGACCATATGCGGCCACCAGCATGTCCTCGCCAGTAGCTCAGATGTCCTCTTTGTCCCAAAGTGTCCACCCACCCTGGACGAATGAGCCCAAGAGAGAACCTCCGGTCGCAAATTAATGGGCACAAAAGTCTTGCCCGGAGGCACAGACTCTAGCGAAACCGGCGCTACGGTTCTCAGGCTCTCGGAAGGGACAATAAGCCGAGGCTCCTCTTCCTCCTCCTCAGTTGACATAAGGGAGCGAGAGAGAGCATCAGCACGGATATTCTTCTCCCCGGCGAGAAAATGAAGGGAAAAGTGGAACCGGGAGAAGAACAGGGACCATCTGGCCTGGCGAGAATTTAGCCGCTGGGCTGTCTGCAAATAGACCAAATTTTTGTGGTCCGTGTAAACTTGGAAGGGAAACCGCGCACCTTCCAGAAGGTGTCTCCACTCCGAAAAGGCCAACTTCATTGCTAGCAACTCCCTGTCCCCGATGGAGTAGTTTCTCTCCGCTGGCGTGAAGGTCTTAGAGAAGAAGAAGCATGGATGCTTCCGACCTTGAGCATCCTTTTGATAGAGGACTGCTCCAGCACCAACGGACGAGGCATCCACCTCCATTAGGAATGGCTTATCCACATCGGGACGATGTAAGATGGGAGCGCTAGCAAAGTAGGACTTAATAGAAGTGAAGGCCTTGGAGACCTCTTCCGACCACAATTTGGGATTCGCTCCCTTCTTGGTGAGGGATACCAAGGGAGCTACCAGAGTTGAGAAGTGGGGAATGAACTGGCGGTAATAGTTTATGAACCCCATAAAGCGCTGCACCGCTTTAAGAGAATGGGGCTTTTGCCAGTCCATCACAGCCTGTAGTTTGGCAGGATCCATAGCCAATCCCTGGGCGGAGATGATATAGCCCAGGAAAGGTAAAGACTCCTGCTCAAACATACACTTCTCCAACTTTGCATAAAGAGAGTTTGCCCGTAGGAGGTCGAAGACTCTGCCAACATCTCTCCGGTGGGAGTCAATATCTGGAGAAAAGATGAGAATATCATCCAGATAGACTACAACTGAGGTGGAAAGCATATCCCGGAAGATGTCGTTGACAAAGTCTTGGAAAACGGCTGGGGCATTACAGAGCCCGAAGGGCATTACCAGATACTCATAGTGCCCATCTCTGGTGTTAAACGCCGTTTTCCATTCGTCCCCCTCACGGATACGAATCAGGTTGTAAGCACCCCGCAGATCTAGTTTAGTAAACACCCTTGCTCCCCGAAGCCTATCGAAAAGCTCAGATATCAAGGGCAAAGGATACTTGTTCTTAACGGTGATAGCGTTAAGACCCCTGTAGTCTATGCATGGACGTAGTTCCCCATTCTTCTTCTGCACGAAAAAGAACCCTGCCCCAGCAGGTGACACCGACTTTCTGATGAACCCTCTTGCCAGATTCTCTTGAATGTACTGAGACATTGCCTCCGTCTCCGGGAGAGATAATGGATAGACTCGACCCCGGGGAGGCTCAGCACCAGGCAAGAGATCAATAGGACAGTCATAGGGGCGATGGGGCGGAAGGGTCTCCGCCGCCTTTTTGGAGAACACGTCTGCATAAGACCAATATTGCTTGGGGAGAGAGGATAGATCTGCGGGTACCTCTGTAGTAGCAACCTGAACGCACTCTCGGTGACACCTACCCCCACAAGATTCACCCCATCCCAGAATTCTGCCTGAGGACCACTCGATGTGAGGAGAGTGGTACCGTAGCCAAGGTATCCCCCACAGGACCTCATCAATTCCCTCAGGAATGATGAGCAGAGATATAATCTCCTGATGGGATGGCGACATGGACAGAGTAAAAGGGATGGTCTGATGTGTTATCTGTGAGGGCAGTGTCGACCCATTCACCACTCGTACCGTTACTGGTTGAGGTAGCATAACCAGGGGTATTGCATGACGTTGGGCAAAGGCAGAAGACATTAAATTGCCCTCCGCCCCAGAATCCACGCAGAGCTCTACCGAGTGGGAGGATGAGCCTAATGTTATTGTCCCCTTAAAGGACAATTTGGAGGCAAACGTCGCCGTGTCTAGTGTACCTCCACCTACCACCACTAGACACTGACGTTTCCTCGTCCGCTGGGTACATCTGGTGGCAAGATGTCCTGACTGCTGGCACACATGACAAACCTGGAGTGCACGAGCGGTCCGGGACTTAGATCCCGCTTGTGACACTACCATAGGCTCATAGGACTCAGGGGCCTGGACTGGAGATTCCAAAGGTTTGGCGAAGGTGGGAGCCAGCCGAAACCTCTGCCTACACTGGGCTCGCTCTAACCTCCGCTCGTGAAAACGGAGGTCAATACGAGTGGATACTGTTATTAATTCCTCCAGTGTGGCGGGAATCTCTCTAGTGGCCAGAGCGTCCTTAACGTGGTCAGCCAGCCCCCTCCAAAATATAGGAATAAGGGCTTTATCCGACCACTCCAGCTCAGATACTAGGGTGCGGAAGTGTACGGCAAAATGGCTGACAAAGGACGAGTCCTGAGTCAATGCCAACAGTTGGAGCGCCGTATCATGGGTGACACGAGGTCCTAAAAAGACCTGTTTCAGAGTGCTCAGGAATAACGGAGCACTCTGCACCACATGATCGCCACGCTCCCACAGCGGCGTAGCCCACTGCAACGCCCTGTCCGACAGGAGAGACACGATAAACCCCACCTTTGCCCGCTCTGTAGGGAAACGAGAGGCCAGAAGCTCGAGATGTATAGAGCACTGACTCACAAAACCCCTACAAGACTTACTGTCACCAGAAAATTTCTCTGGTAGCGGGAGGCGAGATAGAGTCGGAACAGGGGTGGCAGTGGACAAGGTAGCTGCAGCCACGCTAGCAGCCTGAACAGCGACAGCAGTGACATCCACAGCTGAGGTTGAACGCTCTAGAGCCGCCAACCTTCCCTCCAGCTGCTGGATGTACCGTTGTAAACGCTGATCGTCCGCCATTTACTAGCCAGACCTTGGCGCTAGTATTATGTTAGGACTGGCGGAACGCACCAAGTACAAGATGAAATGGAACTAGGTGCGTTCGCAGTCCGAGGTCCACCGTGCAGGTAAAAACCCTGCTGCTAGTAAGACGGACTATATGGCGGTACTACAAGTATACACGCACAGGTTAACTGCACCCTGCGTGAAGGAAGCGATCCTGTTGCGTCACAGGACCGCGGTACCGCACATAGAGCGCGAGCAATAAGTCAGCGAACTCAACCCCAACTAGGATTGAAGTCCGATTAGACACTTGCTGGCACAACACCGCAACTGGGTGTGTAAGGAAACTAAATAATAATATAAAGGCACAAGAGTGCGTGCGGTGCCACACAGACGGACGCCACTAACCACCCAGGCTTGGGTCAGGAAAGCGCAGAGCAAGCACACGGCGCCGTACAGGCGGACACAGCAACTGGCAGCTGTAATGTGTGTTACGTGCTGTTGGATAAGTCGGGCGCTAGATAGCAAACATACACCTTCCGCGAACAGACATTCAATAGGGAGGGTATTTAAAGAGCGACTTTCACTCACAACACACACACATATTTACAAGACAATACTAGCGCATGGCCGTGCGGTCATGCACAGTTTATATAGCTGCAGCACAGGAAACAGCTACAGAAGTTTTGTCCTTTCAGGACCTGCCAAAAGGACCAATGGGATGTGCTGCAGTACCTGAGCATGTGACCCTCGATCTCCAACTGGAGATCTTGCCCTGGGCATGCTCAGTGTGTGCAAATAAGGACTTAGATCCAGAAACGTCCACTCGCCGCTGCCCAGCACTGGCTTCAATGGCAGAAGCAGGAAAAGCAGCAGTAACTCTTCGCACAGAGTCAGACTGAGCGAGACGCTGGGATCGACGTCCCTGCTGAGCAGACTCCACTGCGGCTGGAGGAGAATGGGAGACCGCAGGGGAGACGGATCGAGATTCCCCCTGTGCAGCAGAGGAAACTCGACTCCTAACATTTGGCTT
The DNA here is from genome assembly GCF_032444005.1 of Ranitomeya imitator. Lineage (NCBI taxonomy): Eukaryota > Metazoa > Chordata > Amphibia > Anura > Dendrobatidae > Ranitomeya > Ranitomeya imitator. Next base: position 195,779,931 of record NC_091288.1, read on the forward strand.
TGTATAAAATTAGAGGCGTACAGGGATATATTATGGCTTCATAGTCTAGTGTTGCTGTATTTCAGCTCCATATAAAGGATAATTTGAAGAATGCACACCTTCCTCTTACACAATTAGACTTGAAAAAGACCCTGTGCTGTCGAAACGTTGCATGCACTTTTTACCTTTTGTATACGGTAACCAATAAAAAGATTATTTGGAGTAGAAGGTCTAGTGCCTTGGACCTGTGTTATTTTCTTTGAAGGCCTCATTCAGTTTTCGGTAAACAGTAGAATGATGTGCTTTACCAAAAAGCTCTATCTTGGACTCTTCTGTCCACAAGAAACTTTCACAGAAGGATTTTGGCTCACTCACGCATATTTTGGCAAAATGCAGTCTATCTTTTTTATGTCTCTGGGTCAGTCTCCTGCCATAGAGTTTCATTTTATTCAAATGTCGTCGGATAGTTCACGCTGACACTGATGCACCCTGAGCCTGCAGGAGAGCTTGAATTTCTTTAGAACTTGATTGGCGCTGCTTATACACCATCCGGATTATTCTGCATTTCAACCTTTCATCAATTTTTCTCAGTTGTCCACGTCCAGGGAGATTAGCTACAGTGGCATGGGTTGTAAACTTCTTGATTATGTTTTGCACCATTTACAAATAAACATCTCTGAAAATAGACTTGTAACCTTGTGATTGTTGATATTTTTCAACAGTCTTAGTTCTCAAGTCCTCAAGCAGTTATCTTCTCCAGTTTCTGTTCTTTATGCTTAGTGTGGCACACAGACACACTATGCAAAGATTACGTCAACGTTGGCTTCAGGTGTGATTTTCATATTGCCCGTACATATTACTTGCTGCAGGTGAGTTTGAATGAGCATCACATGCTTGAAACAAAGTTGTTTCCCCACAATTTTTGTAAGGTGCCAACAATTTTGTTCTGCCCATTTTTGGGGATTTAGTGAAATGAAATCCAAATTGGCTTTTTTCCTGTGTTTTTTTGTGTTGGTCCAATGCACGCAAACAATGTGTGTACTACGGAGGACAGAGAATGAACTTCAATCCAATATTGCAGCCAGCATGCAGCCAGCGGGTAAGGAAAGGGTGAATCAAACACCCAAAAACCCCGCCCCTATGGCTGAAGATTGTTCCCTCCAAATTCAGGTGACAGAGTCCCTTTAATAGCATAAGTCTGTAGATGTTGTATACTCCAACTCAGGGGCCCAAGAGCCACACAGAGGCCTAAGAGGTAAGGGAGTCCATTTCTACTTCCAAATAAGCTGTAATTGTGCATTATTATGAGCCCTTGGGCTGCAAAGGACCCCTATATTGTTCTTGCACAGGGGCACTTTTCTGTCTGTGCCAGTGCAACAGAAAGAAGTACAATAACTAACATAGTTAGCTTATTTGCAGCTATAATGTCTAGAAATGATCAAATCTGCCCAGAATCGAATTTTCCAAATTTCTTACATTTTACAGGTAAATTCAATTCACAACAAAATTTTTGACTGCGACTTGTATGTTCCCCATTATGCTCTAAGGACTCTCTAAAAGGCACCATCTGGTCTTCAGGGCCTCTTCTTTTTTTCCTTCCTATACTGGTCCCTTTCTCTTCAGCCCTTTCACTCCATGCACTGGTTTTTGACTCGACTAGGTTTCTACCGGTACTTGAATGATACGAAACAATGGCATGGTGCGCAATGACTCCATGGACAGACTGGTGTGAAGAGGCCAACGACAATGCTCACGACAGGGAAGGAAAAAGAGAACGTACCCTGAGAATCAGACAGTAGACTGTGGAGGTGGCTAAAGAGTTGAGTAATGATTATTAGTACTTTTTTTAACCATTTGCCTGACCCTCTCAGCTTCCGCAACCTAATGGCCACCGCTGGTTGCCATTTTGCTGAATTTTTAAAGAGAATATAGATATCTGTAATATTAAATAATTCTCTCATCTCTAATAAAGACTCCATAAAGTGATTGTTTTAGTAGAAAACCTAGATAATTTGAGCATGCTTAACTAACTACAATAATATAGCAACTCTTCCTTCCTATAGTAGCTAAGAATTTCCTTACTAGGGTGGTCAAAAATAGGTTTTCTTAAGAAGATACTGTTGTATACCTTTTATATGGGTCAACCAGTCAAGCATCGAATGTAATCCAACCATAGTCGCTACTCCCGTAGCGGAGAAAGTCATCTCATCTGGCTTGACGTTAACCTTTTATGCCCAATAAATTAAAAGCCATGTAAGGAAACTCAACAGGACCAATACATTTGACACTAAAGCACAATTGTCCTTCAAGTCAAAATGTTGAAAAGTATGACCGCATCCCGTATAATGGCGGACCAAATGCGAAGTAATGACTCTAATGACTATGTTCCTCGGTTAATGTCTCCATGTCAGGTAACTTTACCTATTGACAGAGGCAATTGTCGTTGATCAGTAAATTAAGCAGCCCTTTGTAACTGATCTGTAAAGATGGGAAATCTGACCTAATGTGCCATTGTGCGCTGCGAAAGGAGCGGCGGTGTCAACTGTCATTAAAGATCAGATAGACACGAAGTATCGCTTGCCGGCATTGCGGGGTTCACGGCGTGGACGTGGTAATGGACTGTTCACAGTCTTACCTCATTCATTTGTGAAATGTCATGGAAGAAAGTGGGCCCGTTAATATTTTACTAGTGTAATACTCTCTCACATACATTCTTTTGTGAAAGGGATTAAATCATGCCCATCATTGGGATCAATATTTAATGACAGTTACAGTTGCAGGAAGCCTACTGGGCCCAAATAATTGGAAAATAATAATATGTAGAAAGTTTGGCAATTTTCACAATTTTTGCCACTTTTGTTTTTGCCTGGTTTTATGTTGCTAAATACAACTCAGAAACGTTCTACCCAATGTTCACTATCCGATTTTCCCACAGTAGGCCTCGTTTATCAAATCTGCCTGTAAGAAAAAGTTGTTTCCCATAGCAACCAATCACAGCTCAGCTTTCATTTTTTAAATGGCTCTGGTAACATGAAAGCTGTGCTGTGATTGGTTGTTATGGTTAAACAAGGCAGTCTTTCTTCTGGACAATCTCGATAACTTTTCCCCATAAAGTGTAACACAATTAGTTAATTATTAGGTACTGTTACTCAGTCTATGTATTGTTCCCAGGTACACAACACATGACGGACATATTACAAAGTCATGAATCAAAGGAACTGAACCCAAATTAGATGGATGAGTTTGCATTCCTCTATTGTTAACGATTCAAGGTTGTGACTTATTATGGCCTCTTCATTTTTACCATTCTCAGCTTGAAAATGTGAAAATTGCTTTTTTTAATATTTGTAAATCCCACTTGAGGACTTGACCTGCATGAGCTAGATTGATCATATATTGGACATTGCTCTATACTGGTATGCATCATGTTAAGTCTCGCCATGTCCATTGTTGTTACAGTAACTAATTATCACAGCACAAACTCCCTCTGCCTCTGTCTAACTGCTTAGATGCAGCAGTTGCTATTGGCCATGGCATCTAAGGGGGTTAAACTGTCAGGAACAGAGTTACTGTATATCTACTGTACACTAGGTTGTTATTGGAGAGTGTTAGCTGCAGATTTAAAGAACCCTTTGGTGACATGGTATATGTGCAAAGGATTTTGGGCAATGGGTTAAAAAGATTATCTACTTTGGATAATAAATAAATAAATAATAATAATAAATAAAATAAATAAAATAAACCTATACTCACCTCCCATGCTGGCTCCGTTCTAGCAGTGTCAGCACTTGTGGTCCCAGGGCTGTGATGCGGTGAAATGACACGTGATGCCTTGCACCCAATCAGCAATGGCGTCACTGTCCCCGCCTCCTGTCAAAATGAACATGAAGAGGAAGTCTGAGATCAGCTGTAGCCTGGACTTCCGCTTGATGTTCAGTTTATCCAAAGGCAGAGACAGTGGTGCCAGCGATGATTGGGCTTGGGCGCCGGGCATCACGTGTCATTTCAATGCATCACAGCCCCAGGACTGTGAATGCCAACACCTGGAACAGAGCCTACATGGGAGGTGACTAAATCGGGGCCGAACATTTAGTTTAAGAAGGGATTGTCCTAGTTATGGACAACCCCTTTAAGAAGAAACCAAGATGTTCTGTTACTGTTATCCCCAACTACAATCTTTTAGGCAACCCAGCAACAAGAGTTCAAATCCTTAGCAGTGCCACCACAGGGAAAATAAAGCATTGCACTTTTTTATTTAAATAACTAGGATAAGGCCATCTTCCATAACATGGGTATAGGTTTGCTATTTACCAAAAAAATCCCAAAAATCAAGTACTACATAGTCATTACATGAATAGACTACTCCACTTAAAAGTGTTGCATAATAGAGTACTAATTTCCATGAAGTTCTAGGTAACATGGTGGTACAGTGCGTCCGATGTGACCGTTCTAGCTTTATTGCACTAAAGTCATGGGTTTGGTGTGATCCATGATGTCATTGTTGACTTAGGTTTTGAAATTTTTCGTTATCCTATATAGGGTCAAAACATTCTGGGGTTACTTAATATCCTAATGTAGGGAAATAGTTAAAGTTAGGAGGAGCAAGAAACAATGATACTAATACTGAGGGCATCACAAATAAAATACTGTAGAACATGTAGATGAGAAAACAGAGGAGTAACTATAGTTGGTGCAGGGGTTGCAGTCATAACCAAGTTTTGGAACCTAGATAGTGGGGGCAAAAGGTCCCTTTGGCACAGATGAGAAGACCAATACTACTATAGACCCATGATAATTAGGAGCCAAATTGGAGATGTTTCAATAAATTTGCTCATCTGTATTTCCAATCAAATTAGGAGAAGGCAATAGTAAGAAAAAGCATCCACCAGTAGATCCTGGCTTTAGCGTAATAATAGGTCCCAAACGTCCAGCAGAAGACAACCCAATTTTGAGGTGACTGGAGCTAAACCAGGCTTGGCATAATAATAGATCCCGAAGGTCCTGCAGAAGACAACCAGGCTTTGACATAATAATAGATCCCAAAGGTCCAGCAGAGGACAACCCAATTTGAAAGTGACTGGAGCCAACCAGGCTTTGACACAATAATAGATCCCAAAGGTTCAGCAGAAGACAATCCAATTTGGAAGTGACTGAAGCCAACCAGGCTTTGACACAATAATATATCCTGGATGTTCAGCAAAAGGCAACCCAATTTGGAGGTAACTGGAGTCAACCAGGCTTTTACACAATAATAGATCCCAAAGGTCCAGCAGAAGATATCAGGCTTTGACATAATAATAGATCCCGAAGGTCCAGCAGAAGATAACCAGGCTTTGACATAATAATAGATCCCGAAGGTCCAGAAGAAGACAACCCAATTTGAAGGTGACTGGAGCCAACCAGGCTTTTACATAGTAATAGATCCCAAAGGTCCAGCAGAAGACAACCAGGGTTTGATTTAATAATAGATCCTGAAGGTCCAACAGCAGACAACCCAATTTGGAGCTGACTGAAGTTAACCAATGACCACTGGAGTCTATTTCTATTTGGATGATTCATAGATATCATATTGGATCTTACTATTGATTTGTGTTATGTTTGCAGTGATAACAAGTATGGTCATGTGAATATTTTTAAATAGATGCAAGGTGGGCCCTCAGAAACATTCTCTCTGGTGGATCCAAAGAACACTTGTCCGACACTATACATTTTGCCTTGCCAGTACATTATAACAGTAAATTATAGTGCATTTGATGTTTTCTTCCACATGACTGATTTTCAGTCTCCATGTGACCTACCTTTGGTCTACCTTCAGCTTGCTCGTTATATTTGCAGTGACGGGGGGAGTATCATAGGTCATGCGTGTGTCACAGGTAGCATGACGCCAGTGACATAACCCCCATTTCGACGTGGCCGAAATGTCTGAAGCTGACTTTGGGCCACTGATGATGGCTGCAGATGTTAAAAGCATGTTTGCAATAACATCCGGAGAGATATTTTCATCTCGCTAGTAATAACCAGCTGCCTGCTCCATCCCTTGCTACTGTGTACGCTACTTAGAAGCATTGCAGGGAAATACATTCTGACAGGTCTGGAATTTTGCCAGTAACTTTAGTAATCCTTTTGTACATAGGAAGAGCATATAAAAAGATGTAATATTGCAGTTAACGTGGGCTGTGACACTGGCCTTTAATATCTCATGCTGTAAAGTTCAGCAGTCAGTATATAAAGTACATATTTTATATGTGTATGTGCACATGCTATACTGTTTTATTGAATATGAGTTTTGCTACTGAATTTTTCATTAGTCGTTTCATCTGTACTCTGAGCATGCATTATGTATGCTACAATGAGCAAGGTTGCTATACGCTGGTAACTGGGGGAGAGGAATAAGCATCCATGAATATTTTCTTGAATTCTATATTTACATTACTAGGGGGGTTGTCCAGTTTAGTAAACCCATTTTCCTTTACATATATGCTCTATTTTTCGGGATCCTCAGCTTGTAAGGAGAGAGCATTTATAGAGTGTTTCCCAATATGGAGGACCTTTCCTGTCTTGTATGAAACAATGGGTATTACCGGTATTTATATGCTCATACGGTCTCCAAAAATTGGAGGAGTATGGTATCAAAACTGGTAAGAAATGAAGGTTACATGAATTAATGTCTAGGAATGAGCGGATCCATGGAAATCGAGTTCTGATACCCAACCCGAACTTTATTCCAAAGTTCGGTTTGGGTACCAGAACTTGAACCAGAACCTGAATCTCATTGAAAACAATGGGGACGCAAACTTTGCTGGGAAAAAAAATCTCTCTCTCCCACTCTGCCACAGATTTTCCCCAGGAACTTGAAACATTGCCACTTACTCCTGGGAGAAGTCCGTGCCCGTAGTTTAGCACCAGACACTAACTGTCCGGTACGAATCAAGAACCTTTAAGCTCGGGTTCGCTCATCTCTATTAGTCTCCTCTTCTTGTGCAGTGAATCAAAGCAAGATACTCGTACACACTTTCTCATATACAATAGTGTATGGTGTAATCTTGCCTATCTAGTCTCCAGCAAAACCGTAGATCTGTTGATAAGTCACAGTAAACCTACCAGTTAATGATAAGAGTAACCACCGATTGACCAAACCGCTGCACAGCCAGCTCTACCCTCACCTACTGTATCCTCACCCATCCCTTGTAGATTGTGAGCCCTCGCGGGCAGGGTCCTCTCTCCTCCTGTACCAGTTGTGTACCAGTTGTGACTTGTATTGTTAAAGATTATTGTACTTGTTTTATTATGCATACCCCTCCTCACATGTAAAGCGCCATGGAATAAATGGCGCTATAATAATAAATAATAATAATAATAAGAGTGACCAGTTAATGATTTACAAAAGTGAAAGTCTATGGGGGCAATTCATCGATGATTTTTCAGCAGATTTCTGCTGAAGAAAGCTTTGAAAAGTTTTTGCAACAAAATTCGACTTCAGGTATTCTCACCCCAGCTCTATCAAAGTTGTTGGAGCTGTGGCGGGACAGGGTCGTGACGACCACCACTCATCAAATTCATAACTATCATCTGCATTCACTATGCCACAATTCTTACTCCCAAACAAAAAAGGCAGCAATCTGTAGCGCCAAAACTTGCAAACATGAAATATGAAAATTGAATGGCATTAGTGCAGTAGAAATATGAAAAATTGAGAAAGTTTAGCGCATAAATTGGCCAATTCATGTGTACCTGGTAGCCATGATAAGGCATTTCTCGTTTACCAGGACCTAGAAATGCCTTTCCTCTCTTAGAATAATGTCTTCATCTGTATGGGAACATGAATCCTCTGTTAGACTAAAATCTATATCTCTGTGGAGGGGTAGTGGTCCTGTTGTGATTAAAAACACCTGTGGCTAAAAGGCGGAGTGCTCAGTCAGAAGGCTAATGAATGCAAATTTTAAAAAACTGCCAGTAACATCCAAACATAGCCTACGTGGGAACAGATGCTGAACCTAGACTCACCAACTCATATACACTCAAACAAAAAAGGCAGCACTCTGTAGCGCCAAAACTTGCAAACATGAAATATGAAAATTGAATTGCATTTCTGCACTAGAAATCTGAAAAATTGGGAAAATTTTGCACATAAATTGGCCAATTCATGTGTACCTGGTAGCCACGATAAGGCATTTCTCGTTTACCAGGACCTAGCAATGCCTTTCCTCCAGTGGCTGGAGTAAGATTTGTGGGGAGGTGCGCAAAGTGGCACGCACCACTACGCTCTTCACCTGAATCATTAAGATACCTGAACCTCTTAATGAATCATGAGCACCTGGTCCAAAATGTCTAATCAACAAGAACGGCAAGAGAATCACTGGTCTTCATGAATTGCCCTCTATGGTCTAGTGTGCATGATCTAATTATCAGTTTGAATAAATATTTCAGAACAAAGATAAATAAATAGATTGTGGGTAAATAGATACATAGATAATCAGATATATAATTAGGCAGATAGATAGAAATCCGAAAGATAAGAGCAAAACACGGCAACACTCACCGGTCCTGTGATGCAAAGCTTGTCTTTATTAAAGCTTGTGTCGACATAAATCTTCACGGCACGGGGGAGTACGATGGAGTGAGGAGTGAACAGACGAGGACGACAGCTGTTTCACGCCCGATCGGCGCTTCTACAGGTCCATCAATAGATAGATAGATAGAAATAGATAGTTAAATATATAGTGGACATGCAGGTCTTTGAAAGCTAAATACATTGACACTTTTATATCTTCTATCTGTTGCTGCTTTCCAGAGAAGTCAGCATTTTCATGCATATGCAATTAAGGCATTAAGTGCTCTTGTCCTGACAGAGATTTTCTTGAACTCCCTCTGCCTCCCAAGGTTGTTTCCCTGCCTAGCACCAGCCTCTTTAGCTTGGTTGATAGTTCATTGTCTTATTTCCTAACCATGACACCAGATGTCACACAGACAGTGTAATATCCATCAAGATAAAGAAGCTGATGCTGGGCAGGGAAACAGTCATGAGAGTCAGAGGCTCAGAAAGTGCTTTGTCACACCCAGAGCACTTAACATTTCATTTTCATCTGAATTAAAATGTTAATTTCTCAGGAATGCAGCAACAGATAGAAAATATAAAGGTGTTGATGGATTTAGCTTTTGAAGACCTGCATGTCCATAATTCCAGTTTTGAGGGGTGATCTAACTGAAAGAATATCTTTAAGAAGCACAGTCAGACTTGTCTAAAGATTATGTCATGTAAGTAAATGGCTTTTATCTGTAATACCGCAAACAGTCTATGGATAAAAGGGGCGCTGTTTCCTTTGTTTCAAATACCCTTTTAAGGCTGGACGTAAAAGCTGGCATTTGTCACACGGCTAAAAATGCTAATATTTTGTAGTTGCAATTTGACTGTAAAAATAAATGGACAAACAACCAAGCAATGATATAAAGCTTAATTTACTGGCAAAACATGTCCAAACCCACAAAATGGACTTTGTAATAAAGCATGAGGAAGATTAGAAAGCTTCATATTCTGCGTATTAATACGCCATTAAATGGAAAGACACCAGCGAAGGAAATCCAACAATTGGCAGGAAATTCTAGATCAGAATTTCATAATGTCCTGTCAGTTATTCCCTCCACAGTCGGCTCTGATAGGAGACTCTTTAATATCCGCTTGGCAGAAACCTCAACATGAAAGTTAAATGTGTAATTTTAGATGATGCAAAAGTCAGAAAATAACGTATTGTGCAGAAGGGAAAAGAAGCTCATTATGGGGGAGAAGGAGTACGAGCCTATTATACTGACTAATCTGCTAATGCCTGCTCGGCTCTGTCACTGCTCAGTCAATTGGGAACAGGAAAGTTCATTTTCTGGACGTTTTTTTTTAAAGGCACGGTAAACCTCAAGTATAGCTCATGTCTAGTCAAAGCCAATCTATTGTTCCCTGTTATCACCCATTTCAGCCTGTACTATCCTTCAATGGGATAACTGATCGTGCTATCTTGCTCCCATAATCGTAATTTAATCCAAGTATCTCAAGTTCTGAGACCCTTCATGAATGATGATGGCCCTAAGCGGCTTATCCTCAGTATAGGCCATTGATGTATGATATGTAGGGATCCCACTTTCAGGAACACTCACCAATCAACAGAATGAAAGTGCAGAACTGGAGTGCTCAGGTTCACTTCTCTGAATGTGTCTGGTGCTGAAGCTTTATCGTGCATAGCTTCAGTACCAGACACAGCCACTCCTATAGATGTTGCTGCACCAGGTTATGCCGATGATCAGTGGGGATCTTATAAACAAGACCCATACTAATCTTGAATCATAAGTTGCGGTCTCACTTTCAGGAACCCCCTCCCCACCAATCAGCAGAAAGAAAGGGCTGAAGTGCTCAGGTTCACTTCTCTGACTGCTTGTTACTGAAGCTTTACCATGCTTAGCTTCAGTACCAGACACAGCCACTCCTATAGACGTTGCTGCACCAGGTTATGTCGATGATCAGTGGGGATCTTAGAAACAACACCCATACTAATCATGAATCATAGGTTGCGGTCTCACTTCTAGGAACACCCTCCCCACCAATCAGCAGAATAAAAGGGCAGAGCTGAAGTGCTCAGGTTCACTTCTCTGACTGTGCCTGGTGCTGAAGCTTTACCATGCTAAGCTTCAGTACCAGACACAGCCACTCCTATAGACGTTGCTGCACCAGGTTATGCTGATGATCAGTGGGGATCTTAGAAACAACACCCATACTAATCATGAATCATAAGTTGCGGTCTCACTTTCAGGAACCCCCTCCCCACCAATCAGCAGAAAGAAAGGGCTGAAGTGCTCAGGTTCACTTCTCTGACTGTGCCTGTTACTGAAGCTTTACCATGCTTAGCTTCAGTACCAGACACAGCCACTCCTATAGATGTTTCTATATCAGGTTATGCCGATGATCAGTGGGGATTTGAGAAACAAGACTCATACTAATCATGAATCATAGGTTGTGGTCTCACTTCCAGGAACCGCCCCCCCCACCAATCAGCAGAATAGAAGGGCAGAACTGAAGTGCTCAGCTTTGCTTCTGTGACTGTGCCTGGTACTGCAGCATTACCATGTTTAGCTACTGTACCAGACACAGCCATATTAATATGGATTTGCATCGGCAAGTTATGTGCCTGGCCGGTGGGGATTTTGGAAACATGACCCCTACTAATCATGAATGATATTTTGGGTTCTCACTTTCAGGACCCCCAACACCAATCTGCAGAAGGATTGGGCAGCACTGGTGTGCTCGGCCTCTTTGCTCACCATGTCTAGTGCTGTGGCTTTGCTATGCTTAGCTTTCTTCACATAAAAGGGCTAAGCTACAGTACCAGGCACAGTCACACTCAAATAGATGTCAGGTAACGCTTTGCTCTTTGTTCCATAGATAAAGAGTCATCTTAGAAATAGGACACCTACCGATCATCTGTAATAGATTGAGGTTCCACTTTCAGGACTTCCACCCCATCAACCTTTGCTAACTGTGCCTGGTGCTGTAGCTTTACCATTGTTAGCTTCAATCACTTGTAAGGGTTAAGCTACAGAACCGGGCACAGTCAAACTCATATGGATATCACGTAGCTCCTGCCTCTTTTTACCTCTGATGGATGTGAATCTTATATCCTCTGTGATAGGTTGAGGACCCACTTTCAGGACCTCATCCCACCAATCTGCATCATGAGAAGGTCAGGACTGGCATGCTCGGCCTCTTTGCTTCAGTCAAAAGGTGACTGTGCCTGGTGCTGTAGCTTTACTATTCCTAGCTTCATTCACATGTAAGGGCTGAGCTACAGAACCGGGCACAGTCATACTCATATGGATATCAGGTAGCTCCTGCCTCTTTCTTTCTCTGATGGACAGGTATCTTAGATCATCTGTGATAGGCTGAAGTCCCACTTTCAGGACCCCATCTCCCCAACCTGCAGAAGGAGAAGGTCAGCACTGGCATGCTTAGCCTCTTTGTTGAAGTGCAAATTTGACTATGTTTGGTGCTGTAGCTTTGCCATGCTTGAACTCATTCACTTCTTACGGATCGTAGGGATCTTAGAAACAGGACTACTACTAACCACAGTGTTTGTTTCTAATCTGTAACCATGGAGATGCATAGACCTGCATAGGAGCTGTAGACAGAAAACGGTGCAATATTTTGAAATCACAGCTGTTTGCGCTGACTGATTTCCTTCCCTGAATAAAACCCCAACCTGAGAATACTATATACGTACAATACGTGTATTATAGCAATATATGAGACTGCTTCAGTACCTTAACTCAGGGAATTATACATTGTACGAGGGAAACAGACAGATTCAGCTCTGCTACATCGGTAAGTAACCAGACTCACGCTGTGCTGCCCTACGGTAACACATGAGTCAGCCATTCAGAAAGCTCTTAATTCTACGGATGAATGATAAACCTTTACCTGTCTTTTTGTATAAATTAGCTTTAAAAAATTCAAGAATTTTCCACATTTACATCTGATGATGGTATAGAAATATTTACCCCCTGGCACCATGTATCTGGGCACCATTTATCTGGACACATTATATCTGGGCACAATGTATCTGGGCACATTACTGTATATCTGGGCACCATATATCTGGGCACATTATATCTGGGCACCATATATCTAGGCACATTATATCTGGGCACCATGTATCTGGGCACCATGTATCTGGGCACATTATATCTGGGCACCATTTATCTAGGCACCATTTATCTGGGCACTCTGTAGCCTATAAAGCCTGACTCTTTTGAAAATGTGCCAGAATGAGACCAACCCGAGCCAGCGTCCTCTTCTTCATGGCTCTTACATCAGCGAGTACCTTAAAAAAAATTCTTAAAAGTATCCTTTAAAGGAAGGTCAAAATTAGGGTAATAGGATATGCTCCCCGTGTTCTAGAACAGTAACTTTAGGAGTATGCAAAAACTATCTAATTTTATTTATAAGTGTATGGCAGTATTGTTTTAGATGTGAATTGCAGTAATATCTGGAAACTATATGTCAGCATTATTTAGGCAGTATATGGTGCTCTCATTTGGGGCGTATATGTTAGTGCGTTTGGGGCGTATGTGTTATGTGAACTTCATATTATTTTGAAACCTTATAGTAGTTTTATTTAATGTGTTTGTGACAGCATTATCTTGGCAAAACAGTATAATATTGTGTAAAATACATATTATTTCAGTAATATATTGTAATTTTATTTGGGGAGTCTATGGCAGTATTATCTTGACGCTATGTGGTTAATAATGGGAAATAAATATAATTTTAACACTATATGGTGATATTACTTGGTGTGAGTATATAGAAGTATTGTCTTTGCACAAGGTGGTAGTGTTATGTGAAATACATATTTATTTCAACACTATGTGGTGATTTTATTTGGAGTGTTTATGGCAGTATTACCCTGGAACTATATGACAGTAATAGGTGAACTGCATTTTATTGTAACACTTAAATGCGTTAAACTAGAAGAAGAGGGGACGGGAAGAAAAACATTAGACTTGAACAAAGAAGACCCAGGAAAACATACTCAGATGGGAGGTAAGAACATTTCTAAAACAATCCACAGCGAGGAGATTGGAACAAAACAAAATCCTCTAAACTGTATGCTCGCAAACGCCAGAAGCCTGACAAACAAGATGGAAGAACTAGAAGCAGAAATATCTACAGGTAACTTTGACATAGTGGGAATAACCGAGACATGGTTAGATGAAAGCTATGACTGGGCAGTTAACTTACAGGGTTACAGTCTGTTTAGAAAGGATCGTAAAAATCGGAGAGGAGGAGGGGTTTGTCTCTATGTAAAGTCTTGTCTAAAGTCCACTTTAAGGGAGGATATTAGCGAAGGAAATGAGGATGTCGAGTCCATATGGGTCGAAATTCATGGAGGGAAAAATGGTAACAAAATTCTCATTGGGGTCTGTTACAAACCCCCAAATATAACAGAAACCATGGAGAGTCTACTTCTAAAGCAGATAGATGAAGCTGCAACCCATAATGAGGTCCTGGTTATGGGGGACTTTAACTACCCGGATATTAACTGGGAAAGTGAAACCTGTGAAACCCATAAAGGCAACAGGTTTCTGCTAATAACCAAGAAAAATTATCTTTCACAATTGGTGCAGAATCCAACCAGAGGAGCAGCACTTTTAGACCTAATACTATCTAATAGACCTGACAGAATAACAAATCTGCAGGTGGTTGGGCATCTAGGAAATAGCGACCACAATATTGTACAGTTTCACCTGTCTTTCACTATGGGGACTTGTCAGGGAGTCACAAAAACACTGAACTTTAGGAAGGCAAAGTTTGACCAGCTTAGAGATGCCCTTAATCTGGTAGACTGGGACAATATCCTCAGAAATAAGAATACAGATAATAAATGGGAAATGTTTAAGAACATCCTAAATAGGCAGTGTAAGCGGTTTATACCTTGTGGGAATAAAAGGACTAGAAATAGGAAAAACCCAATGTGGCTAAACAAAGAAGTAAGACAGGCAATTAACAGTAAAAAGAAAGCATTTGCACTACTAAAGCAGGATGGCACCATTGAAGCTCTAAAAAACTATAGGGAGAAAAATACTTTATCTAAAAAACTAATTAAAGCTGCCAAAAAGGAAACAGAGAAGCACATTGCTAAGGAGAGTAAAACTAATCCCAAACTGTTCTTCAACTATATCAATAGTAAAAGAATAAAAACTGAAAATGTAGGCCCCTTAAAAAATAGTGAGGAAAGAATGGTTGTAGATGACGAGGAAAAAGCTAACATATTAAACACCTTCTTCTCCACGGTATTCACGGTGGAAAATGAAATGCTAGGTGAAATCCCAAGAAACAATGAAAACCCTATATTAAGGGCAGCACGGTGGTGCAGTGGTTAGCACTACAGCCTTGCAGCGCTGGGGTCCTGGGTTCTAATCCTACCCAGGACAACATCTGCAAAGAGTTTGTATGTTCTCTCCGTGTTTGCGTGGGTTTCCTCCGGGCACTCCGGTTTCCTCCCACATTCCAAAGACATACTGATAGGAATTCTAGATTGTGAGCCCAATCGGGGACAGTGATGATAATGTGTGCAAAACTGTAAAGCGCTGCGGAATATGTTAGCGCTATATAAAAATAAAGATTATTATTATTATTATTATTATAAAAAGGGTCACCAATCTAACTCAAGAAGAGGTGCGAAATCGGCTAAATAAGATTAAAATAGATAAATCTCCGGGTCCGGATGGCATACACCCACGAGTACTAAGAGAACTAAGTAATGTAATAGATAAACCATTATTTCTTATTTTTAGGGACTCTATAGCGACAGGGTCTGTTCCGCAGGACTGGCGCATAGCAAATGTGGTGCCAATATTCAAAAAGGGCTCTAAAAGTGAACCTGGAAATTATAGGCCAGTAAGTCTAACCTCTATTGTTGGTAAAATATTTGAAGGGTTTCTGAGGGATGTTATTCTGGATTATCTCAATGAGAATAACTGTTTAACTCCATATCAGCATGGGTTTATGAGAAATCGCTCCTGTCAAACCAATCTAATCAGTTTTTATGAAGAGGTAAGCTATAGGCTGGACCACGGTGAGTCATTGGACGTGGTATATCTCGATTTTTCCAAAGCGTTTGACACCGTGCCGCACAAGAGGTTGGTACACAAAATGAGAATGCTTGGTCTGGGGGAAAATGTGTGTAAATGGGTTAGTAACTGGCTTAGTGATAGAAAGCAGAGGGTGGTTATAAATGGTATAGTCTCTAACTGGGTCGCTGTGACCAGTGGGGTACCGCAGGGGTCGGTATTGGGACCTGTTCTCTTCAGCATATTCATTAATGATCTGGTAGAAGGTTTACACAGTAAAATATCGATATTTGCAGATGATACAAAACTATGTAAAGCAGTTAATACAAGAGAAGATAGTATTCTGCTACAGATGGATCTGGATAAGTTGGAAACTTGGGCTGAAAGGTGGCAGATGAGGTTTAACAATGATAAATGTAAGGTTATACACATGGGAAGAAGGAATCAATGTCACCATTACACACTGAACGGGAAACCACTGGGTAAATCTGACAGGGAGAAGGACTTGGGGATCCTAGTTAATGATAAACTTACCTGGAGCAGCCAGTGCCAGGCAGCAGCTGCCAAGGCAAACAGGATCATGGGGTGCATTAAAAGAGGTCTGGATACACATGATGAGAGCATTATACTGCCTCTGTACAAATCCCTAGTTAGACCGCACATGGAGTACTGTGTCCAGTTTTGGGCACCGGTGCTCATGAAGGATATAATGGAACTAGAGAGAGTACAAAGGAGGGCAACAAAATTAATAAAGGGGATGGGAGAACTACCATACCCAGATAGATTAGCGAAATTAGGATTATTTAGTCTAGAAAAAAGACGACTGAGGGGCGATCTAATAACCATGTATAAGTATATAAGGGGACAATACAAATATCTCGCTGAGGATCTGTTTATACCAAGGAAGGTGACGGGCACAAGGGGGCATTCTTTGCGTCTGGAGGAGAGAAGGTTTTTCCACCAACATAGAAGAGGATTCTTTACTGTTAGGGCAGTGAGAATCTGGAATTGCTTGCCTGAGGAGGTGGTGATGGCGAACTCAGTCGAGGGGTTCAAGAGAGGCCTGGATGTCTTCCTGGAGCAGAACAATATTGTATCATACAATTATTAGGTTCTGTAGAAGGACGTAGATCTGGGTATTTATTATGATGGAATATAGGCTGAACTGGATGGACAAATGTCTTTTTTCGGCCTTACTAACTATGTTACTATGTTACTTTATAGGGCAATAATATTCATGGTTTATGTTATATTATTATCTTGGCACCTTATGGTACTATTATTTGCACTATATGGTTGTATTATTTGCAGTGCATATGGCAATATTATTTTGGCATTATGTGATAGTGATATGTTAACTAAACATTAATTTGCCACTATATAATAGTACTATTAGGGTGCATATGGTGGTATTATCTTGGCTCTATGTGGTATAATGTAAAGTGAATATTATTTCAGCATTGTACTAATTATGGTGTATCTGGCAGTAATATCTTGACTCTGTTTGGCATATAATGTAAAATATTTATTATATTATCACTATATGATGATAATACTTGGAGTGTACTGTATATGACTGCAATATCTTGACATTGTCATTATTATGTGAAATACATATTATTTCAGCAATGTACAGTGTACTAATTAGGATGCATATTTAAGTAATATATTGACACTAAATGGCAGTATTGTGTGAAATACATAGTATATCAGTACTATGTGGTGATAGTATTTGGGGTGTATATGATAGTAATATCTTGACACTGGCACTATTATGTGAAATACATATTATTTCAGCACTGTATGGTGTACTAGAAGGGGGGTATATATGGCACTAATATCTTGACACTTTTTGGCAGTATTATTTGAATTACATATTAAATCAGCACTATGTGGCAATACTATTTTGTAAATGACTAATTTCTAATTTCTTGACACTGGCAGTATTATGTGAAATACATATTATATCAGCACTATGGGGGTTATTATTTATGGTGTAAATGACAATTTTTTTTACACTGGCAGTATTATGTGAAATAGTGTACATACTATTTCAGCACTGTACGGTGTACTAATTGGGGTGTACATGGCCGAAATATTTTAACACTGAATGGCAGTATTATGTCAAATGCATATTTATTTCAATACTATGTGGTGATTTTATTTGGAGTGTTTATGGCAGTATTATCCTGGAACTATATGGCAGTAATATGTGAAATACATATTATATCAGCACTGTGTGGTGGCACTATTTGGGGTGCATTTGATAGTAATATCTGACACTAGCAGTACTATATGAAATACGTATTATATCCGTACTATGTGGTGGTACTATTGGGGTGCATTTGATAGTAATATATTGACACTGGCAGTATTATGTGAAATCTACTATATAATTGTCTAAGGGTCACTTCCGTCTTTCTGTCTGTCCTTCTGTCTGTCACGGATTTTCATTGGTCGCGGCCTCTGTCTGTCATGGAATCCAAGTCGCTGATTGGTCTCGCCAGCTGCCTGTCATGGCTGCCACGACCAATCAGCGACGGCCACAGTCCGATTAGTCCCTCCTTACTCCCCTCCAGCCGGCGCCCGCTCCATACTCCCCGCAGTCACCGCTCACACAGGGTTAATGCCAGCGGTAACGGACCGCGTTATGCTGCGGGTAACTCACTCCGTTACCGACGCTATTAACCCTGTGTGACCAAGTTTTTACTATTGATGCTGTCTATGCAGCGTCAATAGTAAAAACATCTAATGTTAAAAATAATAAAAAAAATTAAAAATCATTATATACTCACCTTCCCGCTCCTGGTTACGCTCCGGTGACCGCTCCATGCAAGCGGCAGGTTCCGGTGGCAAGGATTGTATGGGAGAAGGACCTGACATGACGTCAAGGTCATGTGACCGCGACATCATCACAAGTCCTGCGCGCCTGCGCTTGTGACCGAACTACAAGGGGCCCTTGGAAGGTGAGTATATGTTTATTTTTTATTTTTTAACCTGTGACATGCATGGCTGGGCAATATACTACATAGCTGGGCAATATACTACGTGGCTGGGCAATATACTATGTGGCTCTGTGCTGTATACTACGTCACTAGGCAATATACTACGTAACTGGGCAATATACTACGTGGCTGGGCAATATACTACGTGGCTGGGCAATATACTATGTGACTGGGCAATATACTACATGACTGGGCAATATACTACGTGACTGGGCAATATACTACGTGGCTGGGCAATAAACTACGTGGCTGGGCAATATACTACCTCACTGGGCAATATACTACGTGACTGGGCAATATACTACGTCACTGGGCAATATACTACGTGACTGGGCAATATACTACGTGGCTGGGCAATATACTACGTCACTGGGCAATATACTACGTGGCTGGGCAATATACTACGTGACTGGGTAATATACTACGTGGCTGGGCAATATACTATGTCACTGGGCAATATACTACGTGACTGGGCAATATACTACGTGGCTGGGCAATATACTACGTGGCTGGGCAATGTACTACGTGGCTGGGCAATATACTATGTGGCTGGGCAATATACTACATGACTAGGCAATATACTACGTGACTGGGCAATATACTACATGGCTGGGCAATATACTATGTGGCTGGGCAATATACTACATGACTAGGCAATATACTACGTGGCTGGGCAATATACTACGTGGCTGGGCAATATACTACGTGGCTGGGCAATGTACTACGTGGCTGGGCAATATACTTCGTGGCTGGGCAATATACTACGTGGCTGGGCAATATACTACGTGGCTGGGCAATATACTACGTGACTGGGCAATATACTACGTGACTGGGCAATATACTACGTGGCTGGGCAATATACTACGTGACTGGGCAATATACTACGTGGCTGGGCAATATACTACGTGGCTGGGCAATATACTACGTGGCTGGGCAATATACTATGTGGCTGGGCAATATACTACATCACTGGGCAATATACTACGTGACTGGGCAATATACTACGTGGGCTGGGCAATATACTACATAACTGGGCAATATACTACATGACTGGGCAATATACTATGTGGCTGGGCAATATACTACGTGACTAGGCAATATACTACGTGGGCTGGGCAATATACTACGTAACTGGGCAATATACTACGTGGGCTGGGCAATATACTACGTAACTGGGCAATATACTACGTGACTGGGCAATATACTACGTAACTGGGCAATATACTACGTGACTGGGCAATATACTACGTGGCTGGGCAATATACTACGTGGCTGGGCAATATACTACGTGGACAAGCATATTCTAGAATACCCGATGCGTTAGAATCGGGCCACCATCTAGTACATATTATATCGGCACTATGTGGTGGTACTAATTGGGTGTATATAATAGTAATATCTTTACACTAGCAGTATTATATGAAATACATATTATATCAGCACTGTGTGGTGGTACTCTTTGGGGTGTATATGCCAGTAATATCTTGACCCTGTTTGGTGCTGTGCAGAGACTCTACTTTCTTGTCACCTATAAACCAGCCTTATTTCTAATACTAAAATTGAAGTGAGAAGTTGTTTAACACCACATAAAATAGTATGGCTATATAATAACAGTAATACATACCGTAATATATAATCATATCTAGCAGTTTACATGCAGGTGAATATTTCCATTACGCTGCAATTTGTGAAGATCCTTGCGAGTGGTAGCACGTTACCTGTTCAATTATAGCGGAATGAACTCTTACACTCCTCCCTGCTGCTTCCATAATAGAATATAGTTGTGAAACACAACGGGATAGCTTTCTTCAGAATCATTCATGTAGGAATAAAATCGACCATATTTACCCACATATAGGGACCACGAAATGTAACTCAGCAGAACAGAATGGTTCACACATGTCAAATAAACATATTAGCTAGTTATGCTCGGATCATTGACTTTTTTTATAGATCAGTTATAACTGACTTCTATTGGCACAGTAGTAAAAGGTTCCCGAGGTTTCCCGGCCTCAACAGGGCCCCAATGGAGTCAGAAGTAAAGATTTTATTGCCACCTTTTTAAAGGGACTGTCCAGTTCTGTGAAAGTTGAGCGTGTCATTTTATAATGAAAAATGGTACAACTTTTCAATATTTGTTGTTATTTTGTCACCATTTTAATAAGGATGGGAAGAGGAACGGAACAAAGGGAAGGATGAAGGAAAGAATAAAGAAAGTGAGGGAGGAAGGGAAGATAGAAAGGATAAAAGTGAAGCAGAAAGGAAGGTCAGGATGAAGGAAGAAAGGAAGGAAAAGAGGACGTAAGAAAGGAAGGAGATGAAAGGGAGAAAATAGGAAGGGAAAATTGTTGAAAGTAAGGGAAAGATGAAGGAAAGGACAGAAGGAGGAATGAAGGAATGAAGGAAGAAAGAGCAAGAGGAAAAGAAGATAGAAGGAGCAAAGGATTAAAAGGGAGGCAGAAAGGAAGGTAACGAAGAAGGAAGGCAGATGGAAGGGAGAAAATAGGAGGGGAAGATTGATGAAAAAAAGGAAGAGATGAAGGAAAGGACAGAAGGAGGATGGAATAAAGGAAGAAAGGTAGGGAGGATAGAAGGAAGGATAGAGGGATGAAAGAAGGAAAGCAATAAAGGGAGAGAGAAATGAAGGAAGGTAGAAAAGCAGGAAGAATGGACTGAAGAAAGAAATGCAGATTGGAAGGGAGGATAGAAGGAAGAATAGAGGTATGAAAGGGGAAAGAGGAAGGAAATGAGCAAGGAATGTGAACTGGAGAAAAGAAGGAAGTAAGCAAGGAAGGAATTAAAGCAGGAAGTAAGAAAAGAAGGAGATGGAAGGGAGAAAATTAGGAAGGAAAAATTGATATAAGGAAGGGAGGATGAAGGAAGAAACAGAAGGAGAAAGAAAAGAAGGAAAGATCCAAAAGGGATGGAGGTAGGGACGATAGACAGAAGAATGGATAAAAGGGAGGCAGAAAGGAAAGTAAGGATGAAGGAAGAAAGGAAGGAATAAAGTAAAGAGATGTAAGGGAGAAAAATAGGAATGGAAGATTGATGAAAAGAATGGAGAGATGAAGGAAGGAACAGAAGGAGCAAGGAAGGTAGGGAGAAAAAAAGGAGGAAAGGGAGGGAAGATGGAAAGAAGAAAGGATAGAGGGATGAAAGAAAGAAATAAGGAAAGCAATAAAGGGAGAGAGAAAAGAAGGAAGGAGGGCAAGAAGGTAGAAAATAAGGAAGAATGGAGTGAAGGAAGAAATGAAGATCGGAAGGGAGGATGATTTTTTGTGTATGCCCCTTTTCACATGTAAAGCGCCATGGAATAAATGGCGCTATAATAATAAATAATAATAATATAATAACAGAGAGATTAAAGGGGTAGGAGGAAGGAAATAAGCAAGAAATGTAAGAAGGAAGGAAGGAAAGAAAGAAAAAAAATAGGGTGCAAGGAAGGAAAAAAAGAAAGAAGAAGAAAAAATTAGAAGGATGAAAGTAAATATACACATGCATCCATTATTGTATTACATAGACCGATTGTGGAGAAACCATGGTTGAGCTATAAATCTCTGTAAGAATCTATTAAAAATGTATTTTTTTTAAAGACAATATTGATTTAACAAATGGTACTGTTTGCCAAGATCCTCATAGGGTGCAGGAGACTAAATACGTTGACCAGCTCTGTTGCTCTTCTATGAAAGCCACCATCAGAGTCAGAATTACATGGCAAATAGTTCTTGAATTCCATCCAGCAGGGGTTGGGTTTAATTTTTCTGGAGCCTTTATTGCAATCTCGGAGACCAGTATGAATTGTGTCCTGTAGATGAGCTTTAATACGATGCTCTACTCCACGGGTGGATAAGTTCTGGGGCAGAAGCCTGGAGTGGAGCTGACGTGTCCATGCCCCGGGTTGCTGGATGTCAGAGGAGGGACAACAAGCCACTCTGCTTTTTTTAATTTAGATGTAGGACTATGACGACAAACCAAATTTGTTGCTCTGGGTGAAAAACAGTGGAGCCCAAGTGTCAATCCTGGATTTAGTCTTTAATCCTTACATTTCCTATGTGCTACATTTAGATTTGATAGTTGACCAAGGTGTCCTCTCCTGTGCCATCAGTGTCACTCAAGTATGACCTTGCTCTACCCCCATGTGGGCTGCCCATGGTGCGACGGTCACGTTCGGCGGCTGATTGCATGTAGTCTCCCATAAGATTAAGATTGCTCTGAATACATTTGCTCTGATTACATCCGCTCATACAGCGAGCACAAGGATGGAGGGATGTAGGAGCAGCGGGGTTCTAAATCCAAGGGACATCAAACAGGATCCATCCTAACAATTACACTGCTGCCTCAGCATTCACGCTCCTAATGTGAATTGGCTACATGGTAATTAGGACAACTTGCTGCAGTAACGAGAGAATATGGCAGCATATACCGCTCCGTAATTCATATTTATTCGACCATAGTAAAATGAAACGCTGAGTACAATTACCGACAATTTAGTACAAAAGCGAAAAGGAGTCTCACTTTTATATAGCTTTTGTTTTTCCGGTTTTAAGTAATTAGATGTAATTACAAATAAGAGAAGGAGGGCTGGAGTGACTAAGTAAACTGTTCATTTGTTCGGCGTTGATATGTGTTTTACATCCCATGACTGGGGTTTCTCTACACAAGAGCTAATTACCTTCTTTCTTTCACCAAAATGTGAACCCTCCATTGTAACCTGTCTAATGCTATACGCTACCGTTTTGTCGGGCTTGCCAGCTTTTACACATTGCCTTGATTTGAAATTTTTCTGCATACACAGGCCCCTTCTGTAAGATCACACCCGTTCCCGCACCCAAATATATTTTTGGACCCAAGGGCTGAGCTTGTTGGCACATCTTCCAAAACTCAGGACGATTTTGCATTGCTTGAGGTTTGTATGGCATAGGGGAGAATTTGGTCCAACTTTTTCAGCGGTCCTGGAGGTTTCTGATGTTCAGGGAGAGCTATTCTCAATTTACAGATACGTGTTTTGGAGTGTTGCCCCTCCTCAGTACAAAGCATGTGATCTGATTTGGCTGTATGAGAGGCCTCTGACTAGTGTCCAAGGGGTTTTGGTGAGCGACATGCCTGATATGCCAGTGTAAGAAGGCTTATAGGCCATGCAATGCTCCTCTGGGAAATCAAATATGCAAATTGTCTCTTCAAAGAGGAAGAGAACTTGAACTCTTGTTACAGCTATTGGAGGTAGCATTCTTGAATGTCAATGTCGACCCTTTAATGAGCCTTGACACATGACTTAGGATTAAAGCTAAACCAGAATCTCAATTTTCAGACATGTGTTTCGGGGTGTTGCTCCCTCCACAGTGCAAAGCACGAGATCTGATTTGGCTGTATGAGAGGCCTCTGACTAGTTTCTAAAGGGTTACATTTCTCCTTATGGTGAGAGACATGCCTGAAATGCCAGTGTAAGGAGACTTATGGGCCATGCAACATCTGGGAAATTAAATATGCAAATTGTCTCTTCAGAGAGGAAGAGAACTTGAAATTTTGTCATATCTATTGGAAATAGCCATACTGAATGTCTATATCGACCCTTTAATGAGCCTTGCCACATGACTTAAGATAAAAGCCAAACCAGAATCTCAATTTGCTCATGTGCTTCGGGGTGTTGCCCTCTCCTCAGTGCAAAGCATGAGATCTGATTTGGCTAGGTGACAGCCCTCTGACTGGGGTCTTGTTTCTAGTTCACACTTTTGACTAAAAGTACAATTAAAATGTAGAAAGAGTTGGCACTCACATCGATGTATACAAGGAATTTTTTTTGAATACAGAAAATCCAGAAAAATAAGAGACATTTCGGTCAACATATGGCCTCCATCAGTCATCTGGATAGAGAAGAACTGTGTGAAGTGGCGCTGTATGAAGGTCTCTGGTGTCTAACGCTTCCAGTCTCAGCAGTGGACTCTCACACAGCGCGACTTCACACAGTTCTTCTCTATACAGATGACTGATGAAGGTCATGTGTTGACCGAAGCGTCTCTTATTTTTCTGGATTTTCTACATTCAATAAAAATTCCTTGAATACACCAATACTAGTGCCAAATGTTTCTACATTGCAGTTGACGGATTTAGTTATCCTACTTGTGCACCACTATATTTCCAGAAGTGTTGTGTCTTTCCCTCTTACATAGAAGTACAAGTGAATCCAAGCTTAGACTCTTTTATGTCCCCCAAAGGTCCAGGAGAAGACAACCCCACTTGGGGTTGACTTTAGACTCACCAGGGTCTAAATCTTATGCTGTACCAATTACCTATTAGATCTTATTAATATTATGGCCTGTACATACAAAGATTAGGATGCAAGTTAAAAAATACTTGCCAACCATCCAAGAATCTATAAAGCTCACGGTAAAAGGTAAGACCTCCAAAATCATTGAAGATTTGCCAAATTCCCTGGAGGCTGAACACGCCACCCAGAATCTCCTTTAAAGTAGAACTCCTCCAAGGCGTTTTTTTTTTTGCTATGACTCCACACATTCCTCTTAAAAACAAGAAGGGTCAATGCAAAAAAAAACAATAATTTTGAAATACTGAAGCATATGCCCCGTTGCCTTTCAATCCCTACTCCAGTCTCAACCATAGAAGGCCACACGTAATCTTGCATAGACCTGGTTCATCAGATGTAAAAGATTTACCTAAATTGAGAGCTTATTATGTTATAGCTATTGGCCAAATGATCATCTGGCTGAGAGCCATGTCCCCTGACTACCCAACACTCGGCTCAAACTGTATATGACGGCATTAAATCCCCATTTAAAGAAAGCAATTGTCCTATTTATTACAGATACATAATAATTGGGTATAAATTTCCCCATTTCACATCATCCTTTTATCTCTTATCTTTTTTGCATGGCTTTTATATTACTATTATGTAGATTTGGATACCCTTTGAAAATTGTGTATAATTTAGCCATCTCTTTTATGGCTGAAATGCTGCAAATAGTCTTTGGCTTCTATGGTGGTCAATGTGTTTCCACGGTAACAGACTACAAACAAACCCTATGTAGTCTGGTCCTGTCATTTTTTTTTACTCTTCCTCTTTTAGGCTTTGTACCCACGTTGCTTATTTTATCTTGTTGTTTTTTTTGCACAGTTTTGTCAGAAAATCTGAATGAGATTCCTGAAGTAATTTTTTTTTTCCTGGCAGCAGATCTGCAGCATGTCAGTTGTTGCAGCAGATTTCACTAATGAGTGGGGAAAAATCTCCAACAAAAATGCATGCATATTTTACAGGTAGCACCCGTCCGCTCTTTGCTCGAGCCCGAATGTGCCCAGTCACTCAACCACCAGGCTCACTCCTTGGATTAGTCTTGTAGACCATTGCACTTAGAAGCCTATTGGTCTGCATAGGAGCTGTATACACAAAACGGTAGAAGATAAAACAACCGATAGTTTTGATTAAAAATATCCTTTATAGATGCATCGGAGGCATAAATAATCATCGCAAAAGTGTACGTATTGTACCCTTTAACTTTACCAACGGATGTCTGAAACTAATGCAATGTGTCATCGCTTAATACTCAATATGACAATCTCAAAGGAGACGAACGACTTGTTCCTTTACCATCAAACGTATTACATTCAGCTTCTGGTTTTTTTTTCCCCCCCCCCTTCCTTGCTTCTTCAGAACGCCACTCCATTTTCTGATTCTGTTTTGAGAAATGTCTTGTGATGTTTCTAAAATTGGATTCTGTAAAGTTCAAGAGCTATAATGCAGGATCGGGACTGAGGGCACTCGGAAGACTTCTCTAGGCCTTTTTGAGTAATGTTTAGCGAAATCACATTTCTAGAATGAAGAGAACTCTTTATCAGATATTAGGTTTAACCCCGCGTTGCTCCACGCTGAAGAGAACCGCTGACATGTACGGAAGCATTAAATAATGCCGCTCCACTAAAGGTTGTGTATTGAATTATGTTATTACGGGACACGGCTGCAAACATGGAGATATGACTCTTTCTATGGCTGCTAAAAGTCAGCATATTGTACAACAGCTCCTCTACATTGTGCCCACCTCCAGAATAAAATAGCGGATGTGTTATGGAGTGACGCGCGTTTACGGCCCTTTGCTCATGATGAATGAAGCACTACGGTTCAGCAGAAACTTCAACATGTTACTTTTTAAGGGGACCTATCACATCTCGCGAAACGTCTGTTTTAGTGATGTCTTCTATTTTCCGTAAAACGACATTTCGAAAGCATCTTTTCTTAAAACGCTGCGCTGCTCCGTTCCCCAGCTATTCCTCCTAAAAGTTTAGGAATAAATCAACAACTTTAGAGTTCTCAGCTGGGGGGAGTGTCCTGACACGCGCTCATACCGTCCAATCATTGCTGACGTACAGGGACACACCCCTTAGGAAAAATGATACAGAGAAATACCAGAGGAACGGCACAATGATAAGTTATGAGGAAAGATGATTCATAATATTCATTTCAGGGGGAACAAAGATCTTGTTTAACCCCTTAGCAACCTCTAATATACATTTAGGTGGTGTATGGCCCGGGTAGATGCCGGCTGTGTTTCACAGCCAGCATGTGTTTGTAGCAGCCGCGACTGGAGCTAACTCTGTTCACTACTATTTATCCATTTAAATGCCGCTGTTAATCACATCAATCACAGGGAGTCGATGGGTTACCATTTGAGATGAGCGGACGTGCTGTCGTAAGGTGTTTCCCGAGCTGCTCGACAGCCACAAAACAAGCAGGGATTGCCTAACAAACAGGAAATCCATACTTGCGTTGCGATTGTCGAATAAGATGTTATTCGAGTATGCCGAGTGACTTCGGCGTGCTTGAAAAATACATTCGAGTCCCCTCAGCTGCATGTCTCACGGCTGTTCAACAGCCACAACACATGTAGGGATTGCCTAACAGCCGTGAGACATACAGGGAGTGCCTGTTTCTTAGACAATCCCTGCATGTGTTGCGACTGTCGAATAGCCATGAGACATGCTGCCGCGGGGGCTCGGACATATTTTTCGAGTGCGCCGAAGACACGCAGTTAGCACATAAGTTTGCTTGGAAAACACGCAGTTAGCACATAAGTTTGCTTGGAAAACACCTTATCCTAGCACATTCGCTCATCAACAGTTACCGTGGCATATGTAGCGCTGCTAAAGTTACCCATAGCCACATCTGAGTTCTCAACTTCACAATATTCTGCAATAATTTAGTATTAGTGAGCAAAAGTAAAACATATAAAAAGTTGAAAAAGTATTTAAAAAATAACGTCAAAGTTCCATATCTCAGAAAATGGCAGCCAAATTGTTTTTTTTTTAACACAAAGATCAAAATTTATTTTAAACCGCTAAAATATAAAAGAGCTACCATACCTTTTAAGTTTGCGCTATCACCGTCAGGTCATTTTTACCGCGTGAAATTCAAAGAATAATAGTGAAATTGTGTTTTTTTTTCATTCCACTGGAAAAAATTTTCCTCCATTTTTCTGTACATTATATGGCAAAGCGAACAGTGTCTGTCAAAACGTAAACTCATCTTGTAGAAAACAATCCCTCATACGGCTATGTCGATGGAAAAATAAAAAAAGTTATAGCACTTGGAAGAACAAGAAAAAAAATACAAAAAAAGCAGAAAACAAAAAAGTCTTGAAAGGGTTAAAGGGAACCTTTCAGGATGAATAATGCTATTCACTTGCAGATATATTATTATTATTGTACATTTTTATAGCGCATTTATTCCATGGCACTTTACATGTGAAACAGAAGTAGAGATAATCTAAAGGTTAATAGCATTAGAAAGGTGCTGACAGCTGTAATGAAATTGCGACACTTGGAAGAATATGAATTTTATTCCTCCCTGGAGCCGTCGGCTTTCAGTCATACAGGTGAGCCCACAGGAAATACAGTCACTGATCACAGCACTAAGAGTAGCGGCTGTCAGCATTTCCTGGCACTGACTGACAGATGGCTTTCCAGTGCATCAGTGCAGAGCCAACTGTCAGTCAAAGTGGCGACAGCCGCCCTTCGCAGTGCTTGGAGTAGTGACTGAAGCCGGCCAGCACCCCTGTATGACTGAAAGCCGGTGGCTCCCACGAGAAATAAAGTTAATTTTCTCCCGAGAGCTACACTTTCAGTACAGTGGCACCTTCATAACGCTATTAACCTGCAGAGTAACCCTATATCTGCAGGTTAAAAATGTCATTCCTTTTAAAGGAAGAAACAATACTAGGGTGTACAAACTTTTCTTATGGTTGCTGCTCCTAAAATCTGTCAATACTAGATTAGAGTCATAGCTAGACTTACCTTCACCTGGGGTTAAAAATTAGTTTCCTACGCTATATCTAGATAACATTACTAAGGTGGAATGGCAGGTAGACTTCACTAGCTCCTGGGCTTCCTAAAAGTTTCTCAGTTTTCAAAAATAGAAGCAAAATTTTGTATAAAAAGCCATGTAATTCCCACGGGCACCATATGTTAATAACTTTGCTGAAGTCAAGGAGGTGGAGACATTAGCAATTAGAATCATGGATAACCATACCCATATCCCGCCCCAATGTGACATGACTGAAGGTGAGTTCTCCTTCAATGGACGTCTTCAAACAGAGGCAGGACGGACATCTGTCTGGGATGATTTAGTGAATCCGGCTTTGAGCAGGGGGTTGGACCTCATGACCCAGGAGGTCCATTCCAACTCTACCATTCTATGATTCTATGATATGTCCTGTGCCATTGCCATCCATTCTGAAGGACGTGCAGTGAATGTGGGAGTACTAGGGGCGTACTGAGAATTTGTAGGGCCTATAATACAATGGGTACTCGTCATCAATCACGCTAGATTGGGCAGATTTTGGGCAGTCATAAAATGTGGGGAGTTTTGATAGTTTAGTAAAAGCTGGTAATGAAAATTCTTGGTTTGATCCTCCGGAGTTGAATATACAGCCCTTAATAATCATAAACTACAGTATAAAGACATCTTTGTAATTGGATTGTTTTAGAGCTAAGCACACCTATAAACACTGGCTTATCCGGCTTCTACCTGGATGCCTCTTGATGGTAAAATATAGCGTTCCAGTAAATTGTCAGATTATCCAATGTATTTATGACCTAATTAAAACTTTCAGAAAGTTTTACGGTGGCTCATGTGAAGTATTGCGGTTATGAGTGGCAGGAGCGCGTCGCGTATGGTAACAGGAAGCCACCTTATCTCATATAGGGAAATTATGCAAGGTTTTAAAGACTAATTAAATAAAGCATTAAATAAAATTAATTAAACAGCTTCAGCCCATGCAGCAATATTGAAAGAAATGACCTCTTGAATTGGGAAAGTACGGCTATTTTAACAAGGGGAATGACCATAGCTAAATCAGACGGCGCTCCTCCGTAGAATGGGGGCATTGGACTATGAGAAAAAAAAAACCCTACAGAAAATGCCGAGTCTGCTTCTACAGACTATCCCTCCTCTCTGCACATTGGTTTACTCAAGCAGGATTACATTTATCAGTCACTGATGGGGAAAAAGAAAGCCAGACTAGTAAACGTAAGTATTGTCCTTGGTTGCTGTAAGAATTTCAAACGGTAGGGTTCTTTTGGGTGTTTAGAGATTTGTGAATTTTACTGGTATTAATAATTTGTGGTTCAAGTGGAATTAGGTAAGGAAAGCAAAAAAATTAAAAGGTTAAAAAAATTCTCTATTGACTAAATGTTGCCTTTTTTTTTAGACATAAAGGGTTAGACCTTGTCAACAGGGGTAGCATTTGTATTTAGACAACATATGATTTTGTAAGAGTAGTCTCTTGATCATATTGGTTTATATTTTTGCTGGATCACCAACTGATCGACTGTGATCTCTGGCAGCAAGTGTTCAATTTCCCTACAGCTCCTCCACAGGGGAACTGAAGAATTGCACAGTACTTATTGAAATTACTAGGTTTTCTGTATAATGCTCAGATGGTAGAAGAAGACTTTGGAGACATTCTTGGCTCTGGCTAATGGATGAGGGTCTTGAGTGAAGGAGAACCGTTTCCCGTTCATTAATACAGAATTCCCTATTAAGGTATTTAAAAATGAGTTTTGAAAATGAGATATCTAATAAATTACAGGAAACCTTATCACTGGAACATAATCCAGTGTCAATGTTTAGAGAGATCACTGATTTGGAAGAGTGAGACCGAAAATGTTTCCGATCACTATGCCCCGTTAAGGCCACATGCTGGAGAGAAAAATGTACATGTGGTTGTCCTGAAGAAAAAGTCCGATGACTTTGAAACGCGTCAGCATTAAACTCTTCTTGCTGGTGGATCTATAACTGGAATCATCAGCAGCACATATAACCTCCCATCCCATCTTTACCCCATTAAGTCCACAGTCATTCACACCCCAGTGTCCATCCCCTTCACGCCCATTGCTCAGCCCCCTAAAGGTGTGCTTGAATACTCTTGACTGAGCATCCTTTGGCATCGGAACTAGACACATCCTGGAAGTTCTGTTTTCCAGGAGGTTTCAGCAGGAAGTTGGCCAACTCTTCAAGGAGTTTGGAGGTTTCTTTTTTCACTTAGAGCCTCCCAGACATTTCAGAAGAGTTGGCAAGTGTGACAATAATGTATATGAATTAAGGTCTATAGCAACATGCCAATGTTCCTCAAATAGCCCAGTAAAGAGCCAGTCAGCGATAAGAAAAGTCCTGCCCATGATATTTTTGTAATGGTTCCTTGGCCCTATCATTGCCATCAAGTTTGGAAATACGCTCAACATATATAATTTGTATCTTCTGATTTCCAGATATAAAATGCTCTGAATCTACGGGAAGAGGTAAAAGGTGTGTGGTTTATATGTACCAGAATTATCTTAGTCCTCCGCAGTCAATATGTTAGTAGGCACTGTCTGAAGGAGAAGCAATTGGCAGAGAAATCATAGTAGTAGCCCGAGGAAGCGATGTGCTTGTAAGTGACCCAGTTAACATGAGTAATAGGTTTTTCTCTGTTTTATAACAGCACTCAGTGGAGAATAATACAGAGACGCTTTGACAAAGAGACGCCTTAGGTAGTTTTTAGAGAATAAGTGCCTTTGGTTATGGTACCACCGTCTGAGTGACTAATATCGTGTTTAAAGAGCAATCAGCTTATATTTTATGGAGAGTATCGGTAAAATGAATGCTTTTTGGAGGGTCAGAAGCTTTGTTTGTCTCCAAATTTCTTATGACCCCATCAAAGCATATTACAAGCAAATTAAAATGCCAAAATATTGATTTAATGCCTAAGACAGACTTACTGCAACACAAAGGGAAAATGAGAAGGGGGCCCAACACTAGGGAAGCGGAGAGTGAAGACCCCTAGGCTTATCTAATGTCACCCTTTCTGCCCTAAGAGACCCTAAATAGGTTCCACACCTATCGCCGAGCAGGATACCTAATCCCTCTCAGACCCAAGATGTAAGCCCTGCTTAGGGAAGGAAGGGTTGAATGCTGGTCGAACCCCACTAACCCTAAAGACAGCTAGGAAAAACGAAATCAGGGAGACACTTAGCTTGAGTAGACTCAAAGAGAAACACCAACTCCCTCCAAACTCCAAAGAGGATGCTAGCAGACTGCTATAGCTCCAAGCCTCAACTGAGAAGAGCAAATAGAAAATATCACCTGTAACTCCCAACAGGAAGCTGGGAGTTATAAACACACAGAGTCAGGTGACTCCATCAGAGCCGGGGAAGGTGGCCACTAGTCTGCAAAGCAAACTTTTGAGACCTTCTGCAGACAGATACAGTGCAATGGTCTGCAGCCTCTGACACATTCGTGACTCATGTAGGTTGGTGAAACCCTTGTGTCATGTAAATGGTGATACTCATGGGAATCCAAATGGATATGTTGAGTTTTTTTTCTGTCCAGGAATCCTAAATATTTCTCACTGAGTAGTTATTACACACAGTGTTTAGACTAAATTCCTAAAAATCCAGGAAACCAGTCCTGCACATGGAATAGGAACACCAGAGAGTAATTACAACAGCAATAGCGTCAATAATTAAAAACCACCTCAGTGGAGATACAGATGTCACTTGGTTTATACCAGTGTTTCTCAACTCCAGACCCACCAACAGGTCAAGTGTTCGGGATATCCTTAGCATTGTCGGGTGATAATTTCATCACCTACTCAAGCATTAATTCCATCACCTACGAAATACTAAGGAAATCCTGAAAACGTGACCTGTTGGTGGGTCTTAAGGACTAGAGTTGAGAAACACTGGTCTATACCATTCTGCTGTGGTGGTCTTCAACCTTTAACACTACAGCTGTTGTAAAACTACAAATGAAATGATCCATGCTGAGAGTTTTGGAAAAGCTGGAAAACCACATGTTGAAGTCCCCCTTGTAGAATGTCATTACCCAAATTACATCTGTATCTCCCTTGTCTTAATGTTCCTCTCGAGGCTTCTTTCCCTATGTTTTGGATCTTTGGTATGGACCTTTAGAAATGTGTACCTTTTCTGCTTCTCCTCGGTATCCATGGACAGATTTTTGATTTTTTTTTCTTGTGGTTTAACTTATAGTTTTGTATTCTAATTCTTTTAAGCTGTTTTTGGTGTTCTCAAAGTCTATATTGCGTGTTAAACTTAACCCTGCTTAAAAGGAATATATCACTAGGTTTTTGCTACCTCACCTGAGAGCAGCTTGATGTTAGGGCAGAAACCCTGGTTCCAATGATGTGTCACTTACTGGGCTGTTTGTTACAGTTTTATTTGCTGCATATCTAGAAATTCTGTGTAACTCCGCCCACACCACTGATTGGCAGATTTTTGTGTACACAGTGCCTAGGCAGAAATCTGCCAATGAGTAATGGGGGCGGGATGTACAGAGCTCATGAATATGGAGGACTATTTGGCAGCAAGTTTACTGGTCCTCTAGTGATAAACTGCTGCTGAGAAAACTGAAATTTTATCAAAACTACAACAAGCATCCCCGTAAGTGACACATCGCTGAAATTAGGGTCTCTGTCTATACATTATGCTGCTCTCAGGAGAAAAAATGTAATGAAAAATACCCTTTAAGAAATGTGCTACAGTATTAAACAGCTTGTCCACTACTACGGCAATCCCTTCTTGATCTAATTGTTTGGTCCTGATAAAATAAAAAAGCTTATACTAACCTCCCGTAGGAGTCATATGAGCGTTATAGGAGGTATGTGGGAATCTTTACTCTTGATGTTTCCCCATTAGTCAGTGATTTTTCAGACCATCTTGACTTGATGCTAGTCATTCTGAACCTTGGTTTGCTGACTCTTGGACATTTGAGCCATACCTCTAAATAGAAAATAATAATTTCTGCTTCACCATACTTAGTTTTGACCAATAGAGTATACTCTGACCTTCTGAACTCCAGAGTTTGCATGAAATATTGATGGTTCCAGGTAATGTATCATCACTGGGATCCTCTTTGGATCTTCTCTGAAATGAAGTTGTCCTACATGATGTCATCTCCTGGGGCAATTTTTGCAAAGGTCATCTGGTTTAGATATCATATTACAAAGTTGTAATAAATACCAGTTCTTCTATTCAAAATGAGAACCCCTTTAACTAGGATCAGAGCTAAGAAATTGTCCTATGCTATTAAAAAATCACAAGATGAGCAGTAGCAGAACATTTCCTGCAGCAACCAAAATTTCTTCCAATTTTCTCCACGATCCTAACATTGCAACCCATAAAAACCTTTTTTAATCATCTTTTTCTCTGTCCTGCATCACTTCGGAGAGAGTAATTGTAAAGTATATTTGTCACTCATGCCACAAGCGGCTTGAAATGAATAGAGATTGCTGGGAGAGACTGATGCATCGTACAGGAGGCAGTGGTGCATGCTACAGGCGCTCCGCGAAAATAGTCGCCTGAAGCAAATGGAAATTGCAGGCAGCATTACTCAAACTCAACCCAAAGTGAACAGACGAGCCGGCAGAACATAAATAGATAATTCTGTTTCCTTACTAGTACGAAAGAAGTCAGCCTTGTAGACTTACAACCACCTATACATTCAATTTCACTGCTAGTCCATACAAATAGATTATGGATCCCACTTAAACCAGAAAAGAACCTTCATTCTTTCTATTAGACTACAAATAATGGATAATGATAAGAGATGACAGAGAAAGGATTCAGAAGGATCTAAATAAGCTTGAACAATGTGCAATGACTAATAAGAAGGTATTAAACTGGGAGAAATGCAAGATTCTACAAGAAAAATGAAAATTATATCTACAGAATGGGAGGAATAGAACTAAGCATCAGCACGTGTGAAAAAGACTTGGGTATACTAATATTCACAGACTGCACATGAGTCAACAGTGTGATGCAGCAGCAAAAAAGGCAAACACAGCTCTAGGATATATTAAAAGGAGCATAGAGTCTAGATCACGTGAAGTAATTATCTCCCTCTACTCCTCGTTGGTCAGGTCTCATCTGGAATAATGCGTCCAGTTCTGGGCGCCACATTTTAAAAAAGACATAGAAAAACTGGAGAAAGTTCAGAGAAGAGCTACCAGAATGGTGAGCGGACTGAAAACTATATCCTACGAGGAACGGTTAAAGGATCTGGAAATGTTTAGCTTGCAAAAAAGAAGGTTAAAAGGAGACTTACTGTAATAGTTGGCTACAAATATCTGAAGGGATGTCGCAGTGTAGGAGGATCATCATTATTATCATTTGCACATGGAAACGCGAGAAGCAATGGAATGAAACTGAAAGGAGAAGATACAGATTAGATATTAGAAAAAACTTTTTTGACAGTGAGGGTGATCAATGAGTGGACCAGGTTGCCACGAGAGGTGGTGAGTAGTGATGAGCGAATATACTCGTTACTCGAGATTTCCCAAGCACGCTCGGGGGTCCTCCGAGTATTTTTTAGTGCTCAGAGTTTTAGTTTTTATTGCCACAGCTGAATGATTTACATCTGTTAGCCTGCATAAGTATATGTGGGGGTTGCCTGGTTGCAACTACCTGCCTGTACTGCCCAGTGCTGATCTCTGCTGGCATAAAGCAGTCACAGACCGCTCCTGCCAGCTATTCAGTGGCTTCCACTGACATCACATCAACGGAGCAGCATCTTCTCATCCACTCTGTTCCGTTGATGAGGCATGACTACCGACGTCATGATGATTGACAGCTGGCTCCCCACTACCTAACTGCAGGAAGCCAGTTGTCAATAAGCATGACATCAGCAGTCACGCCCCATCCACAGAGCAGCTCGGAAGAGGAAGAGCTGCTCTCTTGACATAGAGCAGCTAAATCTCTGGTAGGAAACAGGAACACATGGGCTACTTGCACAGTGAACAAGTCTGTAAGAACATGTTCACACACCACCAAGAAACCTGAAGACACAAAAGAGAATAGTAAAACCAAAAACACTCAGTTTGAAAAAATGTTGCAGTAATCCGCAAGTGCTAGTAAAAGATGTAAAAAACAGGGTATTTGGTTGATACGTTTTTTGCAAAAAATGTATACTAAGCTGCTCTACCAATCTTCACGGTATACCCTTATCAGAGCAGTCCTAACTAATGTATGCAATCCCTATCTGATGTATTTAAAAACCTGATCATCTGTATATAACCTGTGTGAACAGGGTTCAGAGAGGAAAAATCCATGTGTGCATACAGGGTAGAACAGCTTTTGTGCAGATAGCCCAAGAGGAGTGGTAGGAGCAGTAGATGACTGTGCTGGGTTGGTTCCCGGTTGAATAGACAGTTAATTGCCAACTACCAGCCTTGGTTTTTAGGCCCACATAAAAAAATACCCTGGATAACCCTTTTTTAGCTAAATCCACATAATGTGGACATTCTCTTTCCCAATCTTTGTAGCAAATCGATGCTTAATCCGCAGCAAAATCAACACACGTTAAGTGCGGATTTAGCTGGGAATTCACTGTGAATGACATACATCCCTTTTGACAATTAATTGCCTACCTAATTATTTTCTGTTAGTTCCCTAGTCTATCATGTCCAGGAAGAAGTTACCTTTATTTGTCTCTAAGACAGACTTAGACAGGAGATATCACTTCTGCCTTTTGAGCTACACACTTTTTGGTTGACTTTTGAGCGGTCGGTGAGGGTCTCCAGACGCGGAACACTTCCTATCTTTAGGGAGTTAAAAAATATTGCAAATATTTAAAATTTGTGGGTTTTACTCTGAAGTACTGCAGTGTTTCTGAGAAGACTTTGAAAAGCAGGTCTCTCTGTTTCGTCTGACTAGTCCAAAACATGTCCCTACTGGCTTCATCCAGCCCAATTCTTTTGATTGGCATTACTATCCATCTTCACATACATTAGGAGAGACTTGTCAGTCTAGGGGAACGGAGATAAGGTACCGGCCTAGGAAAAGTCAGCCAAGACACACAGTCCTTGGCCAACTTTTCTCAGAAACGTTTCGACAACTGCAATAAGGCAACTGTTGTCTGATTCATTCTGCCCGTAGATGACAGGTTCCCTTTAAAGGTGTTGACATAAGGAGTGAAAATCTGTAACAAATCCCCAACAGAAATGTGTAAAATCTCTAATTACTTGCTGGTGTAATCTGCTGTGGATTTTACCTGTGTAAATCCAAAGTTAAAATCTACTGTGATTCCTTCCCAAATAGAGTTTCATCTCGTGGCTTCTTTCAAATATTTATTTTGCATATATGTTTTCTATCCACGTACCAATAGTCTGTTGGACTGTTCACATGTCCCTTTTTTTTTCGGGGACCATGGGTCTACGAAAATATCAATGCATGTGTCAAAATCACCCAAACAAGTCTATGGGTCCTTGAAAATTATGGACAGTGCATGGATGGCATCAGTTTGTTGTCTGCTTTGAAAGGGGTAGTCAACTACTCTGACAACCCCTACTGAATCACTATATTCCCCCTCTGTAAAATAATAACACTTATACTCATCACTGGGGCGGGCGCCATTGCAGCGGTATCGACTTTGGCTCTCTTGGGGCTCGGGTGATATTGTTATGTCACGACTCGGATCACTGCAGCCAATCGGCGCTGGCTTAACTCTCCCTTTTCTTCGGACAAATCAGACATCTGGAGGAAGTGTGAAAGAAGCCGGAGCTCTCACTTCCTACTGATGTCAAGCTTTGATTGACCTCAGAGATTGCGTGACATAATAATGTCACGTGATTCCCGGGGGAGTCAGTGCCTAAACTGTTGGTACATTGCCGGCATCGGAGGTGAGTATAGGGGTTGTCATTTTACTGGGAGGAAACATAGGGAAAGGGGTTGTCCGAGTAGTGGACAACCCCTTGAACCTTTTACTCTTGCGGAGGAGCTTTGCAAATTTTTTTCGTTCCATACCATTGATGAAACACTGATGTTAAAAACTGACGGATCAAAAACACTGATGAAATTGAATTCTTTTTATCAGTAAAAAAACTCAATGAAGTCTAAATAAAGCCTAAATGATAGTGGTAAGCAGGTATAGGGTTATAATACAAGCTAGAGATATTCGACCAGGCAGTAGTGTTTACAGGGCCTTATAGGGGCAATTATAGGTTACAGATCAGTCACTGCATATAATGGTCAATTTTCCACTTTCAGATGCTTTTTACGATGAGGTTGCACTTAATTCAACTTCAAGACGTAGGTTGTTTTTTGTTTTTTTTTCAATTTTTGAGAAATCCACTATTTAATCTGCAAAATGCAGCGGCTCCAAGCTGACTACAGAATGATTCACTCGCTTGTGAAAGCTGCTTGAGGGATCAGACTGATGTACGACCAGAGTGCAATAATGGCATTGATGTGTTTAATGGTTTACTTGTCAAAACCTTAGAACCTATCACACATTAGTGTTTTGGTGGATGATTATGTATATTAGAGAAAATACAAAGACGGAGGCTTTCCAACGTGTCAGATGTGACTCGTAATAATTTACCGCTATGAACAATGTAAGAATAATTTACGATGGTAAGTTTAGCAGTAATTATCTAAATGTTATTAAACCGGCAATCCCTGCATGCGTTGCGCCTGCGAAACGTGCAGCCGCAAGGACTCGAAAATATTTTTCGCGCACGCCAAAGTCCCTCGGTAAGCACCCGAGCATGCTCAGATAACACCTCAACTATCCCAGCACGATCGCTCATCACTAGTATGGATATATGGCCACCTGTTTAGTGATGATCATGTGGCGCTACTTTCTATACTAATACATAATAATGCCATAAAAAAATGTATATGTAAGAATATAGAGACATGGCACTGACAGATGTAAATAACATTTAATCTTAAATTATGTGGAACAAAGTCCTACTTAGAGCTGCTATATGATAAATACATGAGCGTCTCCAAAAGATTAAAGTGCAAAATAGCATAAATTGTGCAAAAAAGGCACATGAGTAAAAGACCATGCAAATACTAAATCCATGAATTCAGAGCTGAAATAATAAATATACATATGAGTGCCTCCGGAGGAAAATAAATAATGTACAAAGTAGCAAACAGTATATAAATGAAGGACCATACAAGTAATATATCTGAAAATTCAGAGCTGGCATATGGCAAACAAACAAATGCAGGTCCCAGAACTGTGTAAGGAATTGCAAATAATGTGCAAGTTAGCATAAACATAGAAGCATTCAAATAGTATTCACACAAGATTAGGGGAGATGAGGCACATAAACCCCAACGCGCGTTTCGCATCAGCTTCTTCAGGGGGGAGGTCTCAGAAGAAGCTGACATGAAACGCGCGTTGGGGTTTCTGTGCCCCATCTCCCCTAAGCTTGTATGTATACTGTTTGCATGGTAAATAAGTGTCCCAAACACTGTTACAGGACCAGTCCAGCGTTCTTTTTTTATTGCCCCGCTGGATTGGTGCTTTAAATGTAATTCTCCTGCTTCCTGTCTCATACTCACCTGCTGTGACCTTCGTCCTTTCCCAGCATCGCTTCCATCTGTCTCCAGCGAAAAGTGACCTGCCGGCTGCTTCAGTGTTTCATACAGCGGGGCAGAAGTCACTTTTCGATACAGGTCTTTGAGAGCCTCGTTCTGGCCTTGTTCTGGTCCCCATAGACTTGCATTAAGCTCTTTTGACGAAACTTCTGACTTCCGGACTGTCAGAAGCTGCACTCATAAGATGGCGGACCGGAGCGGCGTCGGTAAAAGGTGAGGACACCGGAAGGTGAGTATAAAAACAGGGCAAGGGTTTTACGCTGAATGCAAGCAAAATGCTGGAGCAGTGCTTTAAAATAAAGATAAAGTAGAGAATCCCTTTAAGTACAAAACAAGTCCATCCTTTTAGGGATGAGCGCATAGATTCATCATCACAAACACAAATTTCCCAAGATTTCAGATTGTTCCAGAATCCAAAATTTGCAGATTAGATTCTTAGAAATGCAGCAAAATAGATTCCCATTCTAATATAAAGGGACTTTCTAAATCTGTGAACCCTTCAATAGTGTAATGTTCTTGACATATGTCAACTAGAAGTTAACATCTAAAGCAAATGTAAATCAAAAGTAAAAAAAAATAGCAAGAAATGTATAAAGCTGGAATTAATCATGCACATAACATAATAATAAAGCATACCACGCACAAAACTTTTACTGTATAATTAAAATATTTTGAGGTCTTTTTTCCAGTCGTTTGTAAAATAGCATAAAATAATCCAAAAGTTAAATCTAATCCAATAAGAAAAAAGCAGAAGTACTACGCCTATTTCTGGGCCAGATGCTCGATGACATTTGGAAAGCATTTTGACTTATCGTTTCATATTGTGATCTGAATTAGAATGAATTAGGGCTGTGAGCAGATGTACAGTAGCGCAGGTTGGAGATCATTCACAGCTACTCTACAATTATACGGAGGACAAATTCTTTTCGATTTATTTTATGTTGTTTGTTCAGAGAAGCAAACAGAATAGATAGCGGTGAGTTTTATGTTAGCGTTATGATGTGAACATTGCCATACTGTGTGTAACGATTTCGCACCCCGCTGCTTAATATCTATTTATTATCTGGCTGGAAGCAAGTCCAGCCAACAAATAGGTATTAAGTATAGCAAGACGAAAATTCTAAGGAAAAACATATTTTTTACTAGATTTACATAAGAACTTTTACATCAGCATGATCTTTATTACCACCATAGCATCTGTCCATCTGAGCCTCCTGATGATCCTGATCGGTGAAACGCGTTGAGGGGTCATGGTCGTGTATCGGCACTATGCTCATGTGCTTTAACTGTATTCAGCCTGTCTGAGATTGGTCATTATGGCCACAGGTTTTGGGTCAAATG
The DNA here is from genome assembly GCF_032444005.1 of Ranitomeya imitator. NCBI lineage: Eukaryota > Metazoa > Chordata > Amphibia > Anura > Dendrobatidae > Ranitomeya > Ranitomeya imitator. The sequence continues at coordinate 195,820,754 of NC_091288.1, forward strand.
TCTCATACCCTGTGAGAGTATTAGTTTATCTGTAGGGCTTTGTCCTAGGGTGAGTCATCGAGGAGTGGGGGCGCCATATCCGCTGAACAGTAGGGTGCCAACCCCCACAGTCAGGCAGCAGAGAACAGTTATAGTGAGGTACTGTGTGTTTATCATGCACCTTATGTTATTTTGTTATTTGGTCATTCACTCTCTCTTACCCTGTCTAATGGTTGCCCTTCATTATTTATCTGAAAATAGGCAATCACTGTCCATTTCACTTTCCTGTCATGTCAGAACGGTGACTTGATTGAATCGCACTGTTCATAGTTGGCAGGTAGGAGTATTAGGGACAGCTGCCGTCGAGCAGGGGCGCCTATCTCGTATATATTTTAGGGTGCCAACCTCCTCTGTGAGGCAGGGTTATTTAGTAATAACAGTGTGAGGGATAGATTTAGTCTTGCACGGTTGTCTGTATGTTGATTGTATGTTCAACGTTTTAAAGTGAACAATAAATAGTATGTTTTATCTGTAATCTGATAGGACACAAGGTTTTCATTTTGGTCTTTATTACCACCATAGCAAACATTTCTGGCCTAGCCCAAAGGTTTAAAGGGAACTTGATAGCTGATTTATGTTGTCCGAACCACGGGCATCATGAATCAGGACTTGGCTCCTTTTGCAATCGTGTATGTTTAGTTCTGAAATGCGTTGGGGTTTCATAGGACAAATAGTTTTAAAAGCTGGCCATGGAAAGTGTGACAAGGATGATCAGTCCAAGAAGCAGGTCCCTGGTGCCTTCTCCCTGCCCCACTCTCCTTGACTGACAATCTATGTCAATCTAGAGGAGAAATCACTGGAGACCTGCCTCTTAGACTAGTTAGCCCAGTCACATCATCCATTACCAGATCCTTCCTTTTTGTACTATTCAACCGAGTCACATAGTTCCTGGCCAGGACCAGTCTTTTGGACCAGTCAACAGAGTCACATCATCCCAGGCTAGGACATAAAGTAAAAGAAGGCTGACAGCACTCACTTTCTTAAGGCGCTCGTTCCACGTCCAAGGAACCCTTCCTGGATATAGTAACAACTTCAGGATAGAAGGGACAACGTGTTAGGAGTTGAGTTTCCTCTGCTGCACAGGGGGAATCTCGATCCGTGTCTGCTGCGGTCTCCCATTCTGCTTCGGCCGCAGTGGGCTTTGCTCAGCGGAGGCGTCGCTCCCAGCGTCTCGCTGGGACTGATTCTGTGCAGAGGGTTACTGCTGCCTTTTCTGGCTCTCCTGTTGTACCCTGCACTGATTTGCAGCAAGCTGGCTTCTCTGGGACTAAGTCCTTATTTTCACACACTGAGCATGCCCAGGGCAAAGTCTCCCGTTGGAGATCGAGGGTCACATGCTCAGGTGCTGCAGCACATCTCATTGGCCCTCCTGACAGGTCTTGGAAGGGCAAAAGTTCTGTGGCCACTTCCTGTGCTGCAATTATATAAACTGCGCATGACCGCACGGCCATGCGCTAGTATTGTTCTATTATGATATATGTGTGTGTGTAGATGGATGTATGTCGATGGATGAAAGCTCCTAAATATCCCTCCCTAGAGTTGTTGTCTGCTCGCGGATGTTGGTAGCTATCTAGCGCCCGACTTATCATCTGCACGATACACACATTACAGCGTCCTCTTGCTGTGTCCGCCTGTACGGCGCCGTGCGCTTGCCTTGCGCTTTCCATACCCAAGCCTCAGTGGTTGGTGGCGTCCGTCAGTGCGACATTGCTCGCACTCCTGTGCATTATATATTTCCATTTAGTTTCCTTACACACCCAGTTGCGGTGTAGTGCCAGCAAGGGTCTAATCGAACTTCAATCCCAGTCGGGGTTAAGTACGCTGACTACTTGCTCGCGCTTTAGGTGCGGTACCGCGGTCCTGTGACTCAACAGGATTGCTCCCTTCACGCTGGGTGAGGTTGAACCCACGTGTTTATACTTTAGTGTACCGCCATATAGTCTGCTATTTACTAGCAGCAGGGTTTCTCCTGCACGGTGGACCTCGGACTGCGAACGCACCTTGTTCTATTCCATCTTGTACTTGGTGCGTTCCGCCAGTCCTAACACAGCGCACCAATCGGGTGTTTTAAGGTCCAAAAGTCTTTATTCCAGCCATAGTAAACAGCAACGTTTCGACCGTACAATCGGTCTTTTTCAAGCATGCTTGAAAAAGACCGATTGTACGGTCGAAACGTTGCTGTTTACTATGGCTGGAATAATGACTTTTGGACCTTAAAACACCCGATTGGTGCGCTGTCCCTTCTATCCTGAAATCATCCCAGGCTAGGATCTGCCTCTTAGACTAGACAATCTAGTCTCATCATCCCTGGCTGGGACCTACCTATTGAACCAGCGATCTTAGCCATGTCGTCCTCGGCCAGCTATTAAAAGTATGTTTACTCTGAAATAAAACATACACAGTTGCTTTAACGAAGCATGACTTTGATTCTTTTTCCCCATGATTCGGGCAGTGTAAATGAGCTATCATTTTCATTTTAAGAGGCTCATGCAATGGTAGAAACTTTTCCTTTGGGGGTTGTAGCTTTCTTTTTTTATTTATTGAAAGCTTTTTCTTCAAAAATAGAAGGGCCTTCAAAAGCCTTCTTAAACCCTCTGATCCACATTACCCCACAAAGGTCAGGGACTCATGGCCTTCCTTTGCTTAAGGACACTCTACCTTTTTCTTCTACCTGGGCACCTACTTTGGGAGTCATAGAAGGTGTTTGGCACCTCGAGAAGGGCAAGCCAGGGTTGAGGAACTTGATGGCAAAAAATCTTATACAGTACGTAAACTCTGATAACATTCATAGAAATACATGTTTACTAAGTTATGGATTACAGTTCAACAAAGGAGCCGTCTCCCACCATGAATCCAAAAGGCCCCATAAGAGTCAAGGATCGCTGGCCTTCCTTTGTTGAAGCTAATCCTGGCTTTTACCTTGGCCTTGGGAGTCATAGAAGGTGTTTGGCACCTCGAGAAGGGCAAGCCAGGGTTGAGGAACTTGATGGCAAAAAATCTTATACAGTACGTAAACTCTGATAACATTCATAAAAATACATGTTTACTAAGTTATGGATTACAGTTCAACAAAGGAGCCGTCTCCCACCATGAATCCAAAAGGCCCCGTAACAGTCAAGGATCGCTGGCCTTCCTTTGTTGAAGCTAATCCTGGCTTTCACCTTGGCTCAACCCCAGTTCTCCTAAAAGGGGGTTGCTGGGAAGGGAAGAACCTAACAGCAGACGATCTGATGCACCTCTCCAGAAGACATCCCTAAAAATACCCTGCTAACACCTTCTCTGTATGACTATGGAGTCACGTTTCCATCTTGGCACAGTTTTTAATATGATTTTTCCAAGACCCTGGCAAAAACCATGACATGACGACAAAGTGTGAAAAAAACAATATTTCCATAACTACTTTTTGGCCTTGCAGTACGCTTTCTTCTATACAATGACATAGCAGATAAGACCGGGGCAATGTCGTCAGCAACTGAAGAGGGACCGTACTGTGTGCTCTGAATGACATCCACAGCTCCTGTTCCAGCAGAAGACCATTGTGTCCCCGGAATTAAGTTAAATGCGTTCTTCATTTATGTCTCCATTAATTTAATTACAGACTTTATCATGGATAACGACATTCACAAATAATATTGATTTTCCATCACAACCCATAGCGAGAAGAGACAGTTCTAAACTGCTCAAGACAAATAATGTGGATGAGAAATATGCATTGATCTCGATGTGAAAGCTTTCCTTGTTATTAGACGTGGAAATGTTTTTTATATATATAGTTCTATACGATTGTTAAAAAAGTTTTCTGTTAAAGTCAAAGTCTCTTCATATACTGTTATATTTCTATTATTCACCATTTTCAAGATCTCTGATTACTGAACATGAAAACATTAGTTGCACAAATCAAGTTGAGAAACTAAAATGCTGATATTACAGTCCTAATACTTCTCATGGCTGGGGGGTTGTTGCGGTTGTATATAAGGTAGACAATCCTCTGTGAGCAAAAGACCTAAAGGTCTCAGTAACTGATGAAATATCATTAAATTATTCCAGCGCTCAATGTTTTCTGGGGGTGTAGTATCAGGGGGCCCCAATGATCCTGAAAATGAAAGGGCTACAGAGCTGTGTTACTAATTTTCCGGCAAATAGATGCGTTCCTGGCCACCTGGCTGTGAAAGTAAATGTTGAAAGCCTCATTTTTTATTTAATAGAGCCATGCTGCAGCAGGAACCTACCCCCACAATGGTACTGCACCCACTGCATTCTTAGGTTCAGTGGGGGTCCGAGATAGTTGTATTCTCCTGAGTTCCCTACTTGTAACGCTTGACTTGACCTTCAGAACTAATTGCTACATTGCGTTTGGACTCTTTACCTCCCCGTTTTGGAAATTCCACATTACACATGAACGGTTCATCTGAACGCACTGATTTCTTCTTGCTGGCAGTCTACGTCTTCCTTGTACGCTAATTAGAAGATGATGTATTGTGTCTTTACATTACAGCCCAATTATCAAACATGACAATTTTATGCCATAATAATGTAGCCTCCATCCAAACTTCTCTTGGTGTATTTAAAAAAAATAAAGTCCAGTTTGGGCAAACTTTTTTTTTTTTTTTGTTGAGGGATCTTTTATAGGCTTTCTTTTGGGTATTAGACGGAAATTAAATGTCAGCTATGGAGGAATTTTGTAGTGTCTCGAATGAGAAATTAAAAGGGTTATTCCCACAAAAAGCAAGCAATTTTGTAATTTACTGTTTCTTAAAATTTGCAGCTATTCTTGAGATATTAACACTTTTCCTTTGTTTACGTCTCGTTGCCTAAAAGATTGACCACCGCTGGTGTTTATCTTGTAACCGCTGCGCTGAGGCTGGCCAGGATTAGAAGGTTACAGAGAACTCAAGCTTTCCTGGGCCATTTTCAAAACTTTGCTTACAAGCTCATTAGAAAAGAGCTTGTAAACACTGCACATGTTCTGCTGTTTAGTGGTCGGTCTCCAAGGCAACAAGCTGTAAACAAAAGAAAAAGTGTTAATATCTCAAGAACGGCTGAAAATTTTAAATAGCAGTAAATTGCAAAATTACATGTATCAGCAAGGACTATCTGATGATGCCCATTTATGAAGATGAGAATAACCCCCTTTAAGAATTGTACCGTTTTGGGTCCTCCAGACGCATTTTGTAACAGCTCTCAAAATAACATGATGCTATTTAACAGGGACTCCTTTGTTTTAGTTCAGAATTCCCTAGTAGGGTGTTTTAGCTTTATAAAAGAAGGCATTAAATATCACGACTGAAAGAAAGAATAAGAAAACGTCTCCCGGAAATAATTATTTTGAAGCCTCAATGAGAATAATTAAACCAGGCACAAAATGCCTATTGATCACCATAACAATGGCCGCTTCATTCACACATTATAATGAAAACATTGCTGATAATACCAGGAGTAGAACCTTTCACCTGCCTTGTTCTTTTGTGTAACCTTCGATATAAAGACATTTACAAGCCATTGCATAGGTTACATCTAATTTTCCGCAAAGAATTTTAATTAATAGCAGGTTATGACTACGGTAATTGAAAATATACAGAAGGTTTAAAAGGAATAATTCAAGTAAAGACTCAATTATGCAGAGATCACAATTTTCATTTAGGCTCTTTATGTACCACTTTGGAGATAATGAAAAACAGAGAAAATATGCAGAGTGTTTGGGTTACACAATGAAAGAATGATACATTCATGTCTATAGAATGGAGGCTAGAATTCATTTTGTATAAGGGAAGATAAAGGATCCCTATTTTCGGGTGGTAGACAATGATGTAAAGTATAACGAGGCTCATTAGTGTCTGTGGATCTTATTCACTTAACCTGGCCAATTCTATTAGCTTTGTGTGTAAAATATCGGGAGTTGGCGGTCTTACAGATTGACAGATATCACAAAGATACAGTGGGGCAAAAAAGTATTTAGTCAGTCAGCAATAGTGCAAGTTCCACCACTTAAAAAGATGAGAGGCGTCTGTAATTTACATTATAGGTAGACCTCAACTATGGGAGACAAACTGAGAAAAAAAATCCAGAAAATCACATTGTCTGTTTTTTTATCATTTTTTTGGTGGCGAGGTACACACCACTTTTCAGAATCATGTTTCTTAATGAATCAGGCCCTTCTGACTCCAGCACGCCTTCTCATCAAAACTGGCGTGAACAACGCCAGTCTTGATGAACAACGCCAGTCTTGATGAATTGGCGCCTGAGTCATTTTGCTATGTTTTCAGTTCAGGATCTAAATGTAGACTCCAAGTTCCAGCTCCAGGTGTTCATTCTTTATAGCATTTTTTTAGCATTTTTCAGGTGGTTCCAGGTGGAACAGGTTTAGGGCAGTTTCATACGAACAATTCACATGCATTGGCGAGGTTGATCCTCAACATGGATCAAAATTTGACGAGTCATTGTTTTTTGCTTGTTTTTTCAATAACAAAAAAATGACGTGTGAAAAGGCATAATGATTCTAATGGGTCCATGATATATATGGAAAAATATTGGATAGTGCATTTGCTAAAAAAATGTGTGAAAGAGCCCTAAGAAAGATTTTTTGCTTAGGTGGATCTAAATCTTCAATGCTTTGAATGGCTATTATGTATTACTATTTTTGGGGGTGGTTCACTGGTTAGCACTGTTGTTTTGCCATTTCCATTTACAGGCTTCCAAAACTCTTCCTACTCACTTGCTGTTCATATGAGGATGACCCATGGCTGTGATGTGTCTGACCAGACCAAAGAACCAAGATTTTATCATATTGTCTTTGACAATTGCTAGTGTCACTTTTCTTGGTTTCTCACATTACCTTATTTCTCTGAGTATCTATGAAACTAAAAACAGTCACTCATTAGCACAAAAATCAATTTTATAGATACAGACATCTCCATCTTCCTACTAATTTGGTTAACTGCTCCAATTTGTAATGATACAAATTCAATACAGTATCACAACATGCTAACAAAATTTTTGACGTGCTGTAATCCACGTCACATCCACCGGGTAAACATATTTAGCACAAACATTCAGAGATCAGATAAAGCAGGGAGAGTACATATTATATTTAATAAAACATAACCTTTATTGATATGACTATAGAAAAGGTCTAAGAAAAAAGCGCCATGTGACGACCCACATGCAACATATAAAGTGCTAGTGCAAAACTTATTCCAGTGATCAAGTAAAAGAATAGCTTGGTCTCACCGATGAAGATCGTTCTACCATCAAGGTCTGTTGTGCAGGAGCAGAGAAAGAGTATGATGGAAAGAGGGAGGAAAGGTTTAGATACAATCTATATTCCCCTGTCGTGCCAGGTTCATTACTCCTGCCCTAACATGGGCAGTCCCCAAGTGTAAAACTGTTGAAATATTACCCATGAAAATATAGCCTCCCAACTCGTTTTCTCCTCTGTATGGAGGATTCATCAGGGGAGTGTGAAAGATATTAGGGTAGAGTAGATAATGATGGAGTTCCTCCAGTGGCAAGGAACTACATGTAAGGTCTGACAGGTTCAATACTGGCCATCTTAAAACACTCATCTAGGGATATATTGAGCCAAGTTAAAAGGTAAGGAAGGAAAAATCTGTGTATAGTTAATAAGTTTGGTTAAGTTTGGTTGCTCTTTTATTAGAGATAAGCAGATCTCATGAGCTTTAATTCTCCAGTATATGGAATGTCCATTATTATGCCCTGAAGTCAATAGAGGCCCCAGAGTAAAAATAAACATGAGATATAGAAAAAAAAACCTAATATTCACTTTACCCATCATCTTCTCTGCTCACTTTGCCTCGTACGGCCCTCAGCGCCTCTTCTTACTGCTGCTGCGCGATGAAACCTCGGCAACCTTCACACTAGGGACATCCTTGGCCTGGTCCCAGCTGGAAGTCTCGGCCTAGAGTACTCATCGTAAGGTCACGTCATAACATCATAACTTATCTGTGAGCTTAAGATGCACGTGCGCAGAGACATACAAGGCCTGGTTGTGTCCGCAAACCCATTGTGAAGAGACACATGTTTTCAACGCGAGGTGGCGATAAGTAATGGTGCCCATGACCATACAGAGGAGAGCGAGCAGTGGAGGTGTCTTGAGATATGAGCAGTGAGGTATTAGATTTTTTAACCTTTTATCAGTCGTCTACGGTTCAGCCAACCGTCATATTGCTGAATTTGCATGGAGGGTATTAAAAAAATCTGCATTCTGGAAATTTGAGTAGCATTCAATTCCACTCGAATAAATTTGTCCATCTCAATCGTTTATGTTCTGTATCATGTAAAGTAATGATCGTAGGATGCCAACATTTACACTCGCGAGGAGGTTATAGATGGGGTAATGTTGGTTCATGCATGTTAAGTGTGGAGTTTGTGGAATACACGATTGGTGCTATTTGTGCCTGTGTAATACATATAATATTAGTCAAGGATGCAGACGTATAGAGATGTGCGGGAGCTGATGAATGTTGAAGAGCGCTAGTAATAAAACATTGTGCATTGTGGATGCATTAAATTACGCGTCACAAGATAAAGGCTAAGGTTAATTTACCTCGCTGTCAACGAAACAAAAAAAACGTTCTAAAGCAAAACATATTGCTTTATTATATCTGTCCGCGGTGTTATATAATACCTGCGTCAGATTGGATTCTCATCTCACCCCGAAGCTTAATAGATGGAAAACTCTTGCAGCCCGCAGTAGAAATCCTCTCTTGCTTGCCAGCAATGGCCGGCTGTATACAGTACATTAGTATATTAGCTCGGAATGATCTCAAAGATCAATTAAGAATTTACATGCTTCCTCATAAATCACTGCAAAGCGGTTACCATCATTAGCAAAGCAAATGTATGGGTAATATGGAATTCAATTACTGATCCTATATAATGGTTTACTGTGTATATACAGGAGAGGTTTTTCCTGATATCTCAGATGCCTGAGAAGTGTGGTTCCTTATTTGTATATAATCATAGAATGTTAGAGTTGGAAGGGACCTGCAGGATTCACTAAACCATCTCTGTCCAGCCTTTGTTTGAAGACTTCCATTGACGGAGAACTCACCACCTCTCGTGGCAGCCTGTTCCACTCATTGATCACTCGCACTGTCAAGAAAGTTTTTTTTAAATATCTAATCTGTATCTAGGGGTCTAGCTCCACGTAAAGGATTTGGGAATCAATTTTCTTCTGCTCAAGCATTCAGGACCAGTTTTGTGACAAGACCTGAGCCACCAGATGATCCTCAGGTAGTCTAATGTGCCAATCCAGTCATGTGCATTGAGGGTCTTATTAAGAAATTGTAAATCTAGGGATTTAAATCTGAATTCAGATGAGACCACCGTTGAAGTTTGAATTGAATGTAACATTCGGGCAGCATGATACCTTTGCATTATTAAGCTTTATTCTCCAGAAGTATAGAACATAAAAAAACTAAAAGGCCAGAGAGCAAGATGTAAGTGAGTCGCCCTCCAGGACAGTGGGTACCGGGTCCAGTCGGCGCAAAGGGATATGTCACGTTGGCGGCGAACCGGTCTGTGGCCCTGGGCACCCATTTTAAAGGGAAAGGTCTTTAAAAGGGATTTTGAATAAAGTTTGTTCGTGACGCCACCTGTGGTATTCGGTCAGTAGGGACCAACGCTGCTTAAGGGGTCCTCTGGGATGATGGCATGGCAGCTGGATGGTATAACGTCCCACAGGGGAAGTAGGTCCCCAGGGCTCCGGTGTGTAGATGGAGATGGTGACTGGGGCAGTAAAGAATGGAGGACACAGGTTAGCAGTCTCTTTACCTGGTTTACTGTAGGCTTCAGGCAACCGCAGTCCAGGGCACCAGATCACAGGTACAGGCAGGGTCCAGCCACCATGGAAGCGAATCCAGAGTCCCCTTTACTAGGTGGAGATGAAAGTCTTCCTCAAAGCGTGGTGGTGTTGTAGTCCCTTACTGCCTGTGGCTTCTGATAAGGTCCTCACAGTTCTCCTCTGTCCCTCATATAGGTTAGGACACAAACCCGTATTACAGGTGACTCAAGCCTTTTTATAGGGTCTCTATCATGACCCAGGCTCTATGGGCCACTGTGCCTCCTGGGAATTAAGGCGGACAAGTGATTTATAATCCAGCTGTCCTGCCGGTTTCTGCTGTGCCTCCTAGAGTCTGACACAACCTTGGTCTTCCGGCTACCGGTAACTGCGCTCTCCAGGGAGGTAGCCCAGTTGCAGCTATCCTCCCCCGATGTCTCTCTCCTGTGCTTTACTCTCCTGCACACTTTCTACAAACTGTCCTTTCCTTCTTAGTTCTCTTTCTCCAGGAGCTGCAGCATCTCTAGCCACGTGGCCCCTTCAGTCTTTCTCACACTCAAGGTCTGACTGCTCTCTTCTCTGTCCTCTGACTGACTGACTTCCTTTCCCTCCAGACCAGAATATAGGGAAGTTCCCCTTAATCTGGGTTCAGAGCTCCCCCTTCTGGCCTGGGGTATGAACATGTTGTGTGTATGCGATTACCTGATAAAAGGAATCCTTCATCGCTTCCAAGCGTGACATCACTCTCCCCGTGAGGAAAGCAATGCCACTGTGACAACCAGGACCCTGGGGCGTCACATAAGTTTCAAGGGACAAATAAAAATAGAAAATTTAGAGAATAGAATTAGGAAAATAACACCTTCCCACTCCATGATTAACTTTTATAAGGAGCTGGAATGGGCTCTGGAGCTGGACCTGGCCACACAGGAGGGGCAGGATGAGGTATACACCAATTGCTACTCTTTGGGTATATGTAGACGACATCTCATGTTTTGTCCTGAAGTGTCTTTTTACATCTTTTAGGCTTTTTCTGGAGCTTTTTTTATTTATTTATATAAACTATATAAACTAGTGAGCATCTTCAGAGTAGAAAATGCCTGAAAAATGCTCAGGTCACTTCTTTTAATTACTTTAGCCCCGATTCATTTAAACTTGTAATTTTTACACTGGTCTTGATGAGGTCGCATACTGGTGTCAGATATTCCTGAGTCCTGATTCATTAAGAAGGGTCTCTCCACAAATCTTACTCCAGTCAGGGACTGAAGTAAGATTTGTGCTAAGGAACGCCACAGCTCGACGCTAATTAAACAAGCTGTGGCATCATGCCTCCATATCTCAACCCACTGGACTCTGAATTCTTGAATGTACAGGAATTTAAAAGAATGAATTACAAAATGTATGACTCTTTTCCCAGGAATCTACTGTATGTATCACCCGCTCTATACCTCGCTGCCCACTGATCTTACTGCACAGACTTAACAGGTTGCCTTAAGATGGGTCCCTGGGAGCTTACCGAGGACAAATCTATTGTTATTAGGGTGAAACACAACAATATAAATTAGACTTGATTTGTCTTCACCTCTTAGAATCTTGTCTTTGTTTTTTAACCCTCCGTCACATACAACTGATCTGACAGGCGCTTCTCTTTTACTTTCATTTCTCCTTCCTCACCAGATTGTGAGGAAACCCCCTCCCTCCAGGTAGTCTCCTGTCTCTTGAAGGTCTGTGAAACCTGATATCACAGTTGGATTTCAGAGCTTCAGGGGAGAGGATATAGCTGCACAGATCTCTCAGGCTCATTGTATGTGAATACGTCACATTCAGTAAGGTTGGTATTTTATGTTTTTATTCATCACAATAGTTTATTTAGCTTGTTTTATGAATGTATAGCACAAAATGTGAGGATATTTCATAGAAATAAGGGAGATTTTATAAAAGAAAGTGTGCTGCTCAGGCATATACAGTAGTTCCCTAACATATTCCTTCTCTTGCTTCAGATTATCTGCTGAAATGGAGAGGAAAATGTACAATTTATCCAAACAACTTGATGTTGAGGAAGTAACAAACATGCTGTTAGATGATAGAGACCTCACACTGAATGAGGATTTAGGAGAGGAAAGTGAGATTGATTCTCATGATGAGGTGGAAGAATGTGTCCTGGATTCTGAAACAGAGCAAGATGGTGACAGTGGTGAGGATGAAGAAGTTGGATCATATTATATTGGAAAAGATAAAAATACTAAATGGAACAAGAAGCCATTCCAGAAAAAACATAGGGAACCTTTAAACATTATTACTCACCTTCCTGCAGTAATAGGAACTGCACATAATGCAAAAACTGCAGTTGAATGCTGGAACAGTATATTTACAGATGACATTCTGGACTCTATTGTCACATATACCAACCAATATATAGACATTATAAAGGACAAGTACATCTGCAACAGAACCATCAAGCCCACAGATGAAATAGAACTGCGTGCTTTTTTTGGATTACTGTACCTTGCAGGAGCTTATAGGGCAAATAGACAAAGTTTGGAGGAACTTTGGGGTAAAGAGGGGGATGGAGTTGAAAAATTTAGCCTTGTTATGTCCATAAACAGATTCAAGATTCTAATTCGTTGCCTTCGGTTTGACGACAGAACTACCCGAACCGAACGCAAAACACATGACCGACTTGCTCCAATTCGTGATATATTTCAAAGATTTGTTGTAAACTGTAAACAAAGTTATTACCCTGGAGAGAATCTCACTATTGACGAAATGCTCCCTGGTTTTCGTGGTAGATGTGCCTTTCGTTAATATATTCCATCAAAGCCAAACAAATATGGAATAAAAATGTATGCCCTTGTTGATGCCAGTAAGACCTACACTTACAACCTGGAAGTTTATGCAGGAAAACAACCAGAAGGTCCTTACTGTGTGAGCAACAAACCCATTGATGTTGTACAAAGACTGGCTGAACCCTTATTTGGATCGGGTCGCAATATTACAACTGACAATTGGTTTACAAGTTGTGATCTGATTGATTATCTGAAAATTCAGAAGCTGTCATATGTGGGAACTGTAAGAAGAAACAAAAGGGAATTGCCGCCACAGTTTGTAAGTCTGAAAGAGAGACAACAGTACAGCAGTATGTTTGAATTCCATAATGGAAAGGCTTTAGTTTCCTATGTACCACATGCCAAAAAAATCGTACTTCTTCTATCAACACTTCATGATGATGCTGCCATCGATCCTGGGACTGGGGCAGAAAAAAACCCGGAGATAATTACATTTTACAATGCCACCAAAGGGGGTGTGGATACAGCAGATCAGATGTGCTCCACTTTCAACGTCAGCAGAAACATCAAACGCTGGCCAATGGTCTTATTTTTTGCTATGTTGAATTTGGGTGGTATAAATTCACAAGTAATTTATCTTGAAAACAAGCTTGAACCACTCCGTAGACGATTGTATCTGAAAAAATTGGCCCATGAACTAGTACTTGGAGAGCTACGCAGGAGAAGCGTGAAAACAATCGGTATCCCCTCTCGCCTTCAAGTTCAGCTCAAAAGGTTCCGCCCAGAAGATGATGGTGAAAAGTCACCATCTGCACCACCTCACAAAAGAAGGAGATGCACCACCTGCCAAACGGAAAGCGGAACCAGAAGGCTTTCAAATTATGAATGTCTCAAATGTCGTAAAGCAATTTGCCTGACACATGCAAAAATGGTGTGGAATTCTTGCTATTTGCTCTGCAAGTGTGACTTTTCTGGGGAAACCTCAGCATCTACTTCTGATTGAATATGTTTTTAATTGTACTTAAGGTACCTTAAAATTAAGTTTGTGTTCAAAAATTTTCTTTGTACATTTTTTTGAGAGAGTCGAACTGGGGACTATTTGGCGGGAGTTTTGAAAAGTTTGTATTTCATAGTTATTAGTTTTATGTTGAGTAAATGTTTTTTTTTGCAACTGATTATGTGTAGTCTCTTTTATTACATCCCTATGAAGGTCACTGATCACTTTTAGAGCACTGAAATTGCAAACATTAGATATTATAGGTATTTTTCCAGCAGGCGCCTGACAGGCACATTGTATGTGAACTCGTTAGTCCGAATATTGTATGTGACGGAGGGTTAATGCTGAGATCCTGGGAATTAGGTGCCCTACTAATCATCTGTTATTTGCTTCTGTTGACAAGGAGCTGTTCTCCAATACCTGGCAGCAGCTACTACACATTAAATGGAGTTGAGCTTTGCAGCTCCTTTCAAAGTATTTATATGCAGTGATCCCCAATGATCTGATATTGATGACCTATCTGACAAATAGGTCATCAATATTTTATCACCAGATATCGCCTTTAAGCAATTAGGTAACGACGTCATATGCCTGCCTTCAAAAATATGTCTTAAGGGCATGCTTATATCTTTGAATATGGGGAATTAATCAGATTTGTCTGGGTATTTCATTCCAGACAACTGGTGCACCACGAGAGAAGTCTTGGAGGAAAGAGTGTAAAATTGAGATTTTGGAGGAACTTGGAGTACACGTATGTTGTCTGACAGATTTGAGGGAGGAAATGTCGGGATCTTTGTGAACGAGAGTACAGGAAGGCTTTTAGTATCTGGCTTGAAATCATGTTCTGGAACCACAGCCTGTGGCTAATATTGTAGATTAAGCTCGGATAAAGCTTTTGTGAGACAGTCCTATTGTTTGATGAATAGCGCCAGCAGCTTAATGGAATAGTTCAGAAATCATTGGTTCTTGGTACTAAATTGAACTACTTATAGAAGAAAATGTTTTTTTTTGTGTTGTTATTTTTTTTTACTGCTTAAACATTTCTCATTTTCCGCTTACAAGTGGCCATTACTATTATATTTAAAGAGCATGGCATTTATCATTGCTCTCGGAAAGGAAATAAATAAAATCTTTTTAACATTTATTTCAATCGGACACTAAAATGCCAAGAATGACTGTAAAGCCCACTTGAAACTCAAGCAGCTGAGAACCGTTTTTGTCATGTCTTTAATCAAAAATGTGCTGATTGGACTTTATTAACACTTTAGGCTTCATATGCCGGTCAGATGCCGGAGTCTACTGTGGTTGGTAACCTAACAGCCTCAATAGGTATTCTGCAGTGAAGAAGATGGAACACTGATGATGGTTGATAGTAGACTGCTTTTTGGCATGGCTGGCATTTTAAGGTGGTGTGGCACATTACCGAGAATAAGATGGACCACCATCTCTAGCTGATTGTGAAGTGGGATAGTTCCCGACATAGCTGATATTGCAGATTGTGCGGTAATTTACTAATCAGATTATGGACCGCTATCTCGTATAGCTGATAGTATTGATGAGGGCTGTTTTCTGACATAGCTCACATTGTAGGTTGTGTGGTCCTTTACTAATCAGAAGATGGATGCCAAATTTAGCTGATGTAGACTGCTTTTTGTCAAGGGTGGCATTATAGATTGTGCTTTTCTTTGCTTAGCAGAAGATGGACCATCATCTGTAGCTAATGGTAAAGCTGGATGGGTTGCCTGGCATTGTTGAGAGGGTACCTAAAAGGAAAAGGGAAATACCAATGATTGTGCTTAAAAGAGTTTTCCAAGCACAGAAAAAAATATCTAACTGTCCCTGTAATGAATCCCCAAACCTCCTTGTTATCTTTATTTTCATTTTTTTTGTCCTCCTTAAGCCACAGGCCACCATCCTTGTGGTTTGTTATTATTTCATCCTAAATTTCCTGCTAGATCTCCCTCTGTGTCTCTTTGCTGCATTTCTAGCCCACAGCTCACACCCTCCTATCCTCATTGCCAGACAACTTAACCTACAAAGTACCATCCTGAGACTCCTATAAAGTCTCAAGATGGATATATGGCTGCACACAGAATCTTCAATAATTTTGCAGGAACTGACTCTGGCTCCACGCTGGCTTAGTGCACTGTAGAGAAGCAAAGAGTCGGATAATGTATTGATTTATTATAATGTAATTTAGCACTATGGAATTCCCAGCACTATCCCTTCTTGCCAAAGTCACACATTTTTTGTATTTTTTTTTGTATTTAATATTTTTTAATTGAGATAAAAATATACAAAAATAAGCAAAAGAAAGGTGGAAATAAACCATGGAGAAATACAAACTAAGGTCAAGAACATAAAGGTTTGACATTAAATTATATAGATTCAAGACAAAGATAAAACAGCCGGCACCATCCAGTCTTGCGTACCTTATGAAAGCTTTGACAGGTATTCCACCCGAAGATGCAAGTCTTTTAGAAGTCATGAAGATAGAAGAAAGGGTGGCACTATGGAATTCTTTAAACCTCTTCTTTATTTTCATTATTGAAACAACAAAGTAGGAGAGCGGGTCCTCATCAAGACTATGGCCATTCCATGTCGATCGATGCTTCAACAGGTCCAGGTAGAGGTTGAAGCATTGGTCAGACTCGAAGCAGCCACAGTCCTGATGAGGACCCGCTTCCCTGCATCGATGTTTCAATAATGAAAATAAAGAAGAGTTTTTAAGGAATTCCACAGTGTGACAATTAAATGATACAGCAAAAGAGTAATGAAACACTTCTCAACACAATAAATGGTCAAATCTCCAAAGTCACAAGTTGATAAGATTACAGTGTCCTGTGTGGACCCTGCAATGTACACATCCCCAGTCACTATAAACTTGCTCAGGCCATGTAACATCTGGCTGATCCATTCAAAGCACAGACAGGAAATCTCTGTACTCTGTGCTTTGAATGGACTATAGCAGGAAGTAAAGAGCTGAAGGTCATCTAATGGGATAACTTCATCGAGAAAAGAATGTGGACAGCAAGTAAATTTGAAGGTTATTTTTATTTATTTATTAATTTCTGATGGTTTAATAATTTTTAAGAGGATGAGGAAAATAAAAGGCTTACTATGACGTAATGGATCACAGAAGCCTTGACATGGTCCTCCCAGTATCCATGAATCCAGTCCAGTTACGAGGAGTGTTTGCCTCTCACTATAATCCCGCTCATAGTTGAATCATCAACTGCAGTGATGGAAATCATTATGTCATTACTGTCATCTCATGTTTTCTTCAGGAAACATTTCAATTAATAAAGCAAAGAAAGTTTTTGATGTTTTTCAACTCTGATCCTCCCTGTAATGTCTTGATAATGCACGACTAATGAAGATAACAAAGGTAAAACTCGTTGAAATTAATCTGAATCCTTAGAAAAAGGAGCAAGAAAAAGAAAATTATGACACTCACGCCACCATAGAAGAAAAACCCACAAAAAATATGCTTCGAGCTAAATTCTACAAAGCCAAAGTTGGGACAAGGTTCTTAGCTTTTGATCTCCATAAACACGTGAAGACGTCGAAGCATTTGATATTCTTACAAACCTTGCAAAAGTTAATATTTCCACTACAGTGGGAAGCAGTGCCTGTGTCGTCCGCTTTTTATCTAATATCAAAGATGGGGAAAGATCCAAGTGGACACTAGACTTTAATCATATTGATGTGCACAGCATCCACGAATTGGCAAGATCCAAAGGATTTTTGCAGGAGCTAATGAGTAAAATCTGATTCTGCTGATGGTTTGGAGCAGAGCAAGGTAAAAGCTATTATTTTACAACAAAGGAAATGTGATATTTCTTCATCGGGGAAACTTTACGTCTACTAATAATAATAGTGATAGGGACGTTGTAACCAGTCAAAATGTCATAATCCCTTAATTTAGTGTCCCGTATTTTATGCACAGCATCCTAAAATGTTTATTAGGAGCGCCTATATTTTGTCATAAGGGACCAGAGTTTCTCTTGACGTTAAATTTGAAAGTAAAATTTTCTGTTCTTGCTCATTTCGGCTTGTAATTAATATTCTATTTCCTAGTTTGGAAGCTTGAAATTGTCTAGAATTAGAAAATTTGTATTTTTAAAAAAACCCACACGTGTTCTTTGGTTGTGTCAATTAAAGGGAATAGAACAGAGTTGCAATACCACACAGAATCTGTGGACAGAGGTGGCACTTAGGGTTGAGCGACTTTTACTTTTTTAGGGTCGAGTCAGGTTTTGTGAAACCTGACTATCTCAAAAGTCGAGTCGAGTGAAATCGGCCGATTATTGCGAAAAGTCGGGGATCGACCGAAACACGAAACCCAATGCAAAGTCAATGGGAAATATCCCTCTCCCTCTCCCTCTCCCTCTCCCTCTCCCTCTCTCTCTCTCTCTCTCTCCTCTCTCTCTCTCTCTCCCTCTCCTTCTCCCTGTCTCTCTCTCTCTCTCCCCTCCGTCCCTGAACAGAAAAGCTGGTGTTACACATTGCAAATTGCTACAGCGCACAAGCGACAAGATGGCGATAGGCGTGTACGCCCCTAAGACCTATGTCATCACTCTGCCCACGCTCCTTCATTGGGTGAAAAAATGGCGCCAAACGCATCATACGAAACGCGACTTTGGCGCGAAGATCGCCGACCGCATGGCCGATCCCACACTAGGATCGGGTCGGGTTTCATGAAACCCGACTTTGCCAAAAGTCGGCGATTTTTGAATTTGTTCGATCCGTTTCGCTCAAGCCTAGTGGCACTGTTTTGTAGGATAGCAGCCATGTTTTGTAAACTTGAAAAAGCTGTTTGATTAAAGGGATTGTCTCAAGTTTTTATCTTCAGGAGCACACAGCTCCTCGGCCTCTCAGCTTCCTGCTTAGCGGAGGCAGTGTGCTCTTGAAGATTGGCAGTTCAGGACATGTTTAGGAGCGCACCACCCCTCAGCGCCGCCCTTCATTTTCTTGTTGATGCTGCACGCAGAGGCAACTTTGTCTCTGTTGCATCGGAGCTGTCCAGATTCGCCATCTGGCAAGGTTCAGAGCAGAGCTTGGAAGTTGCACAGCAAAGAGTTTGCAAGCGTGCGTTACCTACCTAGGATACCAGAAGTGGCCGGTAACTTTGGTTATTAGCAGTACTCTAAAAAGTAAACTGTGAGGGCCACTGTAAAACCTGCAGTTTGCGCCCTTTGAGGTCGTCTATTGTGGATTTTGAAGTGTGTTCAGGATCATTATTATCCATTTGTACAGGGCGGGCCATTTATATGGATGCACCTAAATAAAATGGGAATGGTTGGTGATATCAACTTCCTGTTTGTGGCACATTAGTATATGGGAGGGGAAAAACTTTTCAAGATGGGTCGTGACCAAGGCGGCCATTTTGAAGTCAGCCATTTTGGATCCAACTTTATTTTTTCCAATGGGAAGAGGGTCATGTGACACATCAGACTTATTGAGAATTTCACAAGAAAAACAATGAAGTGCTTGGTGTGTTGCATATCTTGTATCTTCACAGCATAGACAATTGCCTTCAGATAATAATAATAATAATTATAATAATTTTTATTTATATAGCGCCAACAAATTCAGCAGCACTTTACAATTAAGGTGACCCCAAAGCATCTGAAATAACAGATACTGGAAGCCTGTGCTAGCATTTCTTCTTTGGTATTGCTATCAGTGTGTTAAGAGTGGGAGAAGTGGGTGGCATTGACAATCCAACACAATAGGCAGCACTTTGAACACATTTTATAAGTGGTCATAAACATGTAAATAACTAATGAAAGAATAAAGTTACGTTAAAACCAAGCACACCATTGTTTTTCTTGTGAAATTCTCAATAAGTTTGATGTGTCACATTACCCTCTTCCCATTGGAAAAAATAAAGTTGGATCCAAAATGGCCAACTTCAAAATGGCCGCCATGGTCACCACTCATCTTGAATAATTTTCCCCCTCCCATATACTAATGTGCCACAAACAGGAAGTTGATATCACCAACCATTTCTATTTTATTTAGGTATATCCATATAAATGGCCCACCCTGTATAAGCCATACTCCTTTCTTCTCCAGCTTTTTTTTTACAGGTGGTGATATGTTTTCATCAAGAATTTCTTGAAATTTTTTTGCTGCAAAGTTAGTAGAGCTCAGAATGCTGAACTGTGTATAACCCCGCCCACAACACTGATTGGCTTCTTTCTGTGTACATTGTATATTGACAGAAATCTGCCAATCAGTGGTGGGGTGTGGTTGGACTAGGAAGCACAAGACACCTAGTCCTGTAGTGATAATCTCCTGCTGATAAAACACTGATTTTATTAAAACAACAAAACACATCCTAGTAAGTGACACATTGCTGGAAATAGAATCTTTGACACTACATTATAGTGCCTTCAAAATCCTTCTGACATATTCCTTTTAATATAGGCACTGCAGATGTAATTAAGTTAAACACAATGTTTTCAGTCGTTTAACATGCTTTTATCATGCTATGTAAAGCTTTAATTAAAATTTGCAATATTTGCATATCATGATATTTGCATATCATGACACAAGACATTGTATTAGATTTGCTTAGTTAGAAAAACTAGGCCACGGGCAGCATAAATCCGGCAGATTGAGCTCCACTCCACTTTCTAGAAAAGACAAGTCACATTTGTATCTAGATCAATAGCAGCTGGTTGAACTGATTTGTTCCTTAGTTTAATCAATATCTACACGAAAACCTTTTATGAACACAACCTTCCCAATACAATGGTTGTGCTCCAAATGTGACTGCTGAATTGTGCAAGTGAGCGATTTGAGAATTGAGAGAAATGCAGGAGTCTAGTTTGGCATCTCCATGGGGAGTTCAGGGGAATCGTGACATTGTGCTCATTGGACACTGTAACAATTGATCAGCATGCAGTCACATAGAGAAGGCTTTGTCAATGGAGTTTTTAACTCCAGCTTTCTACCTCCTTGGGTGCTCTGTCTCTTTCCTGACCGCGAAGCTTTCCGTTATTGGTCCTACCTAGTTCATCGACCAGTATCATATGCTTCAGAAATTAAGCAGTGTACCTCTATGTACACATGGACGATATAGGGCAACTGCAAACAGACCTTTAAACCAGTTGTGGTTCCTTTTATTGCTCCAAACCATTGACTTGGACAACGTGGTAATTCGAGAGATATTACGTGCAAACGAGCGTTGACCTCCAGATGTGTCCTAATTTTCATCTTTACCATTTGCTAATGAAGTTGACTGATCACTGGGTTAATTTTCATGTACTTGATTAGGTCCACCTAGTGAGAAATGACCGACCACGGTCAGCATCAAGACAGAACATTGAGCTCCACCTTTTAGAAAAGAAGACATGACACGTTTATATCTAATTCAACAGCAGCTGGTTGAACGGATTTGTTCCTTAGTTTAATCAATGCCTACATGGAAGCCTCATGTAACCTTCCCATACAATCTCTCCATTCCATCGGTTTCTTAACACCAGGCATCATTCTTTTGGAAACAACTGATCCAATAATGGAACTATAACATCCTTTCCGACCACAAGTCTTACGTTACTAATGACTTTCTTAAAGGAACATGCAAAAGTTTAAATCTTGACTCTACAGAGTCTCCGCCTCATTGACTAGATAGAGCAACTGAGCATATGGAGAGTGGACATTAAAGAGGTGGTCCAAAGTAATTTTCATCCTAAATCCCAATCTATTTAATGCCATAATCTACATTATTTTCTAGTATACTTGAATTAAAAATTCCCTAGTAACACTATCTAACTGCTTTTCTTTCTTTTTTTCACTTCTGTTTTGATGACGCTGGGTTTGAGAATCCCAGTGCGGTCACTGGCGCAGCCCCAGCTCCAGCCCCCTCTTTGGTGATGCTTATTTCAGGGGCTGGGCTAGTCCCTGCCGTATGTGCACAATGACAGCGCGTTCTATGTTGCCGACTCAGATCAGCAGTAATGAATCCAGCAGGAGAGTATGCTTTCAGAATACTCTGATATTACTTGTGGGGGCAGTGCTGGACTCTGCGTTCTGGGTATTCTAACAATGTGCTTTCCTGCCAGCTTGTTGCTGCTGATCTGAGTTGGTGAGAGAGCATGCTGTCATTGTGCACCTTGTTCAGGGACTAGCCCAACCCTGGAAACGATCTTCACTGATGATACTTCATTTCAGTGAGTGACCACAACCTTTACGCTTTACTGTCGATATGTTTGAGTATCCCAGCATGTACTGGAATTTTCAAACGAAGCCTCATCACGAAGGAAGTGGGAAAAAAAGAAAAGCAGTAAGATTGTGTAGTTAGGGAAGGATAGGGAATTTTTAATCCAAGTATATTAGAAAATAGTTTAGAATATGGTATTAAATAGATAGGGATTTAGGTTAAAAATTTACTTTAAACTTTGAACCTTCCCTTCAAACTTAATTTTTAGCAAACTGACTGGGTCTACTAAGGACTTTTTTGGGAGACTGCAGAACTACAACTATAGGGAGGTGGGGGTTGTTTCAGGGGGCAAAAACCTTCTGACAAGTTCCCTTTTAAATAGGATTCCATCTACAAAAAAACCTCTCATTATCCATTTAATATTCCGTTCTTCAGCTCTCCCTTTCTACTACTCGGGTTGATTAACCACTCGGTCTATTTTCCCGTACAATACATAATGACAAATAGAGAATAGTATAATAGCGCTGCTGATAGAAACTCCGCTCTCCCCGACTGGATAATGTAAAACTTGTAATACATTGCACTTGAGTTATGGACTGCTTTTAATATCTGAAAATGATTAATTTAAAAGCTCTCTTCCCAATATTTCATCTCCTATCACTCACCTGCACCAGAATACAAGAAATTATTGGATCCTTTATCCTGATGGTAATAAAATTGTAATTTGCAAAGCATTATGCTGCAATAATTTCCTAATCTGTCTCTGAAAATACTCAATAAAATTTAACCCTTTCGTTATTTCCTATTCTACACTTTTGTTTCTTACTTTATAGTCGTTATGTGTTAAGCACTTCACTTTTTGGCATACCAAGTACTGAGAAATATGGTGGAGTGGGGCTCTATTCACAGGAGCTGCCAAAGATTCCATCAGAAGCTTTCATCTAAGATTCCATTAAACTGACAAAACCATGACAGAATCCAACAAAAACCATCGTAACTCATTGGGTCCAATGAGTGTCATTAGGATTTCACAGATCCGCGATGTGTCGTAAATGGGAACCAAAATGTAGATGTTCACCATCTGTTTAATGGGAATCATTCATGCAATTGTCCATTTTGACGATTTCCTAGAGTTGAGCAAATCTGAAATTCGATTCAGACGTATTTGCTCAATTCGGTGAAGGGGATTATGGGGCCTTTTATTTGATTTGTCCATCTTGACCATCTTCTAGAGTTAAGCAAGTCTTTCAAAAATTCGATTTGGGCAGATTTGCTCACTTTAGTGAAGGGGATATTTGATTTAATTGGCATTTGAATAACTTTGATTCAAATTAAATCTTCCAGTTAGTGTTTAAAAAAGAATAATAAAAAGAAAGAAAAATAATAAACTCTAGTAGTGACCCCCACAACTGTACTGCCGTTGCTAATCCGAACTCTTTCCTCCAGTTATCTTCTTTTCGGTCTTTTTCTCCCTCTAGATTTTTTGGGGAGCACCAATAAGTTTATTGTTTGCAAAATGAAGAAGCAATCACTATTTAACAAGCCTTCCAAAAATTATCTGTTTTTGTTGGAACAGTAGTAGGTTTCTTGCTTGGAAAATTAAGCAGTAATACCTATTTAACCAACTATGCAAAAAGTTTCCCTTTTTAGGGTCAGAAACAGGTTTGCTGTTTGAAGAGTAAAGAGGGAATGGCTTACTAAAAAGCTGGGCAAAAATTATCCCTTTTTTAAAAATATAACAGCAAAAATCTGTACAAAATCACCATGTGGGAAATCACTGACACTTCTATGCCAATTTTTCTCTTCCTATCAAATGAATCTCTGTATTATTTTCTCCACTGCTGAAGTTGTACAACATACACTGGAGTGTTTATCCAATGTGTTTTGGCTTTTTCTCCCTATCCCTATTGTTAATATGTAAGCTCTGAAATCCTCCCTCTTTCCAGACTCATCCCAAAATGGCTGCTGCACTCCCTGCCTTGACTTTTATACAGTCCGTTCTGATTTTCTGTGCTATTCCATGTGATATGAAAGCTCTAAGGCACTTTGGGGGAAACTGAGCTTTTTCCTGGCCGATGTAATCTTCCATATTACACATAAAATAGTAACGGGAATTATTTGGCGATTTGCCCAATTCCAGTTGCAAATTGTTCTTTCATTTTCTAGCAAAGTTTGAAAAATTCAACATGAATTCAACTCACATCAAATCAATTCGCTGATCTCTGGTAGACAGTGTAGACAGTCACTTTGGGCATCGATACAGAGAAGAAATCTATTCATGAATTGAAAGTACACAAATTTTATCTATTATAAAATAATTGCAAGACCAAACTACTGCATATCTATAATAGATAAAACATGTTTTCCTTCAATCTATATACACAGAGTCCTTCCCTGTTAATGGTGCCCTAGAAGATTGATCATAATGGGTAAATTAGACTATGGGTAGGTTCACACATTGAAGCTTTTTTTAATGTGTTTTTTTACGCAAACTAAAAGTTGTTTTTTTACATTATCAACAAAAGCTATGAGATTTCAGAAATCTCACGCCCACATTTGCTTTTTTCCTGACTAAATTGAAAAATTGCAGCTTTTAAAAAAAAACAAAAACTGAAGCATGTTAATTCTTTAGGTTTTTTTGCAGCATTTTTACCCATTAGAAGCAATGAGAAAGTACAAAAATGCTGCAGAACATGCAACCATGTGTTTTTGCTGCTTCTTTGGTGAATTAAACTAACTTTATTAAACACGTCCTGTAGACAAATGACACATATAATCCGCAAAACAAAAAGCAGCAAAAACAGCAAAAAAAATGTAGCAACACCTGCTTTTTGTATGCAGATTTAAAACTGCCAAGAGAGCCAGTTTAGGCTGCAGAAAAAAATGCAGGAAAAAAAGTAACATGTGAACATAGCCTATCAGTTGGCATTGGTGTGATACTTGCCCATTTAAAAAAAAAGTTTTATGATCGTATAAAATAATGTCAGTTCGGCAGGAAATACCATCACTTTGGGAATCTGAGGTTGGACCCCCATTGATCCTGAAAAATAACGGTACCTAGTAGTGAGGTATTGTATCCCTTTACCTATGCACAGTGGAATAAAGACCCCTTTTTGTGAAGGAAAGCATGACCCTACTCAATTGTATGGGGGCTGGCTACAGGTCTCCATAGCCTGATGCCTGGACATGGAGTGAAAAATTAGGCGATATGGGTCTACACCGGTGGCATGTAATTTCCATTCTCAGGATTGTAGGGTCCCAGAGGTCGGATGCTCCTTGATCAAACAGTGGTGGCACTTCATAGCAATATGTCATCAGTTTATGAGATGAGAAACCTCATTAAGGTCTGCATAAGATTATACGGAGATGATAAGCATAGGAGAAGAAAATCTAACAGTGTTTGTCTCAGAGAAGGAATTTCCAGGAGCAAAGTACCTGAGTCTGACTCGGTTAGACAAGACAATTTCTTACGGCAGCAGATCTGGCGTACTTAAGCACAATAGCAATTTATAGTTAATGGCATAACCCACTAGAGACCGTATTTTAATTAAAATAGGGATAAAAAGAGAAGATAAAGCCATAAGTGAGCAATGTGATGCTAGTCCAGGGTTTCGGCACCAAATTAGTAAATTAGAGCAAAAGAATTAATCTACATGGAATGATATTAGTCTATTTACCATTGACTCGCAATTACGAAATTAGAATCAAACTCAGCGCGTCGCATCAAAGCGTGACAGTCATCTCTTACCGGCAGGTCCATGGCTATCATTTTTTCTAAATATTCGCTGTTGATCCAGAGCTATTTTACTATTATACAAAGTAGTTCTTGGATTTTTGCCCAATTAAAAATTTCGCTCATTTTTTTTCGTTGAATTAAATAAAAATAAAAATCAAATGTTATGTGGTAGATCTCTGTGGATACAGTTTCTACTTGTGGAAATCTAGCATTGCTCCCTGGGAAAAAAGTATGCAAATAAGGAGTACGCTGTCTCTATAGTGCCATCTATCGGTAGCATCCTTGTAAGTAAATGTAAGAAGCGTTTTTCAGAGCCTTGAAACATGACCACTCATGTTGGCCAACTAGGGTTTCTTCCAAAGTAAGGGACACCAATTTGTAGAGTTCTTTTTCCTTGTTAGTAATCAGATCCAAGGTACTGGTTGGTTGCGTGGGAGGCCAATAAAGGGACTGTGTCTGCCCAAAGGCACAATATAAACTAACGCATGACCTTGTAGGGAATATAGTCCTTAAAAAAATAACATTTTGGTAAGTACTGCCTGGGCTTTACATAAACTAAAGTTTAGTCAAATATGCTAATTAGGGTGTTCATAGTACCCTTGGAGTAGCCAAGAGGCTCTATGCACCACTCTGCCCATTGGTTTTGCATGCCCCACCTTCCTCACTGGTGATTGACAGCACTGGCTTGCCTGAATCGAGCACTGCCTTTGGAAAAAGCCAGTGAGGGAAGGGGTATGTATAACCAGTGGGCAGAAAGATGAACTGAGTCTTTTGGCCTCATCATGATGGCACCAGTTTCCCAAATTAGGATATTTCAGTTTCAGAAGCAACTAGAACACTAAAGGTGTGATTTTTACAAGAGCTATATCCCCTGCAAGGCTATGTGCTGGTACTTTTTTCCCTGCATAAATCTAGCTGGCTTCAGAAGTCTTACAGGCAATGCACCATGGGAAAAAGTATGTTGATTAGCTCTTCTCCAGAAGGAATAAAACTGTTTCTATATTACTCTAGAAGCCAATATCAGACCCAGGGCTGGACTGACCATCCTGGCAAAAGCCAGAAGGGCCTGTCTGGTTGTGGGCTATCTTGTCTGCTGTGTTGTTAGCATGATCGGTGTTTTCAAGACACCCAGTATTTAGAATTTCTGCTGCCCTAGGCACTTTTCGTGCTGCCTCCCTCTTTGGTGAGTATGACACTATCGGCAGTGACTTTCTCAAAATCGCTGATGTGAAAGAAGCCTTTTGCAGCAGATCCGGCAGTTTTTTCCGCATCTGCCGCGTAACGGATCACTTACGGCAACACTGCATTCGGCCTCATTCATTCCCTATGGGATTTGCGGACATTTGCGGCAAATGTGGTATCATACCTCCCAACTTTTGAAGAAGGGAAAGAGGGACAAAGTTTGCGGCGCGCTAAACACGCCGGGGCAAATTTTAGGCCATACCTCTGACCACACCCATTTCACAACTAGTCACACATATATCCACGCCCCAACCACACCCATTTAGTAGTGCTGATCACACTGTTTCATAAACAATAATTATAAACAAAACAATATGGCCACACAGTGCTCTATACTGTATAACCACCCCACATGATGCTCCATACTGTATAATGGCCCCACATGATGCTGCATACAGTATAATGGCCACACAGTGCTCTATACTGTATAATGGCCACACAGTGCTCCATACTGTATAATGGCCCCACATGATGCTCAATACTGTATAATGGCCACTCAGTGCTCTATACTGTATAATGGCCACACATGATGCTCCATGCTGTATAATGGCCACACAGTGCTCTATACTGTATAATGGACACACATGATGCTCAATACTGTGTAATGGTCACACATGATGTTCCATACTGTATAATGACCACACAGTGCTCCATACTGTATAATGACCACACAGTGCTCCATACTGTATAATGACAAACACAGTCCTCTCTCCATACTGTATAATGGCCACACAGTGCCCCATACTATATAATGGCCCCACATGATGCTCTATACTGTATAATGGCCACACCTGATGCTCCATAGTGTATAATGGCCACACATGATGCTCCATACTGTATAATGCCCCCCTCCCATCTTGTATGCATGGCTCATCTCCCCCCTCCCATCTTGTATGAATAGCTCATCTCCCTCTCCCATCCTGTATGCATGGCTCATCTCCACCCTCCCATCCTGTGTGCATGGCTCATCTCACCCCCCCATCCAGTCCTGTATGCATGGCTCATCTCACCCCCATTCTCCCATCCTGTATGCATGGCTCATCAACCCTCCCTCCCATCCTGTATGCATGGTTCATCTCACCCCCCCTCCCATCCTGTATGCATGGCTCATCTCACCCCTCCTGCCATCCTGTATGCATGGCTTATCTTACCCCCCTCCCATCCTGTATGCATGGCTCATCTCATCCCCCCTCCCATCCTGTATGCATGGCTCATCTCCCCCTCTCCCATCCTGCATGCATGGCTCGGCTCCCCGATCCCATTTTGCATGGCTCGGCTCCCCATCCTCCTTCATCCTCCCCCCGTCCTCCCTGGCTGTCATACTCACCTTTCCCACAGCGCGCCAAACATCCCCTCATCTCTGTCCCGGCGCAGCACCTTCTTCCTGCGTGAGCGGTCACATGGTACCACCAATTAAGGTCATGAATATGCATCCATATTCATCACCTTAATGGGCGGTACCACGTGACTGCTCACACAGGACGAGCTGCCGATGCTGTGACCAGGCATTGCTGGAGTAGGGTGAGTATGACGTCTTCAAGGAGGCAGAGAGGCAGGCAGGCAGGTGAGCGGGCGGGCAGGCAGGTGGGCGGGAGGTGACCCCAGACTTTAATTAAAAAAAATCAGAAAAAAAACTTGCTCAGGTGCCGCCGCCCGCGTCATCCCACCCTAGGCACGTGCCCTCAAGTGGCTAGTGGCAAATATGGCCCTAAAGACACCCATACTGTTAAGAGTTTTGACAGAGCACAAAGTCGCTGATTCCGTCACTTACCCGGTATCATTAGAAATATTGTTCTGGTGCTTGGGGACAGAGGCAACATGGGCCGCCTGTGTAATTTCAAATGCCATGGCTGAATTTTAGCCCCAGTCTGTACCTGATCAGACCCTGTTATGAATAGGTAATTCAGAACCACAATGGACCTTGAAGTTCAGAGCACACAAGTGACCTGACAAAAACCACAATACATAGGACGAGCTCTGAGACGTGGAAACTCTGCTGACTGCAATCCCTAAACCTATCAAACCACACTAGAGGTAGCCGTGGATTGCGCCTAACGCTCCCTATGCAACTCGGCACAGCCTGAGAAACTAGCTAGTCCTGAAGATAGAAAAATAAGCCTACCTTGCCTCAGAGAAATTCCCCAAAGGAAAAGGCAGCCCCCCACATATAATGACTGTGAGTAAGATGAAAATACAAACACAGCGATGAAATAGATTTAGCAAAGTGAGGCCCGACTTACTGAATAGACCGAGGATAGGAAAGATAGCTTTGCGGTCAACACAAAAACCTACAAACAACCACGCAGAGGGGCAAAAAGACCCTCCGCACCGACTAACGGTACGGAGGTGCTCCCTCTGCGTCTCAGAGCTTCCAGCAAGCAAGCAGAACCAAAAAAGCAAGCTGGACAGAAAATATAGCAACAAAAGTAACACAAGCAGAACTTAGCTTATGCTGAGCAGACAGGCCACAGGAACGATCCAGGAGGAAGCAAGACCAATACTAGAACATTGACTGGAGGGCAGGATCAAAGCACTAGGTGGAGTTAAATAGAGCAGCACCTAACGACTTAACCTCATCACCTGAGGAAGGAAACTCAGAAGCCGCAGTACCACTCGTGACCACAGGAGGGAGCTTGATCACAGAATTCACAACAAGACCCATAAAAAAGTCTCAAAACATGACTAGTGATTGACAAAGTCAACAATAGTCTCTTCCTAAAGGAATAAGCTATCCTCTGTTTCAGAATACTTGCCCCTCATCAGTACAGAGCAGAGTACTTATTGACCAAAATCCTAAGTCATGTTGTATGGCGCCCCAGGGTCCTGGTCATCACAGTAGCATTGCTTCCCTCACTGGAAAAATCATGTTACGTTTGGAAGCGATGAATGATATCTTTTATCAGGTAACCAATATACACACAACATGTTCACACTCCAGGCCACAAGGGGAGCTTTTGATCCTATTTCAGGTGACTTCCCTATATATATTGTGGTTTGGAGGGAAAGAGGAGATTCAGATTCTGTGAGAGACAGAAGAGAGCAGACCGACATAAAGTGTCAGAAGGTCTGAAGGGGCCGTGTAGTCTGAAGTACAACAGCTCCTGGAAAGACACATACTGAAAGCCAAACATTGTTCAGTGAGCATGCATGAGAGCGAAGCACAGGAGAGAAACATCAGGGGAGACCAGCTAAGAGCAGGCTGCCTCCCTCTGAGGTGCAGATAACTGGTAGCCAGACCACCGAGGTTATAAGGGACTCTATGACTTACAGCAGAGACCGGCAGGACAGCTGAACTGCAAGTTACCTGTCCGCCACACACACCTGAGACACAGCAACACGTAGGGCCAGGGGCATGCTAGAGGCCCTGTAAAAAGGCTTGAGTTACCTGTCATGTACGTATTGTCCTATCCTTTAAGGAGGAGAGAGAAAAACTGTGAGGACCTTATCTGAAGCCATAGGCAGTGAGGGACTACAACACCACCACGCTAGAGGAAGGCTTTTAACTCCACCTGGTAAAGGAGACCCCGGATTCGCTTCCAAACTGGCCGGACCCTGCCTGCCCTGTGATCTGGTAGCCTGGACTGTGGCTGCCTGATGTCGTCAGTAAACCAGGTAAAGAGACTGCAAACCTGTGTCCTCGTTCTTTACTGCGCCATTCACCATCTTCCATCTACACACCGGGAGCCCTGGGGATACACTTCACCTGTGGGAATTTATACCATCTAGTTGCCATAACATCACCCCAGAGAACCCCATAAAGCAGCGTCGGTCCCCACTGACCGAATACCACAGGTGGGGTCACGAACATAAACTCTATTCACTAAACCCCTTTAAAGACTTTCCCCTTTTACATGGGCGCCAAGGGCCATGGCCCGGGTTGCCACCGTAACATCCCCCTATGAACACCGGACCCGGTACCGGGTACCCCACAGCCCTGGTGGGCGACTCAGCCTTTTTATGATTTTACAGTGAAGTTCAGGGTAGCAACCTGGGTGCTATCACCATGTGGTGGAAAATTTGTCCGTAAATTGTTAATATCGTCCTGTACTATGCACCTATACAGTTGAACTGTTCATATACTGCAGTGGAAATTGTGACCCTTGCACGCACGAGGACCAAATAACCTTGTGTGCTGCTTATTAGACTAGTGGACTCAAATCTGAGTCCCCTCAGCTGATGGCAAACTACATCTCCCAGTATGTTAAATGGTATAACCTGTGCTGCTGGTTTTGTGTCCACGAAAAAAAAATCCAGCAGCCCGTTTCGCAGTGCTCAAGCTTCTTCTGGAGAACCAAAAAGATGTTCCTTAAAATTTCTGAGAACTTCAAAACACATGAAAAATAAAACTCACTGATTCTTCTTCCTGCTTACTGGATTTTTTAGTAGACATACAACCAGCAGCGCACATCTCCTACTACTTTATTACCACGTTGGATCTGCCAACCTGTGGAGCTGCAGCAGCTGGAAAAAAAACTTTTTGTCAAAAAATTACTTGTGTGTCTCACACAACCATACTGGGTGATCAGTTTCGCTTTACCTTTTTCATTGTATATTGGATAAAACCCTATGACGCTTGATATACACCCACAGCTACAGTAATTTAACTCCCAGCTTCTGCCAGTCAAGTCCTGCCTGAAATTGTAATTTTGCAACAGAGCCAACTGCATTTGACTCTTGAACTACGACATTCAGCCAACGACAGCTTGACACTTTTTATCTGCTCTTCTATGATACGTACTGCACCAATTTAATGCAAAAAGTATGAATGTCAACATTTAGTCAATACTTCCTCGAAATAGTGCTCATGTTTTGTATATTGCCTTGGTTACAGTCTCAGGGAATCCTAGAGTCTTGATTATTCTGCTTAGAAAACGCAACATGTCGAATCGCTCCAAATAAGCTAACACGAGACGGTATTTACTGTGATTTTCCAAAACTATGTCAAGTTCTCTGTGCAGTAACAAGAGCAATTTCAGAAAGAGCATGAACGGGATGAGTTAGAAATACCTATCAAATTATATAATGATGCCACGGAACAAACAGATTATGGAAGAGACCGACATTGGCTGTGGCTGATAGGATATCGAATAAATGAACGGTAAAACAACAGGGCTTATTAAACGAGACATAAAATAATGATGTTGGTCAGCAATCTGGTATTTCCGAGCTAACTTAGTCCGATAACTAATTGCTTTACCCAACTTATTACTGTACATATTGTCAACAGGCAGCAGAAAAATAGACAAAAACCACTGTTCTGATATCCATTTTCAGGCAGATACATTGGTTGTCTATCAAAAGGTAAAAAAGAGTTGGAGCCAGAGTGGAGACGCAAAGAGATCAAAATTCACCTCCTCCACTCTTCATCCCTTCACCACCATCCTCTCTACACAGAGTGCTATTGCCAATCCACCGTGGGCACCATACCTCTCCAGGTTCCATCCTTTTCTCAATGGTTTATACATATACTTCAACCCAAGCTTTGAGTATTTGGTTTTTTTTTTACATTGAAAAACTACATCTTCGAGACAAGAGCCATTTCCTCATTACTCAACTAACTAACCATTTCGTCACCAATGCAATAAAAAGAAATTCTCATCTTAAAGAGATCACTTAAATTAGCATAAAGGTGTCTGAACCATCTTATTTTTAGGGGATCAGTCCCCCATGTAAAATATATTAGCTGTTTGGACAATATTCGTTCTGTAGACGTTAGAGAGAGAAGGGAGGATAAAGGTTGATGAATCACCACCAGTGGCCTAATTATAATAGGTGCAGGGGTCCTAATCACACCTGACCCATGGAGACTAGGGGGGCCAAATGGTCCTGTTGGCCCATATGAAAAGACCATTACTATTAACAACTCCCAATAGTTAGGGGGTCCTGTTGGATATTTTGCATTGTGGCCCATGAACTTCAAGTTACGCCACTGGCAAAAACCAGAACTGGTGAGTAATTGTTTCTTGAATGAGGAAACATGCATGTTTTATCAAACCTAGCGTGTATGTGGATGAAGAGGTTGAAGGTATAGCAGTTGGTCCAACAACCATCAGCTTCTTCTGTGGTTAAGATAGCTTAGTTGTATATACAAATGTAAAGGCAGATCCCTTTCTTTAATCAATAAATTGGGCAAATACCCTTTCCATTTATGGTTCCTCCAAGCTGCTGCTTATTCTGCCAAGCCTCGATGGGGATGACTATATAAGACAGCTTAGACAAAGACTAATAGGTTTATTAGAAATGTGGTTGTGATGTTATATTTGTTTACTAAGTTATAACTGGCTACTACTTTTGGTCACTTGAACAACAAATAGTCTACATTTCTCCAAATATGAAATAGGGTACCCATCCCAGCTTTCCATGGTTAACATGGTTTCCATGTTAGGGCATGTTAGGTTAGGCTATGGGTTGAACTAGATGGACATATAGTCTTCCTTCAACCTTAATAACTATGTAACTATGTAACTATGTAAAGCACTAAAGGTCATATATCAATACGTGGTGAATGCAAAACTTCTACCAGCAGTTCTTAATTGTTTAGAGGACTCTAAAAAAAGAGAGCATTTCACTTTTTAGTGCTTTTTCTTTGGATGGGCCAGAATGTATGGGTACCCCAGATATTGGGCTCCATCTACCCGTTGATATGGCAATATCAGTTTAAACTAGTGAACATTACATTGGGCTAAACGAGTTGTCCACTTTGGGCAATGTCTACTTATACGCAAGGAGAGGAAGTCTTTATAACTGATCTGCACTCCAAGAGATGAAGATCTTGAATAAAGGACCTACCTTTAACCCTGATAGAATACGAAAATATCATTTTTAACCTAAACGGTCCTTTTTAGAGGCTCGTACAGACAACAGTGATGGTGTCATAAGATGCTCGTACTATGTAGACATCAAAATATCTAGCAAAAAAACATGTTATCTCAATTTTGTTCCAATGGCGAAGGGGACACTTGAAAATTTGGTCCATCCGTCAGTAATCTGAACTCTGTAGCTAGTGGGGAATACATTTTTCGAAAACAATTGTCTTCATGTGCATTAGTAGAGGTGAAAAAAAATTGAGTGAATAGATAAAGAACAAATAAGGTACACAAAGAGCACATACACATATTACGAAGAAGACACCTGACATATCTCACTGTATTTCAATCAAAACTTTGACCTTACAAAGTAGTAACCAAGCTGATAAGTGACTGTGTGACAAGCAGATCAGGTGAGTCGGGAGTTCTTATCTGCTGTCATTTCCTAGGATTTATCTTTTTCTTAAGAGCAGATATGTTTGTGTAAAACTAAAAAGGGAAACAACATAACACAAGCCAGAGAATTTTGGCTCCGGGTGAAATACCTAAAGCAATATCGACCTTTAAAAAAATAGTTAATAGATTGAGCAAGGGGAAGGAATCATTACAACATTTTGACAAGGGCTTAAATATTTAATGTTTTGCACAGCGAAAGCAATGGTGGTGAATGAAAAGCTCACTTGCCGAAAATGTCAGCTATACTTAAAGAGGAACAAGTCATGATCTCAACAGAGAATTAATTAGACTTTTTTTTTTACTTTTTTTTTAATATGTTTACATTAAAGGTCATCAAATTATTTTGGAAGCAATAATTACTTACATAAAAGGCCTACAAGGCAATGGAAAAGTCTATGGCTGTCCATACATCCAGCGCCAGAGCACTGTAAACCAATTATTTTGTCCCGTTAAATCATGGACCGATGATCCTCCCTGAACTTCTTCCACCAGTCAAGTATTGACCCCTTGCCTCCCAAGCACACGTAGAGTTTCTTGGTTTGACATATCCTGAGATGAGTACTGCATGCAAGATGACCAGCTTAGAAATAAATGTGATTCCATTATACCCTTTTGGAAGGTGTTTATTCTCTGTGTGTATTTGGCCATCAAGTAATAGTCATCTAGTGATGTAAAATAAAGCTTTTTGAAGATTTTTCTAGAATGTTAATAATGTATTGAATTTACATTCAGAGAAACAGTAGCCCTTAATAAAATTTTCTGCAAGGTAAAGCCCCCCATTCACATAATGTAGCTGTCGAATGAACAATTGTTTGGCTGACAACTATCTCTCTCGACTCCTCTATACCCAGGAACTTGGGTGAGCCAAATGCTCTTTTGTTCTCTATGAGAGAGGCTCTGCCAGACTCCTTTGGCAGATGCTTGTCTCATGGGAGAATAAGGCTGAGGCTTCATGGCGAATTTGACACAGATCTCACAGCAAAATATGGCTATTTGCTGCTGCTACATCCCAGCATCATACAGGTGAATGGGGTTGCATTGCAACCCTTCGCGGTACCCTATGGGTACAGTTGGTATCAGGTAGATAGCTTTAGCAGGTAACACTTCTGTCTTAAACTAAGGTTTAGGCATTATGGTTATGTATTGGTGGCTCAATATTTGCGAAAAAACTTCAGTTACACAGCATAGCTGGTTTGGGATACCTATACTCCAAATTATATATCCTTCATCATACCTTCCGCAATACCTTGATTTGGCAAGCCCTGTATCCTTCATTGGCACTTCCAGGACCAGCTCTCACTTTGTTTTCGTCTCTATCTGTACCTTCCTGGACTCTCAGCTTCATACCTGCTGTAGCTGAGCTCTCTTTCCTGGTTGCCACACTTTCTTGTGAACCAAGGATGTTCTAGCTTTTTCTGGGATTCAAACTGCCACTTTTACCCCTTAGTTATTGCTTGATACCACTATTCTCCTCTTTGATCCACATGCAATCAATGTGGCCTAACAGCTCCACTCCACTTAATCTCTAACTAAAAATTAACCAGTAGAACTTTTTGACAACTTTGTCTTCTTACCTTAAACTGGTCTTCTCCAGGGCTTGGCATATTTACCAAGTCTTCCCTGACCCTGTGCTCTCTCCAATACCGTCACATTCAAAGATTACATTTTAGTAAAACAATTATATCATACAGCAATTTCACAGAATCTGTATAAGTACGGCAGAAAAAGTCAGGTATTTGGTGCGATTCTCTGAATCTATACACACAGTCTACAGGAGTAACGATGGTCCTTCACACCTTTGCTAACTTTGTGCGTGTGTGAGTCATTTCTCGACTTTAAGCTGATAGCATGTCATTGAATATAATATGGACTGAAGATGTTTGTGCTTGGGGCATAGATGATTATGGTCTCTCTCTTCATTTAGGATCCATCATTCCACCCTAAACTCCAATATATGAATGGCAATTTTTTGGCAAAGGAAATTATAAAAATCCAAGCAAATGGACCAAAAGGCCACAGAAATGGTCAGGGTTAAGGTGACCTCCTCTTGCCTAAGCTTAGGGAAAGCCTATCTACCACAAAGTTGAGATAGATTGGTCATTGTTAAAAAACAGGAAAACATTTCATTTTATAGACCAGCGATGAGCAATTGTTATGATTCTTGTTTTGTTTACTGCATAAAATAATTAGATCTATCCAACTGTGATCTTTTAAATCCATAAAACATTTTCAGCAATTTAGGAAAATGTTTTCAATAATTGTTTGAGCCCAAAAGACTTTTCTTTGTACTTTTTAATTGTTTTGTTCACCCTTTTTAGCTTGTTCTGTATAGACCTCAATATGGTAGAATAAAAGGAAACAGAGGAATGTATTTAGGTGTGTCTTCTTGTGAAAAGTCGAAAATTTTCACAGTCTAAACCCGAAAAAATAATGTCCTACAAATGGATCCAAACCATCTTGTGAGGAACTCTTAATATATCACATGTTCTTCTGTTGCACAATCTCGAATAGATATCCTATGAAACAAAAACCTTGCAGTTGAACGTTCAACATGACAAATATCTTGGGTTTTTATGGGGGAAATTAAAAATCTGTTTCTGGCATCAGAACAATGGGAAGCACAGAACGGATTTGATAACTTGCGATGGCAACTCATTTTTAAAGTCCCTTCGAGAGAGGAGACATTTTAACCTCCGTGACCCGAGCGTGGTTTATAGAATGCCTGAGCTGGCTGCAATATAAGGTAGAAGCTTGAAAGATCTGACCTCAAGCTACTTACTGGATGACCTCCACATTGTCCACCGCTCTGATTTCCCTTCCTGGTCAGCTCGATATGCCTGTAAATTTCACTCTACTCCCATACTGTCATGTTACTGTTGCACTTTGATGCCTCGTTGCTGTATATTGGATCACACAAAATGGAAACAAATTGCAGAAGTACGCAATTACTGTCTGTTAATACATCAAGAAAAAAGAGTGGGTGTCGACTACATGTTTTGGTGAATTTTATTAATGAATATTCCATTTCTGGTCATTATTCATATTATATACAGAGAGAGAGAATGCAGTAATAATGATATTATTAATAAAATCATTATTAATTCACAAATCTGTAATTGTACACCTAAATTATGGATGGCAAAAGGTAACGCGTAAAAAAGACAGTCACCTTTTTGCGGTTATTGAAAATTCAGCCCGTTTACTCCCACAAGGGTGCACTTATGGGAGGTGCAGAGGTAGGAATAGTACCTGGGCCCCTCTGCAGCGTAAAAAGACACCAGTATTAAACTGGTACATGACAGGTGGGAAGCTCAGGAGCCCAAATATATCATGATAAAATGTGTCTGTCATCTCCAAATGTGTATTAAACTAGGTATATACCATGACATAGAGGACTTAGCCCCTGTTAGGATCATACTAGCATTGTATCTGTTAGTGGTACAGTGCCTGAGAAAAGAGCTTTTAGTTCTTATGCAAATTAGGGGGCTTTAGTGTACTCTTGTCATGGCCAAGAGCTTGTCACACCATTGTGCACACTCATTTTGCATGTTGGTGGCTTCCCCAGACTTCTCATTGACATGCTTTGATTTTTAGAGCATGTGTTTCATAAAGTCTGCATCCTGTGCGCTTTCTCCTCCCTTGCTCCTCTCCACTGATGCCACACAATACATGTTCGCAAACACGTGGGATGTGTTAATACAGTAATTTCTCTAAGAAGCGAACACAGTCAATCAGAAGTGTGGGATGACGCACCGAGCTTTTGGCCATGCCTTGGGTTCACCACAGCTCCCCCATTTGAACACAAATTAAGCGTAATTTTCTCAGACACTGTACCACTAAGAGGTACAGTGCTAGAATGTGCTAGTATGTGTTACACAAATGTCCCAGTATCTCCGACTTCGCTTCCTTCCCCTAAGTCCGCTCCGCTCTCTGGTGCTCCACATTAGGTTTTGCAAGTTGCCCAGCATGGATCATTGGCATCATCTCCCTAGACCTATTTAAGGTCCATTAAGACACGCACCTGTTTCTTGAGATTGAATCTCTAGACCTTTATGTTTGGTGTCCTCCATCTTGGGATTATACTGTGGTCCCCTGCTGGGTTCCACTTCAACCCTTCTGCTGCTCCTGAAATTCTAGATTGTCGCAAGTCGCCACTGCCTACATGCCTTCAAGCTTCCTGCATCAACACCCGAGGTCCGAGACAGTGCCCCCCAGACCTGGGGCTTAGAGCATCTACCTCGCCTGGTGAGCCTAACATTAGGTGTTTTATAAAGGCTAAGTCCCTTATATCCTGGGGTAGCTCTTCTAAAATGCATTTTGGGGTGGGTCTGTATGACCCATAAATATAACACGTTTGGAGGACAAAGGCAGCTAAGGAAGGGATAATTAGCGAAAAGGAGGATAGGTTTAACAGTAGGAGGAGTCAGGTCAGGATTCATTATAAATGGGGTGAATCATCCGTGAATGAAGCTGGGACCTGCAAACAGATTGTCTGGCTGGCGGTAGAATAAAATTCATGGTCATGTGAGGGCTTGGTCTGGTCTACCAATCATCTGTCACAGCAACCTGCAGAGAGGCTTGATGTGTTTCAGAATTATGATTCCTCTTCTTCGGTTAAATGACATCATCATCAATGTCTGAGTGGGAGAGCTTCTAAAATGAACCAAGGACAGTCTCAGTGGTGGACATACCATTGGTGCAGTCTGTGCAGTTGCACAGGTGACCAACAGGTAAGGAGGTTCACTTTTATTCCCAATGCAGCTAGTAGCTTCTGTCACAGACAAATTATTGGACTACAAAGGACCCATGTACTGTGCCAGACATGCCAGAGGAGTCATCTCATGGCTGTGTCAACTTTCAGACATGCAATTGACTCTTCTGAGAGGAAGAGGACTTGAACTCTAGTGCCACCTATTGGAAGTAGCAATCCTAAAAGCCAATATCGACCCTTTAAAGAGCCATGACTTAGGATAAAAGCCAAACCAGAATCTCAACTTGTAGACACATGTTTAGTTAAAAGCATGAAATCTGTTTTGACTGTATGAGAGGCTTTTGACTGGGGTATAAGGGTTAACATCTGCTTGTGGAGAGTGACATGACCGACATGCCAGTGTAAGGAGATTTATACAAGTTTCCGTTCAGTGGCATGTCAGGCATGTCACATTTCACAAGGAGAGATGTTACACCTTACACCTCTGGACAAGTTTATCGTCCCTAGAATTGGTGAAATTGAGCTAGAGACTCAGATATTACAAACTAGAATCACAGAATCATAGATGTTAGAGTTGGAAGGGACCTTCAGGGTCATCGTGTCCAACCCCCTGCTCAATGCAAGATTCACTAACCCATCTCAAACAGATGTCTGTCCAGCCTCTGTTTGAAGACTTCCATTGAAGGAGAACTCACCACCTCTCGTGGCTGCCTGTTCCACTCATTGATCACTGTCAAAAAGTTTTTTTTCTAATATCTAATCTGTATCTTCTCCCTTTCTATTTCATCCATTGTTTCCTTGGCCAAATGAGAATAATGATGATCCCTCTGCACTGTGACATCCCTTCAGATATTTGTAGACAGCTATTAAGTCTCCTCTTAGCCTTCTTTTTTGCACACCTAACATTCCCAGATCCTTTAACCATTCCTCATAGAACCTACTTTGCAGTCCTCTCACCATCCTGATAGCTCTTCTCTGAACTTGTTCCAGTTTTTCAATGTCTTTTTTAAAATGTGGTTCCCAGAAATGGACACAGTATTCCAGATAAGGCCTGACCAAAGAGGAGTAGAGGGGGATAATTACTTCACGTGATCTAGACTCTGTGCTTCTCTTAATACATCCTAGAACTGGGCTTGCCTTTTTTGCTGCTGCATCATACTGTTGACTCATGTGCAGTCTGTGATCTATTAGTATACCCAGGTCTTTTTCACACATACTGTTGCTTAGTTCTATTCCTCCCATTCGGTAGATGTAATTTTCATTTTTCTTGTCCAGATGTAGAATCTTTATTTCTCCTTGTTAAATACCATTCTATTAGTCGCTGCCTATTGTTCAAGCTTACCTAGATACTGCGGGGAAGGGAGCCATATAAGATCTCCTTTTCCAATCATGTTAGATTTTTGTGCACCAGACTCACATGATTTTGCTTCCCATAGACTGTAATATATTTTTTGGCTATTTTTCTAATTTGACATTTATCCTGTCTACTTTGCTCGGGTAAAGAATAGTAGTAAATGCATTTGCGAGAACTGTTTTGACGTTCCTTGTGTCTGCGGCTTTATTATATTAATTAACTTGACTAATAGACAAGGTTCAAATGACTGTGCCAGCTCTTAGAGTAATAGCCTAATTTGATACCTGTTACAAGATTGTGAATTACTCATCCGACTCCATGTGGCATGGCCGAGGAAATGAGGTAAACGCAGTGATTAAATGGGATCTGCTAAAATCCGACTAAAGCAGGATTAACAACTAAGAACGACCAATGTCAGCAGCAGGGTCATTCCTTGCACCAAAGCCGGGCCTCCTTGCTCATCACGGGCTAATGTAATGTTTGCTTATGGAAATCTCTTCGCGGGAATTAATGTGCCGAGCATGGTAATGGTATGTGCATAAGTCTTTGCCTTTCCGGAAAACACAATCAGATAAACTGGAGCTTGGCAAACATTCAGTTCTGATTACGGAGGCGAGAAATTGTATACCTTGATTGAAAATAATAGAAGATAGGACCTTAGGTGGACGAATGTCTCTGTTGAATCGGCAAACTGAATGGAAATCTTTAAAATGTTTCTCCATGTTTTAAGTGGGTGTTGATCAGGGGGTCCTGAGACCCTTACTTGTCCCTTATACCTCATCTTATCCATGACTTCACGCAGAGCTAGTGTACAGACTTTAATTTGAGCCGGTACACCGCTCTGATGCATTTGCTAAGTGTTTCCATCCTGTAACCAGTCTTAAGACCTGCCTAAGAGTAAATTCAAGAGTACATAAAGAGTAACCATTACTTTATTTAATTTTTTTCTAAATTAACCAATAGGGCTCATGAAAATAATCAACTTTGTAATATATCTTAATAAATCTGTTTATTTTGCTTCCTCCTGGGCTGATCTTTCACTCTCAATTCACGAGTAAAATCTGTCTTCAGTAAATACAAATTAGCGTTCAAATTCCTGAGATAAGAGCTGGCGGTTGGTGCTTATAAAGTTCTATGGAGAGCTGCACTTGTTGTTTAGGATGGCTTTATCTGCCTCTAGCTCCTCCCAACTATATAGAATTTTACAAGCGCCAACTGTCATCTCCTATCTCAGTAATGTGAATATCTGTCTTCACTAAATACAGATTTTACTCATGAATTGAGAATAAAAGATCAGTCCAGGAGGAGAAAGACTCAGATTTCTTTAATCAGATATATTACAAAGTTGCTTATTTGCATGCATAGTATTGATTTATGAAATAAATCTTAAAACAACAGTTACTTTTTAATAATTATATCAGCATAAAAAAAATTTAGTTACAGTTTAAGTAAAAGTACATGTTCCAAATCTCCTGTATATATATTTCTACGTATATGCCTATAAATGCCTGGATACTGCCACCACTAGAGGGAGCTACAGAGCTTGCTGCATACTTTTTACGGCAAAGTTTGTAGAACTACAGTCTCACCTTCCAACTCACGGCCAACTTGTTAGTTCCCACCAGCATAGACTCCAAGTCATAAAGTAACGCCTGTGGTTTCTTTAAAATACGTGCATGCTATATTCCATCTTCATTTTATAAAGTCACGTCATATCAACAAGGGTATGGGATAATTTCCATGTTGACGTTTTTCGACCCTGTCTGTGTTAGTCGTAAAAATATAGTTGACCCAGAGAAACTCCCTTTTACAACCATGAGCCACTCCCCATATGATGACATCATATACGGCTACAAAAAAAAAATCTTTTGATAGAAAAAACAATAATATAAAAAAATATTTATAGGATTTTATTAGATAGAGAAGCATTTTGGATGCTAAAAATTAGCACCAAGTGTCCTAATGACATAAATTACCCCAGTGATTTAATGTATATTGATTCATTCAATGTACTTCAGTATAATGAATATAGAGTATATCGAGTGATTTCTTATTTTGTTAAAATATATGATGCCATAAAAGCGGAGTGGCTAATGTTTTTTTTTAAAGGGAGTGTCTATGAATATCATATGCTATGACTAAGACTGACAGGAGGCCGAAACGCGTTGACATGTATATCGTTGATATCATGTGAAGATGGACACATATTCTTAAGTAACCACAGACATTACTTTTCGACTCAGGACATAACCTTTATGCATTGAACTCAATGATAACTCAGTATTCCGTAAGCTCTGAGTCTCCCCCTTGTGGTGACAGCAGGAAG
The DNA here is from genome assembly GCF_032444005.1 of Ranitomeya imitator. Classification (NCBI taxonomy): domain Eukaryota; kingdom Metazoa; phylum Chordata; class Amphibia; order Anura; family Dendrobatidae; genus Ranitomeya; species Ranitomeya imitator. Next base: position 195,863,176 of record NC_091288.1, read on the forward strand.
TTCGGAATTCATTTTTCAACTCTATAACTATGCAGAAGATCTGGAGTTCTGTGTCAGAAAAACAGATTTAAAACCTTGACAAAGGATTACTAGGAAATTAGCACAAAAATCTGACCTTTTTTTACCTTAAAAAAATCTAGTGCTCATGTGACTTAAGGTGACTATAAACCCATAGGGAACCTTTCAGGAGGTTTTCCCGCTATAAAATAAACCCATCACTTTGAATTCCTCCTGTACCGCAATCCAGCAATTTACCTATGAGCTCCAACTCCCGCTGCACATCCAAAAAATATCTTTTATAATTCTCCCACGCTGTATGTTAATTGGTACGATCCAGTTCAGTGGGCATTGTCCAAGCCATCCTCTGTCCCAATCATGTCCTCCAGTGTTGAGTGACATGAATGGCGCATCCTAATTCATCCACACAGGCGCTGTAAATCTTACGCCTGAGCAGTTGAAACACAGACCCGCGTAGGTGCACTTTGCTCTGCTAGTAGCGGCGCATGCGCATTTCAGGACTTTGCTCTGCTCTCAATAGGGCATATAAAAGTGCTGCACACAGTACAAATTCCAGCTCCCATAGATTGGATGGATTGTGAAGTTCCTCAGCACGGAGAATAAAAGCCCCTGCTGGGCTTGAGATACACACAAAGCAAACAAACGTATGCAGATATTTGTTTTAAAACTACACCAATTTTTAGAACATTTTAAAAGCTTACAATTACATTAAAAGTATTAGCTAATCTAATAAAATATACAATTTATTGCAAATATTAAAATAATACAAGGTATGTAAAAATTCAGATGAATGCAGAGTATCAAAGAAGGGGGTAACAACTATACATAACAATCACACGCCCCCTGACGAAGCGTGGGTGAAACGCGCGTTGGGGCTGGGTTATCACACTATACACTACCCATTTGGGTGTATCGTTTGATGTAAGTATTCTGCCTGCTCTGTATTTTTTCGATACCAGCACATACTATTGTATTTGTTAAAAATTGAGAGTCTTTGGTTGACACATTGCTGTCTGCATACCTTGTGTATGTCTTATATTATGTATAGTCATGTATAGTTGTTACCGCCTTCTTGGATTCTATGCATTCATCTGAATCTTTACTTACCTTCTATTGTTTTAATCTTTTCAATACATTTTATATTTTATGACATCAGCTAGCACTTGACTGCATTTGTTGGTATTGTTTATGCTTTAGTGTGTCTCAGTATGTGGTTCTTACCCATTCTCACTATTTTTGTTGATATACATAAAAAATATTGCATCAAGGCAAAAACAGACGCGTCCTTAATCAAGGTACATGCCTAGATAAAATTGTTTGCTCTTGCAGAGGAAAGTTCGACTGTACTGGGTCTGTGCGGGCAATTAGCATAAAGTATGTTTTTGGATGTAAAGGGGGAGTTGGGGGTTTATATAGCGATTCTTGGATTGCGGTACAAGAGGAGTTAAAGGTGGCGGCTTTATTTTACATTTAGGAAAACTTGCAGACAGGTTCCCTTTAAGTTGCGCTCAGACTGGACGATTTATCAGAAGACATGAATATATAGAATCTTCCCTTGTGAATTGGTATTGATGGTGAATAGCCTTTGATAAGCTGATTGCTAGCCCTTTGCCTATACAATCCGTACATCTAAGTCGGCAGTTAAGTAGGTTGGATATTCCACTTGATTGCAATCCCCAGACCGGACTGACATTGTGGCATCTTGATCCCACTAGCGTGATTTGTAATAATGTTCTTGTCACTGAAATGATGAAAATGGCACCAAATTTAAGCACCATCTTCTCGTATTGAAATGCAAACACTGAGGTGAAGTCCTCCTGATTGCTTCGTTTTCATATGACAGATAAGGACGAAGTTTGACTGCGGGGACAAGATTAAAGGGAAGCTGTCACTGGGTTTTTCCCATATAAAGTAGGGCCAGCACCTGTACGCCCTGAGATATAACATTCTAGAAAGCTGTATATAATAAGTCCCCAATGCCCTCTGCTTAACATAAAAATAGCATTTATTACACTTACCTACGGCGCTGTCTGGTCCGATGGGTATCTCCGGTCTTGATCCGGCACCTTCTATCGTCTTCCAGTCGTCCTCTGAGTCTTTCTTCATTTAGATGGCGCGTCCTACGTCATCCACAGTGTCCTCCTGCACAGGCGCACTTATCTCTGCACAGAAAAGTACTGAAATGCGAATGCTTTGGGAAAGGCCAAAGAGCGCCGGCGCATGCGCGTTACAACACTTTGCTCTTCCCTCGGAAGTGTAGAGAGAAGTGCGCCTGCGCAGGAAGACACTGTGTGGATGACGTAGGACGCGTCATCTACGTGAAGCAAGAAGAAGGAAGCATGAAGCAAGAAGGAGGACGGCATTCGCAGGAAGAGAGTAGGCGCGGGTCAAGACCAGAGACACCTATTGGACCGGACCACCCCGTGAGTATAATAAAACATATTTTTGTGTTATTCAGAGCAGACTAGGGAAATATATAGAACATTCTGGAATGCTATATATAAGGGTGTACATGTGCTGGCCCTACTTTACATGGAAGGAGAGCATCTAATATAGGAGCATGAAGGGGGCTTGTGCTGAAGCCAGTTATTTTTATGTTTTAGGATTTTTTTAAATTGTGCAAACTTGTGTTAAAAAGAATAAAAATGTTAAATATTAAGGTCATTTCTTACCCATTGAAAACACTGCTCAAGCGTTGCTTACCCGGTGATCATTGCTGGTACGGAAAGTGATGACATCTCATCTGCCAATCACATACAGCCAGTGATGACGACATGCGCATGTACATCCCGCGATCATTGAGACCAGTGATTGGCTGCGGCAATCATGTGACTAACAGATGAAACGTCATCACTTCTGGTGCAGGGAACAACTTTGTGGAGCTGTGGAGCAAGTGATGCTTAATTTTTTTTTATAATTTTAGAATATTTCCTAATTTTTGCTAAATTTAAAGAAAAACAGTTAAACATCTTTCAAGATGGGAATCTGATTTATTAGTATGGGGATTTTTCTAAACATTGCATTAATATTCGATATTCATACCTAAGCTCTAGTGTTTCTGCATTTAAATAAATTTTCAATACCGCCAACTTGACAGTGATGTAAATCTTGATTAATTGATCTGGGGAACAGACGATCTACTTTCCTTATGCTGCAAGCATTGATTGATTTTCTCCAAAATTTCTTCATACAAGGAACATCTTAGGTGGAAAGGAAGAATCCCTGGCGGGATAACATAGCGTGTTGAAGGGTTTATAAGTCCATGGGCTTTGTTCTACCCTGACGTACAAGTAGATGTCTCAAACAATTCTTGATTCTTCAAATAATGAATGTCATGCTCTGGAGGCCCATGTCATATTTCTTTCATCCGTGGCTACGAGAGTCGGGAGCCACAGGAAAATGAGATTTTCCTCCATTTGAATTACAAACTTCTCGGCGTTCCTCCTCAGAAAGGCTGCGAGCTCCGGCGCAATCATTCCAAATGATCTGCATCCTTCTCTGATCTTTATGAAGCTTTTCCTTCTAAAACCACAAAAAAATGCGAGCGGTCACAGCAGGCAGATTTTTACAGATCATTAGATACGAATGTCCAACTTCACCAAGTCATCAACCCCAATCAAAGTATTTAAAAAAAAACCTTGCCTTTAATCATCCATAGACACTTCAGTTCCCCAAGCGTTTGCCAGGCCTAAAGGGAATTGATAAATTCGAGATGACTGGGTAGAAGAAACAGTCATAATGCAAACCAATGAGTGAATTATGCTTTGATGACTGGGATTAAATACTGTCACATCTTCAAATGTCATCTGATATGTTCCTTAAAGGGGTTGTGCGGCTTTAGGATACAAGTCTGCAGTGACTGTGTGAATATGACACAGTGTCAGGATTCTCCAGTGCCTGCACCAGGAGCGGGCAGGCAGGCGCATGACTGTAAGAATGTGATTTGCATATATGCAGTCACATGCCAACTAGACGTGCACGGCCTCGCTCAATGCAAGCGTATTGAGTGACTCCGGACACGTCTAGTCAGCATGTGTCCGGGAGTATGCATATCACATACTTGTAGTCACATGACCCCCTGCTCTCTGTGAATCTGTCTATTGTCTACAGGACCTCCGACTTTACACCATGACAGACAATATTTAATTTGATGCATGACTCTTTTGTACCTGCAGGATATAAGTCTCAGCTAGAGATGAGCTATCTGACTTCTTCTTGAATTTTACAAAAAAATTGAATCTGACAGAATTCTAATTTCGACTGAATATGCCGAATAAGTAATTTAGTTGAATGCACACCTTAAAAGTTTATCAAAATGATAAAAAAATGTGTTTTAATTTTAAACTGGGACTAGTATTAAAAAAATCAATAATCACCGTAATTTATATCCAAAGGCTCCTAGTATGACACGTATTCAGTCACCACTAGCATATACTTCTTTATTTTGGCTTGACACTCGAGATATGACAGAAAATGCCTGCTCAGACAATCACTGGTGAGGTGGCCAAGGTGGTGACCTCGGCAAATAGTAATAGGATGGGTGGACATTTCCTACAATTTCTGCTGTGTGAAACAGACCTGGTCAAAATAACACACCAAAGTAGATTAACACCCTCTGGATTATCTAGATTCTCAGACCATGATAGGTGGCAATGGTCTACCTTATTCTGGTTTTAAAGGGTGACCCTGCCTCCTCTGCTGCAGAGTCATCTGAGTATTTTGACCCCCAAAACGTATCAATATTATTTGAATTCCACGCATTCCTGCAATACAACATGTGCACACTTATAATACCTACCGTAGCATGAGGTGAGAGTGGAAGCAAGTTATCTGCTTGGAACTCTTGACATCACTGCAATGAGAGCTATGATGTTACTTCCTGTGATATAACCACAAACTCTGACTGGCTCTGATGTCACTTTCTGTAATATAACCAGGAAGTCTGACCTACTATGATGTAACTTCCTCTGAAAGAACCAGGAAGTCTGACCAGTTGTGAAGTCACTTCCTGTGATACAATTAGGTAATCTGACTGACAATGATATTACTTCCTGCTATAGAACCAGGAAGTCTGACCGCTTGTGATGTCACTTCCTGTGATATAAGCAAGAATTCTGACCAGGTATTATAACACTTCCTGTGATAGAACCAGGAAGTCTGACCAGTTGAGAAGTCACTTACTGTGATATAACCACAAAGCCTGACTGACTGTAATGTCACATTCTGTGATATAACCAGGAAGTCTGACCAGCTGTGATGTCACTTTCTGCAATATAACCAGGAAATCTGACCGGATGTGAAGTCACTTCCTGTGATACAACAAGGTAATCTGACTGGCCATGATATTCTTTTCTGTGATAGAACCAGGAAGTAAGACTACTCGTGATGTCACTTCCTATGGTATGACCAGGAAGCCTGACCGTCTATGATATCACTTCCTGTGGTAGAACCAGGAAATCTGACCGGTTGTGAAGTCACTTTCTGTGATACAACCACAAAGCCTGACTGACTGTAATGTCACATTCTGTGATATAACCAGGAAGTCTGACCAGCTGTGATGTCACTTTCTGTAATATACCCAGGAAATCTGACCGGTTGTGAAGTCACTTCATGTGATACAACCACAAAGCCTGATTGACTGTAATGTCACATTCTGTGATATAACCAAGAAGTCTGACCAGCTATTATAACACTTCCTGTGATAGAACCATGATGTCTAACCAGTTGTGAAGTCACTTCCTGTGATATAACCACAAAGCCTGACTGACTGTAATGTCACATTCTGTGATATAACCAGGAAGTCTGACCAGCTGTGATATCACTTTCTGCAATATAGCCAGGAAATCTGACCGGATGTGAAGTCACTTCCTGTGATACAACAAGGTAATCTGACTGGCCATGATATTCTTTTCTGTGATAGAACCAGGAAGTTAGACTGCTCGTGATGTCACTTCCTATAGTATGACCAGGAAGCCTGACCGGCTATGATATCACTTCCTGTGGTAGAACCAGGAAGTCTGACCGGTTATGATGTCACTTCCTGTGATATAACCAGGAATCTGACCGGCAGCTTTTGGAAGCTGTAAACAGTGCAATGAAAAGTGCTTTGCTCTATTTTCAAATTTAAGATGGTAGAAACTATTACAAGATTATTTTTGTGAGCGACAAAACAGGTGAACAAATTGATCAATTATCTAAAGAAAAATTAGAAAATTTGCAGGCAAGACCGGCATAATGTATATATGGAAGATGCTTCGTTCATATTCAGTTTTTAGTCTTTATTTAAAAGCTTGTTAATAATTCAGATAGGAAAGCTTCTTCGTTATCCAGTGGGACCATCCACAACATAGAAAAAAAATCACGACTCTGCAGTTTTCTATTTGAAAATGTACACATTTTCCATTATAGTCTAATAAAAAGGCACTATGTACAAAAATCTGTGTTTTATAACTGACTGAATGATTCACTGACACTGTGTTTTAGTAGTTTTTCATATGACTACGTAGAGGCATTGTGTTGTCAAATAGCCTATTGTTTCAATTAGTTTTTTGGGTTAAATGTATTTTTGGGGCAAGGTTTTCATTGTATGTCATAATCTGGTTGAACTTGAAGGGCTTATGTCTTTTTTCAACCTATGTAACTATGATCTGTATTAAAAAAAACTAAAAAAAATAGAAATGTTGCAATTTCCACACCAGCCTCTGGGGGTATTCTAGACTCACACTTTCTGGTTTTTTTCTCCAGAAATCCACACATACATTAGCAGCAATAGACTAAGACCATGTTCACACGGTCAGTATTTGGTGAGTATTTTACATCAGTATTTGTAAGCCAAAATCAGGAGTGGAACAATCGGAGGAAACGTGTAATAGAAACACGTCACTACTTCTGCCTTTATCACCCAATAATGGTTTTGGCTTACAAATACTGATGTAAAATACTGACCAATCATGGGGTCCTTCTGCCCACTCAACAAATTAATAGCAGGGGAGGTTATGTAGCCTGTCTGGGTCTTTAGTTTCAGTTTAACCTTCCTTATATTTCCACACTAACCTTGTGGCCACTCCATTGGTTAGCAGCTACTCTACAGACGCAACTTGAGAACCTCTGCACGAAGACATGATCCCTGCTTATGGGTTGAAGAGTAAATACCAGGGTATGCCAGAATGGCTAACACCAAGCCTGACTGTGGAAGCCCGGAGTTACATAAATGTCTAGCTCTTGGCTCTGCTCCCCTCTCCACGGTCCGCTCAACTTTGATGTCCTTTGCATCGAGGTTTGACAGTGGCCCAGCATACTACCATAGGATCTTTTGCCTAGGCCAATATAAGGCCCACCAAGAACACATCTGTGTCTTGGTATTAAGACTCCCAATTTAATCTATGTTCTGTCTGCCTGTGGCCTCCAGTACCTGCTCCATATTCATACCTGCTCTCCGATGTCCGGTCTGCCTGTGGCCTCCAGTACCTACTCCATATTCATACCTGCTCTCTGATGTCTGATCGATCTCTGGTCTCCAGTACCTGCTCCATATTCATACCTGCTCACCGATGTCCAGTCTGCCTGTGGCCTCCAGTACCTACTCCATTTTCATACCTGCTCTCCAATGTCCGATCTATCTCTGGTCTCCAGTACCTGCTCCATAGTCATACCTGCTCTCCGATGTCCAATCTGCCTGTGGCCTCCAGTACCTACTCCATATTTATACCTGCTCTCCGATGTCTGGTCTATGTGTGGTCTCCATTACCTGCTCCATATTCCTACCTGCTCTCCGATGTCCAGTCTGCCTGTGGTCTCCAGTACCTGCTCCATATTCCTACCTGCTCTCCAATGTCTGGTCTATCTGTGGTCTCCATTACCTGCTCCATATTCCTACATGCTCTCCGATGTCCAGTCTATCTGTGGTCTTCAGTACCTGCTCCATATTCCTACCTGCTCTCCGATGACCGGTCTATCTGTGGTCTCCAGTACCTGCTCCATATTCCTATCTACTCTCCGCTGCCTGGTCTATCTGTGGTCTTCAGTACCTGCTCAATATTCCTGCCTGCTCTCTGATGTCCGGTCTACCTGTAGCCTGCAGTACCTGCTCCATATTCCTACCTGCTCTCCGATGTCCGGTCTGACTATGGTCTCCAGTGCCTGCTCCATATTCCTACCTGCTCTCCGATGTCCGGTCTTGCCTATGGTCTCCAGTGCCTGCTCCATATTCCTACCTGCTCTCCGATGTCCGGTCTATCTGTGGTCTCCAGTACCTGCTCCACATTCATACCTGCTCTCCAATATCCGGTCTATCTGCAGTCCGCAGCGCTTTCAGTCCTTGTGCCCTGCATGCCATACCTACTGCACCAAAGCCCATGACCCATGTGCCCACCTGGACAAGGGGGCTTGGAGGATCCATCTCACCAGGTAAGTCGAAACACCTGGAAGGTCATTTAGTTCCCCAGAACAGTACCACTCTTGTCCATGGACTGCAATTGGTGTTGTAGTTCATCTCCATATACTTCTGACCTGCAGTACCAGGCACAGCCTATAGACTAGTGTGGGACTGTTTCAAGAGAAAAGCGCAGCCATGTTTTTTTTCTCAAGCCCTTGGGTACTTCATCTTTCATCTTGTAACTACCATCCTCCACACATTACTTAGGCAATCTCATTTTTTTTTTCATTTCATTGTTAAATGGAGATAACAAATTACTTGGGAACTGAGCAGAATAATCTCATGTGCCCTTAGTCATAGATAACCGCGATTAACTTAATAACAGAGCATACAATCCCACCAGCCATATTTAAAAATTGGATAAGTCCTGAAGTGAAAAACTGTTTTTCCGGTAATGTACTTTTCATAAAATTGCATTTTGTGCTTAAGGCAAAACAAATATGTAACTTACATTTCTTTCTATATTTATTTGACTACATTTGCAATGGCAGAGGAAGATCAGAGGATCGCTACTTTCTCGAAAAATGTGTTTGTTCCTTTATGGTCCGTTGTAGATGGAGGTTTTTTTAAGGGAAATGTTTAGTCAATATATTTTTCTACATTAAAGATGTAAAAATCTCGACTTAAAGAGGTTTTCCAGTTTTGGAGACACCTGTCAAAAACAAACTATGCTTTATACTCACTCTATACGCTGAGTCTCTGCTGCTGCTCTCAGTGCCTGTTATTGTCTGCAGTCTTGAGATCACATTGACAGCACTGCAGCCAATCAGTGAGCTCAGTGGCTCAATTACAGCAGAGCTGCTCTGCTCACAATAACAGACATCGGCAGACCAGGGGAGGGTGAGTAAAGCAAAGTTTGTTTGCTTTTTTAAATAAAAAAGGACAGCCAGGGAACATAGTTTATTTAAAAAAAAACCTTTGAGAAAGAAGCAGTAATGACAAAAAAAGAGTCTAAGACAGTTTGTTTTGTACCTAAGAATATCAATGTCTGAATGCTACATGTCAAATTTAACAGTTTAAGAAACATTCTCACTCTTTATGCTTACCTGTCCTTTCACACAAGACCTGGAGAAAAACATAAACTTGTTGCCCTCATCCTGCACCACAGGCTAAAATATTTTTTTAGGTGATGGTGACGGGGGCAATGTCAGTGCCAGACCGATATGTCATGATTCTCATGTTCTGCAACCTGGCGTGCACTCTTTTTCTGTTAGTAGTTCCTCTTCACTGGCCTTCTGCCAGCACCATAGCTGTTGGAACTTTCTTTCTCATACTTCCCAGCATACATTGCTCCAGCTCTTGTCCAATAGCTTGCCTGAGCTGAAAGCCTGCCTCTCTGTTATGTCTATATACAGACAGACAGGAGAGCAGGAGCAGAGAGACAAACATCTGCCTATATTTTCACTAGAGAAACAAACATCCCTCCTGTAGAGAAATAGAGGCCCGCTCCCGACCTCCTGTAATTTGTCTTGGTGTCTTGGCTTCTAGAAACAGATTACATTTGTTGAGCAGTGAACAGAGAATTAAACAGAAGGAAGACACTTAGTGACTGACTCTTTTGAGTGATTTTTCAGGGATAAGACAAAGTAACGCTTAAATAAAGTCACTTCTAAATTCTCTATCACATGATCCATCAAATGAGATGAAGTCTGAAAGTTCTCTTTAAACTGAATCTCCGCATTTCATCATTGTAGTTCAAGGGGGTAAAGTTTATCCTTGTGGAGCGTGCCATGTCAGTGTAAGGAGACTTAAAGGCCGTGCAATGATCCTCTGAGAATTTAACCCTGCTGTTGTCTTCGGTCTGGGGAGACCTATTTTGAACTTTGGTATTTTTGGGGGTGTTCAAGATGCGGTTCTGAAATTTGTGGTTGATTGACTTAAATGAGGATGGGTCGGTCGGCCACGGGTTTCAGAGCCGCATCTTGAATATTTTAAAGAATATTGAAGTTCAAGGTCGGTCGTTTTTGACCGAAGACAACAGCAGGGTTAAGTATGCAAACAGCCTCTTCAGAGAGAAAGAGGATAGGTACTTTAATGCCATCTATTCATAGTAGAAATCCTAAAAGTCAATATTGACCCATTAAATAGCCTTGACAAATTACCTCTAATAGTTGGCTGTTGTGAATTCTGTGGCAGAGCTCCCTCCTGTGGTCACAAGTGGTACTTCGGCTGATTCTCTCTGTGAGCTTCCGTTGGTGGAGGAGAGTGGTACTGCGGCTTCTGAGTTTCCTTCCTCAGGTGATGTGGTGAAGTCGTTAGGTGCTGCTCTATTTAACTCCACCTGGTGCTTTGATCCTGGCTTCCAGGCAATGTTCTAGTATTGGACCTGTTTCCTCCTGGATCGTTCCTGTGGCCTGCTGCTCTGCATAGCTAAGTTCCGCTTTGCTATTTTGTTTGCTGTTTTTTCTGTCCAGCATTGCTTATTTGTTTTTTCTTGCTTGCTGGAAGCTCTGGGACTCAGAGGGTGTACCTCCGTGCCGTTAGTTCGGTACGGAGGGTCTTTTTGCCCCCTTTGCGTGGTTGTTTGTAGGGTTTTGTGTTGACCGCAAAGTTACCTTTCCTATCCTCGCTCTGTTCAGAAAGTCGGGCCTCACTTTGCTAAATCTATTTCATCTCTACGTTTGTCTTTTCATCTTTACTCACAGTCATTATATGTGGGGGCTGCCTTTTCCTTTGGGGTATTTCTCTGAGGCAAGGTAGGCTTATTTTCTATCTTCAGGCTAGCTAGTTTCTCAGGCTGTGCCGAGTTGCATAGGTAGCGTTAGGCACAATCCACGGCTGCCTCTAGTGTGGTTGGAGAGGATTAGGGATTGCGGTCAGCAGAGTTTCCACGTTTCAGAGCTCGTTCTATATTTTTGGGTTATTGTCAGGTCACTGTATATGCTCTGACTTCTATGTCCATTGTGGTACTGAATTACCAGATCATAACAGTACTGGAAGCCTAAATACTAATGATTCTCAATAGAGGGAAAAAAGAAGTTCTGAGACCATTTTTTTTTCTCTGCACTGTGTTTTGCCTTTTTTTTCCCCTAGACATTTGGGTGGTTCAGGACACAGGTGTAGCGATGGACATTAAAGATCTGTTTTCATGTGTGGATCAGCTCACGGCAAGAGTACAAAATATTCAAGACTTTGTGGTTCAGAATTCTATGTTAGAACCAAGAATTCCTATTCCTGATTTGTTTTTTGGAGATAGAACTAAATTTCTGAGTTTCAAAAATAATTGTAAACTATTTCTGGCTTTGAAACCTCGCTCCTCTGGTGACCCAGTTCAACAAGTTAGGATCATTATTTCTTTTTTACGTGGCGACCCTCAGGACTGGGCATTTTCTCTTGCATCAGGAGATCCTGCATTAAGTAATATCGATGCGTTTTTCCTGGCGCTCGGATTGCTGTACGATGAACCATTCAGTGGATCAGGCAGAGAAAAATTTGCTGGCTCTGTGTCAGGGTCAGGATGAGATAGAGGTATATTGTCAGAAATTAAGAAAGTGGTCCGTACTCACTCAATGGAATGAAGGTGCGCTCGCAGCCAATTTCAGAAAGGGTCTCTCTGAAGCCCTTAAAGATGTCATGGTGGGATTTCCTATGCCTGCTGGTCTGAATGAGTCTATGTCTCTGGTCATTCAGATCGGTCGACGCTTGCGTGAGTGTAAATCTGTGCACCATTTGGCGGTATTACCTGAGCATAAACCTGAGCCTATGCAGTGCGATAGGACTTTGACCAGAGTTGAACGGCAAGAACACAGACGTCTGAATGGGCTGTGTTTCTACTGTGGTGATTCCACTCATGCTATCTCTGATTGTCCTAAGCGCACTAAGCGGTTCGCTAGGTCTGCCACCATTGGTACGGTACAGTCAAAATTTCTTTTGTCCGTTACCTTGATCTGCTCTTTGTCATCTTTTTCTGTCATGGCATTTGTGGATTCAGGCGCTGCCCTGAATTTGATGGACTTGGAGTATGCTAGGCGTTGTGGGTTTTTCTTGGAGCCCTTGCAGTGTCCTATTCCATTGAGAGGAATTGATGCTACGCCTTTGGCCAAGAATAAGCCTCAGTACTGGACCCAGCTGACCATGTGCATGGCTCCTGCACATCAGGAGGTTATTCGCTTTCTGGTATTGTATAATCTGCATGATGTGGTCGTGTTGGGGTTGCCATGGCTACAAGTCCATAATCCAGTATTAGATTGGAAATCCATGTCTGTGTCCAGCTGGGGTTGTCAGGGGGTACATGGTGATGTCCCATTTCTGTCTATATCGTCATCCACCCCTTCTGAGGTTCCAGAGTTCTTGTCTGATTATCGGGATGTATTTGATGAGCCCAAGTCTGATACCCTACCTCCGCATAGGGATTGTGATTGTGCTATCGATTTGATTCCTGGTAGTAAATTCCCAAAGGGTCGACTGTTTAATTTATCTGTGCCTGAGCACGCCGCTATGCGAAGTTACGTGAAGGAGTCCTTGGAGAAAGGGCATATTCGCCCGTCATCGTCGCCATTAGGAGCAGGGTTCTTTTTTGTGGCCAAGAAGGATGGTTCGCTGAGACTTTGTATAGATTACCGCCTTCTTAATAAGATCACGGTTAAATTTCAGTACCCCTTGCCGTTGTTATCTGATTTGTTTGCTCGGATTAAGGGGGCTAGTTGGTTAACCAAGATAGATCTTCGTGGTGCGTATAATCTTGTGCGTATTAAGCGAGGCGATGAATGGAAAACTGCATTTAATACGCCCGAGGGCCATTTTGAGTATCTAGTAATGCCATTCGGACTTGCCAATGCTCCATCAGTGTTTCAGTCCTTTATGCATGACATCTTCCGAGAGTACCTGGATAAATTCCTGATTGTGTACTTGGATGACATTTTGATCTTCTCGGATGATTGGGAGTCTCATGTGAAGCAGGTCAGAACGGTGTTTCAGGTCCTGCGTGCTAATTCTTTGTTTGTGAAGGGATCAAAGTGTCTCTTTGGTGTTCAGAAGGTTTCATTTTTGGGGTTTATTTTTTCCCCTTCTACTATCGAGATGGACCCTGTTAAGGTCCAAGCCATCCATGATTGGACTCAGCCGACATCTCTGAAAAGTCTGCAAAAGTTCCTGGGCTTTGCTAATTTTTATCGTCGCTTCATCTGCAATTTTTCTAGTATTGCTAAACCATTGACCGATTTGACCAAGAAGGGTGCTGATGTAGTCAATTGGTCTTCTGCTGCTGTGGAAGCTTTTCAAGAGTTGAAGCGCCATTTTTCTTCTGTCCCTGTGTTGTGTCAACCAGATGTTTCGCTTCCTTTCCAGGTCGAGGTTGATGCTTCTGAGATTGGAGCAGGGGCTGTTTTGTCGCAGAGAAGTTCTGATTGATCGGTGATGAAACCATGCGCCTTCTTTTCCAGGAAGTTTTCGCCTGCTGAGCGAAATTATGATGTTGGCAATCGAGAGTTGCTGGCCATGAAGTGGGCATTCGAGGAGTGGCGTCATTGGCTTGAAGGAGCTAAGCATCGCGTGGTGGTCTTGACTGATCATAAGAACTTGACTTATCTCGAGTCTGCCAAGCGGTTGAATCCTAGACAGGCTCGTTGGTCGCTGTTTTTTGCCCGTTTTGACTTTGTGATTTTGTACCTTCCGGGCACTAAAAATGTGAAGGTGGATGCCCTGTCTAGGAGTTTTGTGCCCGACTCTCCGGGTTTATCTGAGCCGGCGGGTATTCACAAAGAGGGAGTAATTGTGTCTGCCATCTCCCCTGATTTGCGGCGGGTGCTGCAAAAATTTCAGGCTAATAAACCTGATCGTTGCCCAGCGGAGAAACTGTTTGTCCCTGATAGGTGGACGAATAAAGTTATCTCTGAGGTTCATTGTTCGGTGTTGGCTGGTCATCCTGGAATCTTTGGTACCAGAGAGTTAGTGGCTAGATCCTTTTGGTGGCCATCTCTGTCGCGGGATGTGCGTTCTTTTGTGCAGTCCTGTGGGATTTGTGCTCGGGCTAAGCCCTGCTGTTCTCATGCCAGTGGGTTGCTTTTGCCCTTGCCAGTCCCGAAGAGGCCTTGGACACATATCTCTATGGATTTTATTTCAGATCTTCCCGTTTCTCAAAAAATGTCAGTCATTTGGGTGGTTTGTGATCGCTTCTCTAAGATGGTCCATTTGGTACCCTTGTCTAAATTACCTTCCTCCTCTGATTTGGTGCCATTGTTCTTCCAGCATGTGGTTCATTTACATGGCATTCCAGAGAATATCGTTTCTGACAGAGGTTCCCAGTTTGTTTCAAGGTTTTGGCGAGTCTTTTGTGGTAGGATGGGCATTGACTTGTCTTTTTCCTCGGCTTTCCATCCTCAGACTAATGGCCAGACCGAACGAACCAATCAGACCTTGGAAACATATCTGAGATGCTTTGTTTCTGCTGATCAGGATGACTGGGTGTCCTTTTTGCCTTTGGCTGAGTTCGCCCTTAATAATCGGGCCAGCTCGGCTACCTTGGTTTTGCCGTTTTTCTGCAACTCTGGGTTCCATCCTCGTTTCTCTTCAGGGCAGGCTGAGTCTTCAGACTGTCCTGGTGTGGATACTGTGGTGGACAGGTTGCAGCAGATTTGGACTCATGTAGTGGACAATTTGACCTTGTCCCAGGAGAAGGCTCAACGTTTCGCTAATCGCAGACGCTGTGTGGGTCCCCGACTTCGTGTTGGGGATTTGGTTTGGTTATCTTCTCGTCATATTCCTATGAAGGTTTCCTCTCCTAAGTTTAAACCTCGTTTCATTGGTCCGTATAGGATTTCTGAGGTTCTTAATCCTGTGTCTTTTCGTCTGACCCTTCCAGATTCTTTTTCCATTCATAACGTATTCCATAGGTCATTGTTGCGGAGATACGTGGCACCTGTGGTTCCATCTGTTGATCCTCCTGCCCCGGTTTTGGTGGAGGGGGAGTTGGAGTATCTTGTGGAGAAGATTTTGGATTCTCGTGTTTCAAGACGGAAACTCCAGTATCTGGTTAAGTGGAAGGGTTATGCTCAGGAAGATAATTCCTGGGTCTTTGCCTCTGATGTCCATGCTCCCGATCTTGTTCGTGCCTTTCATATGGCTCATCCTGGTCGTCCTGGGGGCTCTGGTGAGGGTTCGGTGACCCCTCCTCAAGGGGGGGTACTGTTGTGAATTCTGTGGCAGAGCTCCCTCCTGTGGTCACAAGTGGTACTTCGGCTGATTCTCTCTGTGAGCTTCCGTTGGTGGAGGAGAGTGGTACTGCGGCTTCTGAGTTTCCTTCCTCAGGTGATGTGGTGAAGTCGTTAGGTGCTGCTCTATTTAACTCCACCTGGTGCTTTGATCCTGGCTTCCAGTCAATGTTCTAGTATTGACAAAAAAAGACTCGCTCATCCAAACTAGTGTGAATAGGTGCATACCAGGAGCAGCTAC
Source organism: Ranitomeya imitator (assembly GCF_032444005.1). NCBI lineage: Eukaryota > Metazoa > Chordata > Amphibia > Anura > Dendrobatidae > Ranitomeya > Ranitomeya imitator. The sequence goes on from NC_091288.1 coordinate 195,879,017, forward strand.
CTCCATACATGAATATACAAACAAGGTTGCACTCTATCGTGCAAAAGCATGTCTAATATGAAATATATATGCTATATGCTATTCATATTTCATATATTTCATATTAGACATGCTTTTGCACGATAGAGTGCAACCTTGGTGGAATGTTCTAGTATTGGACCTGTTTCCTCCTGGATCGTTCCTGTGGCCTGCTGCTCTGCATAGCTAAGTTCCGCTTTGCTATTTTGTTTGCTGTTTTTTCTGTCCAGCATTGCTTATTTGTTTTTTCTTGCTTGCTGTAAGCTCTGGGACGCAGAGGGTGTACCTCCGTGCCGTTAGTTCGGTACGGAGGGTCTTTTTGCCCCCTTTGCGTGGTTGTTTGTAGGGTTTTGTGTTGACCGCAAAGTTACCTTTCCTATCCTCGCTCTGTTCAGAAAGTCGGGCCTCACTTTGCTAAAACTATTTCATCTCTACGTTTGTCTTTTCATCTTTACTCACAGTCATTATATGTGGGGGCTGCCTTTTCCTTTGGGGTATTTCTCTGAGGCAAGGTAGGCTTATTTTCTATCTTCAGGCTAGCTAGTTTCTCAGGCTGTGCCGAGTTGCATAGGTAGCGTTAGGCGCAATCCACGGCTGCCTCTAGTGTAGTTGGAGAGGATTAGGGATTGCGGTCAGCAGAGTTTCCACGTCTCAGAGCTCGTTCTATATTTTTGGGTTATTGTCAGGTCACTGTATGTGCTCTGACTTCTATGTCCATTGTGGTACTGAATTACCAGATCATAACAGTTGGCCCTAGAGTTCCTGTCCTACTATTCTCTTTAGAGGCTATGTGCCTATTTTTATGTTAAACATTCTGTGTTGATTTAGTTTTTAACATATCAACATATCTTTATGTCTCCTTTTCTTTTCTGACACAGAGCTTCCAATTCTTTTCAAAACATAGTTAATAATTCAAATTCTAGTCGGTTGAAGCTTCCATTAAAGGGAGATTCAAGGGAACCTTTCAGCAGGATTTCATATGCCAAGCAATTTCTAGCTCTTTTAAAGACAAGTCCAGCAATACCATTACATGGCCAGCCCTCTCCTCCGTTGCTGAGAAATCAGTGGTTGAATTGATATGCAAATGAGGCTCAGAGACTATGGTAGATCTGAAGCATCTGTCACTCCGACTCTATTCCCTACCTAGCCCTATTCCACTATTCCTGCTTGACTGATGATTCCTTTGCCTTGAAGTCGCACAGCATAGAGACTGTGATCGTCCATTGCAGAGATATTCACATTTATCGCTTTTGGAGCACCGTACATAAACTCTTTGCTTTCCGTTTAACTAGACGTTTCTTAAGAAACGTCTTTGGGGGTTTGTTCTTTCTTTTCTATCTCCCAGACACTGCCAATCACAGCTTGAGACTGCTAGACTACTAGATCAACCACCTTTCCGGTGAGAGAAGACTCTGAAGAAACGTCTAGTTGGTCTCTAAGCAGAGATTTCACATATTGCGCTCCAAATGCAACAAATGTGAATATCTCTGCAATGGAACGACATATCGCAAAACAGAAAAAAGCATCAGATTCAGGAGAACTCAGGGATTTTTACAATGTATTAGCTAGTTTTGTTTGGCGCAAGTGACTGGTCTCTTTTATGTTGGGTGTATCTAGCAAAACAAGTTCGGGAAATCAGTTTTCTTCTATGATCTGTTCCTCATAGCCTCTGTAAGACAATATCCAAAACTCGCAGTGCTCAGTACCACTTCTGCGTCACGAATCACTTGAAGTTAGTTTAATCTTGACTCTCCTTAATGGGATAATTAAATATAACTAAGATTTCCTTTTTAAGTCGGAAAACAGAATGCAACCTTGTGAAACCTTTCTTTAAAAAAAAAAGAAAATCCCTACAAGAGTTCATGTTAATTATATTCCTGTTTGTCTAATCAGAGAAATCATTGCCTGCGATGTATAAAATCTGCGCCGAGAGCAAATGGCAATTTGAGCTTCTAATTTACATTAGATGCAATTATACATTGCCTATATATATATCCGCGCTCTGCCAAGGTAACATGTATCTAATTCATGGCTGTGTCACACTAAATAGAATCAGGCCATACAAATATTGTATGAAGAGCTGTCGACAGGCGAAAAACCCGGGCCCGCTGGTTAATTATAAACTAAGAGCGGGGGAAGTGTTTACATAAGACGTTAAAGCCGACTGTAATTGTGGAGAAGCGGCGTAAAAGGCTTTAATGGGGAGATCCGGGTAACCTTATTTTTTCGAGTGCGTTGAAACATGGTTAGGCTTTTAGGAACGGAAGGCTATAGATGAGTTCACTGATCTCAAGACATGGCTGGGGCCATTAATGTACAAGACCGGAAAATTGTAATGGTATGGAATATTTAATGTATTTTATTTCTAACAAGAAAAACTGACGCACTGTGTAATGCCTTCTTCTGCGAGGAAGACCACTTAGATTTCCTTAGCAGAGGTAGAAGAATTCATCCCTGGGGCATTAAAGCAAAATTCGGAATCTGTGCCCACCCCAGTATGACCACATATTGCATGACATCTTATGATATTGTAGTACTCCAGTCTGTGCTATGGGCACAGATAATGCACACAGTGGTGTCACAGCACAGCCATGATGCAAACAAAGTGATGTCACAGAGCGGAGATAATGCACATCGTGATGTCATAGTACAGGGGTGTTGAAAAATAAAGTCATGCCACACCATATGTACAATGCACACATTGATAAAGGAATAAGGCATAATACAGAGGATAATGCTAATTGTGATGCCACAGTACAGAGAAAATGGACAGTTAGGTCACAATACAGAGGTTATAAACAGTGATATCACAGTACAGGGATAAAAATACAGTGATGTCACAGTAGAGGGATAATACACACAGTGATGTCACAGTACAGGGATAATAAACACAGTGATGTCACAGTACAGGGATAATACACACAGTGATGTCACAGTACAGGGATAATACACACAGTGATGTCACAGTACAGGGATAATACACACAGTGATGTCACAGTACAGGGATAAAAATACAGTGATGTCACAGTAGAGGGATAATACACACAGTGATGTCACAGTACAGGGATAATACACACAGTGATGTCACAGTACAGGGATAATACACACAGTGATATCACAGTACAGGGATAATACACACAGTGATGTCACAGTACAGGGATAATACACACAGTGATGTCACAGTACAGGGATAAAAATACAGTGATGTCACAGTAGAGGGATAATACACACAGTGATGTCACAGTACAGGGATAATACACACAGTGATGTCACAGTACAGGGATAATACACACAGTGATGTCACAGTACAGGGATAATACACACAGTGATGTCACAGTACAGGGATAATACACACAGTGATGTCACAGTACAGGGATAATACACACAGTGATGTCACAGTACAGGGATAATACACACAGTGATGTCACAGTACAGGGATAATACACACAGTGATGTATCTGACAGGGAGAAGGACTTGGGGATCCTAGTTAATGATAAACTTACCTGGGGCAGCCAGTGCCAGGCAGCAGCTGCCAAGGCAAACAGGATCATGTGGTGCATTAAAAGAGGTCTGGATACACATGATGAGAGCATTATACTGCCTCTGTACAAATCCCTAGTTAGACCGCACATGGAGTACTGTGTCCAGTTTTGGGCACCGGTGCTCAGGAAGGATATAATGGAACTAGAGAGAGTACAAAGGAGGGCAACAAAATTAATAAAGGGGATGGGAGAACTACAATACCCAGATAGATTAGCGAATTTAGGATTATTTAGTCTAGAAAAAAGACGACTGAGGGGCGATCTAATAACCATGTATAAGTATATAAGGGGACAATACAAATATCTCGCTGAGGATCTGTTTATACCAAGGAAGGTGACGGGCACAAGGGGGCATTCTTTGCGTCTGGAGGAGAGAAGGTTTTTCCACCAACATAGAAGAGGATTCTTTACTGTTAGGGCAGTGAGAATCTGGAATTGCTTGCCTGAGGAGGTGGTGATGGCGAACTCAGTCGAGGGGTTCAAGAGAGGCCTGGATGTCTTCCTGGAGCAGAACAATATTGTATCATACAATTATTAGGTTCTGTAGAAGGACGTAGATCTGGGGATTTATTATGATGGAATATAGGCTGAACTGGATGGACAAATGTCTTTTTTCGGCCTTACTAACTATGTTACTATGATGTCACAGTACAGGGATAATACACACAGTGATGTCACAGTACAGGGATAAAAATACAGTGATGTCACAGTAGAGGGATAATACACACAGTGATGTCACAGTACAGGGATAATACACACAGTGATGTCACAGTACAGGGATAATAAACACAGTGATGTCACAGTACAGGGATAATACACACAGTGATGTCACAGTACAGGGATAATACACACAGTGATGTCACAGTACAGGGATAATACACACAGTGATGTCACAGTACAGGGATACTAAACAGTGATGTCACAGTAGAGGGATAATACACACAGTGATGTCACAGTAGAGGGATAATAAGCACATTGATGTCACAGTACAGGGATAATACACACAGTGATGTCACAGTACAGGGATAATACACACAGTGATGTCACAGTACAGGGATAATACACACAGTGATGTCACAGTAGAGGGATAATACACACAGTGATGTCACAGTAGAGGGATAATAAATACAGTGATGTCACAGTAGAGGGATAATACACACAGTGATGTCACAGTACAGGGATAATACACACAGTGATGTCACAGTAGAGGGATAATACACACAGTGATGTCACAGTAGAGGGATAATACACACAGTGATGTCACAGTACAGGGATAATACACACAGTGATGTCACAGTACAGGGATAACGCACACAGTGATGTCACATTACCGGCAGGGATAACGTTCACTGTGATTTCACAAGTGAGGCACACAGTAATTCTACAGGACAGAAATGTTTAACAGTGAAGTAACAGTACGGCGATAATGCACACAACAGTATAACAGCAAGGATAACACACTAAAATAGCGGAAGCCTCTCCTCAAATATTCTGTAGGATTACATCAGCATTGCAATTACTTTACACTTCTCCAATATGTGACTGCATCTCATTTATATCTTAACCACTCTCCATTTAGTTATGTCACGTTTCATGCTTTGGTTTTCTCTCTGGTTATCTTTTGCATTTAGTGTAACAGAAATAGTGTGTATAGCAATTTTACAAAACAGGAATAATGCACACAGTGATGTCACAGTGCAGGTATAATACAAACATAATGTGACATAAAAGGGATAATTGTTACAGTCATGTCACAGTTCAGAGATAATAAACAAAGTGATGTCATAGCAGAGGTCATGCCAACATTATTATCATAGTACAGGGATGACGCACACAGTGATGTCACTGTGCAAGTATAATGCACACAGTGATGAGCCAGTACAGGGTTAATGCCCACAATTATGTCACAGAACAGGGATAATGCAAAAACTGATGTCACATAACAGAGATAATGCACTCACTGATGTCAAACAACAGATAATGTACACAGCGATGTCACAGTACAGGGATAATGCACAAGGTGATGTCATAGAACAGGGATAATTCACACAGTGATGACACAGTACAGGTAATGCCCACAGCGTTGTCATAGTACAGGGATAATGCACAATGCGATGTCATAGTACAGGGATAATGCACAATGTAATGTCACAAAACAGAGATAATGCACACAGTGATGTCACAGTACATGGATAATGCACAAGGTGATGTCACAGTACAGAGATAACTCGCACATTGATGTCTCAGTACAGATAATGCACACAGTGATGTTGCAGTTCAGAGCTAATAAACAAGCTGATATCACTGCAAAAATAACATACACTGCGATGTCATAGTGCCGGTACAATAAACACATAATCTCACATAAAAGGGATAATGCACACAGTGATGCACACAGCCATAGTGGAGAGATAAAGAAAATGATGTCATAGCAGAGATTATATGCAAATTAATATCCCAGTATAAGGGTAATGCACATAGTGATGTCACTGTCCATGAACACTGCACGGACTGATGTGCAGGGATAATGCACACAGTGATGTCACTGTCCATGTACATTGCATGCAGTGATGTACAGGGATAATACACACAGTGATGTCACTGTCCATGTACACTGCATGCAGTGATGTGCAGGGATAATGCACACAGTGATGTCACTGTCCATGTGCATTGCATGCAGTGATGTGCAGGGATAATGCACACAGTGATGTCACTGTCCATGTACACTGCATGCAGTGATGTGCAGGGATAATGTACACATTGATGTCACTGTCCATGTACATTGCATGCAGTGATGTGCAGGGATAATGCACACAGTGATGTCACTGTCCATGTACATTGCATGCCGTGATGTGCAGGGATAATGCACACAGTGATGTCACTGTCCATGCACACTGCATGCAGTGATGTGCAGGGATAATGCACACAGTGATGTCACTGTCCATGTACATTGCATGCAGTGATGTACAGGGATAATACACACAGTGATGTCACTGTCCATGTACACTGCATGCAGTGATGTGCAGGGATAATGCACACAGTGATGTCACTGTCCATGTGCATTGCATGCAGTGATGTGCAGGGATAATGCACACAGTGATGTCACTGTCCATGTACACTGCATGCAGTGATGTGCAGGGATAATGTACACATTGATGTCACTGTCCATGTACATTGCATGCAGTGATGTGCAGGGATAATGCACACAGTGATGTCACTGTCCATGTACATTGCATGCCGTGATGTGCAGGGATAATGCACACAGTGATGTCACTGTCCATGCACACTGCATGCAGTGATGTGCAGGGATAATGCACACAGTGATGTAACTGTCCATGTACATTGCATGTAGTGATGTGCAGGGATAAAGCACAACGTGATGTTACAGTTAAGAGACAATAAACAAACTGATGTCGCAGCAACGATAACGTACACAGCAATATCGTAGTGCAGCGATATCGTAGATGATGCACATAGTGATGTCACAACATATATAATGCACACAGTGATGCCACAGTACAGAAATACCCATTTACAAAACATACAGTGACTCTGGAATAATGCAAACATTAATATCATTGTAACGAGACTACAGAGCAGATATCGCAGTACACAATGATGACATAATATAAGGAGAGGGAAGCGGTAGCCGCCATAATGCACACTGAGGTGTCACAATACATTGCAAATGTACATATCACAACAAAGAGGTAATGCAGATGCTGCTATCGCTTTATGGCAGGGCATGTATGGAATTGTAGCTTTATAACCATGTAATATGCTGTAGAGACCAGGGGCGGACATATCATTGGTACAAACTGTGCAGCCGCACAGGGGCCCAGGAGGTAAGAGGGCCACATTTACCTCCAAATAGTGCACTATGAAGATCTATTGGACTGGAAAGGGCCCATATATTGTTCTCACACAGGGGCCCTCTCTTGCCTGTGTCCGCTCCTGTAGAGACACTGACGGCCCTCCGATACTGGCGCATCACGTGCCCCCCATTGTGTCTATTGGCCGTTGTGCGTATTACAATCCCCATTACTCCCTCCATTACACCCATCCGCGCTCCGCCTAATGATTTTCCCCTGATTCATCTCGATAAAGACGATTTCTAATGAGAAACGGGCTTCCGCGCCTAATTCCTTTTAACTGTGAATTTATAGATTGCGAGCTGTCATATTGCTGATCCTCCACAATTAAAAGGCGCCATTTGTTTGCCAACGCTCCCGTTAGAGCACAAAGGTTTCACATGTCGTATCGAGGCTTAAAGGGAACCTGTCACCCCGTTTTTTGAGATTGAGCTATAAATACTGTTAAATAGGGCCTGCGCTGTGTGTTCCTATAGTGTATGTAGTGTACCCCGATTCCCCATGTATGCTGAGAAATAACTTACCAAAGTCGCCGTTTTCGCCTGTCAATCAGGCTGGTCAGGTCGGGAGGGCGTGGTGACATCGCTGGTTCTTCCTCAGCTTTACGTTGGTGGCGTAGTGGCGTAGTGGTGAAGACACAGCGCGCGATCTGCGCTGTCATCCCTTTCGTCGGTGGGGGCGGCCATCTTCCTGGGGCCGCGCGTGCGCAGATCGAGTGCTCTGCTGCACGGGGCTTCAGGAAAATGGCCGCGGGATGCCGCGCGTGCGCATTAGAGATCGCGGCGGCCATTTTCCCAAAGCCGAGTTTGCATCTCGGCTTTGGGAAAATGGCCGCCGCGATCTCTAATGCTTTAAATGAACCGGAATCTCAGCTGTAACTTTCCTTCGGCAGCTGCTCGTCGGAGAAGCCTAATGAGGTCTTTTATTTGTCGAGGCAGATGGTAAAATTGTTATTTTCTCTTACCTAATAAATACCATTAGGCTCGAAAAGGGTCAATTCCACCAAGTCTTTATTATGCAAAATAAGAAAAAAACCTATTTACACATTGACTTTTATCTGTCAGGAGATCAGGGCCGGCAAAGACAATTCCCGGCTGTACGGCTTCAAGGGGTAGACTCTTGCACCGCAATCCACCGGCGACCATGGCGCGTGTGATTAGATAAGGCGACAGAATCTCGTCTCGTGTGCAATTCTCACTCCGTCTGATTGAAATAATAACAACGTGTGCGGCTTTCTGTGCCTTAACCTGAAATCTTCCGACCCTTAATGCAAATATCCGGCTGTGTGATGAGTTTAATAACACCCTGTTTTGTTTTCCGTCAGCAAATGACAGCTGATGGCAAGAACTGATGGAATATGGAAGGAGACTAGTGATGAGCGAACGTGCTGGGATAAGGTGTCGTCTGAGAATACTAGGGTGGTAAACGAGTGTCTTCGGCGTGCTCGAAAAATATGTTCCGGTCCCCGCGGCTGCGTGTCTCATGGCTGTTCAACAGGCGCAACACACGAGGGATTGGCTAACAAACAGGAAATCCCTGAATGCGTTGCGGCTGTCGAAGACATGCAACCGCCCGGACTGGAACATGGTATTAGAGCACGCGGAAGACATTCTATTAGCACACGAGCATGCTCGGATAACACCTTCTCCGCTCATGCTCGCTCATCGCTAAAGGAGACGCCTCTTCCCGTCACGTCTGCTATGTTTTAAAACACAAATCTAGTATACCACTTCCTGCCGACTTCAACTCAAAAATATTTCACGAATCCGGTCATTCCTCAACCAAGAATCTGCAAAAACCCTAGTCCATGCCCTCATCATCTCTCGCCTTGACTACTGTAACCTCCTGCTCTGTGGCCTCCCCTCTAACACTCTTGCACCCCTCCAATCTATTCTAAACTCTGCTGCCCGACTAATCCACCTGTTCCCCCGCTATTCCCCGGCCTCTCCCCTCTGTCAATCCCTTCACTGGCTCCCCATTACCCAGAGACTCCAGTACAAAAGCCCTAACCATGACATACAAAGCCATCCACAACCTGTCTCCTCCATACATCTGTGACCTCCTCTCCCGGTACTTTCCTGCACGTAACCTCCGATCCTCACAAGATATCCTTCTCTACTCCCCTCTTATCTCCTCTTCCCACAATCATATACAAGATTTCTCTCGCGCATCATACCTACTCTGGAACCCTCTACCACAACACATGAGACTCTCACTTACCATAGAAACCTTCAAAGAGAACCTGAAGACCCACCTCTTCCGACAAGCCTACAACCTGCAGTAACCACTGATTGACCAAACCACTGCATGACCAGCTCTACCCTCACCTACTGTATTCTCACCCATCCCTTGTAGATTGTGAGCCTTCGCGGGCAGGGTCCTCTCTCCTCCTGAACCAGTTGTAACTTGTATTGTTTAAGATTATTGTACTTGTTTTTATTATGTATACCCCTCCTCACATGTAAAGCGCCATGGAATAAATGGCGCTATAGCAATAAATAATAATAATAATAAAATTAAAAAGACCTAGGGCTTACAAGGATTTTCCGAGAAACTGCGGGCAAGGTAAGGAATAGTAGTCCATCACTCAATTACTCAGTCAGCACCATGAGTCTTTCGTGCAATTTAAAAAAAAAACCCATAAAGGCTATGTTCACACAAAGTTTTTTGGAGCAGATCCTCTTCAAAATCCTCCTTAAAAAAAACACTTAAAAATTCTTGGAAATCTCTTCCTATTCATTCTTAGGAGAAATCCACTTTCCTGTTTATATGAGGAGGTTTTATTATAGTTTTTTTTATTTTTCCTGAAGAGGTTTTGAAAAATGTCTGGTGTCACAAAAGAATGTACATAAATATTCTCTGAAGTGGTTCCTGAAGGAAACCTCTCCCAACTAGGCAAAAAGCTGCAAAAGAAGCTTCGGGAAATAAAAAAAATTCTTCCCAAACTCTTCAAAACCGCTTTAGGAAATATTTTATAAAAATTAAGAGACTCGTTCACTTCTTCAAAACTCCCCCCAAAAAGGAGTCTTTTATGAAGCAGTTACTGGAAATGTGCACACGGAGTCTTTTTGCCGATTTTTTTGGCGCAGAAACTGACTCTGTACACATGGTGTCTTTAATCCAACAGTGGAACCGCCGGAGTTTTCTTTCACAAAGTTGTTTCAGGAAAAAGTTGCTGTTTTGCCTGAATCTGCCTGAGGTCACACGGCCAATGATTCTCTCATGTGTGCATAGCCACTGAGCAGAAACCCCAAGTTTTTGAGATTTGCTCCTTCAAGGAGGATTAGGGTAGTTTCCGCACAGTTTCTGCTCCGGAAACTCCTCAAAAGACATACCTTCTGTTTCTGAGCCCCTCAAAAACTTTCTTTTGATTTGGTACAAGGGGGGAGATGGGTCATTCCAACTACTTTTTATTTTTTTGTTAGTCCCCTTAGGGGACTCGTCCCCTTAGTATTACAGTATATAGTTAAATTTATGATCCAAGTTACTGAAGTATCAAGATAGTTGTGACGAGGGTCTTCAATAGGCCCCTGACTGCCATTGCAACCCATCGACAGTCCCCAAGAATGTTTCAGGGGGTGGTGGGGCGGCGGCTTCAGAATTGATGCCAACTTGGATTGTGCGACTTAAATGCCACCATCAAAGCATGACAGCGGCCTTTAAGTGGTTAAACAGCAGTGATCAGAGCTAGCTCCGGTCACTGCTGTTGGAGGCAGGTGCTGACTGTATACCACAGCCGACACCTGCCCTGTAATGGAGTGCGCTCAGCTTTTGAACTTTTTTTTTTACCCATACCTGGCATGTAAGGTGTTAAGCAAGCTAAAGCTTTTCCAACTTTGAAATCATGTATCTTTAGTTGTGTTAGACCCCCTTCTCACATTTGTGGTTCCAACACGTGTGGCGTCCGCTTTTAAATGTACCGGAGACACGAAGACGCGCGCAACTATTATAATCAATGGTGCTGCATACATGTCCGTATTATCATGCGGACCGTAAATCACATGGAGACGTCCATTTTTTACCTGCAGCTCTTCCAAAATGGGCAGAGCTAGGGAGGAGCCAGATTGGTGATGGGACAGGGTGTGGCTTGGCTATACCCCCCATGAAATTTACCAAAAGTGTCAGCGTTTTTTTTTATTTCAGAGACTGACAACTCGCTGAGAGATCACATTACATCTGCCTATGGTAGGGAAGAGCTCAATGACAGAACAGGGAGACACAGATGGAGAATGCTGCTGCTCTCGCCACAGTGCTGGATTCACAGCTACACCTGACTGGAGTAGCTTTTGAACTTTTTTTTACCCACACCTGGCACGAAAGTGTTAAGAAAGCTAAAGGTTTTCCAACTTTGAAATCATGTCTCTTTAGTTGTGTTAGACCCCCTTCTCACATTTGTGGTTCCAACACGTGTGGTGTCCGCTTTCAAATGTACCGGAGACACGAAGACGCGCGCAACTATTATATTCAATGGTGCTGCTTACATGTTCGTTTTATCACACGGACCGTAAATCACATGGAGACGTCCATTTTTTACCGGCAGCTCTTCCAAAATGGGCAGAGCTAGGGAGGAGCCAGATTGGGATAGGACAGGGTGTGGCTTGGCTACACCCCCCATGAAATTTACCAAAAGTGTCAGTGACTTTTTTTTTTTGCCAGAGGCTGACAACTCGCTGAGGGATCATATTACATCTGCCTATGGTAGGGAAGAGTTCAAAAACAGAACATGGAGACAGAGATGGAGAATGCTGCTGCTCTCGCCACAGTGCTGGATTCACAGCTACACCTGACTGGAGTAGCATTTCTGACGAAGTGCACATAGAAGAACGCCACTGAGAAGATGAACCACATTAACTAAGTGCTTCTTATTGAATTTGGCACATTGAACTCCAATGAACCCTTCATTAAGACTGGCGTGTACAATCTACCAGCCCCTATGTATTTATTTTATATATATAACATCTACATTATATATTTCTTTGCTTTACATCTTTGTAACAAATATTGCACTTTCTTCAATATGAAGACTGCACCATTGTCAGTTTTCAACATTCACTTGGATGTTTATTGACTACATTTGACATTCTTAATCCCGTGTGTATGGAGCTTGTGTAAAGAGCAGCGATTCTCAACTCTTAATGAAAGTTTTAGCCATGGTGATACCCTTTGTGCTTCAGTAAGAAGGGAGATGTTTGATCAATGCCTGCGCATGACAGCAGTCGATGATAACGCGCCTGTTTGTATGGAGAATACTCTGTCATCGGCCGGGCCTGGTGTCAGGAAGACGTCTATGGAAAAAAAGGTTCAATTAAAGGAAAATAGGATCCTGCATTCTCCAGTCTGTCATTGTGTACTGTGGAGCTATCACGGTCTGTATATGTTCAGACCTCAGTTTATTGGCATGAAGAATCATATCGAAGGTGGGACATTGGATGTTTTGGTGATATCTCAATATAATTTATGAATGTATGATCCTCTGGAGAAGAGTACAGGGTTAAATGGATGCAAAAATTGTAATTCTACCCAAAATTTTAGTTTTTTGAAGTATTAATTGTAATTTCACAAAACTTTATGGAAATACAAGTGAATAGATATCTAATCAGTAAAATATGCTCCTTTCCCCACTTATGCACCATTTCTTCTTCTATCTCCTGCCTTCTGACCTCAATTTTTTCTGAGAAAGAGCTAAAATCAGTCAAAACCAGATGGACTGACAGCTCACTGAATTTCTTTATGTCTATTAAGAGTGTAGGGCAGAGTTCAATAAGAGAAGAGGGAAGGAGACACAGACAGATAATGCTGCTGCTCTCACCACAGTGCTGGACTTACAGCTACACCGCTCAGTACTGCTGTATCATGTCTTTGATGTTGCTGCTGCTTCTGAACTGGTGATTCATAGAAACCAGAGAGCAGAAATAGGTGTATAAGAGACTTACTGTCGCTAGTCTCTACTTGATCAGAGATAGCTGCAAATTAGAAATATAGACTGCAGAAACTGATGAAAAATGCATGATACAATTAGTTTTTAGGCCAGAACTAAAAATACCACTAGCATGCATTCACATAATACTTATTCTAAAAAGTCATCTGAAGCTACAAGTATGTTTTTGTCTTCTTTTTTTTTTTGCAGTTTTGTTTTTTTGTACATTAATGATGCAATTATTGGTATTGGCTCCAGCATAGGGCTTCTACCTAATAGAGACATATGCTGAAATTGTGTTATCTCTGCTGTCAGAGATAATTACAACAGTTGACCCTTAGCCCCCAGTTGCTACTATTTGACCTTTCCCAGAAGCCAATAAAGGAGTCTTTACAATCTAGGTGATGTTTGGCAACTGTTAATGAAGGTCAGAGGTTTTGCTGGTGAAAAGATATATAGTATAAGTCCTATGTTATCTAGGCGCATTCAGTACTGAGAAGTCAGGTTGACATTGTCACATTGAGAATAGAAATGCCATTCCATCTTCAGTGTTGGCTTCTCTGAATAGACAAGAGGGTTTCAGAGAATTCAATCACATGGGAGGACTATATTCATGCAACTATCTCCCCGAGCAAATAGTGACTTAAATGTTATAATTAGGACTAAACATATATATCGAAATGGGGATAGTCTTAAAATGTAGCTAGCTACAGGTCTTAGATTTCATTTCTACCCTTTAAACACCAGTCCAGAGCCTCTCACTGTCATGGCACTGTTGCAGGAAATCCCTGTTGATGGTGAAGATGCCGGAGTCACGTGCCTTGCTGAGCTCCTAAATCAGCTCTTATCTGTCCCCCCCTCCACCCAAGGAAGTGGGGATTTGTAGTGTATAAGAATACACAAACCAGACTAACGAGGGAAGATGTATAGGGATAAACGAAAATACCAATCATACAAATATGCACTCATAAACAACAGAGTGGAAGTAACAGAGGGAAAAAACAAATAGGAGAGGATGAGGATGTGAACATGGACAAATCACCAAACAACAGTCTTCTGAACAACACTCCAAATGCCTCCTCAGACAACCAACACCTCCAACTCCAGAAACAAGCAGTATGAAACTAACACTGTCAATCCCTGATTGACAGAGACGAGTATATATAGCAGAGAGGAATGGCCAACACTGAACAGCTGAGATGATCAAAGCAGGAAAGCTCCAGGAGCTCTATACTGAACAGATTAAACCCTGCACTTTTAGCAGATACCTGCACTGTTTAATATGATGGTGAAGTGCTTCTAATCAGAGCAGGAGTACGTGAAATCAGACACCGTGGTCTTCTGGGCCCTCTCTGTTGTGGAAAACACCTAGTCAAATTACATCTCATACTTTGCACTGATGAGGGGCAACACCTCAAAACACCATGTCTGCAAATTGAGATTGTGGTTTGGCTTTTATTATAAGTCATATGGCAGGGGTTGTTATAGAGTCAATATTGACTTTTAGGATTGCTGCTTCCAATAGGTGGTGCTAGAGTTCTATTCCTCTTTCTCCCTGAAGAGATAATTTGCATATTTAATTTCCCAGAAGAGCATACACGGCTGTTAAGTCTCTTCACTCTGACATGCCAGGCCTGGCTTGTCACTCTCCACAATGAGAAACGTTACCCCTTAGACACCATTCCAGAGCCTCTCTCCTAGCCAAATCAGTTCCTATACTTTGCATTAATGAAGGACAACTCCCCAAAACACCATGTTTGCAAATAGAAATTCTGATTAGGCTTGTATCCTAAGTCATATTGCAAGGCTTGTTAGAGAGTCAATAGTGACTTTTAGGATCGCTACTTCCAATAGGTGGCACTAGAGTTCTAGCCCTCTTCCTCTCTGAAGAAACAATTTGCATACTGTACCTACTTTATGCATAAATGTATTCATGTTTTTTGGCTGGATTTTTGGTGCAGATCAAATTCCCAAAAATTCAGATTCGACAGAATCTGCAAATTTTGAGACATTCTAAACTGATTTAAGTCATTAAGATTCGATTTACTCAACCTTATTAATTACTAATGAGCCTATTCCTTATCTTTTTGTTTGCTAGCCATGTGCTATGACTTTATAAGCACAGTCACATGGGTAACATACAAACCAAGAAAGACAAACACCTGAACCCAAAAAGTCCCTGTCTAGACTAGGAAAGTCCCTATTCTGATCTTGATTTGTCCCTGCCTGACTGTGGAGATTGGCACCCTAAGCATATGCAATTGCATCGTCGAATTACCCTGCATGTCCTTAACTGCACCCTCTCTATAAACAATGTGCAGCACAAAAACAATAATAACTATAAAGGGACATACACAAAAATCAGAGCTAAAGGCACAGACCTAAGAATGTGTTCACACAGACACAGGAAAGACAGAATAACATAAGAAGTACCAAACAACAAACGGAATACTCCCAAGATGTGATAGTCAAACCAAAGGAGGGATTGTAAACACCTGCACAGAAGCAAAAAAGCAAAGCAAAAGATAGAGAAGAGCATTATCAGCAGTTGGACAGAGACAAAACAGGCTGTGGTCCAACATACAGGGAAACCAACCACACAGCCAGAGTTCAACGGATTGAGTTCCGGAGTCAAGTCATGACACCATGTCCTACACAATAAAGAGGGTCCTGTGCTGTTTTATGTTACCCAACAGAAAAGTGTACCAAATATGGCTGGACTTCTTTTCTCCAATGACCCAATAGAAGCCACATAGGGACCCTGTATAACATGTATATAACTGTTTTTATCCAAAGGTACACAAAATACACAACATGCACAACAATGTTAAAAAGATCCCAGCAGTTATCCTCTTTATCTCTACAGCTATAACTGAGAACAGTGTAAATAAATCATCATTGTTCATCACAGGAGCTCAGCAATGTCCATCTTCCCCTCTCCTCCATCTCACTGTCCTGCATTCTGTGACTATAAGACAACTGACTGCAGCAGGAACCTCCCCCCTCTGCAGTAAAATAAAGAGGGTGTGGCTTCTATTCTCCATCAGCTGAAGATGGAACTGATCAGCAGGATTTCTACAGGTTTGACTGTTTCAGGACCATGCAAAAAATAAATGCTGCAGAATGACGAACAGTAAGTGCGATTATATTTCTTGTTTAACTATGTATAAAAAAGTCAAGTGTTCCCTTAAAGGGAATTTTTCCGCAGGTTTTTGCTATTTAGTCTGGACGTAGCATAATATAGAGCAAGAGAGTCTGATTCCCAGGATGTGTCACTTACTAGGTTATTTGTTGTAGTTTCAATGCAATCAATGTTATATCAGCAGGATGTTATCACTGCAGGACTAGGTCTCATGTGCACTATAGTCAGGGTAATCTGTGTAACCTCGCCCCCATCACTGATTGGAAGCTTGCTGACAATCTATACAGAAAGCTGCCAATCAGGGCTGTTGGCGGGGCTATGCACAGTTTAGCATTCTGAGCACTGCTACATCTACAGCAAATAAAGCAGGGATTCTATCAAAACTACATTTAGCTGTCTAGTAAGTGACACATCACTGGAATCAGGCTTTCCTGCCCTACATTATGCTGCTCTCGGATTCCATAACAAAACCTACCAAACAATCTTCTTTAAAGGGAATCTGTCAGTAGATACTTGCAACCTCAACTGAGTGCAGCATAAAGTAGGGAAAGAGACTCTGATTCCAATAATGTATTGCTTAGTTTACTGCGTGCAGCAGTTGTGATACAATCAGAGTTTTGTCTGCTATAGATGTAGAAGCTGACCTCGCCTACACCACAGCTTTCAATGTACAATGTATATTGACAGTAAGCTGCTAATCAGTGCCGGAGGTGTAGTTGGACCAGTAGGCACGAGACACCTAGACCTGTAATGATAATCTCCTGCTGATAAAACACTGATTGTATTGAAACTATAGCACACAGCCTAATAAGTGACACATGACTGAAATCAGTGTATCAGCCCCTATATCACGCTCAGATAAAATAGCAACAACTTTTTTTTTTCAATTCACATATTAAGAGGGATATGTAATACCCAATAATAAAGGAAAATTTATCCTGCCATCATGTATTATTCCCTGCACATAGAAATCCTAATTTACAAACTGAACGAGTAAAGTTACAGTCCTAATTATAACCCAGATTGTAATTATTCCACTTTACCAGATGAATCTCATAAATACAAATTAACATATTACTCCTGGCCAATCCCAGTCATCTATAAATAATATGGATTCGCTCGGCAATGCCGGAACCGACATGACATTTTATGGCTAATACAATATTTGCAAGCGCCCACGCTACGTAATATGCGACACACATGAGAGGATGCGGAACGATGAAGATCTCGATTCTAAAGGGTTAAAACGAATAACGCGGGCCAAGCACATAATACTTAATTGCTAGCGGGTACTTAATGAATTCATTTCTGTGAGTCAGCTCCTTTATTCGGTCTCCCAGCGAAAACCAACATAACGTTTCCTCAATCCCATTCTGATGATCTATTCAATGAGAATCCCGTTTATGGAGTACGAAATAGGCAGGTCCTTCCTCGGGCACCAAATCGATGACTAGATCTAATGAATGCGATGTACGAGGGAGGACAGAGGTTGCTGTTAAAAATTCAATGATCACTGATGGAAAAATATGTCAGTACGGGCAAATCAATACATGTTTCATGCCATCATGAACACACAGGGATTTTATTTTCAGATGTGATTTATTTATTTATTTCAAATCTGATTTTTTTTTGTGTTTGTGCTTCGTAGCTCGGTTTATTTGATTTCGTTTTGTCATGTGCGTATGGGATTTATACTTTAGAGTTAAATCATTTTAGCTCAATTTTTTTTCAGCATTTTTCATTTATTTGTATTTTTATGTGTTATTTTAATCTAGTATTATTTTATTAGCTATTAGATTTCTTATTTATCTTCATTATTAGTAATATTAGTATTAGTTGAATGTTAATAATTAGAGATGAGCAAACGTACTTGGATAAAGTGTTATTCAAGCATGCTCGGGTGTTAACTGAGTGACTTTTAGCATGCTCGAATACTGTGTTCGAGTCCCCTCGGCTGCATGACTTGCAGCAGTTCGACAGTCGCAACACGTGCGGGATTGCCCAACTGTTCGAGTCCCCGCAGTTGCATGTCTCTAGGCTGTTCGACAGCTGTAATACGTGCTGTGATTGGTCAACTGTTTGAGTCCCTGCGGCTACATGTTCTGCGGCTGTTCGACAGTCGCATCACGTGCTGGGATTGCCCAACTGTTCGAGTGCCCGCGGCTGCATGTCTCGCAAGTGTTCAAGAGTGGCAACACGTGCCGGGATTGCCCAACTGTTCGAGTCCCCACAGATGTATGTTCTTGCACTATTCAACAGTCGCAACACGTGCTGGGATTGCCCAACTGTTCGATTCGCCGCAGCTGCATGTCTCGCGGCTCTTCGACAGTCGCAGCACGAGCTGGGATTTCCCAACTGTTCGAGTGCCCGTGGCTGCATGTCTCTAGGCTGTTCAACAGCCACAACACGTGCTAGGATTGCCCAACTGTTCGAGTCCTCACGGATGCATGTTCTTGCACTATTCAACAGTCGCAACACGTGCTGGGATTGCCCAACTGTTTGAGTGCCCGTGGCTGCATGTCTCTAGGCTGTTCAACAGCCCCAACACGTGCTGGGATTGCCCAACTGTTCTAGTGCCCACGGCTGCATGTCTCCCGAGTGTTTAAGAGTCGCAACACGTGCTGGGATTGCCCAACAGTTCGAGTCCCCACGGATGCATGTTCTTGCGCTATTCAACAGTCGCAACACGTGCTGGGATTGCCCAACTGTTCGAATCCCCGCGGCTGCATGTCTCACGGCTCTTCGACAGTTGCAGCACGAGCTGGGATTTCCCAACTGTTCAAATGCCCGTGGCTGCATGTCTCTAGGCTGTTCAACAGCTGCAACACGTGCTAGGATTGTCCAACTGTTCGAGTCCCCACAGCCGCATATCTCATAGGTGTTCAACAGTTGCAATACGTGCTGGGATTGCCCAACTGTTCAAGTTCCTGCGACTGCATGTTTTGTGGCTGTTCGACAGCCACAAAACGTGCCAGGATTGCCCAACTGTTCGAGTCCTCGCAGCTGTTCGACAGCTGCAACACATACTGGGATTGCCCAACCAACAGTTGCGACTGTCGAACAACCGTGCGGGGACTTGAACATATTTTTCGAGCACGGCGAAGACATTCGGTTAGCACCCGAGCATATGGAGAACACCTTATCCAAGCATGTTTGCTCATCACTAATAGTAATCTCTGGTATACAGTAATTTTGGTTCTGATTAAGAATATGACTTCGGTTTTGCCAGATTGGCTCTAATTTCTGAGATACTTAATAGTTAATTACAGTAGAATTCTGGCTTCAAAAAGTCACTTTTATAGGATTGTAAGCCTACAAATGGAAATACTAAATAATTATAGTGGACATTTCATTACCTAAGACACTGTTAAAGAGTCAAAAGACCAAAAGCTATTGCATTTGTTATCACACACAAGTCGCATTGGGGGAATGCATTATTTTCATGGATGAATTATTACAAAAACTAGAACTAATTCAGCAAAAGTAAAGGGATTTTTGAATTTAGCGCCCTCAAATTACTTTAAATCCATTCACAATTTCTTGGCACTTGAACAATTTTTTTGTTTTTCGTAGACCTGTGTATTAATCATCATAATAATAATAATAGCATAGTAGAAAATTTATCAAGATCGGGATTTAATTTGATGGTCTTGAACCCAAAGCCCACTGGAGAGCACAGGCTGGAAAATATTGTTACGATAAGGAGGAAATATCCTACTGAATTTAATCCGCTGAGCTTTCTGTTTTCCCTGAAGATAAGTGGCCTCCAGACTAGTCTGACGGTGGCTCTCTGATCGGCAGCACAGGTATGATCAGCTGAGCAGGGCGATCCTGTATATGGCGGCGTCGCGAGAGAAAGGCGTCACCTGAATGGTCATTTGGTCGACAGCTATCTAATATGTATGGAGGTCTTAAAAATAAAAACCCATCCACTTTAGTCTACTGTCCTGCAATGTTGATCCAAAAATACCTACTAGGCCAATTATTATTTGAGCATATAGTAACCATATCTTAACATCATGATGGTGACAATAATAATAATAGTAAAATTTGGAAAAACTGTATTATTATTATTAATGGCCTTTGGCTTTGTCAGCTCTGTCTCAAGCCATGGAGACTTATTGTAGGAAGATCCATCTTGTTGGAGCCTAGATAGGTCCATCAGGGTCTTCTCTAATCTCCACCATTATCTTGATAGTATGAAGCCATTGGGTTGCTGGTCTTCCTCTTCACCTGGTTCCTTCTATTCTTCCGACCATGATGCGCTCTCTTTTTATGATGTGTCCAAAGTAGATAAGTCGTAGCTTAGTGGTCCTTCCTTCGAGAGATATGTTAATTAAAAGTATTATTATTTTGCTTTACAAAGGTAATCAATTAATCATTAATAAAATTACCACTACAGCTACTATTATTATTTCTAATTGTAATGTAATTCTTGTTATTGCTTTTATCAATAGCAGTAATTTCACTAATGTCACTCTATTAGGATATAAAATGCAGATAATAATGGTGATAGAAATAATAATAATTACTAATAATAATTATTAATTTTAATATATATATAATTATTTAGTCTCGTCCTTACATAATTATTTTAATTACCAATTTAGTTATGATTATTTCTAGCACTTGAAGTATTGTTTGTAGTTTTCATTTTGATCATTTAATTATTATAAACATTTTAATATTATTGTAATAAGTATTATATATTTTTTAGTAATTTTAGTATTGTTAATAACATTAATAACAATTATGGTAAAATGATAGCAATAATAATAACAGCAACAATAACTACAATTATTATCATTGTTACCATTTATTACTATTATTATTATTAGCATTATTATTATTTTGGTTATAACTTTAAATAATAATAATTATTATTTAAAGTTATAATCAAAATAACAATAATAATAATAATAATACATGATAATAATGATAATAATTCTTATTTAAAATACTAATAATGTTTTTTTTGGAAGTGCATTTGGACAGCAGGGTGGATTGCTGTTAAGGGAACTAGAGAAAAAAAAAATCTATAAATCTTCAGCAGAGCGAGTGTGAGCGAGCTGAGTGTGATCTGAGTGTAAGTGTGAACGGCGGTAAGTGTGACTTGTGATTCAGTGACTTTGGAGTCAGGGAGTTTCCAAGGGAGGAAGTACTGAATTGCTGTCTGTTTTTTTTTTTTTTTTTATTAATACTTTTTTATTTATTTATTTATTTTTTATTTAACTTTTCTGTCTGGTGCAATCCCCATTAGGAAATGTGCTCCACTCTTGTTAATGCCATCCAGTGCACATCTTGCCACATGTATGCAGTCCTTGATCAGCCGGTCGAGGGTGCATACTGCTGTGCGAGATGTGAGCACGTTGAGCATTTGGAAGCCCAGATTCTGAATCTAAATGTGCAGCTGGCAACACTGAGATCCATTGACAATATGGAGAGGAGTCTTCTGCTCACAGAGCAGACGCTCAATGGGACAGATGAGGGGGGGATGGTAGGATGGAGCTGCAGGACGGTGAAGTAGCAACCTGGGTGACAGTTAGGAAGCGGGGTAGAGGGAAGAGTGCCAGGGAGGCTAGTCCTGATCTGGAACACCCCAATAAGTTTGCTAAGTTGGCAGATGAGGGGGTGCCAGTACAGGGGTAGCACTGCTTCAGCAAGGCATGTCCTCTGAAAGCCGGAGGAGTGACTGCTCCAGTAAGGAGGGAAATAGGAGAGCAGGGCACGCCAGACAGGTGCTGGTAGTGGGCGACTCAATTATTAGGGGAACAGATAGGGCAATCTGTCACAAAGACAGGGATCGTCGAACGATGTGCTGCCTACCAGGCGCTCGAGTCCGACACATCGCTGATCAGGTGGACAGATTACTGGGAGGGGCTGGTGAGGACCCAGCGGTCATGGTGCACATTGGCACAAATGACCAAGTTAGAGGTAGGTGGAAGGTCCTTAAAGATGATTTCAGGGAATTAGGCTGCAAGCTGAAAGCAAGGACCTCCAACGTGGTATTTTCCGAAATACTGCCTGTACCACGTGCCACACCAGAGAGGCAACGGGAGATTAGGGAGGTTAATAAGTGGCTCAAGAATTGGTGTAGGAAGGAGGGATTTTGGTTCCTGCAGAACTGGGCCGACTTCTCAGTTGGCTACAGGCTCTACGCTAGGGACGGGCTGCACCTCAATGGGGAAGGTGCAGCTGTGTTGGGGGAGAAAATGGCTAGAAGGTTGGAGGAGTGTTTAAACTAGGAATTGGGGGGGGAGGGTATTCATTTTATAGGAGGGGAAGATAGTGCAGATAGAGACCTGGGCACAAATAAGGAAGTTGGGGGTGGCGGTGGCATGGGGGGTGGGGTTAGAACAGTTAATAATTTAAGAAAGAATAGAGGTGCAGAGAGATACATAAAATGTACGTATACTAATGCCAGAAGCCTCGCCAACAAAATGGACGAATTAGAACTAATGTTGTTGGAGCATAATTATGACATGGTGGGGATATCTGAAACGTGGCTGGATGAGAGCCATGACTGGGCTGTTAACTTGCAGGGCTATAGCCTGTTCAGAAATGACCGTACAGATAAGCGAGGGGGAGGGGTGTGTCTGTATGTAAAATCGTCCTTAAAACCCATCCTGCGTGATAATATAGGTGAATCTAATGAAAATGTAGAATCCCTGTGGGTGGAGATAAGGGGAGGGGGAAAAATAATAAATTACTGATAAGGATTTGTTATAAATCTCCAAAAATAATGGAAGCAATGGAGAATATCCTCGTAAAGCAAATAGATGAAGCTGCGACTCAAGGAGAAGTCATTATTATGGGGGACTTCAACTACCCTGAAATAGATTGGGGAACAGAAACCTGCAGTTCCAGCAAAGGTAATCGGTGTTTGACAACTATGAGAGACAATTACCTTTCACAACTGGTTCAGGACGCAACAAGAAGGGGGGCACTGCTAGACCTAATATTAACCAACAGGCCAGACCGCATAGCAAATATAAGGGTTGGGGGTCACTTGGGTAATAGCAATCACAAAATAATACGTTTTCATGTATCCTTTAAAAAGATGTGTAATAGAGGGGTTACAAGGACACTAAACTTCAGGAGGGCAAATTTCCAACGGATGAGAGAGGATCTTGGTGAAATTAACTGGGACGATATCCTGAGACACAAAAATACACAAAGAAAATGGGAGACATTTATTAGCATCCTGGATAGGACCTGTGCACAGTATATACCGTATGGGAATAAACATACTAGAAATAGGAGGAAACCAATATGGCTAAATAGAGCTGTAAGGGGCGCAATAAGTGACAAAAAGAAAGCATTTAGAGAATTAAAGGAAGTAGGTAGTGATGAGGCATTAAATAAATACAGAAAATTAAATAAATTCTGTAAAAAGCAAATCAAGGCAGCAAAGATTGAGACAGAGAGACTCATTGTCAGAGGGAGTAAAAATAATCCTAAAATATTCTTTAACTACATAAATAGTAAGAAACTAAAAAATGATAGTGTTGGCCCCCTTAAAAATAGTCTGGGTGAAATGGTGGATGAGGATGAGGAAAAAGCCAATATGCTAAATGACTTTTTTTCATCAGTATTTACACAAGAAAATCCCATGGCAGACAAAATGACTAGTGATAAAAATTCCCCATTAAATGTCACCTGCTTAACCCAGCAGGAAGTGCGGCGGCGTCTAAAAATCACTAAAATTTACAAATCTCTGGACCCAGATGGGATACACCCTCGAGTACTGCAGGAATTAAGTACAGTCATTGATAGACCATTATTTTTAATCTTTAAAGACTCCATAATAACAGGGTCTGTACCACAGGACTGGCGTATAGCAAATGTGGTGCCAATATTCAAAAAGGGGACAAAAAACTGAACTCGGAAATTATAGGCCAGTAAGCTTAACTTCTACTGTGGGTAAAATCCTGGAGGGCATTCTAAGGGACGCTATACTGGAGTATCTGAAGAGGAATAACCTCATGACCCAGTATCAGCACGGGTTTACTAGGGACCGTTCATGTCAGACTAATTTGATCAGTTTCTATGAAGAGGTAAGTTCCGGACTGGACCAAGGGAACCCAGTGGATGTAGTGTATATGGACTTTTCAAAAGCTTTTGATACGTTTGATACAAAAGGTTGATACATAAAATGAGAATAATGGGGATAGGGGAAAATATGTGCAAGTGGGTTGAGAGCTGGCTCAGGGATAGGAAACAAAGGGTGGTTATTAATGGAGCACACTCGGACTGGGTAGCGGTTAGCAGTGGGGTACCACAGGGGTCAGTATTGGGCCCTCTTCTTTTTAACATATTTATTAATGACCTTGTAGGGGGCATTCAGAGCAGAATTTCAATATTTGCAGATGACACTAAACTCTGCAGGGTAATCAATACAGAGGAGGACAATTTTATATTACAGGATGATTTATGTAAACTAGAAGCTTGGGCTGATAAATGGCAAATGAGCTTTAATGGGGATAAATGTAAGGTCATGCACTTGGGTAGAAGTAATAAGATGTATAACTATGCGCTTAATTCTAAAACTCTGGGCAAAACCGTCAATGAAAAAGACCTGGGTGTATGGGTGGATGACAAACTCATATTCAGGGGCCAGTGTCAGGCAGCTGCTACAAAGGCAAATATAATAATGGGATGCATTAAAAGAGGCATAGATATTCATGAGGAGAACATAATTTTACCTCTATACAAGTCACTAGTTCGACCACACTTAGAATACTGTGCACAGTTCTGGTCTCCGGTGTATAAGAAAGACATAGCTGAACTGGAGCGGGTGCAGAGAAGAGCGACCAAGGTTATTAGAGGACTGGGGGGTCTGCAATACCAAGATAGGTTATTACACTTGGGGCTATTTAGTTTGGAAAAACGAAGACTAAGGGGTGATCTTATGTTAATGTATAAATATATGAGGGGACAGTACAAAGACCTTTCTGATGATCTTTTTAATCATAGACCTGAAACAGGGAGAAGGGGGCATCCTCTGCGTTTGGAGGAAAAAAGGTTTAAGCATAATAACAGACGCGGATTCTTTACTGTAAGAGCAGTGAGACTATGGAACTCTCTGCCGTATGATGCTGTAATGAGTGATTCATTACTTAAATTTAAGAGGGGACTGGATACCGTTCTTGAAAAGTATAATGTTACAGGGTATATACACTAGATTCCTTGATAGGGCGTTGATCCAGGGAACTAGTCTGATTGCCGTATGTGGAGTCGGAAAGGAATTTTTTTCCCCAATGTGGAGCTTACTCTTTTGCCACATGGGTTTTTTTTGCCTTCCTCTGGATCAACATGTTAGGGCATGTTAGGTTAGGCTATGGGTTGAACTAGATGGACTTATAGTCTTCCTTCAACCTTAATAACTATGTAACTATAAATGTAAAAATAATTGTATTATAATTTTTCAGTAATTTTAGTATTGCTAATAATATTAAGAACAATTCTGATAAATTGATAGTAGCAATAATATTAACAACAATAATACTAATCATAATAATAATACCAATAATAATGACTACAGTTATTATTATTTATAGTTATAACCAAAATAATAATAATAATAATAATAATAAATTATAATAATGATAATGAAAGTAAAAATTATTAAAAGTACTAAAATAAAATAATTATAATACTCAATATTATAATAATGCTAGTGATAATGATAATAATAATGATAATTAATGATAATAATGATATTGACAATAATGATAATAATTATTAAAAATACAAATAATGCCAGAATAATTATAATAATACTTAATATTATACTAATACTAGTAATAACAATAATAATAATAATAATAATAATAATAATAATAATAATAAGCTCATTTTTACTAGTGTTATAAGTTCATGTTGCACTAGCCCTTGCTATGAATACAGAAATAATTAGTTTTTGTTCTGCCCATCTTTCCACTGTATCATTGGTGGTGCAATCAACTTAAAAGGCATACGCCCGCTGTCAATGATCATTGTGTTGCCCTTTGACCTCTATGCCTCGGTCATCTGGCACCGCATGCGAGTTCATTGAACAATATGATCCAAAGGAGAAGGGACCAGGTCGAAAGTGTCTCAGAAAGGAGAAAGTTACCCTGCCTGAAACTTTAGCTAGCTCCTTTACTGATATTAAAAGTGCAGTTGAATGTGATTAATAATTCATGTCGCTTTTCTTCTACACCCGGAGCTGACCTCCGACCCTGCGATGAACGGCTTCATTCTCAGCCGTGGTTGGAACCTGCGGCTGCCGTCTGTTGTTTACATGGCACATTGTATACGGCGGCCGAGGGGCTGAAGCCAAGAGGACTGCAAATATTGCTTTTTTTTTATCTCTGCACTCTGAGTTGTCCTCTTGTGTGAAGTCTATAAATATTATATTCCGCTTTTTCTGAAATATAATAGTCTTCTATCCATTCACCGATACCTTTTCACCCACTACTTTGACTCGGCGTCGGTCTGTTCTGTATATTTTTGCTATTCTAAACATGAACCAGTAGAAAAACCATAGTATATGTGATTCTACCATAATTCATACATTCTTCACATATAAAAAAAAAAATACTATTTTTAAAAAAAATTCATTGTCTGGCAACTTGGCGTTAAGAGAGCAAGAAGAGTGTAAAGATGATAGACCGGAATTTACTTATTAAAGGGCTTTTCCTTTATTGATTGCCAATCTTTTATATAGACCATCAATATCTCATCTCTGGGGGTCAACTCCAGTCATTACAGGTTCACAGGAGGTCCCAGTTTATGGCAACTCGGCATCATTCAAGAGAAATGAGTTTCAATATTAGGTACAACTACTGCCAACTGTATGGCGCTGAGCTGAGGTCCCTTCATCGAGCTGATCGGAGAAGTTGTAGGACCTTCACATTCAGATATTGGTGGCCTATTAAGCTGTCGCATGCATATATGCCTTTGGCCACGGTCTGTCATGTGTCAAGAAAGTCCTCAAGAAATGGCCTAAATCATTCTGTACTGCCATATTAGGTCTCCAAGGTATGGCCAACGTCAGTTGATGGTACATGGAGATTTAGACATTGATCTTCGAGACTAGGAGGGTAGACAGATGGTGGCTATGGATTAGGATTGAGAAGTTGGCCTCATAAAACTACATTATTAAATATTGAAATATATATAAAGCAAATCTTCAAAAAGGCAACATTTTGTAAAAATCATGTAGACAGAAGGTCAGCTAATTACTTCTCTTCCAGAAGGAAACCAATTGTCTCTAGTGCCACATGAAAATGCCTATCAAGCAAGTCAATGCAAACCTACTAATGAGCCTTATTAAAGGGAATCTGTCAGTAGGATCAGTCTCCTAAGCTGTCTCTATGGGTATATAGGTCATAGGAAGTTAAAAAAAAATGATACCTTGATATCTGCAATCCAATCACTTATTCAATAGAAATCCACATGTTTCTTAATGTCAAAATGAGCTGCTAATATCTATGGGCTCAACATATATCTCCCTGAGAATCTGCCTCCTGAGCTTATTTTAAGTGAAAGAGGCTTTTCAGACCTTTATATCAGCAGTACAGCTAGACAAGGAATAATAATACATATGTTGAAAAGAACACCCTGCCTACAGAGAAGCATTGTGATGGCTTAATGGTGCCTACAGTGAAGCATGGTGGTGGCTCACTGATGCCTAAAGTAAAGCATGGTAGTGTCTCAGTGATACCTAAGGTGAAGCAAAATGGTGGCTGAAATGCCTACAATGAAGCATGGTGATGGCTTGGTGATTTCTACAGTGAAACTTGGTGGTGGCGCGATGATGCCTACAGAAATGTATTGCGATGGCTCAGTAATGCCTACAGAGAAGCATGGCCATGGCTCAATGATGCCAACAGTGAAGCAGGGCAGTGGCTCAGTGATAATTACAGTGAAGCATGATGGTGGCTGGGTAATGCCTACAAAGAAGCAAGGTGATGGCTTGGTGATGCCTGCAGTGAAGCATAGTGCTGACTTGGTGATGCCTTCAGAAAAGCATGGTGGTGGCTCAATGATGCTCTGGGGCAGGAGAAGACAGACAGAATAGAACTCGTGTGCAAGAACAATATATAGGCTGTTTGCCGTCCAATAACTCATCATAATGCATAATTACATGTGTAGGTGGAAGTAGGCCCTTTTCCTCTTGGGCCCCTGTGCAGTTGCACATTTTGCAGCAATGGTATGTCTGCTGTTGTGAATTCTGTGGCTGAATTCACTCCTGTGGTCACAAGTGGTACTGCAGCTTCTGAGCTTCCTCCCTCAGGTGTTCTGGTGAGCTCGTTAACTGCTTCATTACTTAACTCCGCCTGATGCTGCTATCCTTGCTCCTTGTCAATGTTTCAGTGTTGGATCTGAGCTTCTCCTGATTGTTCCTGTGACCTGCTGCTCTGTATAGCTAAGTGCTTTTTGCTTTTTTGTTGCTTTTTTTCTGTCCAGCTTGTCTTTTGTTTTGCTGGAAGCTCTGAGACGCAAAGGGTGTACCGCCGTGCCGTTAGTTCGGCACGGGGGTTTATTTTTGCCCCCTTTGCGTGGTTTTGCTTTAGGGTTTTTTGTAGACTGCAAAGTTTGCTTTACTGTCCTCGCTCTGTCCTAGAATATCGGGCCCCACTTTGCTGAATCTATTTCATCCCTACGTTTTGTCTTTTCATCTTACTCACAGTCATTATATGTGGGGGGCTGCCTTTTCCTTTGGGGAATTTCTCTGGGGCAAGTCAGGCCTATTTTTCTATCTTCAGGCTAGCTAGTTTCTTAGGCTGTGCCGAGTTGCCTAGGTAGTTGTTAGGCGCAATCCACAGCCGCTTTTAGTTGTGTTTAGGATAGGATCAGGTGTGCAGTCTACAGAGTTTCCACGTCTCAGAGCTCGTTCTTGTATTTTTGGGTATTTGTCAGATCACTGTGTGCGCTCTGATCGCTAAGCACACTGTGTTTCTGGATTGCCTTCATAACACCTGTCATTAGCAAACATAACAGTACAAGGAGCCACATCTAATGATTCTCAATAGAGGGAAAGAAAAAGTTCTGACATCATTTTTTTTTTTTTTCTGCTCTGTGTTCACTTTTTTTTTTTCCCCTAGACATTTGGGTGATTCTGGACACAGGTGTGGACATGGATATTCAGGGTCTGTGCTCTTCGATGGATAATTTCGTTATAAATGTACAAAAAATTCAAGATACTATTGATCAGAAATCTATGTTAGAACCAAGAATTCCTATTCCTGATTTGTTTTTTGGAGATAGAACTAAGTTTCTAAGTTTCAAAAATAATTGTAAGCTATTTCTGGCCTTGAACCCTCATTCTTCTGGTAATCCTATTCAACAGGTTTTGATTATTATTTCTTTTTTGCGCGGCGACCCTCAAGACTGGGCATTTTCTCTTGCGCCAGGAGACCCTGCATTGAGTAGTGTCGATGCGTTTTTCCTGGCGCTCGGATTGCTGTACGATGAGCCTAATTCAGTGGATCAGGCTGAGAAAAATTTGCTGGCTTTGTGCCAGGGTCAGGATGATATAGAAGTATATTGTCAGAAATTTAGGAAATGGTCAGTACTCACTCAGTGGAATGAATCTGCGCTGGCAGCTTTGTTCAGAAAGGGTCTCTCTGAGGCTCTTAAGGATGTCATGGTGGGATTTCCTATGCCTGCTGGTTTGAATGAGTCTTTGTCTTTGGCCATTCAGATCGGTCGACGCTTGCGCGAGCGTAAATCTGTGCACCATTTGGCAGTACTGCCTGAGGTTAAACCTGAGCCTATGCAGTGCGATAGGACTATGACTAGAGTTGAACGGCAGGAATACAGACGTCTGAATGGTCTGTGTTTCTACTGTGGTGATTCCACTCATGCTATTTCTGATTGTCCTAAGCGCACTAAGCGGTCCGCTAGGTATGCCGTCATTGGTACTGTACAGTCCAAATTCCTTCTGTCCATTACCTTGATATGCTCTTTGTCGTCGTTTTCTGTCATGGCGTTTGTGGATTCGGGCGCTGCCCTGAATCTGATGGATTTGGATTATGCTAAACGTTGTGGGTTTTTCTTGGAGCCTTTGCGGTGTCCTATTCCATTGAGAGGAATTGATGCTACACCTTTGGCCAAGAATAAACCTCAATACTGGGCCCAGCTGACCATGTGCATGGCTCCTGCACATCAGGAAGTTATTCGCTTTCTGGTGTTGCATAATCTGCATGATGTGGTCGTGTTGGGGTTGCCATGGCTACAAACCCATAATCCAGTATTGGATTGGAATTCCATGTCGGTATCCAGCTGGGGTTGTCAGGGGGTACATGGTGATGTTCCATTTTTGTCGATTTCGTCATCCACCCCTTCTGAGGTCCCAGAGTTCTTGTCTGATTATCAGGATGTATTTGAAGAGCCCAAGTCCGATGCTCTACCTCCGCATAGGGATTGTGATTGTGCTATCAATTTGATTCCTGGTAGTAAATTCCCTAAAGGTCGATTATTTAATTTATCCGTGCCCGAACACGCCGCTATGCGCAGTTATGTGAAGGAATCCCTGGAGAAGGGACATATTCGCCCATCGTCATCACCACTGGGAGCAGGGTTCTTCTTTGTAGCCAAGAAGGATGGTTCGCTGAGACCGTGTATTGATTACCGCCTTCTTAATAAGATCACTGTTAAATTTCAGTATCCCTTGCCATTGTTATCTGACTTGTTTGCTCGGATTAAGGGGGCTAGTTGGTTCACTAAGATAGATCTTCGTGGTGCGTATAATCTGGTGAGAATCAGGCAAGGAGATGAATGGAAAACTGCATTCAATACGCCCGAGGGTCATTTTGAGTATCTAGTGATGCCGTTCGGACTTGCCAATGCTCCATCTGTGTTTCAGTCTTTAATGCATGACATCTTCCGTGAGTATCTGGATAAATTCCTGATTGTTTACTTGGATGACATTTTGATCTTCTCAGATGATTGGGAGTCTCATGTGAAGCAGGTCAGAATGGTCTTTCAGGTCCTGCGTGCTAACTCTTTGTTTGTGAAGGGATCAAAGTGTCTCTTCGGTGTGCAGAAAGTTTCATTTTTGGGGTTCATCTTTACCCCTTCTACTATCGAGATGGATCCAGTTAAGGTCCAAGCCATCCAGGATTGGATTCAGCCGACATCTCTGAAAAGTCTGCAAAAGTTCCTGGGCTTTGCTAATTTTTATCGTCGCTTCATCTGTAATTTTTCTAGCATTGCCAAACCATTGACCGATTTGACCAAGAAGGGTGCTGATTTGGTTAATTGGTCTTCTGCTGCTGTGGAAGCTTTTCAGGAGTTGAAGCGTCGTTTTTGTTCTGCCCCTGTGTTGTGTCAGCCAGATGTTTCTCTTCCGTTCCAGGTCGAGGTTGATGCTTCTGAGATTGGAGCAGGGGCGGTTTTGTCACACAGAGGTTCTGATTGCTCAGTGATGAAACCATGTGCTTTCTTTTCCAGGAAGTTTTCGCCCGCTGAGCGTAATTATGATGTGGGCAATCGAGAGTTGCTGGCCATGAAGTGGGCATTCGAGGAGTGGCGTCATTGGCTTGAAGGAGCTAAGCATCGCGTGGTGGTATTGACTGATCATAAGAACTTGACTTATCTCGAGTCTGCCAAGCGCTTGAATCCTAGACAGGCCCGTTGGTCGTTATTTTTTGCCCGCTTCGACTTTGTGATTTCGTACCTTCCGGGCTCTAAAAATGTGAAGGCGGATGCTCTGTCTAGGAGTTTTGTGCCCGACTCTCCGGGTTTATCTGAGCCAGCGGGTATCCTCAAGGAAGGAGTCATTGTGTCTGCCATCTCCCCTGATTTGCGGCGGGTGCTGCAAAAATTTCAGGCGAATAAACCTGATCGTTGTCCAGCAGAGAAACTGTTCGTCCCTGATAGGTGGACTAATAAACTTATCTCTGAACTTCATTGTTCGGTGTTGGCTGGTCATCCTGGAATCTTTGGTACCAGAGAGTTAGTGGCTAGATCCTTCTGGTGGCCATCTCTGTCACGGGATGTACGTACTTTTGTGCAGTCCTGTGGGATTTGTGCTAGGGCTAAGCCCTGCTGTTCTCGTGCCAGTGGGTTGCTTTTGCCCTTGCCGGTCCCAAAGAGGCCTTGGACACATATTTCGATGGATTTCATTTCTGACCTTCCCGTTTCTCAAAAGATGTCAGTCATTTGGGTGGTCTGTGATCGCTTTTCTAAAATGGTCCATCTGGTGCCCTTGGCTAAATTGCCTTCCTCCTCTGATTTGGTACCTTTGTTCTTTCAGCATGTGGTTCGGTTGCATGGCATTCCTGAGAATATTGTTTCTGACAGAGGTTCCCAGTTTGTTTCAAGGTTTTGGCGAGCCTTTTGTGGTAGGATGGGCATTGACCTATCCTTTTCCTCGGCTTTCCATCCTCAGACTAATGGCCAGACCGAACGAACCAATCAGACCTTGGAAACATATCTGAGATGTTTTGTTTCTGCAGACCAGGATGATTGGGTGTCCTTTTTGCCGTTGGCTGAGTTCGCCCTTAATAATCGGGCCAGCTCGGCTACCTTGGTTTCTCCATTTTTTTGCAATTCTGGGTTCCATCCTCGTTTCTCTTCAGGACAGGTTGAGTCTTCGGACTGTCCTGGTGTGGATTCTGTGGTGGATAGGTTGCAGCAGATCTGGACTCAGGTAGTGGACAATTTGATCTTGTCCCAGGAGAAAGCTCAACTTTTCGCTAATCGCAGACGCCGTGTGGGTCCCCGACTTCGTGTTGGGGATCTGGTTTGGTTATCTTCTCGTCATATTCCTATGAAGGTTTCCTCTCCTAAATTTAAACCTCGTTTTATTGGTCCGTATAGGATTTCTGAGGTTCTCAATCCTGTGTCTTTTCGTTTGACCCTCCCAGACTCCTTTTCCATACATAATGTATTCCATAGGTCGTTGTTGCGGAGATACGTGGCACCTATGGTTCCATCTGTTGAGCCTCCTGCCCCGGTTTTGGTGGAGGGGGAATTGGAGTATATTGTGGAGAAGATTTTGGATTCTCGTGTTTCTAGACGGAAACTCCAGTATCTGGTTAAATGGAAGGGTTATGCTCAGGAAGATAATTCCTGGGTTTTTGCCTCTGATGTTCATGCTTCCGATCTTGTTCGTGCCTTTCATGCGGCTCATCCTGGTCGGCCTGGGGGCTCTGGTGAGGGTTCGGTGACCCCTCCTCAAGGGGGGGGGTACTGTTGTGAATTCTGTGGCTGAATTCACTCCTGTGGTCACAAGTGGTACTGCAGCTTCTGAGCTTCCTCCCTCAGGTGTTCTGGTGAGCTCGTTAACTGCTTCATTACTTAACTCCGCCTGATGCTGCTATCCTTGCTCCTTGTCAATGTTTCAGTGTTGGATCTGAGCTTCTCCTGATTGTTCCTGTGACCTGCTGCTCTGTATAGCTAAGTGCTTTTTGCTTTTTTGTTGCTATTTTTCTGTCCAGCTTGTCTTTTGTTTTGCTGGAAGCTCTGAGACGCAAAGGGTGTACCGCCGTGCCGTTAGTTCGGCACGGGGGGTTTTTTTTGCCCCCTTTGCGTGGTTTTGCTTTAGGGTTTTTTGTAGACTGCAAAGTTCGCTTTACTGTCCTCGCTCTGTCCTAGAATATCGGGCCCCACTTTGCTGAATCTATTTCATCCCTACGTTTTGTCTTTTCATCTTACTCACAGTCATTATATGTGGGGGGCTGCCTTTTCCTTTGGGGAATTTCTCTGGGGCAAGTCAGGCCTATTTTTCTATCTTCAGGCTAGCTAGTTTCTTAGGCTGTGCCGAGTTGCCTAGGTAGTTGTTAGGCGCAATCCACAGCCGCTTTTAGTTGTGTTTAGGATAGGATCAGGTGTGCAGTCTACAGAGTTTCCACGTCTCAGAGCTCGTTCTTGTATTTTTGGGTATTTGTCAGATCACTGTGTGCGCTCTGATCGCTAAGCACACTGTGTTTCTGGATTGCCTTCATAACACCTGTCATTAGCAAACATAACAGTCTGCCCCTTTTCCATGGTTATATCATGTTTCAGGAGATCCTAGGTGAAAACATTATGCTTTTTGAGAGCAAGATGTAACTTTGGCATCATTGGACCTTCCAATAGGACAATGATCCCGACCATATCTCAAAGTCCACCAATGGCTTGGTATCAGAGGATTTCCTGGAAGATTCTGGAGTGGCCCTTACAGTTGCCTGACTTGAACCTCATAAAAAAAAAATCCTTGGTGAGTTTAGAAGAAGGCAGTTACGGCACACAAGCCCAGAAACTGGCATCTGGCTATGCATCATGTTAGTAGCAGGTTATAACAGCCAGAGGGGCACGTCATGGAAAGGGGGAATAATTCCTAAACTGAAGTAGTAAAAGTGGCATTTTTCACTGAATTGTAGAAATCACTTATTAAATTAGGTGTACAGTATAAAATTAATTAATTTATATATATTTTATTTTACAGAGAATGTCAAGGGATTTGGAGAGCCAACCAGTAAGGAATAAGAAGACATCTAAAAAGGTAAAAAGAAAGTGCAAAAAACAATAAAGTCACATTTTTGAAAGCGGCGTAGATATTTCATTGATATGAAATTGGGCTCATATTTTAAGGTTACAGAGGATTTTTCGCCTATAAACTCTGCTCTCCCGTGGTGCGGACATGAAATCCAGACCTTTTATGCCGCAGACCGGTCTTTCGACACAATGCTCTTGCACGTGGCTTCCAGAATACATTTTTAATGTCCTCGATGTTTAGCGCGAGCATTTGGAAACATGCACTAGTGTACAGGTTTGTATTTAATAAAATATTTACCAGGTTGGAATCATTGGTGCTAAGATCTCCCCGTGTTATTTTTTTTTTTTGCTGAGCATTTCTTGATGTTACAAAATAGTATGAGATCAGAAAAACATTGCAGCATTCATTAAAAAAAAAAAAAAAAACAGCGCCACCCTTGTGTGCTGGACATGTCTGGTATTGCATCTGTGTTGTTTTTTGGGCTGCTGCGTCCTTAAAGGGATTGTACACATTTGAGGACTTTAAAAAAAAAAACTTGCATGCATTTATTTAGAGCTTAATATCCATTATTTATTACTTATATGGCGGTATTATACTGTATATATATATTATACAAGGATCTGGCGATACGTTGATACTGTATAGTACTATAATTTGCCTTCTATATAGTGGTATTATAAGGGCTGTCTGTAGCAGTATTATGTAGACTCATTATAGAAGGACCTGGTGATAATATGTTGGTACTACAGTATATGCTATAACTTAGATGGCAAATAATTGCATTATATGGCAGTATTATGTGTACTTCCCATAGGAGTAGCTGATAATAATATGTTGGCTCCGTATAGTACTATCATTTAGATGTTATATGGAAGTATTATAAGGCTGCATATGGCAGCAGGACGTGCACACTTTGGGGGATATTATCTAGACATTGTATAGCGGTATCATTCAGACATTTAATATAAGTAATATATGAATTTTTTATGTTGGCATGTTGTATAAAGTTCGTATGTATATATATATATATATATATATATATATATATACATATATATATATTTATATACATGCAGTATAAACACATACATATATATATATATATACAGTGGGGCAAAAAAGTATTTAGTCAGTCAGCAATAGTGCAAGTTCCACCACTTAAAAAGATGAGAGGCGTCTGTAATTTACATCATAGGTAGACCTCAACTATGGGAGACAAACTGAGAAAAAAAAATCCAGAAAATCACATTGTCTGTTTTTTTTAACATTTTATTTGCATATTATGGTGGAAAATAAGTATTTGGTCAGAAACAAAATTTCATCTCAATACTTTGTAATACATCCTTTGTTGGCAATGACAGAGGTCAAACGTTTTCTGTAAGTCTTCACAAGGTTGCCACACACTGTTGTTGGTATGTTCGCCCATTCCTCCATGCAGATCTCCTCTAGAGCAGTGATGTTTTTGGCTTTTTGCTTGGCAACACGGACTTTCAGCTCCCTCCAAAGGTTTTCTATAGGGTTGAGATCTGGAGACTGGCTAGGCCACTCCAGGACCTTGAAATGCTTCTTACGAAGCCACTCCTTCGTTGCCCTGGCGGTGTGCTTTGGATCATTGTCATGTTGAAAGACCCAGCCACGTTTCATCTTCAATGCCCTTGCTGATGGAAGGAGGTTTGCACTCAAAATCTCACGATACATGGCCCCATTCATTCTTTCATGTACCCGGATCAGTCGTCCTGGCCCCTTTGCAGAGAAACAGCCCCAAAGCATGATGTTTCCACCACCATGCTTTACAGTAGGTATGGTGTTTGATGGATGCAACTCAGTATTCTTTTTCCTCCAAACACGACAAGTTGTGTTTCTACCAAACAGTTCCAGTTTGGTTTCATCAGACCATAGGACATTCTCCCAAAACTCCTCTGGATCATCCAAATGCTCTCTAGCAAACTTCAGACGGGCCCGGACATGTACTGGCTTAAGCAGTGGGACACGTCTGGCACTGCAGGATCTGAGTCCATGGTGGCATAGTGTGTTACTTATGGTAGGCCTTGTTACATTGGTCCCAGCTCTCTGCAGTTCATTCACTAGGTCCCCCCGCGTGGTTCTGGGATTTTTGCTCACCGTTCTTGTGATCATTCTGACCCCACGGGGTGGGATTTTGCGTGGAGCCCCAGATCGAGGGAGATTATCAGTGGTCTTGTATGTCTTCCATTTTCTAATTATTGCTCCCGCTGTTGATTTCTTCACTCCAAGCTGGTTGGCTATTGCAGATTCAGTCTTCCCAGCCTGGTGCAGGGCTACAATTTTGTTTCTGGTGTCCTTTGACAGCTCTTTGGTTTTCACCATAGTGGAGTTTGGAGTCAGACTGTTTGAGGGTGTGCACAGGTGTCTTTTTATACTGATAACAAGTTTAAACAGGTGCCATTACTACAGGTAATGAGTGGAGGAAAGAGGAGACTCTTAAAGAAGAAGTTACAGGTCTGTGAGAGCCAGAAATCTTGATTGTTTGTTTCTGACCAAATACTTATTTTCCACCATAATATGCAAATATAATGTTAAAAAAACAGACAATGTGATTTTCTGGATTTTTTTTTCTCAGTTTGTCTCCCATAGTTGAGGTCTACCTATGATGTAAATTACAGACGCCTCTCATCTTTTTAAGTGGTGGAACTTGCACTATTGCTGACTGACTAAATACTTTTTTGCCCCACTGTATGTGTGTGTACTGTATTAGTGGCCAGTGTACATGGATAGGATTAGCACACAGGGCTATGCGGCGGTTTCTTTGCCGGGTTGCAAATGAAAAGAAAAATATGGCCACTTTTTTTTTTAAGAAAATGCACAACATCAGTTTATGGGTTGTGTCTGGTATTAAGTGACTGTATCTGAGCTGCAGTACCACATACAACCTGCAGACAGGGATGGCGCTATTTCTAGAAGAAAGACAGTTTTTTCCCCCCCCAAACATTATTAATAATGTGTACATCAGGGCGGCTGACGC
The DNA here is from genome assembly GCF_032444005.1 of Ranitomeya imitator. Classification (NCBI taxonomy): domain Eukaryota; kingdom Metazoa; phylum Chordata; class Amphibia; order Anura; family Dendrobatidae; genus Ranitomeya; species Ranitomeya imitator. The sequence continues at coordinate 195,916,985 of NC_091288.1, forward strand.
TGAACGTATCTCTTTTGAAAATTGCTTGCGTCATGTTTTTGATGTAAGAAACAATGGAAGATCGCAGCTTTTACGGTAGTCGCTGACTACAACCTCTGGCCGCAATCGCTAAGTATGGAAATGCAATTCTTTTGGATGGAGTTCACACAGTATTACAGTTGACATTTTCCTTTCTTTCTCCCTGCGACTCTTGCACCCGACTATTATTCCCACTTATGAAGAAACAGGTATTAAGGCGGCGGATGGAGATTGCATCACCTTTCAAGTATTCCTGAGACTTCTCACAAGTCTGTGTTACAATTCTGTCTGCAGGTTTATTTTCACTGTTCCAGTGCGTGTATATATATATATATTTTTCTGAGAAATGATTCCTGTGATGTAATGAAAAGCCGGTGTTTAATATTTGATGCATCTCCCCTCGTAGACGGGTCCCCGGAGACCCCTCCGTAGCTCTTGAGCCTCGATCTGCCTTTACTTCCAGTGCATCATCAGACAACACAAGAAACCACTAAGGCTCTTAATAGTGAAACACCTTGAATTTCGAGAATACTCATAACCATATTATTGAAGTAGACGAAATGTAACCTGTTTACGAAGCTAGTCATTGCCATTATTTCCTGGTGTACCAAAGTAAGTAACATACAAAAATAATTGCAATAAAAGGCCATGTTCTGCCTCTATTCTCCTAATCCCTTGCAGATTATAGTTTAAAAAGATATGATCAAGTAGCACATGCCATATAATAATTACCTGTGAGGAGTCATGTGGGCGGTCCCAGGCTCCAGAGTAGTCACGTGGTCTTGACTTGATCTCACAGGCCAACATACACCTTCACAAGCCAGCTCTGGTGGCTTCTGGTGCTAGTACAGACAAACCCAAGGACGTAACTACAGTTGGCTTGCATTGACCTATCCAGGACAGCATGACTTCTCAGGAGATAGGACCGCCCACATGACTCTTCAATGGTAGCTGCTTACAAAATGCAGCACCTAATAACTTCATTTCGTAAGGAGTAGTCTAGGCAGGGGCATTTTAAGGGGTTGTCCACTAGTGGACATCCCCTTTTCAATGTCCTTAAATGAGTTGTCCAGGCTTGGGGGTCGCATTCGTTGTGACCGCAGACTTGTGAATCCTCACAGAGTGCACACTGTTCGCTGTTAGGATTCTTCTGTGCTGGCACCCAGAGCTGGCGAACGTGTGAAAGCAAATATATGATTTGGATACATGCGGTCACATGCCAACTTGACGTCGGAATGTCATGTCTAGTCGGAATGTGGCCAGAAGTAGGCACATCGGTCATGCGGGCTGTGAGGATTCATTTTTAATGTGCCTTGTAAAATAAAAAATAAAAAGTATACTTAATTCCCCAGGCTGGTGCCGCTCCTTTGCTTTGATCTCGTGATCTCGTGAGTTCTGCAGCCAATATGTATTTTGGACCCTATATGGAAGAGGTGCGAAATACAGTCCACTCTATTGTGTATTTCCAAATCCCAAATGCCAGGCTACTTTTTGAGACCGCTCTTAATTTCCAGGCCGCTGGTTGGCTTTTATTGACCCCAACATGTTGGTTTGAAGATCCAATCACTGTGGTCAATAGCCCAGACGTTGCCAATGATACGTGCCGTCAATCAATAGTGTTTGCCGCAAGTGGATCGTGGTTGCACATTACGAAGGACTTATCGGTCAGAAAATATTGCAGCCGGGAGCCATTACAACCCAAAGGAACTGCTGTCCACAATTATAATTGTCCTGTGTCCATCGATCGGCGGGCTGCTTTGCCGTACGCAGACAGGAACCTAAGCACTAACCAAATTGCAATCTCTTGAACTTCTGTAGAACTCTCGTAAAATCGAGTCTGCTTGAAGTCCGTATAATCAGTTCACACACAGATTTTTTTCTCTTTTTTTTTTTCATCTGCAAAATACTATGAGAGTAACAGCCAGCGCTGGTTTTATAATGGATTCTATAGATCGGCTTAGAGTTAGAGACGTGCTTCCTAATATTTTAAACCTCTTCCCGAGTGTTCCAGTGGTTTCACACAGCTCTTTCGCATAGAAGGATCAAATACAGAGCTGCGGAGATGGGAGTGAAGAGAACTGGCAATACAATTATTAAAGGAGTATTCGTCAAGGCTGAAAACGAAGATGTGTGGTGTTTAGGTAAAATATAGTAAAGCATACTAAATTGCTTGTATGTGAAAGAGGGATAGAAATGACGGGGCTGAGTAAGACTCCAAATATTGGTCGAACTATATTTTTTTTCAATGATAGTGAACTAACTTGTGATTTCCGACCAAAAATTGAGCAGGTTTGATCTTTTAGATTTTGTCGGTAATCATTAGATATGAATGTGAGGTTGGAATCTTGAACACCGGCCATCAAAGTTGCCGTGTAGTTGTAGACCAAAGAAATCTTCCTTGGGACCATTATTTATTACACTATTTATTTTACTAAGGCCTCATTCAGACGTCTGATGTTCTTACATATGAGAAAAACGAACCTTTTATTTTGATCCGACTTTGAACAGAGTGTGGTCCGAGTGTGATCGATTTTTCTCCTACGGGGAGAAAAAAAGTTTCTCCACCTTCTCGTTTCGGACAGTCTGTGACGATCAGACCATACTCAAATGTAATCCAATTTTTTCATTGTTCCATAGACTGATATTGTTGATTTTGATCCAAAGCTCAGATCAAAATTGGTCATGTCACCGCAATTTTCCATAGAGTCCCCGGTCTGCGAAAAATCACAGACATGTGAATGTCCCCATAGACTACAACACACTTTACCTTACTCCATCAAATTTAAAACCAGCATGGAAAACAGCATGGAATACATGGATATGTACAACAGCCGTTTCGCACCAGCCAGGTGCTTTTTCCCTAGACCAGGATGAAGCGATTGAACCCAAAAAGAAGCACCTAGCGCGAAACGGCTGTTGTCTACATGTATCAATCTATTACATTTGATTTTTATATTTGATGGAATAAAGAATTAATTAGGTGAAAAGTGTTTCATAAACTGGTTAACTCCTTTAAAAAAAATTTAGTTAATCTCTAAAATGATGACGATACAGTTGAAAAAAAAGCAAAAAAAACTATTGATCAAAGATCAAACTTCGCATAAGAAATATGAACATAGCTATAGACCTACATGACAATGGTAAGCAGAAAAGGTTTGAATTATGCCTATCTTTATAGTAAACAAGGGCGAGAATGAAACGAGAAACTTTGCTATTTTTCTAGAACGGAAACCTTTTAAAAGGCAACACAGCGGAACAATGAAATGTGGCAAAGAGTGAAGTTCATACAGGGATTCCGCGTATTGTACGTCCTTCCGATGAATAGAGCCGTTCTGTAGGTTCGTTCACACCTGTTGTTAAGTTGTTGGCGTTTGCTGTGTAAAGATGAACAGCAGATGCGTTCCATTGTCTTCGACTTTGTGTTTGGATTTCAGGCACTTTGCACTCGCCTCTTTATATCCAGAGGTTTCAAATGGTTTCACAGACAATTGCACATCATTATTGCCGCCTAAATAGGATCCATACTCATTTTGTCGACTTTGGAAAAATGAGGGACATTGAAAGCCGTGATGAAACGCGCGAGAGATGGAAGTTCATTAGCGTCCCTCGTATCTTTTTGTTTTTTTTGTGCTTTGGTGAATGTTTCAGAAGACTAATAAGGAAAAATGAGTGAGATCAGAAATCTATTATACAGTAATAGAGTGTAACAATGTACTTCTCATTGTCTACAGTCTAAATTGCTAGAGCTGCAGAAAAGGTTCTCAATCTGTACTAAGGAGGTGGGGGTCTGATCTCTGGAGGGTTCTTGTACTATGTTAAAGGGGTATTCCATTTATAATAAGATGTCCCCTATCCATAGGATGAATGAGAAATGCTAGATTGGTAGAGGCCAAACAGCTCAGGCCCCATCTAGTTGCCAGAACAGGCGACTTGTTAAAGGGATTATGCGAGAGATTGGTTGTTTTTTTTGCATGGGGCTAAAAAATTACATTATCTGCTTGTTCTGCCAAGCGATGAAGTCTGCCGGTTCAGCCGATGACTCGCCTGCTTGCTTTGACTTCACGTCAACAGAGCAGCTCTTTCTCTTCCGCTCTGCTCTGTCGACAGGGCGTCTGTTGTGAATTCTGCTCTTGGGCTCCCTCCGGTGGTTATGAGTGGTAGTGCTGCGGTAGTTGGATCGCAGCATTTATCAGGTGTATCTATTTTTTGCAATTTGGGCTGGGCTATATAGCCTTGCTTGTTCCTTTAGTCAGTGCCAGTTGTCCATTGTTTTTGGAGGATTCACATCCCTTCTGGTCTCTCCTGTTCGCTGTGCTTTTCTTCAAAGATAAGTCCTGGCTTTGTTTTTGCTGTCCACCTGCTGTGGACCTTATGGTTCTGTGCATTTTTCATGTTTTGTCTTGTCCAGCTTTGTTGTGAAGGATTTTTTGCAGCCTAGCTGTGTCTCTGGAGATGCAGATATACCCTCCATGTCTTTAGTCAGATGTGGTGTTTTGTATTTTCTGTGGCTATGGTGGATATTTTCTAGTGTTTTAATACTGACCACATAGTACTCTGTTCTATCCTTTCTTTTTAGCTAGTATGGCCTCCTATGCTAAATCCTGATTTCATGTCTGTGTATGTTATTTCCCTCTCCTCTCACAGTCAATATTTGTGGGGGGCTGTCTATCCTTTGGGGATTTTCTCTGAGGCAAGATAGGTTTCCTGTTTCTGTCTTTAGGGGTAGTTAATTCTTAGGCTTTGTCGAGGGGTCTAGGGAGCGTTAGGTACCCCCCACTGCTACTTCTAGTTGCGCTGTTAAGTTCAGGGTTTGCGGTCAGTACAGGGACCACCTTCTCCGGAGTACGTCTCATGCTGCTCCAAGGCCACCAGATCATAACAGGCGTCACTGCTGACGTCATGTTGATTGACAGCCGGTTCGATGCAGTTAGGCAATGAGGAACCAGTCGTCAATCTTATATCAGCAGTGACGCCCAGTTGACTGAGCAGAGTGGTAGAGAAGTTGCTCTATCAATGTGACATCAATGGAAGCAGGAGAATTGCCACCAGAAGTCTATGTCCACTCTGTTCCAGCGGACATCTTCGTAGTAGAGAACAGGCAAGTAGTTGGAAACTACCTGCTGGTAAGTTCTTAACTCCATGCAAAAAAAAAATCAGCAAAGTACCAGATAACCCCTTTAAGCTTTGGTCACACGGGTGTGCTGCCCCAGTAGGACTGCCAAGGATAGCCACACAAAGCTCTTGACAATTTCCAACAGTTCCATAGACTATAAGTTTAGCTTCAGCATACGCACACAACCATTGGGCTACTCAGAATTGGGACACAGATTCCTTATTCTGATATTCAGTAGGGATCTCAATGATCTAAATTTAATCTAACTGAAATCAAAAGGCTTAAAGGAGTTTTTCCATTTTTTATCTAGTCCTGTTACTTATGAGCACTGCTACATGTACAGTACACATTCAAAAACACAAGATAAAAACATAAAGAGCAAATACTCTTCAGTAAATACATAAACAGCAATAGTGCATGAAAATAACATAAGGTGATTAGTTAACATAATTTTGATTTAAAAAAAAAATGCAAAAGCCATCCCACTATGTCACGGTGACCCTACTCGGAACAGTCCCAACCTCTAATATTAAAACCTTGCCCTTTGACAAGTGACTTGCATGTGGATAAGGGCAAAGAAGGACTGAAACCCGGCTAGTGGACACACAACCATGGGGAACTACTTGAATATAATGTCCACCTAAAAAAAAGGGCAGGCCATTGGAGTGTCAAATGACTTTGTTCAAACGTGATTGTGAAGGAAGTGGGAGAAGAGTCAGGTTTGTAAATCCGTATTGTGATTTGTGGATCCATAGTTTTCAGCTCTGTATAGAGGTCTTAAGGTACCTTCACACATAACGATTTCGTTAACGATATCGTTGCAACATCACACTTTTTGTGACGTAGCAACGATCCCGCTAACGATCTCGTTATGTGTGACAGCGACCAACGATCAGGCCCCTGCTGGGAGATCGTTGGTCGCTGGGGAATGATCAGGACCTTTTTTGGTCGCTGATCACCCGCTGTCATCGCTGGATCGGCGTGTGTGACGCCGATCCAGCGATATGTTCACTTGTAACCAGGGTAAATATCGGGTTACTAAGCGCAGGGCCATGCTTAGTAACCCGATATTTCCCCTAGTTACCATTGTAAAAGTTAAAGAAAAAAAACAGTAACCCGATGTTTACCCTGGTTACCTGGGGACTTCGGCATCGTTGAAGACAGTTTCAATGATGCCGAAGTCGTTCCCCTGATCGTTGGTCGCTGGAGAGAGCTGTCTGTGTGACAGCTCCCCAGCGACCACACAACGACTTACCAACGATCACGGCCAGGTCGTATCGCTGGTCGTGATCGTTGGAAAGTCGTTTAGTGTAACGGTACCTTAACCTGTCATTGTAATCCTTCCCCTGATGATAAGAAAACTTCTTAGAACACTTCCTGAAAGGACAGGAAGTATGAGTCTAAAAAGCATCCTAGTGGCCAGTATGAAAAATTGAAATATTACTATTTTTTATTTTTAGACACATTGTAAAGTGAAAAAAAGAAAAAAACATTCTTAAAAATACATGTAACGTAAAACTATGATTTAACCCCTCTGTGACCTTAGATGTACTACCCCGTCGAGGTGCCCTGGGCTTATCTGACCCTGGACGGGATAGTACGTCCAGCGCGATCGGCGGCGCTCACGGGGGGAGCGCTGCCGATCGCGGCCGGGTGTCAGCTGCTTATCGCAGCTGACATCCGGCACTATGTGCCAGGAGCGGTCACGGACCGCCCCAGGAACATTAACCCCTGGCACACCGCGATCAAACATGATCGCGATGTGCCGGCGGTGCAGGGAAGCACCGCGCAGGGAGGGGGCTCCCTGCGGGCTTCCCTGAGCCCCCCGCAGCAACACAATGTGATCGCGTTGCTGCGAGGGTCTCCTCACCTCCCTCCCTGCTCGAGCCCCGGATCCAAGATGGCCGCGGATCCGGGTCCTGCAGGGAGGGAGGTGGCTTCACAGAGCCTGCTCAGAGCAGGCACTGTGAAGGCTGCAGCGCTGCTAGTCAGATCAGTGATCTGACAGAGTGCTGTGCAAACTGTCAGATCACTGATCTGTGATGTCCCCACCTGGGACAAAGTAAAAAAGTTAAAAAAAAAATTTCCAAATGTGTAAAAAAAAATTAAAAAAAATATTCCAAAATAATGAAAAAAATATATATATTATTCCCATAAATACATTTCTTCATCTAAATAAAAAAAAAACCAATAAAAGTGCACATATTTAGTATCGCCGCGTCCGTAACGACCCGACCTATAAAACTGGCCTACTAGCTAACCCCTTCAGTAAATACTGTAAGAAAAAAAAAAAAAAACGAGGCAAAAAACAACGCTTTATTATCATACCGCTGAACAAAAAGTGGAATAACACGCGATCAAAAGGACAGATATAAATAACCATGGTACCGCTGAAAACGTCATATTGTCCCGCAAAAAACGAGCCGCCACACAGCATCATCAGCAAAAAAATAAAAAAGTTATAGTCCTGAGAATAAAGCGATGCAAAAATAATTATTTTTTCTGTAAAATAGTTTTTATTGTATAAAAGCGCCAAACCATAAAAAAATGATATAAATGAGGTATCGCTGTAATCGTACTGACCCGAAGAATAAAATTGATTTATCAATTTTACCAAACGCGGAACGGTATAAACGCCTCCCCCAATAGAAATTCGTGAATAGCTGGTTTTTGGTCATTCTTCTTCACAAAAATCAGAATAAAAAGCGATCAAAAAATGTCACGTGCCCGAAAATGTTTTCAATAAAAACGTCAACTCGTCCCGCAAAAAACAAGACCTCACATGACTCTGTGGACCAAAATATGGAAAAATTATAGCTCTCAAAATGTGGTATTGCAAAAAATATTTTTTGCAATAAAAAGGGTCTTTCAGTGTGTGACGGCTGCCAATCATAAAAATCCGCTAAAAAACTCGCTATAAAAGTAAATCAAACCCCCCTTCATCACCCCCTTAGTTAGGGAAAAATAAAAAAAAATGTATTTATTTCCATTTTCCCATTAGGGCTAGGGTTAGGGCTAGGGTTAGGGCTAGGGCTAGGGTTAGGGCTAGGGTTAGGGCTAGGGTTAGGGTTAGGGCTAGGGTTAGGGTTAGGGCTAGGGCTAGGGTTAGGGCTAGGGTTAGGGCTAGGGCTAGGGTTAGGGTTAGGGCTAGAGTTAGGGCTAGGGTTAGGGCTAGGGTTAGGGCTAGGGTTAGGGCTAGGGCTAGGGTTAGGGTTAGGGCTAGGGTTAGGGTTGGGGCTACAGTTAGGGTTGGGGCTAAAGTTAGGGTTAGGGTTTAGATTGCATTTACAGTTGGGAATAGGGTTGGGATTAGGGTTAGGGGTGTGTCAGGGTTAGAGGTGTGGTTAGGGTTACCGTTGGAATTAGGGTTAGGGGTGTGTTTAGATTAGGGTTTCAGTTATAATTGGGGGGTTTCCACTGTTTCGGCACATCAGGGGCTCTCCAAACACGACATGGCGTCCGATCTCAATTCCAGCCAATTCTGCGTTGAAAAAGTAAAACAGTGCTCCTTCCCTTCCGAGCTCTCCTGTGTGCCCAAACAGAGGTTTACCCTCACATATGGGGTATCAGCGTACTCAGGACAAATTGGACAACAACTTTTGTGGACCAATTTCTCCTGTTACCCTTGGGAAAATACAAAACTGGGGGCTAAAAAATAATTTTTGTGGGAAAACAAAAAGATTTTTTATTTTCACGGCTCTGCGTTATAAACTGTAGTGAAATACTTGGGAGTTCAAAGCTCTCACAACACATCAAGATGAGTTCCTTAGGGGGTCTACTTTCCAAAATGGTGTCACTTGTGGGGGGTTTCTACTGTTTAGGTACATTAGGGGCTCTGCAAACGCAATGTGACGCCTGCAGACCAATCCATCTAAGTCTGCATTCCAAATGATGCTCCTTCCCTTCCGAGCCCTCCCATGCGCCCAAACGGTGGTTCCCCCCCACATATCGGGTATCAGCGTACTCAGGACAAATTGGACAACAACATTTAGGGTCCAATTTCTCCTGCTAACCTTGGAAAAATACAAAACTGGGGGCTAAAATATAATTTTTGTGGAAAAAAAATATTTTTTATTTGCACGGCTCTGCGTTATAAACTGTAGTGAAATACTTGGGGGTTCAAAGCTCTCACAACACATCAAGATGAGTTCCTTAGGGGGTCTACTTTCCAAAATGGTGTCACTTGTGGGGGGTTTCTACTGTTTAGGTACATTAGGGGCTCTGCAAACGCAATGTGACGCCTGCAGACCATTCCATCTAAGTCTGCATTCCAAATGGCGCTCCTTCCCTTCCGAGCCCTCCCATGCGCCCAAATGGTGGTTTTCCCCCCACATATGGGGTATCAGCGTACTCAGGACAAATTGGACAACAACTTTTGGGGTCCAATTTCTCCTGTTACCCTAGGGAAAATACAAAACTGGGGGCTAAAAAATAATTTTTGTGGGAAAAAAATTTTGTTTTATTTTTATGGCTCTGCATTATAAACTTCTGTGAAGCCCTTGGTGGGTCAAAGTGCTCACCACACATCCAGATAAGTTCCTTAGGGGGTCTACTTTCCAAAATGGTGTCACTTGTGGGGGGTTTCAATGTTTAGGCACATCAGTGGCTCTCCAAACGCAACATGGCGTCCCATCTCAATTCCTGTCAATTTTGCATTAAAAAGTCAAACGCCGCTCCTTCCCTTCCGAGCTCTCCCATGCGCCCAAACAGTGGTTTACTGCCACATATGGGGTATCAGCATACTCAGGACAAATTGGACAACAACTTTTGAGGTCCAATTTCTTCTCTTACCCTTGGAAAAATAAAAAATTGGGGGCAAAAATATAATTTTTGTGAAAAAATATGATTTTTTATTTTTACGGTTCTGCATTATAAACTTCTGTGAAGCACTTGGTGGGTCAAAGTGCTCACCACACCTCTAGATAAGTTCCTTAGGGGGTCTACTTTCCAAAATGGTGTCACTTGTGGGGGGTTTCAATGTTTAGGCACATCAGTGGCTCTCCAAACGCAACATGGCGTCCCATCTCAATTTCTGTCAATTTTGCATTGAAAAGTCAAACGGCGCTCCTTCCCTTCCGAGCTCTCCCATGCGCCCAAACAGTGGTTTACTGCCACATATGGCATATCAGCGTACTCAGGACAAATTGGACAACAACTTTTGAGGTCCAATTTCTTCTCTTACCCTTGGAAAAATAAAAAATTGGGGCAAAAATATAATTTTTGTGAAAAAATATGATTTTTTATTTTTACGGTTCTGCATTATAAACTTCTGTGAAGCACTTGGTGGGTCAAAGTGCTCACCACACATCCAGATAAGTTCCTTAGGGGGTCTACTTTCCAAAATGGTGTCACTTGTGGGGGGTTTCAATGTTTAGGCACATCAGTGGCTCTCCAAACGCAACATGGCGTCCCATCTCAATTCCTGTCAATTTTGCATTGAAAAGTCAAACGGCGCTCCTTCCCTTCCGAGCTCTCCCATGCGCCCAAACAGTGGTTTACTGCCACATATGGGGTATCAGCGTACTCAGGACAAATTGGACAACAACTTTTGGGGTCCATTTTCTCCTGTTACCCTTGGTAAAATAAAACAAATTGGAGCTGAAGTAAATTTTTTGTGTAAAAAAGTTAAATGTTCATTTTTATTTAAACATTCCAAAAATTCCTATTAAACACCTGAAGGGTTAATAAACTTCTTGAATGTGGTTTTGAGCACCTTGAGGGGTGCAGTTTTTAGAATGGTGTCACACTTGGGCATTTTCTATCATATAGACCCCTCAAAATGACTTCAAATGAGACGTGGTCCCTAAAAAAAAATGGTGTTGTAAAAATGAGAAATTGCTGGTCAACTTTTAACCCTTATAACTCCCTAACAAAAAAAAAATTTGGTTCCAAAATTATGCTGATGTAAAGGAGACATGTGGGAAATGTTACTTATTAAGTATTTTGTGTGACATATCTCTGTGATTTAATTGCATAAAAATTCAAAGTTTGAAAATTGCGAAATTTTCAAAATTTTCGCCAAATTTCCATTTTTTTCACAAATAAACGCAGGTACTATCAAAGAAATTTTATCACTATCATGAAGTACAATATGTCATGAGAAAACAGTGTCAGAATCACCAGGATCCGTTGAAGCGTTCCAGAGTTATAACCTCATAAAGGGACAGTGGTCAGAATTGTAAAAATTGGCCTGGTCATTGACGTGCAAACCACCCTTGGGGGTAAAGGGGTTAAACAATAGGTCATTTTTATGACATTTTCTTCTATATAAAGCCATGGTTAAGCAGGGATTTCAATGTATAGCATACATATTGTTCGGAATATTTTCCCACACAACTATACAACTATATATGACATTTTTCAGTTTTTCTTGCTTTACAACTCGCAGACTTCGGACGTTAGTAATAGGTTGTCTTTAAATTCCTTGTCCTGGTGGCAACATCACCATACTATTTTGTAATCACCAAACCAACATAACCAGAGCTACAATTCTATCAAAGACTTTGTCTACTGAATACTTGTAACCCCCAAGGCTAATCAACAAAAACAGGGGTGGGTGGCCAAGATTCTCCAGCTTTTGGTCCCAAATCCAACCTGGAAATAAGCTCCTAGATTAAAATGTCCTAACCAAACGAGGAAAACTGTTTGTCTGATTGATAAGTTGATTTTGGAAACAAAGAAGAAAAGATGGAAGGCTCATCAAATAGGAATGGCATAGTGCCGTAATCCATCAGTGTTTACTGGCCCCCTCTTCCTGGCCTTAACCCTCATGTGATCCAGCCATGAAGGTCCACTTGATATTAATGAATCCCTTCAAGCCCTGTAATTTCCAAATTTTTCAACTCAAGCATTTAAAACTGATTTTTAAGGTGCCCATACACAGTAGACAAAACTCATCTTAACCCACCAATTTCTAAGGGTTTGTCCCATATTCTTGTGTGTGTAAGGACTGGAGACCTCCCTGACAGATGCCAGGAGAAAAAAAGGATCCGGCATGTTGAATGTCCCTTTTTACCCCAAGTGAATGCTGCTGTCAGAGAAATCTGGCAGCTCCTTTCCATTAAATTAAACATGGAAGCTCCTCCGAGAAGAACTTGCATGTTCAAAATAGTGTTGGGAAAAATAACTATTTGCTGAGCTAATTTCCTACTTAAAAAAATAGGATAGCCCAGACTGTGTGGTTGATACTTTCACACTTTTCACTTGATCTGTTGAGCTGTTATTGACTTTCGAAAAGAAGAGAGGAAAGCAATGACTTGGTGAGAGATAAGTCTTGTTTTCCTGCTTCAACACAACAGCCAAAATTTTGTCCCAGGATATAGTGTGTGTCTGCTAAACTTGACAAAATAGATGTCACGACGAGCAAAGACTAAAATTCATCACTTACTGTTTCTGCTTGATAGAACTGTGGACAGTTCACGTTGACACTTCTGATACTTTGTCGTTCACCTCAGTGGATTGGTTCCTGTGGGAGATCCAAGCAAATTTTTTGCGTGCAACGTTATATTATTGATGTGAAATTGGAAAGGTTGCGATGTAGTTTTGTCCATGTCGTACACTGTTACCCAAAGGAAAAATTCAACTACTATATGACAAGGAGTAATTTAAATACATTTAGGCAATTTTATCCATGCTAAATAGGAGTACAGTTTGATCTAGCATGTTTATGTTTTCAATGCAGAGAGAGGAATAAACTATTGTTGGACACCTCGGCCCGCGGATAATCTCCCCTGAGAATGAAAGGATTGGGAGATAAAATTGAACATGTCCCGATCCTTCTTTTGGAAATTGGGAAGCCCCATACATGTAAGATAACTGGCCTGTCTGTATGAAAAGAGTACATTATGGTAAGTAGTTGTGCACCAAAAACAGTTATGGGGAAAGGTATAAATTCCTGAGAAAGCGAATGTGAAACGCGCGTCGGGGCTGTCCCCTGACAATCTGCACTTGCACTTTATGACGGGTAAGCTTTTTTAGCTGTTGTTTACATGCACATGCACTTTGCTGATACGTTAGTTGTCATTCAGGTTATGAACATATGGGGATTGAGGGATAGGAGAGTGATGGCATTTGTACCTTGAACTATGTCTCCCTTTCCACATAACTGTTCTTGGTGCATAACCATTTACCATTATGTACTTTTATTGTTATTTCCAGGGTGAAACATATTCTCTTTATGTTCACCTCTTTTTAATACAAGTGATTATTATGTGTATACAAGGTGTTAATCAATAAAGTATTGCTAACGATCATACAGTGAAGTCAGCACTCCATTTTTTTTTAAATGTTTTAATTTTGCAATCGAAAATTAGTTTCTTTTATTTTACATCATATTTGAATCATTGCTAGGGGATCAGGCTATTTTTTCTATGAACAAATTAATCACAATTTTTCCTCTGAATTTATATCAAAAGGGTCCATACATACTAGAAAAACCTCTGCAGAACCCACAAATTTCAGAGGAATCGTCAGACATACTTTTGTGTCTCCCAACTTTTCCTGCTGGAAAAAGTAAGGGAAAAAAAGGATTGGGCATGCTGGATATCAGCATGCCTGATCCTTAATACTCACAGTATCCAGAGATGTCTGGCAACAGATTCCATTTCAACTTAACAGTCAAACTCAACTGAGCCCAACATGCATATTTGTGGTAGCGATTGGAGAAAAAATTTATTTTGTGTGAATAGTCACCTTAAGACCATGGGAAAAGGACGAGTGTGGAATATATTTTATTTTAATATATTGGTACAGAATGGCAGCATTTTGTTATAATGGATGATGAAAAGTTAGCTAATTGTAGCTAAAAATGAAAAATACTCTATTTCCGAGTAACGATCTTTTACTTGGGTTTTATAAAGTGGCTAATGCGTCTCATGAAAACCAGGATCAAGAGATATTTCAATCCAATAAACACATTACAGTCCCATAAAAGTGATATCTGCTGGCAATAACATCCCGGCATTTACTCTGGAATAGATGCCGGAGCGTAGCCCCCGAGATCATGAAGAGACCCCGGTCTCCGGTATATAACCGTGTGTAAGACAACACAACTTAACACATCACATTTACTTCATGAGCAGGTGCCTCGTCTCCACTGTATTCTGAGTAATTAGACTTTGATTTCCATTAAACTTAAGATTACATTTAGAGAAAAATGCAAAAGGATAAAAAGCCTCTTTATTATAGACAGGCTGGAAAGAGCAGAATGCATAATATGTCAATTCTGATAAAGAAATATGGCCAGACAGCAACACCAGACTCTGAAAAGCTTATTCCCAGCGCCAGGGAACTCACAATAGCTACTAACTGCACTATCCAAAATCACTATTTAATTGGCAAATAAACAAGAGCCATCATGTAGGGAGAAGCACAAATGCTGGAAGACGATTATAATTGCAGCTTACAATGTAGGAATGTTCTTATGTGGCGGTACTGCAGGACTTGTCTGTATTACAGAAAACTTCAGAGGTTTCTCATAGTGGAAGTGCATGTACATGTAGGAGATCTGCACAATTATACCCACACAGAACTAACTTCCTTCCTTCCATTCCTCCCATGCTTTCTTCTTCCTTTTCTGCTTCCCTCTTTTCTTCCTTCCTCTTTCTCTGTTTTCCTCTCTTCGTAACCTCATTACTTCCTTCCTCCCTCCCACTCTAACTCATTCACTTTCTTTCTTCTTAACTCCTCCCCTACTGCCTTCCATGTTTCTTCCTCCTTCCCTCCCCTCCACGCTGCCTTCCTTTCTTTCTTTCTTTCTTTCTTTCTTTCTTTCTTTCTTTCTTTCTTTCTTTCTTTCTTTCTTTCTTTCTTTCTTTCTTTCTTTCATTCTTTCTCCCATGTTTCCTTCTTTCCTTTCTCCTCCCGTTCACTCCTTCCTTGCTTACATATTACCTTCTTTTTTCCATCCCCTTTTATTTCTTTGTTCACTTCACCCTTCCTCAATCCCATGTTTCATTCTTTATTTCCTCCTTTTTTTTATTTCCTTTCTTCAATTCCCACCTTATTTCATTTATTTCTTCCTCCCTCCCTCCCACCCTTCTTTATTCACAACCTTTTTTTTTTCCTTCCTTCCGTCCTTACCTTTCTTTCTTTCTCTCTTTCTTTCTTTCTTTCTTCTTTCTTTCTTTCTTTCTTGTTTCTTTCTTTCTCTTTCTTTCTTTCTTTCTTTCTTTCTTTCTTTCTTTCTCTCTTTCTTTCTTTCTTTTTTCTTTCTTCCTTTCTTTCTTTCTTCCTTCATTCCTTCCTTCCTTTCTTCCTTCCTTTCTTCTTTCTTTCTTTCTTTCTTCTCCTTTCCTTTCCTTTCTTGTTCTATTCCCCACACCTACCCTCATTCCATCCTTTCTTCTTTATTTCTTCCGTCAATCACTTCATTAGTATCTTCCTTCCCCCTCTCTACAGCCTTCCTTCTTTCCTTCTCTCATCCCTTCCTACCTTATTATAACTTTCTTTTCTTTCCTCTTACCTTCCTTCTCCCATTCCGCCTCACCTTTCTCCTTTCATCCTTTCCACCCTTGCTCCATTTCTTCTTCCATCTTTCTTCCTTCTTTTTCCTCATGGTAACAGAATGAGTCTTAATAAATTTGGCAAACCTTGGTGCATCAGTAGTGTTGACTAAACTGATACTGATGACATAATGAGACTTCATTGCCCCGCATGTAATGAGACTTCATTGCCCCGCATGTAATGAGACTTCATTGCCCCGCATGCAATGAGACTTCATTGCCCCGCATGCAATGAGACTTCATTGCCCCGCATGTAATGAGACTTCATTGCCCCGCATGTAATGAGACTTCATTGCCCCGCATGTAATGAGACTTCATTGCCCCGCATGTAATGAGACTTCATTGCCCTGCATGCAATGAGACTTCATTGCCCCGCATGTAATGAGACTTTATTGCCCCGCATGTAATGAGACTACATTGCCCCGCATGTAATGAGACTTCATTGCCCCGCATGTAATGAGACTTCATTGCCCCGCATGTAATGAGACTTCATTGCCCCGCATGTAATGAGACTTCATTGCCCCTCATGCAATGAGACTTCATTGCCCCGCATGTAATGAGACTTCATTGCCCCGCATGTAATGAGACTTCATTGCCCCGCATGTAATGAGACTTCATTGCCCCGCATGTAATGAGACTTCATTGCCCCACATGTAATGAGACTTCATTGCCCCGCATGTAATGAGACTTCATTGCCCCGCATGTAATGAGACTTCATTGCCCTGCATGCAATGAGACTTCATTGCCCCGCATGTAATGAGACTTCATTGCCCCGCATGTAATGAGACTACATTGCCCCGCATGTAATGAGACTTCATTGCCCCACATGTAATGAGACTTCATTGCCCCGCATGTAATGAGACTTCATTGCCCCGCATGTAATGAGACTTCATTGCCCTGCATGCAATGAGACTTCATTGCCCCGCATGTAATGAGACTTCATTGCCCCGCATGTAATGAGACTTCATTGCCCCGCATGTAATGAGACTTCATTGCCCCGCATGTAATGAGACTTCATTGCCCCGCATGTAATGAGACTACATTGCCCCGCATGTAATGAGACTTCATTGCCCCGCATGTAATAAGACTTCATTGCCCCCCACGTGATGCACTGACCACCATGTGATTCTCTAGCAGCCAGAGTGGAAATCCCAATTATTGCAAATACTTTGGCTACGAGTCAAAATTAGTTCCATTTTTAAAGTTGGCAAGTAAGTAATGCTTTAAAGTGAATGAGCGAAAGCCAATCATAGTCTTAATTATTCATTGAAGGAGATGAGTGGGATATGACTTCCTGAATTATTTCTAAAGATGCTGTATTAGATCTTGTCAAACCATTTCCCTTCCGTCGATATGACAGCTAAGAGACAACAGGGAATTCACTTTTTTTTTCTAACACGATTTCATTGCCTGAGTTATAGACAGTAAGGTTTTGTCTTCAAAATACGACTAACTGCTACCCCTGAGGTTATCTGTGACTGACAGGTATGGAGAAATATGGTAGGACTCATTAGCTGGCATGGATTAGTATTTTACTGTCCGGGGCTTCCACATATATAGAGCTTGATATAGTGCGAATAATCTTATTTTTGATACTTGAAACCAATAACTTTTACTTTTCAGTTTTTAATATTGGCCAAAGGTAGGTTATATTCTAAGTTGTAGGATCTTCTCGAAGTAGTTTTCCTCTCTTTACCTAATTTATAGAAAGAATAATTGATGTAACCTAAGCACAAACTAACCATCTCGTAAAACTCTTCTAGTGGCAAAAAAAGTTATTTTACTAGATTTTGTATGTACTCAGGGAAATTTCTACCATTGATGAATTGGGATTGGAAACTAGCACCTTTTGTATCAAGATATCCATATACAAAAATTTCATAGAAAATCAAAGTCATTGTTTCACGAAGATAATCTTTCTTTTCTTACCCCCCTTTATGGAAATCAACGACCCGGTCCCTTAGCTCGAAATCTTCCTCTTAAGAGCTCATTCAGATGATCAATTTTCTCTTACGAGTGCTATCCATGGTTTTCACGGAAAACACTCATACATGTAATATTCTACAGCGCCGTTCACAAGTTCATATTTTTCTCAGTCCTCGTAAAATTGTGGAGACATGTCCCAATTGATCCGAGGGTTGGATCAAAATCATCAATGCAAGTCAATGGGTCTGTGAAAAGTCGGAGTGCACTCGGATCACATCCAAGTGTGGTCTGATTTTTACGGACTGTCAGAATGGAGAAAGTAGAGAAACTGTTTTTTAATCTCTCCATGTGCAAGAAAAGCAGATGACAATCAAACCACACTCTGATCAAAATTTGATCAAAGTCTAATCCGTTTATCTCGCACGTGGAAAAATTGGACATCTGAATGAGCCTCAACGTAGAGGGATATATATTGGACTAATCAATTCTACTAATCAATACTACTTTCCCCTAAAGTAGCCTAGGAAATGTTTGGCTGTCCTGATTTTTCCCCTCTAATGATAACTTTATGATAAAGATTGCCTCAAAGAGTTTGTTCACACAGAGATTTTGGAGGCAGATAATTCTGTGAGCTTTTTAACTATGTCTTCAAATTTGACGTAGTTTTGAAGTTTTATTTTTCTTAGACTTTTTTTTTTCAGGATCCTTATGATTCAACAGTGCCAAATTTGGAATGAATTCCTTGAGGAACCCTAAGCATATGTGCATACAATGTCTTTTTCAAACATATGCCTTAAAATCATTTAGGCGCCCCATAAAGTAAACAAAATGCACAGCAATGTCAAAACGACATTGCTGTTCACATGTTCTGTCTTACATCTCTTCTTTTAACCACTTCCATTCCGGAAATCCTGGAATGGTTAAACAAAGTGAAATGCTCGTTCTTCGGATAGTTTCTGCTCAGAAGGGACCTTCTCGTTATACTTAACAGTATAGAGTGAAAGTCACCGGCAATGCAGCTGCCAGAAGAACGATGGCATTGCCACCAGTGAAGCCGCCCAGGAAGATGACCGGTGTTTTCCTGAAGTGACTACACCTGGAAAATTCGGCAGGTGTGACACGTGCACATGGCCTAAGGGCGCAGGCAGACAGCTGTAAAAATCAGACCCAGATCGTAATGCAGTCCAAGGACTGACTCTCCTCTCCCAAACGTGACGGCTGCATAAAATTGACAGTTGCACCAAAAACTCCTAAAAAAATGACCTATTGAAATCAATAAGAAGAGTATTCAAAGAGTATTTGAAGACGTTTTTGATGTAGATTTTAAATCACATCTGCTGTAAAATCCGCAAGAAAGAACTTAAGGGTATACTCACACAAAGCTCTTTGACATGGATTTTTATGGCACAAAAATCCAAATTAAAAATCTACATTAAAAAATTGCTTTAAAAAAAAATCACCCGGAATAGAATCCACTCTAAAATCCATGTACAAAAACTCAGTGTGGATTAAACCAACACATAGAGTTTATTGCTATAAAATCCACATGAAAAATTGATTAAAATACTCTTTGAATAAGCTTATTTTTCATTTCAATGGGTAAACACTTCTGACGAGCCAACATGCTCGGTGATGCTTGAATATCACTCGAGTATCTGGGTGCTCAGATGTGCTTGGCACTCAATGGGCATTGTCTGGTGCTTGAATATAATGCTCGAACTCCCACCCCGCATGGTTGGTGCCTGTTACAAAGCCAATAAAGCTGAATGCGGCCTCAAGACATGGCTTAGGGCTTTGCAGTCTGTTGCTAAATATATAGCTGCTGCACTTGATTTTGTGTAAAATTATGGTGGTTTGAAATAATAATACAAAAAAAACCCTTGGCCTGCTCCAGGTGACCACTTTTTTTGTGCCAAAAATTGACTATTGTCATCCATACAGTTTACCATACTTTGTGCAAAATTACGGTGGTATACTGTGTGTGACATGACCACACGCTATAACTCCACACTGCACCTGCTGGCAAGGCTTTGTGAGCAGCACAGATCAGTTATAGAATACCAGTTCCAACGTGCCTGTCGGTATTCTGGTCAGCCTCCACGCATAGCAACTGAATAGTGAACACGGATGTCTGACAGTTGTGCAGTTCTCCAAGACTTTGAGGACTCCACAAAGATGATGAGCAGCGATGAGGCCATAATCAGCTTAACGATCCCACTTCTGTGCCTATTTAACAATCGCTGCTCTCAATTAAACATGAAGCTTTGCATGCAGACCAGGCGAAGATGGAGGAAGACATGAGACAGGGAGATACTATCTAGCCAAGCTTCATCTCATCTACTGACAGATGACAGCGGTACCTAAAGTGTTTTTAATTTTCAATTTTTGAATGCGGACCTCCAGTTATTGCCTTCAAGGGTCTATGGATGAGCCTGATTATATTTTTTTTCCATTTTATACACTTTGTGCAGAGCCTTTATGAGTGTAGGAGTACCACAACTACACTTTGTTCACAATATTTGAAGGATGTACTACAATTAATGCCTTCAAGGGTGTATGGATGATGCTGCTTGTAATTTTTGGCAGGCTTTGCACTTAGCGCAGAACTTTTATGAGTGTAGGAGTACCACAAATACACTTAGTTTACAATATTTGAATGAGGTACTGCAGTTGGTGCCTTCAAGGGTGTATGGATGACCCTGGCAGACTTTGCACTGTGTGCAGGACTTTGATGAGTGTAAGAATACCACAACTACACTTTGCTCACATTTTTTGAATGATGTACTACAGTTGGTGTCTTCAAGGGTGTATGGATTACCTTTCTTGTAATTTTTGGCAGCCTTTGCCAGTATTTGAATGATTTACTACACTTAGTGCATATCCTTTATGAGTGCAGGAGTACCACTACATGACAATTTGAGTAGAATGTGTATGAAGTCTTCCTTTATGTCTAATACAGCGTGTATCTGAGTGCCTCTTCTATCACATTGTTGGCAGTTCTTGTTTCCTTCATTAATTACACTGAAATTTTCATTTTTTTATGAAAATGTCAATTTTGGTTTTCTTAAATTATTATTTTTTAAAATCCCTTATAAATTTTGCCTTATATAAAAGCTATTAAACAGGAATGAATATTTCTTAACTTTTTTTTCCCTGTAAACTCCAATTTCTCACATGATCTGTGAGTCAGAGATGCTTCCTGAGGTCTTCCTCATGCTGTTCTCCTTCCATTCAACACTTTTTCCTTCCAGTTCAATATTTCTACTGCCCCCTTACCCCCCCGACTTCCTTGTAGGGTCTGAGGGAAAAATGCTCTGATTTCCCATTGACTCCTATTATATTTGTTACTCAAAACGAGCAACCGAGCATTAGGAATTGCTCAGTTCGAGTAATGAGCATTTTAGTGCTCGCTCATCCCTAGGAAACACGCTTATACTGTACATCATTCTAACTCTTGATGTGTTTTTGCTTGAAAAAAAATGTTTCCATCTAGACCACTCAATCAATTGAAACAGAAAAAAAGATTTAGACACAAAAACAGCATGAAAAACGCGCCCTTGGATTTTCCATTGTAAAAATCCATGTAAAACTTACTGTAAGATCTCTTTTTCCACTAAAGATTCTCAATTACGGTATGTCCTTTTTTAAAATTTGGTGTTAAAAACTAGATCCCCTAATAATGTGGGTCAATATTATAATTAGATTGCAAATTTTTTCCACTTATCCTTTGCAACTTAAAATTTGTTCTTCTTTTTATACTCCTGCTTGACATTAAGTGCTAGTACTTAGCTTACTGGCATCCAGTGAACCCAATTTCTTCTCCTTTTTTCCCACATTTTTTATAAGATTTTTAAGCATATTATTGCTGGGACCTGTTTATATTACATTGCAAGCTCTAAACAATTGTACAATTATGTTATATAGAAGTCCTATTTGACGGACACTTTTTCAAAACTGTTGTACTGCAACCAAAGTCTAATGGAAATGAACTAGGAATAATGCAATTGCAGTGAGTCTGAAGGCTGGAAAATATATGCATTTGTGTCAAAAGTCAAATAATCCCAGTCAATAGCTCACATTAGCTTTTCCTAGAAATGGAAGATTGATAACATTTACTTCTGGGATGCATGAAACATTAACTTTCTCTATACCATAAAACATTTTGATAGATATTGGAAGCCCAGTCAATCAAAAGTAAAACCTTTTGGTTCATGGAAAAGTTAGCAGACAGATCTTGTTGAGGGTGGAAGAAGATCACTATATACAGCGTCGGACCGGAGCGCCTTGGGCCCACCAGAGAAAATCATTCTTGGAGCCCAGTATGTAGCTACATAGAAATAGATACAAGACAATCAATTGTGCTGTAAAAAGCGCTAATATCAGGGTATAATATAAGGTAGTACATGTTTTAATTATGTAGCAAGGGTTGAGGTAGCCCCCTCATAGAATATAATGTCGCCCCCTCATAGAATATATTGTAGCCCCCTTATAAAATATAATGCAGTCCCCTCTCATAGAATATAATGCAGCACCCCACGAAATATAATAAAACCCCCTCAGGTATAACGCAGTCCCCACCATAGAATATAATGTAGCACCCTCATAGGGTATAATGCAGCCCCCCTCATAAAGTATAATGCAGCCCACCACAGAATATAATGCAGCCCCCCAATAAAGTATACTTTAGCCCTCTCATAGGGCATTATGCTGCCACCTCATATAGTATGATGTAGCCCCCCAGAATATAATGTAGTCCCCTGAGAGAATGCAGCCCCACTACAGAATATAATGGAGCCCCCCATAGAGTATACTGTAGCCCCCTCATATAGTAATATGTAGCCCCCGAATATAATGTAGTCCCCTGAGAGAATGATGCAGCCCCACCACAGAATATAATGCAGCCCCCATAGCGTATATTGTAGCCCCCTCATATAGTATGATGTAGCCCCCATAATATAATGTAGTCCCCTGAGAACTATGCAGTCCCCCACAGAATATAATGTAGCCCCCTCATAAAGTATAATTCAGCCCCTCTCCACCCCCATCATTGTCCTCATCACCACCTCCATCATTGCCTTCTCCCCCACCACCCCTGTCATTCTCCCCCACCACCCCATCACTGCCCATTCCACCACCTCCATCAATGCCTCCTCCCACACCATCATTGTCCATTTCATCACCTCCATCATTGCCTCCCCCCACCACCATCATTGCCCATTTCATCACCTCCATCATTGCCTCCCCCACCACCATCATTGCACATCACCTCCATCATTGCCTTCTCCCCCACCACCCCTGTCATTCTCCCCCACCACCCCATCACTGCCCATTCCACCACCTCCATCAATGCCTCCTCCCACACCATCATTGTCCATTTCATCACCTCCATCATTGCCTCCCCCCACCACCATCATTGCCCATTTCATCACCTCCATCATTGTCTCCCCCACTACCATCATTGCCCATCATCTACATGATTGCCTTCCCCACCACCATCATTGCTCATTTCATCACCTCCATCATTGCCTCCCATCACCACTATCATTGCCCATCACCTCCATCATTGCCCATCACCTCCATCATTGCCTCCCCACCATCATTGCTTATCACCTCCATCATTGCCTATCACCTCTGTCATTGCCTTCCCCACCATCATTGCCTATCACCTCCATCATTGCCTCCCCTCACCCTCATTGCCCATCACCTCCATCATTGCCTCCCTCACCATCATTGCCAATCACCTCCATCATTGTCTCCCCCACCATCATTGCCCATCACTTCCATCATTGCCTCCCCTCATCTCCATCATTGCCTCCCCCACCGTCATCATTACCCATTACCTCCATCATTGTCTCCCCCCACCATCATTGCCCACCACCTCCATCATTGTCTCCCCCCACCAATATCATTATCCTTCACCACCACACACACACACACACACACACACACAGCACAGCTCACCGCAGCAGCAGCTCATCTCACACACACGCGCACAGGCACACAGACACACAGCACAGCTCACCTCCCCACAGCAGCAGCACATCTTGCAGCCTCTTCCTCGCCGGCAGCTTTCTGTCTGATACAGCGCACTGGATGATGACATCATCTAGCTGGCCTGTCTCAGACAGGAAGCAGGATGCCGGGAGGTGAGCTGTGCTGTTTGTGTATGTGGTGCTTTACATGCGGGCAGTGTTACAGTAGCTGCACCCTGCGGCTAACGCTGCCCGCTATTAAAGAGAAATGGTGTTCACACCTCTCCACTTCCATAGGGGCATGGGGAAGCATGAATATTCATTTTGCTTTAGCAGCGCGTACAGGATCCTGTCTCCAGCTGCTGCTACGCTGGCACAGGGTGGGCACCCTTGACTCAGGAGCCCCATAGCCACTGGCTGGGGGCCCCTGGAGCAGTGGGGGCCCTAGGCAGCTGCTGGCCAGTATGCCAGCAGGTGTAAGTGCCTGGGTCCACCGGAGAATCCTCCGGTTCTCCGGTGGGCCTGTCCGAGCCTGACAATATAGCTTCGTTGTGGCTGGCTTTCATCCAATAACTAATTTATGCTGAGACTTTATGCTGTGAGAGAGGCAGAAAGAGCAGCTCTTTTCTAACTTCCTGGTTTCTGGTGACAGTACATTTTTATTACAGTTATGGATCCAGTTGTTGTGTCCACAACCCAGGATTTAAAGATTTTTTTTTATTTTTATTTTGCTCACCATCTTGGTTGGAGGTTTATGCAAATATAACACTTAAAGCGAACCTGTCAACAAGATTGGGCTCAGTAAACTACAGACACTGTCAGGTTGGCTCTGTTATACTGATTAAAATGATAGCTTGGTTAATTAAATCCGTCATTTGGTTGTTGATTAGTCTTTATTTGTAATTTTCACTTAATGATATTCTGGTGCTTCGGGGAGGGGCTGTGGACAGGGCTTTATGTGGTGCATATTCATATGTATGGGCTTATGACAGGTCACTGATCCCTCAGTGACCTGTCCCCTATTTTACATTCTTTAAAATGGCACCAGTGACAGCGCCTGCATTGCAGCATGATACAAGGGCTAATATGCGTATATTAATTTATGATTTAGTCGTATAGTAGGGTTGAGCGACTTTTCTTTTTATAGGATCGGGTCGGGTTTCACGAAACCCGACTTTTTCAAAAGTCGGGTCGAGTGAAATCGGCCAATCCTATAGAAAAGTCGGGGTCGGGGTCGGCCGAAACACGACTCCTTCAGGCCCTGGGATCCATATTTAAGTGTAAAATAAAGAATCAAAATAAAAAATATTGATATACTCACCGGCAGCCTTCCTTCCTAAGAATGAGCGCCTGAAGGACCTTCGATGACGTCGCGGCTTGTGATTGGTCGCGTGAGCGGTCACATGGGCGTCACACGACCAATCACAAGCCTCGACATCATCTAAGGTCCTTCAGGCGCTGATTCTTAGGAAGGAAGGCTGCGGGTTAGAACCAGGGTGCGTCCGAGGGTGAGTACATACCTATTAGGAATATACTCACCCTCGGACGCGCCCTCGGACGCTTCCTTCCTAAGAATTAGCGCCTGAAGGACCTTAGATGACGTCGCGGCTTGTGATTGGTCACGTGACCGCCCATGTGACCGCTCACGCGACCAATCACAAGCCGCGACGTCATCGAAGGCCCTTCAGGCGCTCATTCTTAGGAAGGAAGGCTGCCGGTGAGAACCAGGGCGCGTCCGGGGGTGAGTATATCAATATTTTTTTTTTTTAATTCTTTATTTTACACCTCAATATGAATTCTGATACCGATTCCCGATATCTTAAACATATCGGAACTCGGTATCGGAATTCCGATTCCAGATCAGAAGATCGCCGACCTCATGGCCGACCCCACACAGGGGTCGGGTTGGGTTTCATGAAACCCGACTTTGCCAAAAGTCGGCGACTTCTGAATCTGACTGACCCGTTTCGCTCAACCCTATCGTATAGTATTGTGGTGAGAAAAAAAGAAATGCATATCTTCCCCAAAATGGCATTGGCGAGGGCTCGATTTTGCTGGAGGAAGAAAAAATTGGATCCATCAAGATTGAGATGGTGGTGCTGTGCAGTAGCATCTATTGGAATATCGGAACGCGATATATGCTACTGCTCAGGAACCCACCCACAGCCCCACCCACAGGCTGCCCACATCCTGCCCGCAGCCCCGCCCACAGGCTGCCCACATCCTGCCCACAGCCCCGCCTCGAAGCACCAGAATCTCATTAACTGAAAGCTGCAAATACAGGTTATACAACAACTACAAGACGGATTTGATCAACCAAGGTATCATTATAATCAGTATAACGGCGCCAACCTGACACTGTCTGTAGGTTACTGTGCACAATCCTGCTGACAGGTTCCCTTTAAACAGTTACAAAAGGAAATACCTAGAAATAGATGTGCTGAGGGTTTTTTTTAGCATTCCCCATACTTTTCTACACTGCCAAGAAGCTTTAGCTGACTTCCTTCTTGAAAGATCTTTCTGTCTGAAACTTGCAGACAGTTTAGTGGGATTTACAAGTTCCTCTTCTCTGATCCGTGATAACAGAAACACTTACAAAAAATGCTTGGTTTTTCTGTCATTCTACTCCCGAAGAAATCCTTCTAAATAGATTCCTGTGCTGTATCCACTCCAAAAAAAAGTACTCGAGAGCAGCAAGATCAGTCTCAAGAGAACCCAGGAGAGCTGTAGAACATTGTAATTTATATTTTGTTTTTTAATAAAGAGCCCTATTGAAACCAATAGTATAAAATGACTCAAAAATATCAGACTTGACACAAATTTAAAAGAATTATAGAAATACCAAACAAAAGTTGTTTTTGCATAAAAAAAAATATGAGCAGTTGTACCTTGAAATGACCTTTACAAAACAATAATAGATGCACATTTTTTCTATGAGGAAATTCTGATAATAGGTATTTTAAGTGTTCATGCAATTTAAAGATTAAGGGCCCAATTAATCGAGTCTGGTGTTGTTCACATTGATCTTTATGAGGAGATGGTCTGGAGCAGGACCGGCATCACCACTCGGTGCACCCAGGCAAGTGCCGGGGCCCTGAGCAAGTGGGGGGCCCACTCGCCATTAGGAAAATCTATATGCTATGGGCCCATCAGTCAGGTAAGCCCATTGCCAGTGTCCGCGAGTGGCCCCCTCTCTTGCTCAGGGCATCGGCACTTGCAATACTTACCTCCCCCCGTTTCTCCGCAGCTCCAGTGTCTTTTGCGTCTCCTGACTCTGTGACATCTCAGGGCAGAGGCACGATGTGCAGTCACAGTGCAGAGAGCCGGAAGACAGTAACTATGAGGAGTCCAGACCTGTGGCAAGCAAGGAGTGATGAGTATTTCATTTATTTTTTAAGTATAGAGCAAAATATGGGTCCCATACTGTATGGAGCATTATATGGGGTCTATTCTGTATGGAGCATTATATGGGATCTATTCTGTATGGAGCATTATATGGGGACCATTCTGTATGGAGCATTATATGGGGACCATTCTGTATGGAGCCTTATATGGGGACCATTCTGAATAGAACAATATATGGGGCCCATTCTCTATGGGGCAATATACAGTACAGACCAAAAGTTTGGACACACCTTCTCATTTAAAGATTTTTCTGTATTTTCATGACTATGAAAATTGTACATTCACACTGAAGGCATAAAAACTATGAATTAACACATGTGGAATTATATACTTAACAAAAAAGTGTGAAACAACTGAAATTATGTCTTATATTCTAGGTTCTTCAAAGTAGCCACCTTTTGCTTTGATGACTGTTTTGCACACTCTTGGCATTCTCTTGATGAGCTTCAAGAGGTAGTCACCAGGAATGGTCTTCCAACAATCTTGAAGGAGTTCCCAGAGATGCTTAGCACTTGTTGGCCCTTTTGCCTTCACTCTGCGGTCCAGCTCACCCCAAACCATCTCGATTGGGTTCAGGTCTGGTGACTGTCGAGGCCAGGTCATCTGGTGTAGCACCCCATCACTCTCCTTCTTGGTTTAATAGCCCTTACATAGCCTGGAAGCGTGTTTGGGGTCATTGTCCTGCTGAAAAATAAATCATGGTCCAACTAAACGCAAACTGGATGGAATAGCATGCCACTGCAAGATGCTGTGGTAGCCATGCTGGTTCAGTATGTCGTCAATCTAATACATAAAGATGAATGTGTGTGTGTGTATGTATGTACATATGTGTGTATGTCCGGGATTAACATCTGCCCCGTCGCAGCTACAGCCAGAAAATTTTGCACAGTCATAGAGCATCATCGGCTATGTTGTGAGGCGAAATGTTAACCCCACGCATTCCAATTCACCAAACAATTTTGCCCCTATCAACATAATGGGGAAAAAGTGAAAGGAAAAGTGTTGGAGGCAAATTGACAGCTGCCAGATGTGAACAAGGGGGACTTAAAGAGTGAGATCGATGGCTCCAAAGAGTATATACCGTACAGTTGCTAAGGTGGGGCCCCGACATGGGATACTCACCACACACAGGGATATGAACACACACACAAAATGCACCACACACTACCACGTGTTTGAACACATATACCAACCTCAGCAAACATTTCACCACACATACACCAACCTCGCCACATAAAAGTCGAAACACAAAAGTGCAATCTCAAAACTTGCCAAGCGCAAAATTCGCCACATGCAAAACTCGCCACATGCAAAACTAGGCTCACGCAAAACTCACCACACATGCAAAACTCACCTCATGGAAAACTCGCCACACGCAAAACTTGCACACGCGGAAAAATTGCCACATGCACAAAACTTGCACATACTCAAAACGCACCAAACATAAAACTCGCCACGCGCAAAACTTGCTGCACACAACTTGCTACACTAACCTGTCACATGCAACTCGACATACAAAACATTGCTACATGCATGTCGCCACACAAAACTCATCTCACAAAAGTCGCTACATGCATGTCGCCACACGCAACTCAACACACACAACTTGACACATGAAACTCGCCCTAAAACACACACAAGTCTGGTATTATCCTTCAAAAATAAAAATCTGATTAATACGCAGACAAACTACAAGAGCAACAAATGTACCATATAGGAAATGCGGCAGCTGTCAGTCACATGACCTGTCTATTATGTGTATGGGTGAGCTAATATATACTGCCAGGGAGAGGGCTTCCTGTTGACTGGGAATTTATCAGGCTGCCGATAGCAACCAATCACTGATCAGCTTCTATTTTGCTACAGATAATTAATCTGAGCTCTGATTGGTTAATATAGGCAACAAAGAATATTCTCAGTATAACAAAGCTTATGTGAGGTAATAGCATGTCAGTTAGGGTGTGTTGGTGGAAAGACTGATGTCAGTCACATTACCTCCATGTGAGAGGATATAGAAACTGCCAGTTACAGTCCATCAACAAGGCTCAGGGACAGTCCTTGAAAGTAGTTGGAATCGATTTACAATCTCCATGCTTTTCTCATGGTCAACTGTATGTGGCCTGTTCAAGAGTTGGAACAGCCAAAAATCTGTTCGTCTTTGCACCTGAAGAAAAAACTAAGAATGCGTTTATCACAAGGCTTTCGAATAAGTAGTAGAAGATTACTTCACATTACTCAATCAATTTAGTTAAATCTGTGTGGAATATCTCTGGTGTTGAAATATATGTTGTGAAATGCTTCTATTGGCTTAGTTTTTGCCTTTTAATAATTACATTTCTATCTATTTGCTTTGTGGTTTTTGTTTGCAGAATAAATTTTTGTTATCACATTCTATTTTGCTAACAGCAGTTATTAAATGCAAAGCCGGGTAGTACAGGTAGTTTTGAATAAATCCCCAACAGTTTCACCAGCAAAGCACCCCCACACCATCACACCTCCTCCTCAATGCTTCACAGTGGGAACCAGGAATGTAGAGTCCATCCGTTCATCTTTTCTGCGTCGCACAAAGACAAGGTGGTTGGAACCAAAGATCTCAAATTTGGACTCATCAGACCAAAGCACAGATTTCCACTGGTCTAATGTCCATTCCTTGTGTTCTTTAGCCCAAACATGTCTCTTCTGCTTGTTGCCTGTCCTTAGCAGTGGTTTACTAGCAGCTATTTTACCATGAAGGCCTGCTGCACAAAGTCTCCTCTTAACAGTTGTTGTAGAGATGTGTCTGCTGCTATGACTCTGTGTGGCATTGACTTGGTCTCTAATCTGAGCTGCTGTTAGCCTACGATTTCTGAGGCTGGTGACTCGGATAAACGTATCATCAGAAGCAGAGGTGACTCTTGGTCTTCCTTTCCTGGGGTGGTTCTCATGTGAGCCAGTTTCTTTGTAGCGCTTGATGTTTTTTGCCACTGCACTTGGGGACACTTTCAAAGTTTTCCCAATTTTTCAGACTGACTGACCTTCATTTCTTAAAGTAATGATGGCCACTCGTTTTTCTTTACTTAGCTGCTTTTTTCTTGCCATAATACAAAATCTAACAGTCTATTCAGTAGGACTATCAGCTGTGTATCCACCAGACTTCTGCTCAACACAACTGATGGTCCCAACCCCATTTATAAGGCAAGAAATCCCACTTATAAAACCTGACAGGGCACACCTGTGAAGTGAAAACCATTTCCGGTGACTACCTCTTGAAGCTCATCAAGAGAATGCCAAGAGTGTGCAAAGCAGTCATCAAAGCAAAAGGTGGCTACTTTGAAGAACCTTGAATATAAGACGTATTTTCAGTTGTTTCACACTTTTTTGTTAAATATATAATTCCACATGTGTTAATTCATAGTTTTGATGCCTTCAGTGTGAATGTACAATTTTCATAGTCATGAAAATACAGAAAAATCTTTAAATGAGAAGGTGTGTCCAAACCTTTGGTCTGTACTGTATGGGGCCCATTCTGTATGGAGCATTATATGGAGACCATTCTGAATGGGACAATATATGGGGCCCATTCTGTGTGGGGCAATATATGGGGCCCATTCTGTATGGAGCAATATATGGGGACCATTATTCTGTATGGAGCATTATATTGGGTCCGTTATTCTATATGGAGCATTATATGAGGCCATTCTGTATGGAGCATTATATGGGCCCATTATTCTGTATGAAGAATTACATGGTGTTCGTTACTCTGATTGGAGCATTATATGAGGCCTATTATACCGTATGGAGCATTATGTGGGGTCCATTATTCTGTATCAAGGATTATATGGGGCCCATTATTCTGTATGAAGCAATGTATGGGGCTCTGTGATTCCCATAATACTGTATGGAGGACTATACTGTCTGGTCTAACATGAAAACTTTTGAATCCCCCCAGGGCATGCACTGTGCGCTGTGAGGGTTCACTGTTTTCTGAGCTATTGTAGAATTTACAATAGATAGAACTTTTTTACGTAAAAGCTTTGATAAATCGAGCCTTATGGACTTGTCTACAAGGCATGGAACATCAGCTTACTCAAGATGTAAAAAATATCCTACCCGTATGGGCCGCCTTTCCATCAAATGAGGCAGGATATCTAGGCTGATAGAGTACTCGGACGGAAAAGTAGACCCTAGGAAAATTTACCAGATCGTGTCCTCGTTCTCTCTCAGTCAACTTTCCCCAAATTAGTTTATTTTACTGTAGAGCTGGATCAGCTTTCCTCCAACTGGTAAATTTGAAAGTGATGGATCCTGAGCAATTACCATACATTGCTATGGCTTACAACTAAGATTGTTCAGAACATGCTGAGATGCAGGGAGAGGGATGAAGGAGCTTAACACGCTGAGAATGCGTAGATGGAAATTTGGCCCGGAGTTCCTCCTGAGGGTGCCGTTTCCACTGGTAATCACAGGAAGACAGACGAAAAACTAAAGACTAACTTAGCCTATGACTAAGGGTGTGTATACACCTGAAACGTGTCGGGTATGTTGCCTCGCCTTTTAATGTTTTAAGTACATTTGAATAAAGAATCCATTTTATCCCTGGATGGTTGTGCTGGAAACTTTCCCCATTTTTCGTCTAAGATTGTTCAGATAGCAAAATAGGAAAATGTGTGTATATTTAGGACCGATTAAGGACCAACTTCTATGGAAAAAAATCTATGGGCAATCTACTTTAGGACATTTGTAGAAATTAATTACCCAGTCAAAATCCACACCAAAAAGACTGATCCATAGAACAGTCCATGTACCAGTGTCAGTAGTGTCAACTGACAGGCAAAAGCACGGCCACATGGACACGCCGATTACAGCAGGGCGCGGGAGCGCCGCTCACTACCCAGCACACCGCAGGTAACACGGGACATCCCTGACAGCCCCTCAGTCCGTTCTCTGTGGGACCGAGCTCACTTATATTATTTGCCCTTTCAGAACCAGATTCCTGGCTGCTTCAGGTGGAGTCTTGACATCTCATTAGGTATCATATACATCTCCAGGGGCACTTCATTGGTGTTTTGGTTCCTCTATACTTATACTTACTGACCTTTTTTCTACAGTGTGGGATCATTATCTATAGGACTTTTTTCCTCTACCCAGACATTTCTTATAGTGCATTAAGGTAACGACTATGCCACTTAGGCACATCACCCTGGGGTTTATTCAGATAGTGTACCAATGGGAGCAGATGGATCTCATTCTATATATATTGCACCCTTCCTTATAGCCCGCTGGCTATTTGTCTCTTGGATTAACGCACTACTCACAACTTTCGCTTTTACCCACAGGGCACTCTGGAATGTTACGTTACCCTGTGTCACCATTTCTCGATGCCATTTTTCGACTTGTCTTATATATAGCTACTCGCTTGTTCCACTGGCATTTATATATGGCGGAAGCTTTCAGTGGACTCATCTAGCCTACTACTGTCCCAGGATGATTCATCTGACGGATGCTTTCATGTTTTGTATTATTTGTTATGTTTTGTCACTGTTTATTACTTTATTGTTTTTTTGTTTTTGTTCCACGTATGTGGTCTTTTCTTTTCTTTTTTTCACAGCGATCTCGTGAAAAAGGCTCTGGTTGAGCCGAAACGTTGTTTAAAAGATCGCACTAGTTGTATATTTTGTTTTGCTCCCAGAATGTGTGTTTAATAAAATTCACACTATACTTCATGCTACTTAAGAGTGTGCGGTGAATTTCATATTCTATTATATAAACTGGTGAGCGTCTTCCAAGTGGAAGCCGACTGAAGAATGGACCGGTCTCTTCTTTTAGCTCTTTCAAGGCTTTTAAATCCAGAAGCTGTTAAAAGAAGCTCAAAAAGGCTGAACAGACATTGTCGTTCAAGTCATTCAGACATTGCAGTGCATATGTTCATTTTTTTACCATTTCTGAAGTGCTTTTTTTCAGACATATTTCAGGTGGAATCCCACATTGTGTGCACATACCCATAAAGGCTTAGAGTTGTCCATGGGTTGGCTTTAGCATGTGAAAAAAAAAAGAAAACATTTCCTGGTATCAAACATCAATGGATTTTGGTTGGGCAAGAACTTATGAACTTTACTTGAAAGAGAATATTTATAACTTGATCTGGAAGTGATCTTCTGAAGTGTCCGTGGGTGGACTTGATAAGTTCAGCCCTTCACAGATCTCATACATTTTGAGATAATGTGTTATATTCAACGGGGTTTAAGCATTTCCATCAAGGAAATCTCATTCAAATCCATGGTCTTAGCAGAGATGTCGGAGACCTCCAAGGGGTTCCAACTCTTTATTGAGCTCTACAACCTATTTGTTCTGAAAATCAGTGCAGGTCATGAACATCATGACTTACAACATGTTATAAGGTATTTTTTGGGGTAGACATACCATTTATAGACATACCATGGTACATTGAAAATACAAAAACATCACACTTATTTCCTTGCGTGGCGATACATAACTTTATATTATGTCATTTTTATTTTTTTAAAAAATTGCTTCAAAGTGCATCCATACAAAGACACAGTTGTGAACCTGTAGCTTCTAAATATTGCAAAAAATTATATATATAGATATATATATATATCTATATATATATACAGTTAGGTCCATATATATTTGGACAGAGACAACATTTTTCTAATTTTGGTTATAGACATCACCACAATGAATTTTAAACAAAACAATTCAGATGCAGTTGAAGTTCAGACTTTCAGCTTTCATTTGAGGGTATCCACATTAAAATTGAATGAAGGGTTTAGGAGTTTTAGCTCCTTAACATGTGCCACCCTGTTTTTAAAGGGACCAATAGTAATTGGACAGATTCAATAATTTTAAATAAAATGTTCATTTCTAGTACTTGGTTGAAAACCCTTTGTTGGCAATGACTGCCTGAAGTCTTGAACTCATGGACATCACCAGACGCTGTGTTTCCTCCTTTTTGATGCTCTGCCAGGCCTTCACTGCCGTGGTTTTCAGTTGCTGTTTGTTTGTGGGCCTTTCTGTCTGAAGTTTAGTCTTTAACAAGTGAAATGCATGCTCAATTGGGTGGAGATCAGGTGACTGACTTGGCCAATCAAGAATATTGCACTTCTTTGCTTTAATAAACTCCTGGGTTGCTTTGGCTTTATGTTTTGGGTCATTGTCCATCTGTAGTATGAAACGACGACCAATCAGTTTGGCTGCATTTGGCTGGATCTGAGCACACAGTATGTCTCTGAATACCTCAGAATTCATTCGGCTGCTTCTGTCCTGTGTCACATCATCAATAAACACTAGTGACCCAGTGCCACTGGCAGCCATGCATGCCCAAGCCATCACACTGCCTCCACCGTGTTTTACAGATGATGTGGTATGCTTTGGATCATGAGCTGTACCACGCCTTAACCATACTTTTCTCTTTCCATCATTCTGGTAGAGGTTGATCTTGGTTTCATCTGTCCAAAGAATGTTCTTCCAGAACTGTGCGGCTTTTTTAGATGTTTTTTAGCAAAGTCCAGTCTAGCCTTTTTCTTCTTGATGCTTATGAGTGGCTTGCACCGTGCTGTGAACCCTCTGTATTTACTTTCATGCAGTCTTCTCTTTATGGTAGATTTGGATATTGATACGCCGACCTCCTGGAGAGTGTTGTTCACTTGGTTGGCTGTTGTCAAGGGGTTTCTCTTCACCATGGAGATTATTCTGCAATCATTCACCACTGTTGTCTTCCGTGGGCGCCCAGGTCTTTTTCCATTGATGAGTTCACCAGTGCTTTCTTTCTTCTCAGGATGTATCAAACTGTAGATTTTGCCATTCCTAATATTGTAGCAAATTCTCGGATGGGTTTTTTCTGTTTTTGCAGCTTAAGGATGGCTTGTTTCACCTGCATGGAGAGCTCCTTTGACCTCATGTTTACTTCACAGCAAAACCTTCCAAATGCAAGCACCACACCTCAAATCAACTCCAAACCTTTTATCTGCTTAATTGAGAATGAAATAACGAAGGGATTGCCCACACGTGTCCATGAAATAGCCTTGGAGTCAATTGTCCAATTACTTTTGGTCCCTTTAAAAACAGGATGGCACGTGTTAAGGAGCTGATACTCCTAAACCCTTCATCCAATTTTAATGTGGATACCCTCAAATGAAAGCTGAGCGTCTGAACTTCAACTGCATCTGAATTGTTTTGTTTAAAATTCATTGTGGTAATGTCTATAACCAAAATTAGAAAAATGTTGTCTCTGTCCAAATATATATGGACCTAACTGTATATCTATATATATAATTGCCTAAGGGTTTTTCCGTCTGTCTGTCTGTCTTTCTGTCTGTCTTTCTGTCTGTCTGTCCTGGAAATCCCGCGTCTCTGATTGGTCGAGGCCGCCAGGCCTCGAGCAATCAGCGACGGGCACAGGGACAATGATGTCATAAAGGATGTAGACATCCCGCGTCTCTGATTGGTCAAGGCTGCCAGGCCTCGACCAATCAGAGATGGGCACAGCGACGATGATGTCATAATGGTTGCCATGGCGACGATGATGTCATAAAGGTTGCCTCGACCAATCAGCAACGGGCACAGCGGCGATGATGTCATAATGGTTGCCATGGCGACGGTGATGTCATAAACGTTGCCTCGACCAATCAGCGACGGGCACAGTCTGCCGCAAATTCTGGAATCATCATTGTCCATATACTACCGGGACATGCATATTCTAGAATACCCGATGTGTTAGAATCGGGCCACAATCTAGTATATATATAATTGTCTAATTGTCTGTCTGTCTGTCCTGGAAATCCAGCATCTCTGATTGGTCGAGGCCGCCAGGTCTCGACCAGAGACGGGCACAGCATGGCGACGATGATGTCATAAAGGTTGCCTCGACCAATCAGCGAAGGGCACAGTCTGCCGCGAATTCGCCTCAACCAATCAGCGACGGGCACAGTATCAACGCAGATGTCATAATGGTTGCCATGGTGACGATGATGTCATAAAGGTTGCCTCGACCAATCAGCGACGGGCACAGTCTGCCGCGAATTCTGGAATCATCATTGTCCATATACTACGGGGACATGCATATTCTAGAATACCCGATGCGTTAGAATCGGGCCACAATCTAGTCTATATATATATATAAATAAGGGTTTTTCCGTCTGTCTGTCTTTCTTTCTGTTTGTCTGTCTGTCTGTCCTGGAAATCCTGCGTCTCTGACCAATCAGCGCCGGGCACAGTCTGCCGCGAATTCTGGAATCATCATTGTCCATATACTACGGGGACATGCATATTCTAGAACTAGATTGTGGCCCGATTCTAACGCATCGGGTATTCTAGAATATGCATGTCCCCGTAGTATATGGACAATGATGATTCCAGAATTCGCGGCAGACTGTGCCCGGCGCTGATTGGTCGAGGCAACCTTTATGACATCATCGTCGCCATGGCAACCATTATGACATCTACGTCGATACTGTGCCCGTAGCTGAATCAGAAGCGCAGGATTTCTACGTCCTTTATGACATCATCGTCGCTGTGCCCGTCGCTGATTGGTCGAGGCCTGGCGGCCTCGACCAATCAGAGACGCAGGATTTCCAGGACAGACAGACAGAAAGAAAGAAAGACAGACAGATGGAAAAACCCTTAGACAATTATATATATAGATACCCGATGCGTTAGAATCGGGCCACAATCTAGTATATATATAATTGTCTAAGGGTTTTTCCGTCTATCTGTCTGTCTGTCTGTCTTTCTGTCTGTCTGTCTGTCCTGGAAATCCCGTGTCTCTGATTGGTCGAGGCCGCCAGGCCTCGACCAATCAGCGACCGGCACAGCGACGATGATGTCATAAAGGACGTAGACATCCCGCGTCTCTGATTCAGCGACGGGCACAGTATCGACGTAGATGTCATAATGGTTGCCATGGTGACGATGATGTCATAAAGGTTGCCTCGACCAATCAGCGACGGGCACAATCTGCCGCGAATTCTGGAATCATCATTGTCCATATACTACGGGGACATGCATATTCTAGAATACCCGATGCGTTAGAATCGGGCCACAGTCTAGTATATATATATCTATATATATAATTGTCTAAGGGTTTTTCTGTCTGTCTGTCTGTCCTGGAAATCCCGCCTGGCGGCCTCGACCAATCAGTGACAGGCACAGCATGGCGACGATGATGTCATAAAGGTTGCCTCGACCAATCAGCGATGGGCACAGTCTGCCGCAAATTCGCCTCGACCAATCAGCGACGGGCACAGTATCGACGTAGATGTCATATTGGTTGCCATGGCGACGATGATGTCATAAAGGTTGCCTCGACCAATCAGCGATGGGCACAGTCTGCCGCGAATTCTGGAATCATCATTGTCCATATACTACGGGGACATGCATATTCTAGAATACCCGATGCATTAGAATCGGGCCACAATCTAGTATATATATATATATATATATATACATATATATATATATTTATTTATAAACTTCCTTATCCAGAATCCTTTCACCATACAGTCTCTTAGGGCAGAGTAAAATATATATTATATGTGTAAATGTTTTATGTTATTTTTTAGTTAATTAAAAATTACTGACAGAAATGTGAAGTTCCCACTTCTAGGTCATATAAAAATTTCATATAATTATGTT
Organism: Ranitomeya imitator; assembly: GCF_032444005.1. NCBI lineage: Eukaryota > Metazoa > Chordata > Amphibia > Anura > Dendrobatidae > Ranitomeya > Ranitomeya imitator. The sequence goes on from NC_091288.1 coordinate 195,954,553, forward strand.
GAAAGAAAGTTTTTAATTTTGTTTTCCAGTAAAAATCTTTATAAAATGGATTCCTGTGATTTATACAAATTCAAGTTCTGACATTTTACTTTTTTTTCAAATTTATTTAAGTGACTGAAAAAAAAAATCTTTTTAATATTTAAAGTCAACTTGTGTGCTGAATGTTTTATACTTTAAAAGTCAACCTGGGAAAACCATATTTCTCCATGGTAAGTCAATTCTGAATTGGAAATGTAAGTGCTGAAGACTGGAGCCGACTAGAAATACCAGTGAAAGTTTTATATATTTTATAGTATTCTGATGAAACCCCTTAGGAACAGCGTTGTGGTAATTGTCTTCTTATTCGATCTTTGGGAATTAATTTTCTGCGAGTTCTCCAGTTATCCTTGTGTAGGTTTTCTGAAAATTCACCCTAGACCTATACCTCTAAACTTTGAGACTAATAAGAAAAAACATATTTTTTCCTCGATTCACTAAACTCACACTAACATTGTTATATTAAGTAACCAATTTTATATGAGCATAGGAAGAGGGCCTGGTTCCTGGAGTGGGAAGTCAAGGCTGGGGTCCCCTCAGATCAATCCCCACAGACATCTCCCTGCCCAACTTCACATAATTGATACCTCTCTCCTTATGAGGGTGTGGGTAGACACCTGTCAACTTACCTGAGTGGGACTCTGAAACACTACATCTTTTCAGAAAAAGCTTACTATAAAGTGGCTGCTGATGATGTGGTGACTGAGTTGAGCTGAGTGACTCGTTGGTGGGCCCCCACAAGCTTCTCCCTGCCCAGCTCAGCATGAGTAACAGGTCTTTCCTTATGTGGGTATGGGTAGAGACCTGTCAATCTAACTGAGTAAGACTCTGAAACACTACATCGCTTCAGAGTGAAGTATACATATCTGCAATAACAAAGCCTGTCTCTGATCCATGCTACCCTTGGTTCGGGCAGTATGAACCATTAAATATTTTCCCTTTAAATAGCGCCTAGTTACTAACCCAATGCTCCTTGCATAGGAAAGACAGGCATTAATAGGAGTCATTCTCATGAGGTGCTGAGAAGTAAGCAAAGATCCTAGATAGAAGGGATAATATTATGTTTAGTTAGTGTCCCAATTTCTCCCCTCAACATGTCATGGGCAGAGTGAATGACAGCACAGTCTTCCAATCCGGTGCAGGGTCGTGCCGAGCTGTCAGTGTGTTGATTGACAGCCCAGTCATCCAATCGGGTGCAGGGACGTGCTGAGCTGCTGATGTGTTGATTGACAGCTCAGTCATCTAATCAGAGACTGGGAGGTGCTGGGTTTATTGCAGGTGCTCCCTGTTTCTAATTAATTCCTTGCTACTTAGCTGAGCTCTCAGCCCACATCTCTGCCAATTGTAGCATTAGCTTTGTGGTGCTATTTGCTTGGTTCTGTGCTCAGTTCATTGATTTGTTTCAGTCTAACATTGGACCTGGTTCTGACTATCCGCTTGCTCAACTCCTCTGCCCTGATCTGCTTTTCTCCTGGTATCCTGACTTTGAACTGTGACCTGAATATCCCTATGTCTTTGCCCTTTTTCTTATTACATGCTCTCTTGGTATCTGACCCCAGAACATTTGACTATCCTGCCTCACGGTTTGTCTGTGAATGATGACTAGAGTTACAGTAAGTTACCAGACTAGGATTATATTTTGTTACTATGATTTTTCGATGTTGGTGATATACATCATTTTTCATCATATTGAGCCCCGCCTAAAGATTTACACTTGGCTCAAAAGCATGAAGCTATGCCCTATAGGGCACCTCATGAACCAAGGATATATGGATAGAAATATTTGATTTTATACAATGTGAAGAAGATTCATCCTACACAGGTGACTTTTTGCTCCCTTGACTGTTCAGAATCCTCCACTCCGGCGCTTTTCTTTTTTGCATTGTATCACACTGTACATGCATGACTCTTGTTGGGATTTTTGCCTTGTGCCTGCAGCGTTTCAATAGCTGAGCAGTGTTTCTGTGTCTCCGACAAGCAGCCGCTCAGCTTAGAAAACCTATTAGCTGCCTGACCTGGTTTCAGCCAGGTGTGAAAATATTCCATGGCTCTGTCTCAGTTCCACCTTTTAAATCATAAGAAAGGGGAAGAGAAAGATCAAAGGGCCTCCCAGTTCTCGAGATGGACAGTAATCGCAGACTGGAGACAATTGGTGGTACAGTCAATGCCGTAATAAGGGCGGATCAAGTAGTATCAATCACACTCAAGGGCGTTGGTGAATAATATTAGTAGAAATATTACTTTCTGATGTCAGGACCTGAATATTATATGAAGAGGAGTAGTGTTACATGGACACCGAGTCTTCTGCAGGAAGTTCTTGCTCTTGTCTACACCACTATGTGTGCACTATTATGTATGTATTAGGTGTGTACCTTACCATCCCGCACTTCTGCTGCTGCCTAACATAGACACTACAGATACTGCAAAAGTTCATAAAGCTCTGTTCACACTGGCATAATGACACTGTGCAGAATTCTTCAAACGATAAGTCAAATGGAACCAAATGACCTATAATGGGGCACATGGACATTTTGTCTAATATTCTGTCCTTTTCATAGCAAATGCAGAGTGGCATATGTTCCAGTATTCTCGCCGGAATTTTAGTGCAAGTCTGCTTTACAAAAAAGCTTTTCTTTACATTTTACAAAGCTTTTTATACTTTTAAAAAAAGTGTAAATGGTTTTGTTAATGGTGTGGGACCAAGCACGGCCCAACAAAGTTACTATCATTAGCATAAATAATGGTCAGCTCTGCCGTTGATTTCAATTTGTGGAATACGGAAAAACAAAGGCATGCCAAATTTATTAGGTGGTGTGCTCTCCCTCATAAATGTGGCACTTCCTACTCTAGTGGGTTTCTAATTAAGACTGGAGTTTAAAACTCCAGTCTTAACTTACCATGCACAACAGATAGATGTCAGCCGATTGCTCGTCCAACAGCCATCTCCCCCGAATGCCAAGCCCTCGTGCGTTCTCTATGAGGATCCACTGCTAGACTCCACTGGTGGCAGATAATGTCTTGAGCACCAGCTTTCTTACCATCTTAGTCCATACAATTACCACTGGCCACAGTGAGTTCTACATACTCACTCTCCATTAGAACAGGGAACAGCATTGATCTAATGATAAGTGACCGATATGTCATCTTCACCAGCTGTTTCCTATGGACTAATTTATTGGAAATAAACTCACAACCTTTTGCCACGTACCCCTTTGAGAGCCGAGCTTTACTTCTACTACACACGCGGATTGGAATCCTACTCAGGGACCTCATCCACCTATACTGGAATGTCGTCTATATATCCTCTATTGGCAAACAAAAGGATCAGCAATAGCAAATCCAACAAACCAGATCTTTCTCTCCCCCAGCATCATCTGTCGGGGAGATTTGGGGGACCTCCAAACTCATTATATTTTGCCAGATGATCCCACCAACATGCACAGGTTTGGACAACTTTAGTCTAATGTGTAGCAGCCTTTAGTAAATTTTCTCTCAAAATATTTTTTATCAGTCAATGGTGCTTATGCTTTAAAAGAGGTCTGCAGAAGCTAAGATGTGTACTATAATTGATAAAACTAGCATAAAATCATATACCCCTCTGGTAAATTTTTAGATTATCATATAATATACTACTTAACAACTGTCCCAGGAACCTTCTGGAAAAAGTGGAGACCTCTTAACTAGTGATGAGCGAATATACTTGTTACTCGAGATTTCTCGAGCACGCTCGGGGGTCATCTGAGTTTTTTTTAGTGCTCGGAGGTTTAGTTTTTAGCACCGCAGCTGAATGATTTACATCTGTTAGCCAGCATAAGTACATGTGGGGGTTGCCTGGTTGCTAGGGAATCCCCACATGTAATCAAGCAGGCTAACAGATGTAAATCATTCACCTGTGGCAAGAAAAACTAAAACTCTGAGCACTAAAAAAATACTCGGAGGACCCCCGAGCATGCTCGAGAAATCTCGAGTAACGAGTATATTCACTCATCACTACTCTTAACTCCACAAAGAGTTGACAAATCTCCCAGGTCCAGCCCAAATTTTCTTGCAGTCAGTAATTGTAGACGATTTTTTGTTCATCGACATATAAGGGAAGAGGGGAACAAGGAATAGAGGGGGAGAGAAAAGGGTGTGGTCCATAGGGGGGTAGCCATTAAAGGCTGTTATGGCACAGGTTGAAGATGGAGACTTTTGACAGTATTCTTGCCTGGTTCTCAGCACTATCATTCTCCTTTCTTATACTGCATATTAATGATTAATTTAAATATTACAATTTGTGGAGAACGTGACTTTCTAGGTGTTGTATTACAAATATCAGTGATCCCTGTAAATCACTTTATTTGGCAGCACTATCATGAGGTAAATTGCCTCTTGCCGTATTATATTACTGCACTGTGATGAAGTATTCCTTATAATGAGATCATGCGCTATCTGCAAACATTACAGATGGGTGCGAGCTCTAATCACCTAATCATGTGCTGCTTATTTTATTTTCTCACTTGTACCCGGCGCTGGCACAATCTGCCAGATCTCGATGTGTAACAAGGGAATCTATATTTATCTATGTATTTCTCATACAAGAAATTATCTCAGCTGCTCTGAAGCAAAAGGCAAGAGGCTCTATCTAAGGCAAGGGTCTGACCCTCTTTGTAGGCGAAGACTAGGCATAGGTCTAATATCAAACAACGAAGAAGAAAGGAAAGGCGGCACTCACAGATCCATTCCGAGCGGTTACTTTATTGCTTAAAAAGCCATCACAGCCGGGGGTACTGAAGAAACAGTGCGGCAAGCCTGACGACGGCCGTTTCACGCCCTCCTGGCGCTTCTACGGGTCCTAGGCATAGGTCTGCAATCCCGTGATGGATTTTATGCTGGCACCTTCAATTCTTATCTCCGGCCTGATCTGACTCTTATTGGAGGTGCCAGGGACATCGCAGTGGCTTTCCTTCTCTTGATAGCTATATAGATCAACAAGTTTTGTCTGAAACAGTTTCAAGCAAATTGTTGTTTCTCTGCATGCCACGCAGTAATGATTGTACAGTGGGTTATTATATTGTATAAGAAACAAAATATAATATCTTCTGCAATAGTTGCCAACAGTCCCAATTTTCCCAGGAAAAGAAGTGTAAATAGGCATGGCTTCGGCAACCCCCACCACAAAGTGGCTGTTTTGGGGGTGGTTCAAAGCGTGTAAATAAACTGCTTCTTTATCCACCATAGACTTAAAACGTCCTGAGCGGTCCACTCTTAACTCTGCACTGACATTCTAAAATGTCAGTGCAGAGTAAACAGCCTGCTGGAGATTGGGCAGCTGTGTGGGTGGGCAGCCAGATTTCCCATAGAGAAAGACAAACCTGATTTATTATCACGCTTGCCTTTCTGATTGCTGTGTACACAATGCAGAACAAGCAATGATGCTTCCTAATCCAGACCCAGTGATTATGTGGTCGCTGGGTGTAGGAATGGAGCTGTTGGGTCTTAGGAGACATAATTCTCCTTGTAACTGGGGCTAATATACCAACCCCAGTGACAGTGGAAATCAGCCTTAAAAATAATGTATTTTTAAATGACCCCCTAAAAGTCTTTTAAGAACTCATCGAGGGCACAGTGTGTAGAATAAGTGAAAAAAGCAAGAGAAGTAAACAAAATAACTCCTCCCCAAAAAAACCCACTGCCAGTTTGAATTGCTGTTTATAACCCCAACCCCATAAAAATAATTTATACGGAAAGCGAAACATCATTCAAAATGTTTAGAGTGGTCCATTGTGGTTGCAAAAAAATCTAAAAAATTTAAAAAAAATTGAAAATATTTCCCATTTTTAAAATTTTTCTCCAATATCAGCAAAAACCAAGAAACTAAAAAATGACATAAAAGTTAAGTCCCATATATTGCGCAAAAAATAGGCCAAAACTATTTGATTATCCGGAAACATTTTTTGGAGTAATTAAAAGCATGTGTATGATAAAACCTGAAAATATGCTCGTTCAGGAACGGAAGAAATAGCCCAGCCGCGAACTGGTTACATGTCCTAGTTTTACTTATCAGAATATTGATTGGTTTGCTTTCCTATAGTATATGCTATGGCATAGTGTTTCTTGAAGCTCCTGGACTCCAGTGCAAAAACAGTAACATGGTCCTCATCTACCATTTTGTTTCAGGTGGCCATCGAAACCACACAAGAACCAAGACCTACATGTGACTGCTACTGTGCAACCTCAATAGCCACATCCCTAAAGCCACCCATACACATTAGACTAACATTAGTTAAATCCACCGATATTGACGGACTTGGCAAAAGAGTAATGAGTATTGGACTGCCACTCCTTTTGTTCTCTAAGCGGTAAGCCACCGCCAGAGATGTCTGTTGGCGGCTTTCTCATAGAGAACAAAGGAGCATTCGGCAGAGTGAGTACTTCTGTATATGGGAGAGATGGCTGACATGGCTGCCGGCCAAACCATTGGTTGAACCATCGTTATACCAACAGATATCTAAAGTGTATGTGGGGTGAGCTTAAGTATATGGTGTAACATTCTATTATCTAAGACATATGTCACTGAGTTACTAGAATATATGTACAACTATTTTTAAGAATATTAAACCCAAAATGAATATTATAAGTAAATAGGAGGTACTGTATATATAAATTAACTTTTTGTCAGTCTACCTCATTACCCTCATGATCCTCATACCAACAGTCTTGTCGATATCTTGCGGATTGACGCCCTGATTGACGCCCTGTTTTGGCTAGCGCTTGGCTGTGGGTAGAGCTAAGCCTATAGGGCGGTGATTCATATCCTTTTGTCCTATGTCATAGCATAGGCTGTGGCTCCAGCTTTGAAAGGAGGAGTGGAACAATAATGGACATACTTAGAAAAAATTTTCAAATATTGCTTTGTTTGATTATATAAGGAAAAAGGAGAGTAAGAAAGGAACATTTATTGATTCATTTATTTTAAGTATTGGTGCATTTTTATGTTTATTGTTCTTATTTAATGCAAAGCTTTAACGTGGCACTAACCCAACATTCCTGATCTGATAATATTATCTCAAAATAAACTGTGTATGGAAATTCTTTGTTATTTTCTTAGAACTGTAGTTATTTTAGTTAAAGGCAAGGGTTAAGGGCAAGATCATAGGGGCCTGAGAATTTCCTTATTTCTTGAAACGGATAAAATCAGCTATTCTCTAGCTTGAAGTGGCTGATAACACGGAACAACAGAACTCATTCAACTGCAGAACAAATCATCTTTAATTGAAAAGGCCATCTTATCTGAGAAAAACTCTTTTCGAATGTGCTCCTCAGGGTGATCAGTCGAGTGCAGCAAATAGTGGATTTTGCCCAGGTCATTCCATTGGAGATGCAGTATTACATTTACATCTATTTAGAATAATGGCCAAATTTGTAATATAAGGACACTGAAGTGACAGCCACTCCTGCAGAGCTTGGGGTCCCCTCTATCGAATCAATGGGTCATCAGGAGACAAGCCGAGGAACGTAGACTTTGGGTTTAATGTCCCATTTGCTTTCATTTGATGATTCCATTTTTTTTCCGTTGTGTTTAATTTTCTCCATATCATCCAGAGTTTCATAAACATGGCAACCATCTTTGCAACCTCAAGATTGATAATTGTATGCATGCAATAAAAAAATATACAACGTTGGGTGGGGAACGGGGATTGTATGTGTGATATGAGAAATCCTTTTTATTTCGTATAAAGCGTCAACAGAAGGCGGATCTCTCAATTTCTCTAGTCAACGAATAACAAGGCTTGAGAGGTAACCTGCATCTTCCCTCCTATGTCAGCTCACTATCTGCTGTTATTTCGAACATCTCCAACAATCACCTGCAACTCAAGGACTTTAAAGCCAAGATCCTCTTCATTCCACTCCGATTGTATCTCTAAAAACAGTGGTTATGGAATACCTTTATACCACCGGGTACAGAGCACCATCATATTAGAAGTTACATAACATCCTGTTACCAGAGGGTCCCAAACACCATTATACCATCAAATCTGGAACAGCCTCATACCAATGGCTATGGAGTACTCTTATACCAGCCTCCGCGGAACACCCTCATATCAGTGGCCTACACAACATCCCTATAACAACGGGTACGGAGCACCCTCATACCAACGCATTTCCTATATAAAAATTCTGACAGGTTAGCAGCAAGGCAGAACGGATGGAAGCCTTCTCCGAAGCCAACCATTAACTCCTTCACTGCTGGAGTGGACATCAATGCATTATTTTGTAAGGCGTTGTAGGCCTCTCCAGCACTGAATGGGTTAAACTACCCTGATCACCAATTTCTGAGGAATTGACGGGTTTTGCTTCCATGTTTTTTGGGGTGTTTTATCAATTTGTTTTCCTATACTTTTTTTTCTTCCTATTCCTGACCTGTCCATGGAGATCCCTGTTCTATTAACTCTGGCTGCCTCTAGCTCTCATCATTCTCTGTACAAGCGGGAGTTATTTTATGTGTCTGCAATCACTCACCAGGAAATTCTCTCACACCCAGTAGGACAATAAGATGAGAGTTAATGCTGCGATGGGTGAAGGACTTTTATTTAGACCTATGACAAAGTACCCAATTATTTCAGGCACCGGCCTCCGTCCACTCGGAGATGACAAGAGTGAATCATTTCTCTCGCAATGGCGGAGGAAGTCATCATGTAACAAGTTAGTGATCATCATGCGGATACTGGCTGACTCTTGAATGAAACGGAGACACCCCGAGTTCTATAGTCAGAAAACGTGCAGCTAATTTCATGCTGGAATCTACTTATGATGAAATGTGTCATTGGACAATGTAAAGTCCCTGTACTCTATGCCTATGTAATAATTAACTTCAAGATATGGGATACAAGACCTTACAAAAGTAATTACATTTTTGTCAATGTTTTGTCTAAGTATTGTAATTAATACAAAACAATGGTTGATGGTAAGTCAACGTGAAGATCGCTGGTTGACTACCTGCATGTCATAGGTGGCTTCTTCATGTTGATGCTTCTCACTTGATGTTAATAATAATGTCATTTCTCCTCTATTGCCCACTGACATCACGGTATTAATCATTAACATCATGTTATTAATCACATGCCCATTATTTCCTCCATGGTAATCCATTTTAAAGCTTAGCCTCTGATCACATTGGGGTTTTGTTTTCCATTTTTGCATTTCCCGTACATTCAATTTAAAAAAAACATATGCCATTGTAGCCGATGGGGTCCAATGGGCTCCTGGGGCCTCATTTAACAGAGCTTACCCAGCCGTTATTTTTTGTTTTATGTTGCAATGATTTATGTTCAATTATTGAATCCTTTTTATGCTGATTGTAGTTCTATTAGCCTGCTACCTTCTTGGCATTTAGTTTTCTACCTTCTTGTCTTCTAGCCCTCTACCTTCTTGTCTTCTAACCTTCTACCTTCTTGGCTTTTAGTCTTCTACCTTCTTGTCTTCTAGCCTTCTTCCTTCTTGGCTCTTAGTATTCTACCTTTTTGACTTCTAGCCTTCTATCTTATTGGCTTTTAGTCTTCTACTTTGTTGGCTATCAGCCTTCTACCTTCTTGGTTTCTAGCCTTTCTTCTTGGCCTTTAGTATTCAAACTTCTTAGCTTCTAGCCTTCTACCTTCTTGTCTTATAGCCTTCTTTCTTTTTGGCTTTTAGTCTTCTACCTTCATGGCTATTAGTCTTCTATCTTGTTGGCTTTTAGTCTTCTACCTTCTTGGCTATTAGCCTTCTAACTTCTTGCCTTCTAGATTTCTTTCTTCTTGGCTTTCAGTATTCTACCTTCTTGACTTCTTGCCTTCTACCTTCTTGACTTTTAGTCTTCTACTTTGTTGGCTATTAGTCTTCTACCTTGTTGGCTTTTAGTCTTCTACCTTCTTGTCTATTAGCCTTCTACCTTCTTGGCTTCTAGCCTTCTTTCTTCTTGGCTTTTAGTATTCTACCTTCTTGACTTCAAGCCTTTTACCTTCTTGGCTTCTAGCCTTCTACCTTCGTTGCTTTTTTTGTCTTGCTGACCACAATTTGAGCACAGTAAGCTAATAATATGTTCTATGTTCTGCGCAAGGGAATTCCTTTGCATGCTTTACAGACTTGTTTTTGGTTATTTAAAGGGAATATGACAGCCGATTCATTCTGCCCACAGTAAGGGCAGCGTGAATCAGAGTCCATCTCCATCATTTCAGTCAGGTATGTTTTACTCTGGAATGCTATACATTTAAAAGACAGCCGAGGACCATGTGGCTCAGGTGGTTAGTCCAAGAGTCAAGTCTTTGGCGCTTCCTCCTCTCCCCTTGAGTGACAGTCGAGGGGATCAGGATGGCCAGACGTCATTGGTGCCCTGCCTCAGACTAGTCAGCCAAAGCGACAGGGTCCTCGGCTGGCTTCTAAATGTGTGCTTTCTCCTAAAAGTACCAGAATTTCAGAGTGAAGAACCACAGAATGAAATGGTAGAACCAATGTCTGATTCATGCTGCCCTTGATTTGGGCAGCATGAGTCAGATGACAGTTTTACTTTAAGTTAAATGGTAACCGCTGTTTTAATTTTTATTTCATAAATCCATAGTACACATGAAAATAAGCAACTTTGCGATAAGAAGGCAGTCAATAAATAACAGAAAAAATAAAACAAAAGTGGATAAAAATACTGGCACACACCTACCCATGAATGTCCTCTCCTGCTGGAATAACGTAAGCCCCAAGAAGTGTAATCATCTGATCTGTAGGCAGTATTTTATAGATCAGGAAGGGCTGATATCTCTTTATTTTTAGGAAAACATTAAGTACAACTGTAACTTACTGAAATTTCTTCACTTTTTGTGCATAGGAGTCCAGTGGGTGGTCCTAAATCGTGACTGACAGCAATACTCTAACATTGTCCAATCGGAGACACTGAGGGGCTTGCTAGAGTACAATGCGCCTACTTCATTAATAACTCCTGATGAGGTATTTTAGTATGCGAAACGGCTGTAGACTTGTTTGACCGCATTCCTGTACCACTTATCGAAGAAACTCATTTCTATGACTCATGGTGCATGCCATTAAATTTATGTCTTTGAACTATTTAACATGCCACTTAATAAATTAGGTGCATGCTAACTGGCATGCACCTCTGCCAGAAATGTGCTCAAGTCAAAGACTGGAGTACATTTCTGGAGTAAGTTATGTCAACAAAGTGTCAAAACTTTTAATGAATTTCACAGGCAGGCGTGACTGATGTTAAACCCAAATTGCGGTAGAATAGTATAGACCGGAAAGCACGGCAATCTATAGGGATTACAGTCCCAAATCCTACTGGGAACTCCCCAATAATTATATCCTAGAAGAGCATGGAATCAACTTATCCCCAATTGCACGAGTTTAGTTGACACTGCCCTCCCTCCCTGAGGAAGCGTATGCAAAACGCGCGTCGGGGCTACAGATGGATACTAGAACAGTTTCTTATATGGGTAAGCCATATATTCATATTTATCTCTTGTGACCATTCTCCTGCTAATAGGTTGAAATTCACTGTTGTGAAAAATGTACATCTGTGTCTTCTCTCAGCAGGTTGAGCAACACGGTTGAAACTTTTCCAATACCAGTTGGTGGCATAATGGCATTATTTTATATTATGCTTAAACTTTGCTAAGGGTAGACTTAATTGAATGGGATCATTTGTTCTCCAGACCAAATACCCATTTTTTTATGCATTAACACTGCCCCTCTATCCTTCTATTCCTTGTTTCCTTACCGATGACCTTCTATTTTATCTACTATGATTGTTGACCTCGATTGCTCTCGTTACTTTTTTAATACTTTTTGATATACTATAAACTTGATGTTTTACCTAATTGTGGAAGATTCATATCTTTTTATGACTCATATCTTTTGGGGATTAGTTGACTCCATGATGTTGTGGGATATACCCACACTGCCGTAGCTGGCTGAGTAAGCTCCATATGTCATAATATTTTTTCTCAACCTCTGAATGGTGCAAAAATATTGCAGCTTATTAAAGTGTTTTCCTCCAGAATTGTGGCATAAACACCTTAATGAATCGGGACCCTTGGTGTTCAGTGTTTTCCAGTGATTTTTTTGGAGGGATAAGACAAAATCATTTAAAAAAAAAAATAGATTTGCAGACTATTTATCACAATATCTAACAAACGTCTGAAAGTACAGGGACCATTTAATTAATTACTTCATTAAGTAAAGCCTTTAAGAAGAAAGTCAAAGAAGATGAGTGAACTGGAGATATTCCATGTCGTCCATCATGTGCTCTGCCATAATTAAATATGTTAAATATCGAATATGTGATCTGCAACAGTTGCAGGAGTTCATATTACCTAAGACAAGTTCAAATAGGTCCCATCTTACGTTGCTCATGAGAGCGCAATTAGCTTGATCGAGCAAAAGAGAACTGTCAAAGCACTTTAATTCAGGCATTCATCATACTGTAACATCCCGGGAGACATAGAAGAATCAGTCTTTGCAATAATGGTCAATTTGCCGACTAGGAAGATAAGTGATGGTAGAAAAAAATGTGGCTTGTGTACGTGTGAAAAATTGTGGGTGTTGAATGTATCTAGCAGTTCATGGTTCCTCAGACTCAGCACTCCATAAAATGTGAAATTGTGAAAGCCTTCATTCCGATGACATCAGCAAGTCATAGACTATCATTAGATGGAGGATTGATACCTGTATTATAAAATTGTGTCTCGGTCATCCAGTAAATGTGTGCAGGAAGCAAGTCTCCGAGAATTCCCTGCAATCATCGGTAATTGGCGACTTGCACGGTTCAGGTATATGTCTATTTAATGCTTGTGTCACATTTCTTCTCTCACACCGTCCTACAGCCTTGGGTTGAATGTGCAAACATTTCACTTAAAAGGATGCTCAACGGGGATTTCCTGGAGCGGGCGATGTCTGTTCATGTGACGGGGAAAATTCATGCATGTAACTGATATTTTTATGGATCCCTCTCACCAGTAACCTCAACCTCCTGGCAATGACCTTTCCACATTATGGAGTAGATGGGGTCTACAATCATAACAGGTGGTGCTACCAATTAATTAACTAAAAACAAGATATTAATTGGAAATATCTACGTGACCATTTTTTTTCTGATACCTCCCATAATAAACATCCACTCACTGCAGATCACCAACATATTCTACGTAGAAGGGCCCAAATTGTGATCAGCATGTGACACTGATAGGAGTCACAGTTCTTCCCCATCTAACAAATCCTTTTCCATTAGCATACTGTAACTTTATTAAAAAAAAGCTGATACAACACGTGTAAACACTATACCTTGATCTACTAAACAATTTTTTTTTCAAAACTAAACATGAGATTCTTTCTTTCCATTTTGATCAAAGTGGTTGAGCCCACTGCCACGTCACGGTGAACACTTTCAAAGTCGGTTCCTATTTTTGTTAAAAAAAAAAAGCTGGTACAACACATCTAAACATTATACATTGATCTAATAAACAATTTTTTTTCAAAACTAAACACGAGATTCTTTCTTACCATTTTGATCAAAGTGTATGAACCCACTGCCACGTCACGGTGAACACTTTCTAAGTCGGTTCCTATGTTAAGTGAGGTGGACCCAAGTGGGTCCCCATGTTATGAAGCTATGTTATCGCTGTCACCACCTCTACAATAACTGCATTTTTAGGGAGAGGTGCTCAATGACAGCTTTCTTTAATAGCATAGGTTGTCATTTTGTGAATGTAGGCTTATACACTTTGATCAAAATTAAGAAGCTCTTAATCATTGTTTCTTTAGCATAAATTACATTCTTTTTCGTACGTGTTTCAGACCATAGCTAGATCTTGGAAGAAAGTTTAGCATTTTATTTCGAAAATGGCCGGAACTTTCTTATCCTTGAATAATATTGTATGTCTTTTTTTCTATAATTATGATGTAACCCATTGGTATATTTTTGGAGAGCGAGAGAAAATTTTGTACATACTGGTGGAAATACGTTGGCTATTGACTTGGATGGTTTTGAAGTCATGACTCCAGTGATGTAAGGAAACAGTCTTAGTCACTGAGCCACATCAAGCGTTAACCTATTTTGCAACTCATAAGGAAGGCTTTCATTTTAGGGATATTCTGATAAAAAAAAAACACATTAACATCTATCCACTGGATAGGATATAACTGCTAGATCAATAGACCTCTATCCTCGGGGACCTCTACCGGTCACCAGAATTAGGGTCCCATGTCAAGTCTATGGGACTCATGAAGATAGTTGACTTCTTTCCTACCTCCATGAAGTGGATTGGTAGCCACTCCATGAACACCACTCCATGCAAACAGGAATTATCCATTGTTTTTATTATAAAAAAAAAACATTTTGAACTAGTGGAAAGAAAGACTTGAGTAATCGCTTATACTATAGCTTTACTTTCCAAAGGATCTCTGAAAAATTAGCTTTGGAATCTAATTAGCTGCTTGGATTAGCTTCTTTACTCTAATTTTGATAAATCTCTGCAAATTTGTTTATATTACTTTTCCCTATGCCAAGTGGGATTTTACAATTTAATTTCCTTGTTTCAGGGATGCGCTCACGTATCTTTGTCAATTAGTTTTGGAATATGGTAGGAACCAGAAAAGCACAGAAAAAAAGAAAAACAGCATCAATTACACGACACAAATACATAGAACAAAACGCTCAGAGGCAACCATGATGACCAATGAGTCACCGATATATAATATTACAGGACCAAACAGAAAAACATACTTGACAAAAACCTACAAAAATGGTTGTGATGTAGGTAGATTTACTTCAAAGAGGAAATTTTGAGCAGTTTTTGGGTGCATTCCTCATTCCAATAGAGGTTTCAAAAGTCCACACTTAGGATGCCATGGATGCACCTTATGTGTGAAGAGGCCATTGGCTTAATTGTTAACTTAGTATTCTAGACTTTTACACCATTTTGATATGTATGAAAAATTTGAATCCCTCTTCTGGACTAGCACCTCTCTCCAAGTGTTCTGAACTCTGCGTCGCTGGATGAGGTGTCCTTTGACTACCACATCCAGGTGACGGTGGGTCATTCATGTACTCGGTTCCTTTCATTCACTTCTTTTGGAGTCAAGAAACAATTGAGAATGCTTGCGGAACTATATGAGAATGCTTGTAACTATAGTGGATGTAGGGGTTGCAGTCACAACCAGGCCTTGGTGGGCCAAAAGACCACTTTGGCAAATTTTAGAAGACCAATATTAAAAACCAGTGATAATTGGGGCCATCTTTTAGATTCTGCACTGTTTCCATTCATTTTCCACTTGGATGTGGTTGTCTCACTAGTCTAGTCAGAAGGCATTGGAGACAAATAAAGGTGACAGAAAGGTCAGTAATTTACGGCATATTCTGTGGACATGCCAAAAATATCTAACATCAAAATACCCAATTTAGGTTAAGTGCAATGAGCAAATGATTTGAAGTTATTAGAATCATTTTTGAATTTCACCCAAAAAATCTAATTCGCCAAAGTCTGAAATATTTGCGATAGTTTTGCTTGAATCCCACAAAATGGTGTCGAAGCGCTATTTTGCTGAACTCATTTTAGGGCCAGGAATGAATAATAAAAAAATATATAATACCTCTCCACACCCATCACCAGTCTTATCACAGGGCTTCCTTTGGCTCTAGTCATTCTTCATGGTTTGGCTAGTCCTCACGACGTTGACTAGACTTTACAAAGTCATGACGTCATGAGACCTAGTCAGCGCCAGAGTCACCAAAGAGCCGTGAATAATGTTCAGAGCCAGAGGGAGCTTCATTTTGGGACAGGGAAGAGCCGGGGAGTGTTGAGTATATACCGTATATACTTGAGTATAAGCCGAGATTTTTGGGGGCTGAAAGTCCCCCTCTCGGCTTATACTCGAGTCATACCCGGGGGTCGGCAGGTGAGGGGGGGTGGGGGCTGTCTAATAATGCTCACCTACTGCTGGTGCGGTCCCTGCAGGTCCCTGCTTCCAGCGCTGCAGATTCTTCCTGTGCTGAGCGGTCACATGGTACCGCTCATTACAGTAATGAATATGCAGCTCCACCTCCCATAGGGGTGGAGCCGCATATTCATTACTGTAATGAGCAGTAACTGTGACCGCTCAACACAGGAAAAAGATGCAGCGCTGGAAGAAGCAGGGACCGCACAGAGCCAGCAGTAGGTGAGTATATGGGGAGGGGAGCGCAGCGCTGCACGATATTTACCGCTCCTCGTTCCAGTGCGGCTCCGTCTTCATCATCCTCTGGCGCACCCTCGGCTGAACGTCAGTGCTGAAGATGGAGCCGCACGAGGAGCAGGAAAATATTGAAAGCGCTGGGGGTCCTGAGCGAAGAGAGGTGAGTATGTGATTATTTTTTTTATTGCAGCAAAAGCATATGGGGCAAGTGACTGTACGGAGCATCTTATGGGGCCATAACACTTGTGCAGCACTATAAGGGGCAAGTCACTGTATGGAGCATCTTCTGGGGCCATAACGTTTGTGCAGCACTATAAGGGGCAAGTCACTGTATGGAGCATCTTATGGGGCCATAACACTTGTGCAGCACTATAAGGGGCAAGTCACTGTATGGAGCATCTTATGGGGCCATAACGCTTGTGCAGCACTATAATGGGGCAAGTGACTGTACGGAGCATCTTATGGGGCCATAACACTTGTGCAGCACTATAATGGGGCAAGTGACTGTACGGAGCATCTTATGGGGCCATAACGCTTGTGCAGCATTATATGGGGCAAGTGACTGTATAGAGCATCTTACGGGGCCATAAGGCTTGTGCAGCACTATATGGGGCAAGTGACTGTATGGAGCATCTTATAGGGCCATAACACTTGTGCAGCACTATAATGGGGCAAGTGACTGTACGGAGCATCTTATGGGGCCATAACACTTGTGCAGCACTATAATGGGGCAAGTGACTGTACGGAGCATCTTATGGGGCCATAACGCTTGTGCAGCATTATAATGGGGCAAGTGACTGTACGGAGTATCTTATGGGGCCATAACACTTGTGCAGCATTATATGGGGCAAGTGACTGTATAGAGCATCTTACGGGGCCATAAGGCTTGTGCAGCACTATATGGGGCAAGTGACTGTATGGAGCATCTTATAGGGCCATAACGCTTGTGCAGCATTATATGGGGCAAGTGACTGTACGGAGCATCTTATGGGGCCATAACGCTTGTGCAGCACTATAATGGGGCAAGTGACTGTACGGAGCGTCTTATGGGGCCATAACGCTTGTGCAGCATTATATGGGGCAAGTAACTGTACAGAGCATCTTACGGGGCCATAACGCTTGTGCAGCATTATATGGGGCAAGTGACTGAATGGAGCATCTTATGGGGCCATAACGCTTCTGCAGCACTATATGGGGCAAGTGACTGTACGGAGCGTCTTATGGGGCCATAACGTTTGTGCAGCACTATATGGGGCAAGTGACTGTACAGAGCATCTTATGGGGCCATAACGCTTGTGCAGCACTGTATGGGGCAAGTCACTGTATGGAGCGTCTTATGGGGCCATAACGCTTGTGCAGCACTATATGGGGCAAGTGACTGTACAGAGCATCTTATGGGGCCATAACGCTTGTGCAGCACTGTATGGGGCAAGTCACTGTATGGAGCATTTTATGGGGCCATAACGCTTGTGCAGCATTATATGGGGCAAGTGACTGTACGGAGCATCTTACGGGGCCATAACGCTTGTGCAGCACTATAATGGGGCAAGTGACTGTATGGAGCATCTTATGGGGCCGTAACGCTTGTGCAGCATTATATGGGGCAAGTGACTGTACGGAGCATTTTATGGGGCCATAACGCTTGTGCAGCATTATATGGGGCAAGTGACTGTACGGAGCATCTTACGGGGCCATAACGTTTGTGCAGCACTATAATGGGGCAAGTGTCTGTATTGAGCATCTTATGGGGCCATAACGCTTGTGCAGCATTATATGGGGCAAGTGACTGTACGGAGTATCTTATGGGGCCATAACGCTTGTGCAGCACTATAATGGGGCAAGTGTCTGTATTGAGCATCTTATGGGGCCATAACGCTTGTGCAGCATTATATGGGGCAAGTGACTGTATGGAGCATCTTATGGGGCCATAACGCTTGTGTAGCACTATATGGGGCAAGTGACTGTATGGATGATCTTATGGGGCCATAACGTTTGTGCAGCATTATAAGGGGCAAGTGTCTGTATGGAGCATCTTATGGGGCCATAATGCTTGTGCAGCATTATATGGGTCAAGTGTCTGTATGGAGCATCTTATGGGGCCATAACTTTTGTGCAGCACTATATAGGGCAAATATCTCTATGGAGCATCTTATGGGGCCCTTATTACCCTTTATGCAGGATTATATGGGGCATATTTTAATATGGAGCATCTTATGGGGCTCATCATGAACTGTATGGAGCATTATATGGGGCTCCTGATTTAATATGGATATTCAAAAACACTTAACCTAGAATGGTTGTAGATGACGAGGAAAAAGCTAACATATTAAACACCTTCTTCTCCACGGTATTCACGGTGGAAAATGAAATGCTAGGTGAAATCCCAAGAAACAATGAAAACCCTATATTAAGGGTCACCAATCTAACCCAAGAAGAGGTGCGAAACCGGCTAAATAAGATTAAAATAGATAAATCTCCGGGTCCGGATGGCATACACCCAAGAGTACTAAGGGAACTAAGTAATGTAATAGATAAACCATTATTTCTTATTTTTAGGGACTCTATAGCGACAGGGTCTGTTCCGCAGGACTGGCGCATAGCAAATGTGGTGCCAATATTCAAAAAGGGCTCTAAAAGTGAACCTGGAAATTATAGGCCAGTAAGTCTAACCTCTATTGTTGGTAAAATATTTGAAGGGTTTCTGAGGGATGTTATTCTGGATTATCTCAATGAGAATAACTGTTTAACTCCATATCAGCATGGGTTTATGAGAAATCGCTCCTGTCAAACCAATCTAATCAGTTTTTATGAAGAGGTAAGCTATAGGCTGGACCACGGTGAGTCATTGGACGTGGTATATCTCGATTTTTCCAAAGCGTTTGATACCGTGCCGCACAAGAGGTTGGTACACAAAATGAGAATGCTTGGTCTGGGGGAAAATGTGTGTAAATGGGTTAGTAACTGGCTTAGTGATAGAAAGCAGAGGGTGGTTATAAATGGTATAGTCTCTAACTGGGTCGCTGTGACCAGTGGGGTACCGCAGGGGACAGTATTGGGACCTGTTCTCTTCAACATATTCATTAATGATCTGGTAGAAGGTTTACACAGTAAAATATCGATATTTGCAGAAGATACAAAACTATGTAAAGCAGTTAATACAAGAGAAGATAGTATTCTGCTACAGATGGATCTGGATAAGTTGGAAACTTGGGCTGAAAGGTGGCAGATGAGGTTTAACAATGATAAATGTAAGGTTATACACATGGGAAGAAGGAATCAATATCACCATTACACACTGAACGGGAAACCACTGGGTAAATCTGACAGGGAGAAGGACTTGGGGATCCTAGTTAATGATAAACTTACCTGGAGCAGCCAGTGCCAGGCAGCAGCTGCCAAGGCAAACAGGATCATGGGGTGCATTAAAAGAGGTCTGGATACACATGATGAGAGCATTATACTGCCTCTGTACAAATCCCTAGTTAGACCGCACATGGAGTACTGTGTCCAGTTTTGGGCACCGGTGCTCAGGAAGGATATAATGGAACTAGAAAGAGTACAAAGGAGGGCAACAAAATTAATAAAGGGGATGGGAGAACTACAATACCCAGATAGATTAGCGAAATTAGGATTATTTAGTCTAGAAAAAAGACGACTGAGGGGCGATCTAATAACCATGTATAAGTATATAAGGGGACAATACAAATATCTCGCTGAGGATCTGTTTATACCAAGGAAGGTGACGGGCACAAGGGGGCATTCTTTGCGTCTGGAGGAGAGAAGGTTTTTCCACCAACATAGAAGAGGATTCTTTACTGTTAGGGCAGTGAGAATCTGGAATTGCTTGCCTGAGGAGGTGGTGATGGCGAACTCAGTCGAGGGGTTCAAGAGAGGCCTGGATGTCTTCCTGGAGCAGAACAATATTGTATCATACAATTATTAGGTTCTGTAAAAGGACGTAGATCTGGGGATTTATTATGACGGAATATAGGCTGAACTGGATGGACAAATGTCTTTTTTCGGCCTTACTAACTATGTTACTATGTTACTATGTTACTATGTTACTGATGTCTCAATTAATTTTACTTTTATTGGTATCTATTTTTACTTTTGACATTTACCGGTAGCTGCTGCATTTTCCACACTAGGCTTATACGCAAGTCATTAAGGCTGGGTTCCCATTGCGTTATGGGACCGCATTAAACGGACAGCGTTGCACGGTGAAATTAACGCCGTGCAACGCGGCCATTAACGCGCCCATTCACGCTAATGGGAACGCGCTTCACGAGCGCGTGCCATGTTCGGCACGCACTAGCGACGCGCCGGGGATTCCTGGCGCGCCGCGGACGCTGCTTGCAGCGTCCGAGGCGCGCCCGCGGTCCGTTCCCCGCTCTCGCAGATCGGGGATCTGCGAGAGCGGGGACGTTACCGCGACGCCGACCGCAGCCCCATAGAAAACATTGCGTTAGCGCAATCCGCTAGCGCTAGCGCTAAACGGATTGCACTAACGCAATGTGACCCTATCCTAAGTTTTCCCAGTTTTTTGTGGCAAAATTAGGGGGGTCGGCTTATACTCGGGTCGGCTTATACTCGAGTATATACGGTATATATTTATTTTTTATGTAATTTTTTAAACTTTACTTTTACTATTCTCTGGGTCTGGAAAGACTTCAGAGCCTAAGAAATACCTTTAACTGTGAATTGAATTTCCCGGTTAAAAATGTACAAAGGCAAATTACTGGAAGGATGCCTTGGCATCTGTTCACTATAGCCATCCATTGCAAAAAATGGTGAACCATATCCACAATAGAACTAAATCACCACTAGTAGAGTAAAAAAATGTAGTTGGAAGCCCCAAATGTCCAAAAAATTATAATCAAAGGAAAAAAGAGGCAGAATATACTGAGCAGG
The DNA here is from genome assembly GCF_032444005.1 of Ranitomeya imitator. Classification (NCBI taxonomy): domain Eukaryota; kingdom Metazoa; phylum Chordata; class Amphibia; order Anura; family Dendrobatidae; genus Ranitomeya; species Ranitomeya imitator. The sequence continues at coordinate 195,975,694 of NC_091288.1, forward strand.
CTACTGTTTTTAGAGTGCCCCTGTATAAGCAAGCGTAGTCTGCAGCTCTTTCTTATAGAAGAAACCAAAAAGGACATGTAAATGCTTACTGGCCAAAAAAAGAGGGCAAAACAACACACTTTTAGCCTTCACCTGGCAATTGGGGGTATAAGGCAAAATGTATTTTTGCACTATAGTTTCTCTCCATACCCATAGCCTAAGCCATCAATATGAGTGGATATTAAGGTCTCATTGCTTAGAGGCTAATTTATACAAAATGACTTCTCCACTGTGCCTTGTCCCCCTGCATATCTTGGAGACAACTCACGTTATGACCATCGTCTTGTGATGGAGCCTAATTGGACATCTTTGTCTCTTTGTATTGTTCTCCTTTAGCTTGAGATGACAGAAGGTCTAGAGACTGTTGCTGACAAAACCTCAACAACACGGCATCAATGTATTTTTCCCAGTCACATTCCTCCCACTGATCACCCCATTTGCATAATGCAATTATTGGGACTGAGCTGAACAACAATTATGCTCTTTTTAACATGTGCCAAGATATGAAGCCAAACGCTACATCAATGAGGAAACAGCATGACAGACAGTATGCCGCAAAAGAGGCTTCTATTTGTTTTTCTACAATTGAAGTAGTCCTGGCTGTGGCCGGCATAAACATGGCAGTTTGGACTCTAATCACCCCCAAACTACTACTGACGTCCATGTTCTAATTGGCATTGTTACTTTTTAGTGACAAACTATTTATCCTAAAGTCAACGTTTTGAAAACTAATGTTGCTGACCATGGTCCAACCTTCTGCCAATCACAATGACTAATATTAAAAATATATTCTTCACATATGTAGAAAGAGTGAAGATCAGAAAAGTTAGATAAATGATGTGAAATGTGTGATAGGACTGTCTAATAAGATGTGCTTTTAGAACATGTTTGAAGCTGTAGATGTAGGAAATTAATTGTACCGAGGTAGAGCATTCCAGAGAGCTGGTGTAGCATGAGAAGAAACTTGGAGACAGAAGTGGGAGGTTCAGATTATGGAGGATAAAATTTTATTAGATTATTAAACACTATAATGAAACAGAGCACCTCTGACCGTAGGATGATACATTTATAAAAAAAATATGTTGGATCCATGTAATGTACTCACTTGAGCGAGTTGTGTATGCACAACTCCTGTGAAAGCTCAGTGATGGTTGCTGCTGCCACATGGCTGGGGATGAACTCCATTAGGGTGCTTGAAGGAAAAGAGAATTCACAATTTGCGCTGTGCTAAGAGAAATAAAGATCATTGATCTACAAAGAAGTGTTTTTTTATTCCACAACATGTTTCCGTGCTGGTTCTGGCATCTTTCTCAAGTGTAAAAAAACAACTGTAGCATTCATTATTAGATTATTAGCAGAATGGATTATTAAACATACATGAGGGAGGAGATGTAGAATGGTGAAGCACTATGCAGAGAGTATCTGTGATAAATTTATTTTGCATTCTGTAGACAGACAACTGACTGACAGATACCTAACTGACCGAACAATCAGCGTCTCCCACTCACACACCACCTCCTCACCTCGCCTCCTATCTGTCGGAGTCCCGCAAGGTTCAGTCCTAGGGCCCCTGCTCTTCTCCATTTACACCTTTGGCCTGGGACAGCAAATGAAATCTCACAGTTTTCAGTATCATCTCTATGCTGATGATACACAGATCTACTGTACATCACTGGACCAGATACCACCACCCTACTAACCAGAATCCCTCAATGTCTGTCCGCTATTTCATCCTTCTTCTCCGCTAGATTTCTAAAACTTAACATGAACAAAACAGAATTCATTGCCTTTCCCCCATCTCACGCGACCCCTCCAATGAACCTATCCATTACAGTAAACGGCTGACCACTCTCCCCAGTCCCACAAGCTCGCTGTCTCGGGGTAATCCTTGACACTGATCTCTCCTTCAAACCGCATATCCAAGCCCTTTCCACTTCCTGCCACCTTCAACTCAAAAATATTTCACGGATCCCTACATTCCTAAACCAACAATCTGCAAAAACCCTAGTCCATGCCCTCATCATCTCCCGCCTCGACTACTGTAACTTCCCGCTCTGTGGCCTCCCCTCGAACACTCTCGCACCCCTCCTATCTATTCTAAACTCTGCTGCCCGACTAACCCACCTGTCCCCCCGCTATTCCCCGGCCTCTCCCCTCTGTCAATCCCTTCACTGGCTCCCCATTACCCAGAGACTCCACTACAAAAGCCTAACCATGACATACAAAGCCATCCACAACCTGTCTCCTCCATACATCTGTGACGTCGTCTCCCGCTACTTTTGCTGCACGCAACCTCCGATCCTCACAAGATCTCCTTCTCTACTCCCTTCTTATCTCCTCTTCCCACAATCGCATACAAGATTTCCCTCGCGCATCCCCCCTACTCTGGAACTCTCTACCACAACACATCAGACTCTCGCCTACCATCGAAACCTTCAAAAAGAACCTGAAGACCCACCTCTTCCAGCAAGCCTACAACCTGCAGTGACCACCGATCGACCAAACCACTGCACGACCAGCTTTACCCTCACCTACTCTATCCTCACCCATCCCTTGTCGATTGTGAGCCCTCGCGGGCAGGGTCCTCTCTTCTCCTGTACCAGTTGTGACTTGTATTGTTCAAGATTATTGTACTTGTTTTTATTATGTATACCCCTCCTCACATGTAAAGCACCATGGAATAAATGGCACTATAATAATAAATAATAATAATAGTGTAATGGCTGGCATAGGGTGGAAGCATCGGTGTAGCAGATGGACAGAAACATTGGCCTGACTGCTGCATTCACAAAGAACTGGAAAGGGGAGAGTTAAGGTACCGTCACACTAAGCGACGCTGCAGCGATACCGACAACGATGTCGATCGCTGCAGCGTCGCTGCTTGGTCGCTGGAGAGCTGTCACACAGACAGCTCTCCAGCGACCAACGATCCTGAAGTCCCCGGGTAACCAGGGTAAACATCGGGTTACAAAGCGCAGGGCTTGATGAGAGGCTCCCTGGAGATGTTTTGTCTCGGTTGAGCACTCCTTCAATTCCTGACCACGGACTGACTACCCTGTCCCCTGATGATTCTTTCCTGAGATGAAACACGTAGGGAGGTGGTCTAGAACGCAGGAGGTGGTCTTTGAGTCCAACGGATCCAAGATGGATGGAATTTGATCCATAGGACTCTTATCCAGACATGGGGAACATATCTCAGTATGCGGTACCATCATAATTGGGTGAGATCGTTTCAATAGCTCTATGTGCACCCCCGTGTATTTGAAGCTTCTTATTGGTGATAACCAGCGGTGTTGTTTTTTCACCTTATAGATAGCTTTAAGAAATATTCTTTGTGAATAACAGTAGCACACCTTTGCATGTATTTATTTGGTTTCTCTGCTTTTACCTGATAAGGTGTATGCTGTAACAGTAATCCTGAAGGCTGTGTAGGGGACCAATCTGACTACTGAATATTTCTCTTTGGACTGTTTATCAGTTCCTTGTCCAATTGACCTTTGTGGTCAATGTACGAGTTTGTTGTTATATGTTGTGTCGTATAGTTTTTTAATTGGTATTCATTTAAAAAAAACAATACAATGTCTCATGAAGGCATTATGTGGCAAGACCGGGAGCCCCTACAGGTCTACAATATGGACCTGTAAGGAATTTATGTTCCTCTATTTGGACTCGATGTATTAGATGTTATCAAAACATTTTGCTATCAATTTTTTTTTCTGGCAGTAGAATGGAGAACGTAGCAAGCAAGGTTAAGGTTTTTCTTTTGAAACAATTCCATAGCTGGTTGCAAAACATTTCACGGCTCCGTGTTCTAAGTCATAGTCTCTGCCTTGAGGCTTTTTGTAAAAAAAATCAAAATCTTATGAAATGGCATGACACATTAGTAAAAGGGTAGTGCTTAATTTTCATTACAACAAGCCGAGAAAAGTCAGGCTGGTCCATGTCGGAACACGAGGCTTACAAATATGCATAATCCTATCAATACGCACTTAATTCACCTTGGCCGAGTATATTTAACAAGACATTCATTGTGTTTTTCTGACGTTACTTTCGATGCTATAGCATAGGCTTGTGGTCTCTCATTCCTGGCTCCTACTGCAATGATAAAAGTGAGAGTTACTGCAGGGGGTGATATGGAACTTCTGAAGTCATCTAGGAGTAAGTTCCGAAATACTGTCGGAGCCGCATGGCTCATGATATTCATCTCATGGGCTGATGTACAAGCCTAATGGGAATTCTCTCTGCTACAAGGAGATAACAAAAGAAAAAAGGCTTTATTTCTTTGCATTCTCAAAAAATATTAAAAGTCGACACTGGACTGTAATAACAGTGACCTTAATTTACCATGTCCTGATTCCTTAATAAAAAAGTTACACTTTTTTTGTAATTTTTTTTTACATATGTCGCGGTCTACCGTTAGGGCTCGTTCAGACGTCTGTATTATCGGTCAATACTTGGATTGCACTTGGCCATGCAAGTCAATGAGTGCATGGAAATCATCAGACTGCACTCGGATGACATTGAGAGAATCAAATCACACTATGCTGACACTTTGATCAAAGTCTGATCAGATTTTGATCAGACTGACATTTGCAGAATAACCCTGATTTTCTCGAATGGTAGAATCTACGGTTGTCTGCACTAGCCCTTTGAGAGCAGTGGTTTCCTCTAAGAGCTTGTGCAGAAGGACATAAATTCTCTCAATTGGGCCCCTTATGCAAATTACACTCTGATTAAACTCTGATCAGACTTTGATCAGAGTATCAGCATAGTGTGATCTGATTCTCATGGATGAGAGAATCATAGCAGAGGAGAAGATGGAGATCAAAATGTCTCCATCTTCTCCATTGTGTCGGTGCCCGGAAGTGAGACTGCACTGACATGTCATCTGTGTGCAGTCCGATGGTTTCCATGGACTCATTGACTTGAATGGCCGAGTGCTTTCCAAATAGGCTCGGCCCCATAGACTAACATTGGTCCAGGTGTAATCTGATGTTTTGTAAGACCACACACAAACCAATAATATGACCGTCTGCACGAGCCCTAAGAGAGAATTAACTAAGTCAACATGGCAGTTCACAGAGTGACTATGGCCTCATAATATGATCTGTAAATGCAACGTTTTTAATTTCAGAATATGAAACAAAATCTAAAAGCATAAATAACCGCACCATTATAACGGCATAAAAACATTAGCTTCTTGTAGAACATCTTGACTGAAGAAAGTAATTCTCTGAATTTCTGATGTTCCCCTTTTTCCACCCAATGATGGGTGAATCGACTCGTAAAAGTTTTGCTTTGATTTGCAGACTGAAAATCCCACACTTGGCAAATCCGTTTTTCTATTTTTCAAGTGGATCATGGATCAATTCTTGAGTTGCCAAGAGGTAAATCAGACTGATTGATTTACTTTTTTCACTTTATCTTTTTATCAACATTAATTGATTCTCACCCCTTGCAATAATTTAAATTATTAGGATTAGAGATTGTGAAATTACAATTACTAAAGGTTATGAAATCACAGTCTGAGAGATTTACAAACACCCAGCCATCAGAATAAAGGGTGAGTTAGAAAACTTCTAAGGTGTTGTGAGCATGCTTGATATTTTCAATGGACACTGTAAGGAGAGGGAGGAGGGAGATGGAGCTGAAATGTTGTCATCACTTATGTGTGATGTTGTGTTGTATTATATAGAAACTACAAAGACGGACAAAGCCACACACCTTCCGTAAGAACAGAAAATTCTATTTCGTGTGGTTGTCATTGACAATTATATGTCTACAAAAAACAGTCACACCCACTACCATGGTAAATCTCAATACATTTTATTTTACATCTAATATATAATTGCCTAGAATACTACTTCCTGCAATTTGTGCCAACTTCCGTCCGGAGCTAATGTCCGGAGCTAATGTCCGGAGCTAATGTCCGGAGATAAGTGACGTCATCAGTGTCCAGTGTCTGATTGGTTGCCGCCTGCTGCGAGCGACCAATCAGAAACGTGCCGTACTGTGACACACTCCGCCCGCCATTTTGGTGTGATTTTTGAATTTTTACCTCACAGCAAGTTTCTACTGCGTGGAGGCGGGCCCAGTGACGTTGCTCTTCAAGCTCCTGCCGAATTTCGTCAAAAAAATGATAATACCATTTACCAAAACTATATATATTTAGTTGTGAAGTGGTTCAGTGACATTTTCACACCAATTTTGAACTTTTGTTTGGTGTTTTCTCCATATACTGCCTATTATTCACTGACTGTTATACTGAGAGACTGCCGTTTATTAACCTCTTCTTTGCCACATTGGGTATATTGCTCTATTATTTGCCACATAAGGACATTGTCCATTATTGCCCAGCAATTTCTTAAATAACAAGAATTGTCAAGAGCTGGTAAGTGCAGCCATTTTTTGTTCTTTCTTACTATTATTTATTAATTGTATTATTCTTACATTTGAATAAATAAAGTATATATGGATTCTAGACTCCCGATTCTTTAGAATCGGGCTGCCATCTAGTATTTAATAAAACAATTTAAAAAAGTGGAAAAGAAACACTCCAAACAAGATCAAAATAGAGGGTAAGTGGTCTATAAGTACAATTTCATGTCTCGAAATGCACAAAACATTCACACAATATAAGTAAAGATTATTATTATTGTATCACATAATGTTGAGCAGAATTACATCTGTTGACTAGCTGCTACTGTTAATAAATGTTACTATATGTCCTATTGTTACATACATATGTACCAGTAAGATCAACTCCCAGCTCCCGTACACACAGTAGGATGGACCCCACAGCTCCCCTACACACAGTAGGATGGACCCCACAGCTCCCCTACACACAGTAGGATGGACCCCACAGCTCCACTACACACAGTAGGATGGACCCCACAGCTCCCCTACACACAGTAGGATGGACCCCACAGCTCCACTACACACAGTAGGATGGACCCCACAGCTCCCCTACACACAGTAGGATGGACCCCACAGCTCCACTACACACAGTAGGATGGACCCCACAGCTCCACTACACACAGTAGGATGGACCCCACAGCTCCCCTACACACAGTAGGATGGACCCCACAGCTCCTCTACACACAGTAGGATGGACCCCACAGCTCCCCTACACACAGTAGGATGGACCCCACAGCTCCACTACACACAGTAGGATGGACCCCACAGCTCGGTGGCGCAGTGGTTAGCACAGCAGCCTTGCAGCGCTGGAGTCCTGGGTTCAAGCCCCACTAAGGACAACATCTGCAAAGAGTTTATATGTTCTCTCCGTGTTTGCGTGGGTTTCCTCCGGGTACTCCGGTTTCCTCCCACATTCCAAAGACATACTGACAGGGAATTTAGATTGTGAGCCCCAATGGGGACAGCAATGATAATGTGTGTAAAGCGCTGCGGAATATGTTAGCGCTATATAAAGATTATTATTATTATTATTAAGTAAAGTAGTTTCACAGGTCCAATGAATCAGTTAAATTTAGTGATAAGCGAGTATGCTCGTTACTCGAGTTTTCCCGAGCATGCTCGGATGTTCTCCGAGTATTTGGGAGTGCTCGGAGATTTAGTTTTTGTCACCATAGCTGCATGATTTGCGGCTGCTAGACAGCCTGAATACATGTGAGGATTCCCAAACAAACAGGCAACCCCCACATCTATTCAGGCTGTCTAGCAGCTCATCACTAGTTAAATTCCATTTTAAAATAAGGGTCATAGTGAAAGGTAAGTAAAAAAATGGGAAATTTATGCTGAAAATAGCAAATATATTTATACACAGAATATTTGATACATACATAAAGTACGATGCATCACTATTAAATATAAAGATCCATTAGACCATGGTGGCTTAATTCCTTATTTCCTAAAACATTGTGGGATTAGTTCTTATAAAGTATCGTATTTTAGGCCATATTAAGAATAAGTTGATACGTACGTTTCGCCTTTGCTTCTTCAAGGGGCGAATCAAGAGGTAAATCACACTGATTGATTTGCTTTTTCAGTTTATCATTTTTTTCAATATTAATTGATTCTCACCTTTGCGAAATGTTTTAAATTAGTAGGATTACAGATTGTAAAACCACAACTACTAATAAAGGTAGGGTATCAGTTTATACTTTTACTAACTAAAATAACCTATACTAAAATAAAAAGAAATAAAAAATAAAAATTAAAAGAAAACTATTTTTATTTTTTTCACTTTGTCTGACTCTGAGCTATTGAAACAACAGTTTTAAAGATTTGTAAATACCCAGGCGTCAAAACAATGGGTTAGACTGCTTGTAGTGTCTGGTGAAAATGCTTTACATTTTTGGTGGAAGCTGTAAGGAGAGGGAGGAGGGAGATGGAGCTGAAATGTGCTCATCACTTATCTGTGATGTTGTATTGTCTGATATTGTGCCATCACAAATGTGATATTGTGCTATCATTTTCCAGATTTCCGATAATAATGACTTGACTTTTGGTGTGAAATCATCTTGGCGACATTTGTAATTAAGCACTAAACAACGGACTGCTTAACTTTTTTGTACTATATTTTCCTTTGAAATACCATCACTTTTCAATAAATACCAGACACTCAATGCAAAGTAGCTTCTGTCTCTGTCTTTCCTCTAATCATCCTTCCAAACCTGTGCCAGCAGCTGCTGCCCCCATATGACCAGAGACAGGACATTTTTGCCAAGGACTTAATGCACTAGCGCTTTTATGAACATATTAATGTCTCACTAAGCACCTTTCACTTAGCCATGCTTGATATAAGTGATCACCTGTGTTTTGTACCCAGCCAATGAATGTTCTTAAAGTTTTCTTGAAGACCCTAAGGTAAAATTTCGAAACCAGGAGCAACCTGCTCCGAGCCCCCAGCCAAATGTTCAGATGTCTCTACATGGCAAGGAATTAGTTTAATCTCATCACCATTTTGTGTAACAGCTAGGACCTGGGGATGGCACAAACATCTGTTCTCTTCTTAGCTGTCTGTTATTAGTTTCATCCTTTAGTTGAGTTTTTGGTTAACCACTTCTTTACGAAGGAGCTAAGACAATGCCTTCAAAAGCATGAATTATGTGTCTCTGGAAGTAATTGACATTCCTATACGAGCAAAAATTGAAAAGTTTTCAAAAATTTTGTGATCTAAGACTTTGGGGCATAAAGTCAAATTACTCGTAACCCAGTAACCTCTACAGTGTAGAGAAAGGACAATCGTAAACTGTGGTGGCCCTGTTTAGGAATTTGTTGAAATGTCAATTGCGGGATTTTTTTGTGAAGGCAACCTCTTTTTTTTTTTTAAAGTAAATGTGGGTCTTCATGATGATCTTCTCTAATCAACTAGAAAAACCTTAGAGTTAGGCATGGATGTAATGGGGACATCAGAGTGAGATCTGCTGCTTGTCCAGGCTTTTAGGCTACGTTCACATTAGCGTTGTGCGCCGCTGCGTCGGCGACGCAACGCACGACGCACAAAAAAACGCGCGCAAACGCACGCAAAAACGCTGCATTTTGCGATGCGTGCGTCGTTTTTTGACGAAAATCGGACGCACGAAAAATGCAACTTGTTGCATTTTCTTGCGTCCGACGCTAGCGTCGGAAACGACGCACGTGTCGGAAAACGCAACAAAAAAAACGCACGCGTCCCCCATGTTAAACATAGGGGCGCGTCGCCACTGCGTCGCCGCTGCGTCGCCGACGCAACAGCGACGCACATTAGCGGAACGCTAATGTGAACGTAGCCTTAGAAGGTGTCCTAAGTAAGGGACCACTTTCTATTTAGTATTTAGTTCATTTGTCCTAATATAGGGCATATGGACAGGGATTCACCTAGACCAGTCGCCTTTAAGGCTTAGTCCAGTCAAAAAAGTACGATTTAACATAGTTGGGACCCATTAGAAAGAAAAAGGGTCCAAGCGGTCTTCTGATGGCCTCTATTTTTTTCCACTTGAAGCATTGGTAAGAATCAAAAACTTGATTCCAAAGTTTGTGAAACTAAAGAAACAAAGTAAAATAATATCACATCTTTCCATATTCACTACATAAAGGATTCATGGATTTTGTACCAGTATGATTATTTTTCACTAGAACTGTGTCCTACAACTGAACTTGTAAAGACGATATAGGTGATGAGACGAAAGAAAACAAAAAGACAAAAATTGTTGGATTTCGTATATATCCCAAAATATTTAGCTTCCTGGAACCCATAATGTTCTGATATACAGTCACGGCTGAAAGTTTTGGCACCCTTGAAATTATTCTAGAATATTATATAGACATGTTTATTTCATTTCTGTGTATTGGAAAAACACAAAAAAACTGAGAGGAAAAAAAGCAAATTAAACATACAGTAGTGTTAAAAAGTGTTTGCCCCCTTCCTGATTTCCTATTCTCTTGCATGTTTGTCAACCTTAAATTTTTCCGGACTGATAGATGTCAATTACTTTGTTTCTCATTTGTTCCAGAATTTCATTTGATTGCGTAATGATGTCTAGCTTTTGAGGATCTTTTGGTCCAATTTACTATGTCAGGCAGGTCCTATTTAAGTGATTTTTTGATTGAAAACAGGTGGCAGTAATCAGGCCTGGGTGTGGCTAGGGAATTTGAACTCAACTTCCCATAGATATGATAAACCACAGTTAATTTGTGTTTTGGGTGTATGTTTTATGCTTTGGGGGTTGGGCAATCAATTTTTCACACATGGCCCTGTAGGTTTTGATTTCTTTTTCCCTTAATAAAAAAGACCTTAATTTAAAAACTGCATTTTGTACTTACTTGTGATGTCTTTGTCTAATATTTATGTTTATTATATTATTTTAAACACTTAATTGTGACAAAGAGGCAAAAGAATAGGAAATCAGGAAGAGGGCAAACACTTTTTCCACACCACTTTAATTTCATACAAAACGTCTAAAATGGACTGGACAAAATTGTAGCACCCTCAACTTAATATTTTGTTGCACACCCTTTGGAATAAATAACTGCAATCAATCGCTTCCTATAACCATCAACAAGCTTCTTACACCTCTCAACTTGAATTTTGGTTTCTTTCGCAAACTGCCCCAGGTCTCTCATATTTGAAGAGTGCTTTCTCACAAAAGCAATTTTAAGAGCTTCCCATGGGTCCATCCATTTCTGGGTGCTTCTTGAAGTATGTTTGGGGTCATTGTCCTGCTGGAAGACTGATGACCTTGGATGCAAACTCAGCTTTCCAACACTTGTCACAACATTGTGACCCAAAATCCTTTGGTAACCTTCAGATTTCATCATACCTTGCACACAGTCAAGGCTCCCAGTGCCAGAGGCAGCAAAACATCACTGAACCTCCTCCATATTTGACTGTCGGTATTGTGTTCTTTTTTTGTAGGCCTCATAATAATAATCTTTGTTTTTATATAGCACTAACATATTCCGCAGCGCTTTGCTGTTTTCACACATTACCATCACTGTCCCCGATGGGGCTCACAATGTAAATTCTCTATCAGTATGTCTTTGGAATGTGGGAGGAAACTGGAGTACCCCGGGGAAACCCACGCAAACATGGGGAGAACATACAAACTCCTTGCAGATGTTGTCCTTGGTGGGATATGAACCCAGGACTCCAGCGCTGAAAGGCTGCAGTGCTAACCTCTGAGCCACCGTGCTGCCCTAATTCCAATTTCGGTAAACAGCAGAATTATGTGTTTTACTAGAAAGCGCTATCTTGGTCTCATCTGTCCATAAGACTCTTTCAAATAAGGATTTTGACTTACTCAAGAAACAACTTGAATTTCTTTGGAACGTGATTTGGGCTGCTTATCCACCATCCAGACTATCCTGCATTGCAACCTTTCATCATTTTTTCTCTGCTGTCCTCTTCCAGGGAGATTAGCTACAGTGCCATGGGTTGTAAACTTCTTGATTATTTTGCCCACCGTGGATAAAAGAACATCTAGATTTCTGGAGATGAACTTGTAACCTTGAGATTGTTGCTATTTTTTTTAACAATTCTGATTATCAAGTCCTCAGACAGTTCTCTTCTCTTTATCTTCTCTATGCTTAGTGTGGCACACACAGACACACAATACAAAGACTGAGTTAACATCTCCCATTTTTATCTGTTTTGAGGTGTGATTTTCATATTGCCCAAAACTGTTTCTTGCCACAGGTGTGTTTGAACAAGCATCGCATGCTTGAAACAATGTTGTTTACCCACAAATTTGGAAAGGTGTCAACAATTTTGTCTGGTCCATTTTGGGAGTTTTGAGAGAAATTATGTCCAATTTGCCTTTTTTTCTCTGTTTTTTTATGATGTTCCAATACACGAAAAGGAAATAAACATGTGTAATTGCATTAATTTTCTGAGAGAAATACTTCATTTTCTGGAATATTTTCAAAGGTGCCAACACTTCACGCCATGACTAAGTGGAATAAAAGTTGTCTGGTTAAAGGGAAAACTTTATTTTGAAAGTGGAGTCCAATCCATTGGAGCAGTTTGATATATATTTTGGAGAAAAAAAACAGCATTACTTTTTTCTTATTTTAAATATCTGCTTTTTCTAGCCATGTGGGTCCATTATTTGAAGACTATACTGTATTATGTCAAATAATTGCAGCCGTTTTGGGTCAATGGTGAATATCAGAATCTATATGATTTCCATGCCAGCTTCTACCTCCATTCATCTTGTGTTTGTGAGTTCTCATCTTCTTCTGTATCCTTTTGGTTCATATTTAGATCCATATGAAACATTTCAATTTAAAAGGGTTGTCCGTAACTAAAGCATTGATGACCTATCTGATCCTGATCTCACTTGGTCTGTGGGAGTGTTCGGTGTCAGACACCCAACGATCTCATACTGATGATATGTCTTAGATATTGGTCATCAAATGTTTATTCTTGGAAAGCCAATTTAGATTCTTCAACTTCTATTCATCATGTCCCAAAGCTAGGGAGCAACTCATAGTTCTCCTGGATGAGGTCGGTCTAACATCTGGACGAGAGATTCTTAAAGGGATTTTCCAGGCTTATGACATTAACGACCTATCCTTAGGGCAGGTAGTTTTAGTTCAGATGTGATCCGACAAAACATCGGCTCACACTCAGATCAATGTTAGGAATATGGGGCCTTGCACATGTCCAATATTTTTCTTGGACAGAGTCTATCCAAGAAACAAATTGTAGCATACCTGACTTTGATCCATTATTCGGATTACACTCAACCATGCAAGTCAATGAGTGTCGAAAACATCGGACTGTACTCGGACAACATCTAAGTGCAGTCCGATTTCTGAGAACTCATAGAATGGAGAAGATGGAGAATTGTTTTGGCCATCTTCTCCTCATCCAAGAGAATTGGATCACAGTATGATCAAAGTGTGATCAGGGTTTGATCAGAGTGTGCTTTGCATAATCGATCACATTCTCTCAGATGAGAGAACATACCCTCGTGTGACCCGGGGCTTAGGATAGCTCATCAATATCAGATCAGATGAAGTGTAACACAACAGGACCCCACCGATCCATTCTTTGCTACTCCCAAGGTGGGATGCACAGCATGGCTTCATTCACTGAGTAGTAGCCGGAACAGATCATCTCCGATTCATTTCAATGAGGACTGAGTTTCAGCAGCGATCTGAGACAGATCTGATACCAATCTGATATGGGTGACCTTTCCTAATATTGGACAATAAATATCTTAAGCCTGGACAACCCCTTCAAGATTCCACCCTATGGGATAGGAAGAGATGTGATAACCACCACCGTTCTGAGCACAAGATGGCTTGGCTTTCAGTTAGGCTTTTATCATTTCGCACATTCGCGAGTTATATCTTTTCTCACTCTGTGATCTTTACTCTGATTTGCGAAATGCAATCTTATCTTTATTTGACCTATTTCTCTAATGTGTTAGCGGCAAACTATTTTCTAACACCCTTGTACTAAAATCTCAATAGCTCTCAAGTTTCCAGCCCTGGGATCTATTAAAACAGTTTCTTGTTGCTATATATACAGGTGTATAAATATGTATATATATATATATATATATATATATATATATATATATATATATATATATCACATTACTATTTATCTGAAGGTGACAAGTTATTTTTAATGTTGGTGTTTCTTACAACCAGCTTTCATCTTAGTGCTCCTAATCCTTCGGAACTTTCACACTGGTTCATGCGGAAAAGAAATTGTGTTACATTGCGTTTAACATTAAAGTGAGACTTCTTGCACCTATGATATGTCCTTATGAACTATTCTTTAACCTGTCTTCTTTGTATATCAATGCATAGTTCAACTCAATAATAGAGGCACGCATACACACTAACATATTTACCTGGATAACTGAACCGGTAAGTTTGGGGAATTTGCCTTTAAAGGGAACCTGTCAGCAGGTTTTTAGACTCCAAAGTAACATCATCATAGTAAAGTACGTGTAATGATTGTTACTTCTATAACTTTATATTAGAAATCTGTGTCTCTGTTGTCTTCTAATCCATCAGCGAATTCTTATGCACATGAGCTTGCAAGGGTAGAAGGATTGGTCTGAGTTCTCCAGCCTCTTTCTCCTCCCGACGCCGGCCTCCTGCCAGTGATTGACAGGTCACTCCTCTCTGTGACTGGCTCCTTCCATCTGACTTCTTGAGCAGGAGCCCTAATTTAATGGGTGACACATGCACAGTAATGTCCTGGTGACCATACGAGAGCCAGAATATCCATTTGTACGTGCGCCACTCCTTGGAATGGTGGCACGTGGGCAAGGTGTCAGTCTCTGTGACCTGCTCTCTCTGCTGTCATCTCACGCAGGCGCTATCATTCCTGGGGAAGGATGGATGGACATTTCACCTTTCACAATGTCACCAGAACATTGTGTCACAAATGGAATGACTAAGCCTGCGCAAGATGTCGACCAGAGGGAACAGATCACAGACTGGAGCAGCATGTAATAGATTGGAGCAGCAACCACTGCCTGTTCCCGTGTTGCATGGCAGCGTTAAGGTTCGCTAATTCCTATTAGTTGCCATTTTTTGTGCCTATTTCTGCAAACTGGTGCACATTAGCCATTTTGTGCACACCTGCACTGACACTATGAGTGCCCCCGCACTGACACTATGAGTGCGTCACTGCGATTGTTTGCACAGACAGGAGCGGCCGCCTCCACTCAGGGCCTTAGAAACAAGTCAATCCACGTGAGGCTTTAATATGCAAATAGGAGGGAGTTATGGTACACCAAGGTATAGGCCACACCAATGGAGCACCAAATCACCCTAATTTGTATATAAAATAAAAGTTGCCTATTCTGACTTAGATAGGGGCTATGTCCCCTATATAAATGTTTAGATAGTTTAAATTTAATTTTGGGGGTGTCAAACTCACTTTAAAGGGAATCTATCAGTAAGATCAACCCCCAAACCGCATTTAAGGGCAATCAGTTTTTTGAAATTTAAATCCATCAACACCTTTATATCTTCTATCTTTTGCTGCATTTTTAAGAAATCAGGATTTCGATCTATTTTCAAATTAAGCATTATGTGCTCTGGGTGTGACAGAGCACTTAGCAAACCTCTGCTTCCCATGTTTGTTTCCCCGCCCAGCACCATACTCTTAAGATTGATTGATGTGATGACAGACAAGATAATCAGAAAGTGAACTATCAATCACAATAAAAAGGCTAGTGCTAGGTGGGGATGCAACTTCTGGAGGGAGATTCTCGGGAAGTGCTATGTAATACTCAGAGCATGTAATGCTTAATTTACATATGAATGAAAAAGCTGATGCAGCAACAGGTAGAAAATGTAAAGGGGCAATGGATTTATGTTGGCAGCTGATTCATTTCTAACTTGTCCAGCTGTTCAACAAATAATATATATTTATTCAGGAGCAAAGATAACGCAGCTTACAACTGGTATGTCTTATAGCTTGGAATCTTAGCATCTTGTGTGCTTGCAAAGTGAAAGTAAAATGTGCTTCAGCTACACACACAGTCAGTGAACAGGAACTGTTTTGTTTTATTTTTTTTCAACAGTGCTTTACTGGTAATATAACACTATTGCTGGAGACAGAAGCTTATGCACTATTAAACAGTAGCAAATAGTAGTTGTTGCAATATATACAATAATAAGCATTATTCCAACACCCACACTCAACAACTACTCATCCTGTTAGTCCCATAGTGGTTCTGAATTCTTCTAATTTGGCTCTTGGAAGTGCCTTTGTAATAACATCAGCTATCATCTGGTCAGTGTCGCAATAAGCAAAATCAATTATGACATGTTCTATCAAATCACGCAAGAGACGATGTTTGGTTCTCACATTGATCTTCTCACTGCATGCAAGTTTAAAGCATCCATGGTTGTCTTCATAAATCAGCATCGGTTGAGTTAATAACTTACCAAGATCGCCTAACAATTGGTTTAACCAAATGACTTCCTGACTTGCGTTGGCTGCAGACACATACTCTGTTTCTGTAGATGACAAGGCTACAGACACCTGTTTTGTGCTTGACCACGTAAATGAATTTTCTCCAAGTTTGAACAAATGTCTTCTTGTCAATTTACGATCACTTAAGTCACCAGCCCAGTCTCCTTCCACATAGCCTGTGAGTTTTAGATCTACTGTTGTAGTTATCCTTAAATTTATGTCTTGAGTCTCTTTCAAATATCAAAGAACTCTCTTATCGACATTCCTGTCTTTTTGGCGCAGTTCTTCCACATATCTTCAGAGAATTCCAATTGTTGCTGCAATATCTGGTTGAGTCATAGATGCTATGTATAGAAGTACCCCCACTTCCTGTCCGTATTTCTCACCGTTAGGTATACACCCCCAGGAAGAAGCGAACATGAAACACACATCGATTTCCCTTTCCTCTACATCCTCCAGTCTCTTACAGGTATTCAGACCTTCAATAATACCATCTCCTTTTAGTCATGGTGCTCACTGAGCATGGGAGTTTTTGAGGACAGCAGCATTTATATATTTCTATACTTATACATTTGTATTATTCAGGAGCAAAGGTAACAGCTTACAACTTGTATTTTTTACAGCTTAGGATCTTAGCATCTTGGCTGGCTCTATACAGTGAGCAGGAAGTTCCTGCTTCTTTTTTGTTACTAATGTATTATTGGCAGTGTAACACTATTGCTGGAGACAGAAACTTGTGCACTCACTATTAAACAGTAGTGAATAGCTGTTGGTACAATATATACAATAATGAGCATTATTCCAACAATTTACATTTCAAATACCTCCATGCCTGTATATGCAGATTTGAAGGAGTTGATGCTACTGACAGACTCCCTTTAAGGAAATTTTGACCCTCATGGTACAGCATATGTTTCCACAATTTTGGCATATTTCAAGCTCCGTTACTGAAGGAATTTAAAATATAATAAGCTTTTTTTTCAGAGAGGAAGAGGACTAAAACTCTCTGAAGAGAACTTCATCTCTGAAGAGACAATTTGCATAATTCATATAAGAGCATTGCAAGGCTTAAAAGTCTCCTCACCATGTCATGTCAGGCTTGACATGTCACTCTCCTCAAGGAGAAACGTTACCCCTTAGATCCCAGTTAACTTTCTGCATTGTGATATCTTTCTTACAGGTATGTGTTAGTTTAGAATTGATACTTCTGCATCTATGTGTAGCTCTAAATCTATCTATCTGTCTAGTCTGTCTAATCTGTCGTTCATCTCTCTAGCTAGCTAAGAAAAGAAAAGGGGGCAGCTCTTCAATAAGTTGTTAAACAGTGTATATTTTTGTATATCTATCTATTCATATATCTACTAGATGGTAGCCCGAGTCTAACGCATCGGGTATTCTAGAATATGTATGTAGTTAATTTATGAAGATTTTAGAATAATACATTGAATACACAGGATTCGGCCGGCCGCGACCAATTAGCGAAGTGTGGTTCAACTTCCGCGCCAATCCGCGGGCGGACTGCGCCTGTCGCTGATTGTTCGCGGCCGGCCACGTAGTATATTGCACAGCCACGTAGTATATAGCAGAGCCACGTAGTATATAGCACAGCCACGTAGTATATAGCACAGCCCACAGAGTATATAGCACAGCCCAGGTAGTATATAGCACAGCCCACAGAGTATATAGCAGAGCCACATAGTATATAACACAGCCATGTAGTATATAACACAGCGCACGGAGTATATAGCACAGCCACGTAGTATAGAGCACAGCCCACGGAGTGTACAACAGCACACATAGCATATAACACAGCTCACGTAGTATATAACAGCCCATGCACGTAGTGTATAACACAGGCCACTTAGTGTATAACACAGGCCACATAGTGTATAGTACAGGCCACATAGTGTATAGCGCAGCTCACGTAGTATATTGGACAGCCCAAGTAGTATATTGCACAGCCCAAGTAGTACATTGCACAGCACAAGTAGTACATTGCACAGCCCACGCAGTATATAGCACAGCCCACGCAGTATATTGCACAGCCCACACAGTATATTGCACAGCCCACGCAGTATATTGCACAGCCCACGCACAGCCCGCGTAGTACATTGCACAACCCGCATAGTACATTGCACAGCCCACGTAGTACATTGCACAGCCCACGTAGTATGTTGCACACCCCGCGTAGTATATTGCACAGCCCACGTAGTATATTGCACAGCCCGTGTAGTATATTGCACAGCCCACGTAGTATATCGCACAGCCCACGTAGTATATTGCCCAGTCCATGTAGTATATTGTACAGCCCACATAGTACATTGCACAGCCCGTGTAGTATATTGCACAGCCCACGTAGTATATTTCCCAGTCCATGTAGTATATTGTACAGCCCACGTAGTATATTGCACAGCCCACACAGTATATAGCAATGTGGGCATCATATCCCTGTTAAAAAAAAAAGAATTAAAATAAAAAATAGTTATATACTCACCCTCCGTTGGCCTCGGATCCAGGAAGCATTTCTCAAGAATGCATTGCAGTCTCGCGAGATGATGACGTAGCGGTCTCGCGAGACCGATACGTCATCATCTCGTGAGATCACAATGCATGGAGCGGTCACCGGGGCATTGCGAGGAGCGGGAAAGGCCTGTTGTGGATCCGAGGGGCCGATGGATGGTGAGCATATAACGATTTTTTTATTTTCTTTTATTATTTTTAACATTAGATCTTTTTACTATTGATGCTGCATAGGCCACATCAATAGTAAAAACTTGGTCACACAGGGTTAATAGCAGCGTTAATGGAGTGCGTAACACCGCGGCATAACGCGGTCCGTTAGTGCTGTCATTAACCCTGTGCGAGCGCTGACTGGAGGGGAGTATGGGGCGGGCACTGACTGCGGGGAAGAAGGAGCGGCCATGTTGCCGCCGGACTGTGCCCATCGCTGATTGGTCATTGCAATGGTCGTGGGCGTTTTGCCACGACCAATCAGCGACTTGGATTTCCATGACACACAGAGGCCGCGACCAATGAATATCCGTGACAGACAGACAGAAGGACAGACGGAAGTGACCCTTAGACAATTATATAGTAGATCTATATATCTATCAATTATCTATCTAATCTAATCTATCTATTATCTATCATCTTTCTATTATCTATCGTTCTATCTATCTATTATCTATCTATCTATCTATTATCTATCGTTCTATCTATCATATATATCTATCTATCTATCTATCTATCATCTATCTATCTATCTATTATCTATCTATCTATCTATCTATCTATCTATCTATCTATCTATCTATTATCTATCTATCTATCTATCATCTATCTATCTATCTATTATCTATCTATCTATCTATTATCTATCGTTCTATCTATCTATCTATCTATCTATTATCTATCTATCTATCTATCATCTATCTATCTATTATCTATCTATCTATTATCTATCGTTCTATCTATCTATCTATCTTTCTATCTATCTATCTATCTATTATCTATCTATCATCTATCTATCTATCTATTATCTATCTATCTATCTATTATCTATCGTTCTATCTATCTATCTATCTATCTATCTATCTATCTATCTATCTATCTATCTATCTATCTATCTATTATCTATCTATCTATCTATCTATCTATCTATCATCTATCTATCTATCTATCTATTATCTATCTATCTATCTATCTATCTATCTATCTATTATCTATCGTTCTATCTATCTATTATCTATCTATCTATCTATCTATCTATCTATCTATCTATCTATCTATCTATCTATCTATCTATCATCTATCTATCTATCTATCATCTATCTATCTATCTATCTATTATCTATCTATCTATTATCTATCTATCTATCTATTATCTATCTATCTATTATCTATCTATCTATCTATCTATCTATTATCTATCTATCTATTATCTATCTATCTATCTATTATCTATCTATCTATCTATCTATCTATTATCTATTGTTCTATCTATCTATTATCTATCTATCTATCTATTATCTATCTATCTATCTATCTATCTATCTATCTATCTATCTATCTATCTATCTATCCATCTATCTATCATCTATCTATCTATTATCTATCTATCTATCTATCTATCTATCTATTATCTGTCTATCAATCTATCGATCTATCATCCTTCCATCCATCCTCTATTAAAATTATAGACAGTCTGAATGAATTTGATCTACACATATTCCTAGAACTAGGAGATTACATTCTCTAGCTGTGGAATATGTACAGTCTTGTTACTTCATTCTTAATTTCCATCATTGCTGTTCAGGATTCGGTGTTATACACGCTCAGAGTGAATTACTGTCATTTATGTAATGGTTTGAGTGGTGATCACCATGACCCAAGGCCAACATATATTCCTGGTGACTGTCACTCTCTTTGATTGACAAATACCGATGCCATCACATTAATCAATGACCCCAAACCTTCATATGGAGCAATTACATGAGAAAATTAGATAGGAGAGATGTTAGAGAGGTGGAGGTTTTTTCTCTATATAAATAACTTAGGCTGTGTTCACACCATGAATGAGAATATAATGGACTAAACATATTCTAAAAGAGCATCTAGCTTAACAATTTTAGAGCATATTTTTCGTTTTAAGGGTATGCGCACAAGTTGCAGATTTGCCTGTGGAATTTTCTGCTCAGATTCTGCATCTATTGGCAGAAAACGCAGGTAAAAATCCGCACAGATACGATGCATTTTTTGTGTGGATTTTCATGCAGATTTGTATGCATTTTTTAAAGATCTATTGAACAAAAAAAAAAAGAATTGTGATGTCATTTCTTGTCCAACCTCTTCATTTACATACTCTATTGAAGAATAATATTTACACACACAGAAAGATAGATCTATAGATAGATAGATAGATACATCTATAGATCTATCTACTGTATCTATATATCTAAGATCTATAAATATATCTATCTATCTATGGATCTATCTATTATCTATCTATTATTAATCTATCTATAGATATATCTATCCATCTAGCTATAGATATACTGTATCTATCTATCTATCTATAGATATATCTATCTATAGATAGTTATATCTATAGATAGATAATAAATAGAAATATCTATACATAGATAGATAATACCAAGCCCGATGTTTAGTAATAAACATAATAAAATGGTACATAAAGAGTTAAATAAATAAATCTTTATTTTTATATAGCGCTAACATATTCCGCAGCGCTTTACAGTTTGAACACATTATCATCGCTGTCCCCAATGGGGCTCACAATCTAAGTTCCCTATCAGTATGTCTTTGGAATGTGGGAGGAAACCGGAGTACCCGGAGGAAACCCACGCAAACACAGAGAGAACATACAAACTCTTTGCAGATGTTGTCCTGGGTGGGATTAGAACCCATGACTCCAGCGCTGCAAGGCTGCAGTGCTAACCACTGCGCCACCATGCTGCCCCGAAAAAATACAGACACGCACACACAAAATCTGTGTTAGGCCAGGGTCACACTTGCGAGAAACTCGCACGAGTCTCGCACCTCAATACCCGGCTCTGCCGCCAGCACTCGGGACCAGAGCGTTCTATGCAGCTGAACACTCTGGTCCCGAGTGCTGGTGGCAGTGCCGGGTATTGAGGTGCGAGACTCGTGCGAGTTTCTCGCAAGTGTGACCCTGGCCTTATTCGCAATATCGCTTTATTTTTTTTTTAATTGGCGTGAGCTCCCGCTCAATTTTCTGCATCAGAGAGGGAAAGCCAGTGACTAGGGGCCGATGTTTATAATCTGGGAAGGGGTTAATACCCATGAATCTTCCAAAGCTATGAATATCAGCCTGCAGCTGTATATTTAGCCTTTACTGGCTATCAAAATAAGGGGACCCCCCTAAAAAAATGATGTGGGGTCCCCCTATAATTAATAGCCAGAAAAGTCTATGCAGACAGCTGCGGGCTTATATTCATAATCTTGGAAGGAACCATGGATATTGCCCCCCTGGCTACAAACACCAGCAATCAGCCACCTCACTTTGTCTTTCTCTTCCCACTGCCCTGTAGCAGTGGCATATGGGGTAATAGGGGGTTAATGTCACCTTTGAATTGTAAGATGACATCAAGCCGGCTTAGTAATGGAGAGGCGTCAATTAGACAGCTATCCATTACTAATCCTATAGTTGTTAATGGGTTAAATAAGCACACACAGATGCAGAATAAAGTATTTTAATGAAATAAAATACCACGCAGTTTTGCCATCTTTATTTTTCTGCCAATCCGTGCGACGCCCTCAATCTCCTGGAAAAAAAGAAAAAATAATAAACCAACACAAATACTCCCTGATCTGAAGCAGTCCATTTAATAACAAGTGCCCCACGACAATCTCCCCTATGGAGCTGTCACATCAGGAGATGTGACAGCTCTATAGGCCTCCAGTGACACACTGACAGGAGACAATGGCTCCTGCACCGTTATCACTGAGGGTTCAACGGCCTCTCACTTTACGGCACTGCTGCGTGAGAATTTTCCCATGCAGCGGTGCTGCAAGTGACAGTATGAACTCTGCACTCACAGCGGCGGAGGGATACAGTGCGGAAGGATACCTTCCGTCATTGTATCCCGGAGCCCCTGGAGAGCGGCCGCATCTGACGATGTGACAGCTCTCCACGGGAGATCGTCATGGGATACTCAATATTAAATGGATTACATCAGATCAGGGAGTATACTATTGGTTTATTATTTTAAATTTTTTTTACAGGTGATCGAGGGCTTCGGGGATTAGCTGTATGGTGAGTATGTACTGTATGTTGTATGTACTGTATGTCTATATGTGTGTATGTGTTTGGGTTTTTTTACACTTGAACACAGTAGCCAGATGATGGGACTACTGTTATGACCTGGTGGTCAGGACAATAATGGACCTGGAGGTTAAGAGCACACGGAATGACCTGATAGTTACTGATAATATAGGACGAGCTCTGGGACGTGGGAACTCTGCTGACCGCAATCCCTAATCCTATCAACCACACTAGAAATAGCTGTGGATTGCTCCTAACGCTCCCTATGCAACTCGACACAGCCTAATAAACTAGCTAGCCCTGAAGATAGAAAAATAAAGCCTACCTTGCCTCAGAGAAATTCCCCAAAGGAAAAGGCAGCCCCCCACATATAATGACTGTGAGTAAAGATGAAAATACAAACACAGAGATTAAATAGATTAAGCAAAGTGAGGCCCGACTTACTGAACAGACTGAGGATAGGAAAGGTAGCTTTGCGGTCAGCACAAAAACCTACAAAAAGACCACACAGAGGGCGCAAAAAGACCCTCCGCACCGACTCACGGTGCGGAGGCGCTCCCTCTGCGTCCAAGAGCTTCCAGCAAGCAAGACAACAATCTAAATAGCAAGCTGGACAGAAAAATAACAAACCAGAGAAAAACAAGCAGTCACTTAGCTTCTGCTGGGAAGACAGGTCACAAGAACGATCCAGGAGTGAACTAGACCAATACTGGAACATTGACAGGTGGCATGGAGCAAAGATCTAAGTGGAGTTAAATAGAGCAGCCAGCTAACGAATTAACCTCGTCACCTGTGGAAGGAAACTCAGAAACACCCACAGCCACCAGAGGAAGTCCATGGACAGAACCAGCCGAAGTACCATTCATGACCACAGGAGGGAGCCCGACAACAGAATTCACAGACTACTACTGTCACTGTAGCAGGCATAGTCAGATGGGACTAGTAGTCCCATCGGACGATGCCTTCCTACACACAGCTGTGCACACACACAGCCCCTCACATGCACACACAGCCCCGCACAGCCCCGCACACCCATACAGATACAAACACCCGCACACAGCCCAGCACATCTTCTCCGCCCATACACAGTCTCCGCCCACGCACTCAGTATCTGCCCACACACTCTTCCCCCCGATCTGCAGCGTTTCTCGCAGGCACATCTGCAGCAAATCCGCAGATCTTTTTTAAAGCTGCGGTTTTGCTGTGGATTGGCCTGACTCTATGGAAGTCAATGGGTGCAGAAACACTGCAGATCCACAAAAAGAATTGACATGCTGTGGAAAAAAAACGCTGTGATTATGCTTGTTTTTTTCCGCAGCATGTGCACACCAAATGTCACTTTCACATAGACTAACATTGCTTGTGCACTACACTGCGGATTTGATGCAATCCCGTGCATCCAAAAACGCTGTGGATCCGCATCAAAATCCGCAACGTGTGCACATAGCCTAACTGTGCAATATATGTCTTTTTTTAGTCCTTTTGGAAATGTATTGTTAAGTTTTGTAAGCTCACGTTCACATGTTCAGTATTTGGTCAGTATTTTACATCAGTATTTGTGAGTCAAAGCCAGGAGTGGGTGATAAATACAGAAGTGGTGACGTGTTTCTATTATACTTTACCTCTGATTGTTCCACTCCTGGTTTTGGCTTACAAATACTGAGGTAAAATACTAACCAGATTTTGAATGCGTGAATGTGGCCTTAGTAGCACATGAACACATGGACTCTGGTGCTGAGAAATAATCTCTGACATATCAGATTGTGTAGGGACGCACTCTATTAACAAGGAGGAAGGCATCACAACCCGTTAATCAATTCATATATTTCTAGGAAGAATAAGGCCACGTTCACACGTTCAGTATTTGGTCAGTATTTTACATCAATATTTGTAAGCTAAAACCACGAGTGGAACACTTAGATGGAAAGTATAATAGAAACACATCACCACTTCTGTATTTATCACCCACTCCTGGTTTTGGCTTACAAATACTGAGGTAAAATACTGAACGTGTGAACGGGGCCTCAAGGTTCCATTAGATCAAGGGTGTCAAATTAATTTTTTCCAAGGGCCACATCCACTTTATGGTTGCCTTCAAAGGGCTGTTTGCAATTGTAAGGGTTCATGCAGACATCCATGCAACACAGTACGAGTATAGAATGCAATGCACGGACTGATCAGGGGCTGTAAGAGAGCTGTCCCTGAGTAGAAGCGCTATAAGAGAGCTGTCCCTGGGTAGTAGGGCTATAAGAGAGCTGTCCCTGGGTAGTAGGGCTCAGAGCTCTGTCCCTGGGTAGTAGGGCTCAGAGCTCTGTCCATGGGTAGTAGGGCTCAGAGCTCTGACCCTGAGCAGTAGGGCTCAGAGCTCTGTCCCTGAGCAGTAGGGATAAGAGAGCTGTCCCTGGGTAGTAGGGCTATAAGAGAGCTGTCCCTGGGTAGTAGGGCTCAGAGCTCTGTCCCTGGGTAGTAGGGCTCAGAGCTCTGTCCCTGGGTAGTAGGGCTCAGAGCTCTGACCCTGAGCAGTAGGGCTCAGAGCTCTGTCCCTGAGCAGTAGGGATAAGAGAGTTGAACCTGGGCAGTAGGGCTAAGAGATCTGTCCCTGGGTAGTAGTGCTAAAAGCGCTGTTGCTGGGTAGTTGGGTTAGGACAGCTGTCCCTGGGTTGTAGTGCTAAAACAGTTGTTCCTGGGTTGTAGGACTAAGAGAGCTGTGCTTGACATCGGAGTCCAAGATGGATTGCTCCCTATGCTAAGTACTGGCTGTGTCTGCTCTGATTCAAAGATGAAACCATACAAAAGTGCTGTCTGACTGTGTTCACTTTTTGTGCCGGTGGACTGCGTTCACTTTTTGTGCTGGTGGACAGCATTCACTTTTTGTGCCGGTGGACTGCGTTCTTTTTTTATGCTGGCTGACTGCGTTCACTTTTTGTGCTGGCTGACTGCGTTCACTATTTGTGCTGGCTGACTGCGTTCACTTTTTGTGCTGGTGGACAGCATTCACTTTTTGTGCCGGTGGACTACGTTCACTTTTTGTGCTGGCAGACTGCATTCACTTTTTGTATTGGCGGACTGCATTCACTTTTTGTGCTGGTGGACAGCATTCACTTTTTGTGCCGGTGGACTGTGTTCACTATTTGTGCTGGCAGACTGCTTTTACTTTTTGTGCTGGTGGATTGCGTTCACTTTTTGTGCTGGCAGACTGTGTTCACTTTTTGTGCTAGCAGACTACGTTCACTTTTTGTGATGGCGGACTCCGTCTGCTTTCAATGCTGGCACCTGTTCCTTGTTCTGGCTCTGCCCCCGCTGCTTAACATTGTATGCATTAACAAAGAATGCAGCCAGTACAGGGTGTGGTGCCAGCACAGGAGGCAGGTGCCATCTTAGTATTGATCTCTGGCACCCACTTTTACTCTGTTGTGACTGTATTTCCGTATGGGGCAAGTGGAGAGCCAGTCCTGTGTCCTGACCTCGCAGGCCACATAAAATGACGTGGTGGGCCTTGAGTTTGACACTTCTGCTTTAGATGTAGGATAGAAAATTCTACCTTCTCATAGATACACGCCGTAGAGTTAAGGGGGTACTTCGTCCAAAAATGTGTTCAGATGATTATTTGCTGGAGCTAAATAATCATTTTGCCATTCATAATTAATTCATGTGTCGGACAGCTCTGATGAAACATCTTCTCCAAACATCTTTAACATTCCCAACGTTCTTTTTAAGACACTTAGTGAAATTGAAAAGTTTACAAATCATCCTCTTCCTGAGCTGTGCGGTTCATAAAATGTGTTATTTAAGATTTGAACTTTAGAGTTTAGTTTAGAACGCTGCATGTTTTATTAGGACTTTCTATAAAACAACACGGCGAAGAAGCAAGCCAAATAGAGAGCTGCACCCTTCACAGTGACCTTTTAGAGGAGGTTCTTAACCTTCATCCATTTTGGTCCATGAAATAAAATATAGACTGTTGAGTAGATAATAACTATAAAGCCCCATAATAACTATAAAGCCCATAGTCAATAATCATATTTGGGGCAGATTTATAATAGTCTAATAGATAATATACATCCACCGCACTTGGAAGACAACCCTAAAGGACCAAATTACTGTTTTGAGTGGACAACAAATACTTGAAAATGTATAGAAAACTGAATATATTGAATATGGTTGTGATTGTTCAAAGAGCCCCGGCCGATGACAGACCTGAAACTGAATTCAGAGCGCCGGAGCAGTTGGCGTGTGACGTCACACTCTCTAGGAGGTACGGGTGCCTGAATGGGCCAATCCTAACCCTAACGCGTTTCGGAAAGAACTCTGTTTCCTTCATCAGAAGGCGCTAGAGAGATGTTGCTCCATCATATGGATTTATATGTCCTGAAACACCTCCCAATCATGCTATTGGATAAAAATAAATGCAACGCCCCCCTTGCTTTTGCACCAAGTTAAAAAGTACATATTATAGCTATTAAAAACACATTTAATATTTGATAAATATTAAAATAAATTATTAAATATAAAATGAGAATCCAGACATGCATTCTATATGAAATATAAATACAAAATTAAAATGAAAACAAAAATTTAAAAAGATAAAAAATAAAAGAATAAATATTAGTCAGTAGTGAATAACATATTGTGTACCAGATTCATAGAGGGGCTGTGAAGTCATCATAATGTATGATGGAGCTATGGAGCCATCATATAGCGTATAGGAAGGCTGTGGGGACATCATACTGTGTGTAGGTAATATGGGGTCGTTATACTATATACAGGGGGCTATGGGGTCATCATACTGTGTATAGGAAGCCATAAGGACATACATATGTGTATAAGGGGGTATCATACTATGTGTTGTGTGTTATGGGGTAACATTATGGATAGGGGGTTATTGGGAAATTATGTTGTGTATAGGGGGTTATGGGGATATCATACTGTATAACGGGGGCCATAGGGCCATGATTCTGTGTATAAGGGTGAGGCCATCATTATTTTTCTAGGGAGATGTAGGGGCAATCACACTGTGTATAAGGGAGCTGTGAGGGTAACATACTGTGTATGAGACCATCATATTGGGCATAAAGTCACTATGGGGCCATCATATTGTAAATAATGGGCACTGGGGCATCATACTGTGTAAAGAGGGACATCACACTGTGCATAGGGGGACATCATACTGTACATAGAAAGCTATGGGGGTAACATACTCTGTATAGGAAACTATAAGGCCAACATACTGTGCATATGGGGGCATTAGGGCCATCATCTGTATATATAATCGCCAATTGGGACTTCTGGCCGCTGTCTCCGAATCCCATAAGTCACCGCGGCAGTGTCACGAACTGCGCCTGCGCAAGTGACATACACATCTCCACTATTCCCGCTCAGTAACAGCCACAACTGCGCGCTCTACCAACACATGCGCGGTAACGATGCGGCTGGTACTGCGTGGGAAATAGCGGAATTTCACCACACTCCCGATGCGATAGCAGCATCGGGCCTATTTCTAGTACTATATATAAGGGTGCTGTGGGGGACCATCATGCATTGTACAGAGGGCTATGGAGCCATCATTAACGGCCATAGTGTCTAAAATAAAGAATGGCCATTAGTGCATGCAAATGAATAGCCAAAGGTAAAAACTACAATATATACATATATATATATATATATATATATATATATATATATATATATATATATATATATATATATACTGTATAGTAATAAACTGTATGGGCAAATGAGAATGTATAAAGCAGTGCCCCCTTCACACTGCACTGCCGTGGTGTCAATTGTAAATGTGCATTGTAAGCGTTACTTTAAAATTACAGGAAATTCATCAATTTTTTTTAAAATACATTGCCTAACTTGTCATGACATACCAGAAAACATTCAGGAAATATTTATACACAAGGTTTTCAGATTTAGTAACTTCCTTTAATGTTTAGTAAATCCTTGGCCGGCAAGAAAATGATGGCATATTGATGTATGTGCTGCGCAAAATGTACTGTAGGAAAAAGCTCTCAAAAGAAAGAAGATGGGGCCTAGATCATCTAAGCGATCATATTAATGGGCTCTCTGTAAGATGTATTACTTGTCTGAGAAGATGTATCTAGGACGGTAAAGAGTCACAAAAGGAGAGAATGAGCCTAGTCTAGAAACAGGACGACCCAACTACTCTGAAAACCTCTGGGCAAAATATTGTGTTGGGGAGTCCCAGAAAAAGGAGATTCCCCACCAAAGACATTGATTGCATATTTGTCAACTCTCCTAGAATGCCCAGGACGTTCTTACAAAAAAGGAGACCTCATAGACTACTAGCATCTCTCAAGGACCCTCAGAACTGCCTGGTAAGCAGAACTTCAAGAAGGTTTCTTGGATATGAAGCAGGCATTAGCTAGAGCCCTGGCATCCAAATGCACATTTAGGGGGCATGAAATAGGGTGTGGAAGGATGTAGAAAGGAGGTATCTAAAAAATGATGTGATTATGAAACACTCTCCTGAACAATGGTCTCCATTATATGATATGTCCTCCATGTCCCTATGGGACTCCCACAAATTGGAACCATAGGGTTTTTCCTTGCCACCCTTCTGTATCCAAGAAACGTTTAGGTTTTTGGCCAGACATGATTATTATTATTATTATGTATTTAGATAGCACCATTGATTCCATGGTGCTGTACATGAGAAGGGGTTACATACAAATTACAGATATTACTTAAAGTAAGCAAATTAACAATTACAGACTGATACAGTGGGGTGACGACCCAGCCCTTGCGGGCTTACATTCGACAGGATAACTGGGATGGAGACAATAGGTTGGGGGTTGTAGGAGCTCCGATGTTGGTGAGGCGGTAGCTTCGGTAGTGGTGAGGAGGCTGCAGAGTCAGTGCAGGCTGTAGGCTTTCCTGAAGAGGTGGGTTTTCAGGTTCCGTCTGAAGGATCCGAATGTGGTTGATAGTCGGATGTGTTGGGGCAAAGAATTCCAGAGGATGGGGGATATTCCAGAGAAGTCTTGGAGGTGGTTGGGTGAGGAGCGGATATGTGTAGAGGAGAGAATGAGGTCTTGGGAGGACCGAAGATTACGTGAGGCAAGATATTGGGAGATTAGTTCAGAGATATATGGAGGAGACAGGTTATGGATGGCTTTGTAGGTCAGTATTAGTAATTTAAACTGGATACGCTGAGGGAATGGGAGCCAGTGAAGAGATTTGCAGAGGGGGGAAGCGGAGGAGTAGCGAGGAGAGAGATGAATTAGTCAGGCAGCAGAGTTAAGGATGGACTGGAGAGGTGCAAGGGTGTTAACAGGGAGGCCACAGAAAAGGATGTTGCAGTAGTCAAGGCGGGAGATGATGAGGGCATGCACAAGCATTTTAGTAGATTGACAGTTGAGGAAAGGACGAATTCTCGAGATATTTTTGAGCTTGGAGGCGACAGGAGGTGGAAAGAGCGTGGATGTGCGGTTTGAAGGACAGGACAGAGTCAAGGGTTCGTCCAAGGCAGCGGACTTCCGGGACGGGGGAAAGCGTGATGTCGTTAACTGCGATAGATAGGTCAGGTAAGGAAGATCTATGGGATGGACTAAAGATGATGAGTTCAGATTTGTCCACATTGAGTTTGTGGAAGCGAGAGGAGAAAAAGGAGGATATGGCTGATAGACCTGCCGGGATTCTGGACAGCAGAGAGGTGACGTCTGGGCCAGAAAGGTAGATCTGAGTGTCATCAGCATAAAGGTGGTACTGGAATCCATGGGACTTTATGGGATGCCCCAGGCCAAGTGTATAGATTGAGAAGAGTAGGGGTCCTAGAACAGAGCCTTGGGGGACTTCAACAGAGAGAGGGTGGGATGAGGAGGTAGTGTGGGAGTGGGAGACGCTGAATGTGCAGTTGGAAAGGTAGGAGGAGATCCAGGATAGGGAGAGATCCCTGATGCCAAAGGAGGAGAGGATCTGTAGTAGGAGGCAGTGGTCAACTGTGTCAAAAGCAGAGGACAGGTCTAGAAGGAGAAGTACAGAGTATTGTCCATTAGCTTTGACTGTAAGTAGGTCATTAGTGATTTTGGTCAGGGCTGTCTCAGTTGAGTGATGGGGGCAGAAACCAGATTGTAGATTTTCAAAGAGCAAGATAGATGAGAGGGGGGAGGAAAGTTTAGCGTGGATGTGCTGCTCCAGGAGTTTGGAAGCGAATAAGAGCAACGATATTGGGCCATAGGTGGACATAGCAGTTGGATCAAGGGTTGGCTTTTTAAGGATAGGCGTGATTGTGGCATGTTTGAAAGCAGAAAGAAAGGTGCCAGAAGTTAGTGATAGGTTGAAGAGGTGGGTTAGGGATGGGATAAGTGTGGTGGTGAGGTTGGGGAGGAGGTGGGATGGGATGGGGTCAAGCGCACAGGTGGTGAGGTGCGATTTGGATAGGAGACAATTAAGCCCCCTTTCAGTGATCTTGGAGAGGGAGGTTATGGGGTTTGGGCTTTGGTCTGGTATACAAAGGGGTTGTGGTGGTTGAACAATGAAGACTTGCCTTGTTTGGTCGATCTTATTTTTAAAGTGTGTGGCAAAGTCCTCAGCAGAGATGTGGGAGGTTTGAGGGGGCACTGGGGGCAGAGGAGGGAGTAAAGTGTTTTGAATAACTGTTTGGGGTTGTAGGATAGGGAAGATATGTGGGTTGTGAAGTAGGCCTGTTTAGCAGAGGTGAGAGCAGATTTAAAAGCAAGTGCTGCCTGTTTGAATGCAGTGAAGTCGTCTTGCGAATGTGTTTTCTTCCAATGCAGCTCTGCAACCTTGGACAGTTGCCGGAGCTTTTTTGTGGTGTTATTGTGCCAGAGTTGTCTATTGATATGTCACACTCTGCCATGAACGAGAGGGGCGACCGTGTCAATGCGAGAGTGGCATTGTAGAAAGCAGTGGAATTGTCTGTATCGTGGAGTGAGGATAT
Organism: Ranitomeya imitator; assembly: GCF_032444005.1. NCBI lineage: Eukaryota > Metazoa > Chordata > Amphibia > Anura > Dendrobatidae > Ranitomeya > Ranitomeya imitator. The sequence goes on from NC_091288.1 coordinate 196,007,863, forward strand.
GGATGCCAGTGGTAGGATAGAGTCAGAGAGCGTGTGGGAGTCTAGGTGTGCAAGGTTTCTGCGGGGGTGCGCATGTTGCTGGACATGGGTGACTGGTGAGGAGGACAGGGATGAGAAAGTGAGCAGATGGTGGTCGGATAGAAGGAGAGGGGAGGTGGTGAAGTTAAATAGAGAGCAGAGACTGGTGAAGAACAGGTCTAGTACATGTTCGTCTGTGTGGGTGGCTGCAGGGGACCAATGAGTAAGTCCAAAAGATGAAGTAAGGGACAGACGTTTGGAGGCTGTTGACTGAGGGGTATCAGTGGGGATGTTGAAGTCACCCATGATGATGTTGGGAAAGTCAGCAGAGAGAAAGTGAAGAAGCCAGGAGGAGAATTGGTCAATAAAGGCAGTGGCTGGGCCCGGAGGTTGGTATATGATGGCCACTTGGAGGTGGAGTAGATGCGGACAGAGTGGACTTCAAAAGAGGGGAGGATAAGGGAGGGTAGAGGTTGGATTGGGTTAAAGGTGCAGTTAGAAGAAAGGAGAAGACCCACACCTCCACCATGTCTGTTGCTGGGACGAGGGGTGTGGGTGAAGTGGAGGCTGCCGTAATACAGTGCAGCAGGGGAGGCAATGTCAGAGGGTGTTAGCCATGTTTCTGTGAGGCCAAGGAAGGCAAGCTTGTGAGAGAGAAAAAGGTCATGAATCACATGAAGTTTATTGCAGATTTAGCGGGAATTCCAGAGTGCTCCAGAGAGAGGGAGCAGGGGGGTGGGCGTCAGGAACACGGGTTTTATGTTTGAAAGATTGCGGTAGTTTGTATTAGATAGGGAGCGACAGGAGGAGGTTGTCATGGGATGTATTAGCTGTGGGGGTCCAGGATTGGGAGATATGTCACCAGCAGTGAGGAGAAGCAGAGAAAGGGAGAGCATGTGGGAGAAGGAGAGTAGGCGACTTGTTTTATGTTTTATTAGGACAGATTTGAGGATGAGGAGCAGGTCAGCACAGGAGGACAGGTGGGGTGGTAAGAGTGCAGTGGAGATGATTATTTGGTTAGAGGGTGCTGGGGTTTGTGGATAGGGAAGGACAGAGAGGATTAGTGGAGCAAACACTGTAAGAGCATATGTAAACAAACATGGTGAAGGAGTAAGATGGGTTTATAGAAAAGCTAGATTCAAGTAATTAGAAGTGCTTATTCAGCAGACATACCCAAAAGAGACTGATATATAGAGTGGGGTCCTGATTCCTGCCGTGACTAACGGCCATTGAAATAACTGCGGTGTCTCTATGCTTAGCTGCGTGATGCTTTGCTGCAGGGATGCGTGTGCCTGACCCCACACATGTGCAAACCTTAAGATGCTACTAAATGTATAGAACTGAATAAAGGATCAGGTGAGAGGGATTGTGGGACCTGATTGGGGATAAATTAGCACTTGGCCAACACCCCAGGGGAGGTTACATGATCAAAGGCACTGAGCCTGGCTACAACCATATGCTCTAACACCTCCTTGCACAAGATAATATCTCCTGTGACCCCAGCATGGATGTGTAGCAGTAAGTATTTAATACAATACAACAAATGAATTTAGCAATGAGGATCACTCTCATGTATATTAATTTAATTTAATTTCTGTAAAGAAAATATGTTTCTTGAACTCCTATAAACTTGGCCACTTCTCTATTTAGACTCCATTCTCTATATAATTTGGAGAGCCCTAAGGGAGACCCTCTCCTGTATAGCACCAAATTGCATTTACAGGCTCTTTGTTTCCTGCACATTGTTGGCTGCCGTATACGCAAACTCAAAGCTTGTTTTGATGGGAGCTCATTGAGCTAATTTTTTTTTTTTAGAGAAAGGCAAAAAAAAATCTTCAAATACTCCTAGAAATTCCTTAGATGAATTTAGTCCCTGATTTGCCATGGAGTTAACACCCTAAATAGTCTGTATGGTGCCCCAGCTCATCATTGGATCACTTTCTATTGCTTTGTAACCATTACTAAAATGTTGGTGTCCTTGTATCCTTTGACCTTATATATTACCAGGGTAGTAGAGAGTGAGCGAACAAGGAGCAGGGACACCATTTACGTTATTTAGGGTGCCCATCTCTGCGGTCAGGCACTTTATAAATCAAGGCAGTGGCATAGTGTGGGTTGCCAGCACGGCAGGTATTTTGCACTCTCTATTCTATGGACTATTAGACATAAAATTTTTAAAAATAAAGTTACATGTTGTTATATATTTTGTGTACATTTCCTTTTTAAAATTACATTTTTGTTTGCTTATTTTATTACCCTAGCCCCAAACCTAAACCTATCCCTAGCTGTTAGCAGTATCCATAGCCTTATTGCTCACCTAGTCTTAGTCCTAAGCCTACTAATATCTCTAACTTTAGCACTATCCCTAACCATAGCCTTAACTTTAACTCTGGTCTTAACCCTAGTCTGAACCTTAAACCCTAATCCTAACCTTAGTTTTAACCTTAACCCTAATTCTACACTTCCCCCAAAATATTCCAGGACTTATTAAACCCCTATTGAGCTCTAATGAAATTCAGCCTTAGAAATGTCCTAGGGACCTTAACATGTGGCCATCTAAATACCTATGGTAAACAAATGCTAGTTTAACAACACACAGCACTAAAAGACTTTTTAGGCTTCTTAATTTATAAAAATAGTGCAAAAATTATCCATTTTTGGGGACAGACATCTGCCTTGCTGGTGTTTATACAAAGGTGGTGTACACAGAGAAACTGTTTTTTTTTTACAATGGGTTGTACAAAAATGATCCCTGTTTGGAGCATATCAAGAGGATTTGTGCTAGGATTTGTGCTATAGCTTTTTCACAAGCCTTCCAAAAATTATCCCTATTTTGGGATTAGCCACAGGTTTGCTGTTTGCAAAATGAAGAAACAATGGCTTTTTATCAAGCAATGCAAAAATGATGCTTTCATTTATGAAGCAGATTTAAATCGATGAAGCAATTATTTTTCAATAAGCGTTATCCTTTTTTTGTCGGAGTAGTTTCAGGGTCATTTACTCTGTAGAGAGTAGGGTCCCAGCAGCAGTACACTGCAATGGACAAAAAAGATATGGTGGGTGTGTATCTATCGGCAGTGGTTGCAACTGCACAGTACATAATATGAAGAGACAGACAGTGAAGGGCCAGTACAGGCAACAGGCAACTGAGAATAGAGGTATAGAAGACAGTGGACAGCCAGTAAATTTGTAGCTGTGCAGTGGCAGTATCAGAAGATGCATGGCGTAAAATATGATGCAAGGAGTTGGCTGGCAATTTGGCGCAAGCACATGCAGCCTCAGCAGTGATAGAACAGTGTGACTAGTGTGGCTTCGATGTTATCACCTCTTCTCTACTCTGATCTAGTTCCCAGGTCCTCTGAAACACAATCATTATCATCATTCTTGTCATGATCATCATCCCTAACTTGTCTGACAGTTACCTGAGTATGGGAAATTTGCTGAGCTCCCTGCCCCCCGCCTGATTTGCATCTCTAGGTTTGACCTCACTCAGTGTACCAGTACCACTGCCAGTGCTCGTACCTTCATGGCCTATTCTTGATTGTAATCCTAAAAAAATATTTTCTTGTAGAAATGTGTCCATAAAGACCTACTTCTCAAAGTCTCCGTTTGACAGTGGATGTTGAGACGTGTCTGCCACTTGTGCATCATTTGTGAGGGCTCTGATCTCAGAGGCTGTCAATTTCCATTTTTTGAGGCTGGTAACTCTAATGAACTTATCCTCTGCAGCAGAGGTAATTCTTTTTCTTCCATTCCTACGGAGGTCCTCTTGATGACCCAATTTCATCATAGCAATTCATAGTTTTCATGACTAAACTTGAGGATACCTTCAAGGAGGGACTTCCGGGCAAATTTTGGCCTGGGAAATAAGCATTCAGGACTGGTCCATGAGTAGATCCTTAAATGAATTGTCTCGTTTGAAAAATTATTAGCCCATAGATTCAGTTATGTACGAAATAACAAATAGAGCTTTTACTCACTAACCCATGTCCAGCGCAGTGTCTTGCCATCATGTTATCAGCACTGCAGCTAATCACTGAGCTTAGTGGCTCATGGAGCAATAGTGAGAAGCAGAGTTTGATCCCAGGACAAGTTCAGTTTGTTATATTAAACGTCCCTGAACCAATGAACTAATAATCTTCGAATTGTGACAATTCTTTGTAATGCTTTGTTTGTTCCTATAAAAAATGTTATCAGGGTCAAGGACTTAATGAAGTAGCAAAATTTGACATATTCCACAATATACATGGTAACTGCACACTGCACCTGAGTACAAAGATAAATCTTTTCAACACAATTAGTTGGAAAAAAAATCAAAATCAGTTGCAAAAGAGAACCATCCTAAATTCATTAAGCACATACTTTATCAAAATGTTCTTTGATCAGTCAGTATGTCCGTGATCAAATTTATGAAAGTACGAGAAATTTTAACAGCAGTCAGCAATTGACCATGAAGGTATTCATTTGGGGTGCAAAGCAGATGTGAATAAGACAATTAAATATATTTCTTGCTTTTGAGTTAACCGTATAAACCCTATTCAGTGTATTCATTGTTCATAAATTTAAGAAGCTCTCCCAATATTTTTTTGTTAGCTAAACCTTTTGTAATTGTTCTTCTGCTGTAGTGTAAGTCCGGTAATATACTCATCATTTGCCGTCTTCTCCCGTTTCCAGTGCCGCTCCGGTCCTCTTCTGGGTCATGTGGTCTTGCCGGATCACACTGGGGTCCAAGTCGTCTTACAGTGTAAGCCTATGGTGCCTCGTTCTGACGAGTGACTTCCGACTGACACAAAGACCCCAGTGTGAGCCGGCCAGTCGGAATAGAAGTCACGTGAATGAAAGGAGGACCAGAGCGGAGCTAGAAACCAAGGAAGATTGATTAATATATTAACTCAATCACACTGCGTTAGACACACATTTATACAGGTATAGCTAATGAAAAAAATATTGCAAGTGCTTCTATAACTCTACTAGCGTAAGGCTTCATTCACACATCCTATGAGAAAATCGAAACAAGTTTCATCAGTGATTTTCATCAGAGTTTGATCAGAGTTTCATCAGTTTTTCTCTGATGAGAAAAAAAATTCAGTTTCTCTGGGAATAGCCGAAGACTGTGGGTAGTAAGAGCAGGGAACATGAATTACTGGCACCATTCCACTGAAATAAAAATAAATGCTGGAGTGGAGCTTTGAATGATAAAATATTGACCACTAGAGGGAGCTATAGAGCTTACCGCTATATGTATAAACATATAACAGTAAGCTCTACAGCTCCCTCTAGTGGTAAGCAGTATGCAAAAAGTTCAAAAGCTCCCCCTAGTGGTGACTACAGGCAACAAGAATTCTTTCAACTCCTTATTTACACAAAGGATATGAATTTCTGTATTATAAAAGTGGAGCAACAGATACTATGAGTTATATTTTAATATAACTCATAGTATCTGTTCATCAGTTTTGACTATTTGACCTATAAATTTCATAGGTGAAAATTCACTAAAATATATCTGATCAAAATGGAGTTTAATTTGTCACGTACTGTACATCAATCCTAACCCTGTGTACATAATATTATCTTCCAAATCTCCTCCAAAAATAGCCTATATTTATGTTTAAATGCTAAAATAATCCATTGGTACACTGGGGACTCTATTACCCCCTGGCATTGACATCGAATAATCCTTTCTACATTCGCATTCTCGGATAAACATCTCGTTTTACCATCAGCATCGTCGCTATTGGCCCCCTTTGGATGCATGATTGTGTTCAGAATGATCAAGCTCCGAGTAATGGAAACAGAGATGTTATCTTAATTGCACAGTTAAAAAAAATGACTTATAGCAAATGTCATGCCCACGCAGACGGGTGTAATTGGTGCAATTGGGATTTACCAATCTGGAGTCAATAAGTTTGGCTTATAATAAGTTCATTAAACTTTGTCTGTGGACAATTACTGTGTGATGGAATGTTCTCCTGCCGGAATTGTCACCAGGCGTGTGTGAATGGCACATTAAAACATTGAACATGCTGATGGCCAATTAAAGTCTGCAACTCCGATGTGCAATAAACATATGTTTAACGTCTATTGTGCGCTCCTGGCTGGGGAGCTCTAATAACTAGTAGCAAAAAAGGAAAATCACATAGCAAACCCTGGTGCCTTGGTGTAGATATATATATGTACAGTGGGGAAATAAGTATTTGATACACTGCCAATTTTGAAAGTTTTCCCACCTTCAAAGAATGGAGAGGTCTGTAATTTTTATCGTAGGTACACTTCACCTGGGAGAGACAGAATCTTTAAAAAAATATATAATTACATAATTAATTTGCTTTTTTATTGCACGAAATAATTGTTTGATACAATAGAAAAACAGAAAATAATATTTGGTACAGAAAGCTTTGTTTGCAATTACAGAGGTCAGATGTTTCCTGTATTCCTTGATCAAGTTTGCACACAGCAGGGATTTTGGTCCCCTCCTCCATACAGATCTTCTCCAGATCTTTCAGGTTTCGGGCTGTCACTGTGAAACATTGACTGTCAGCTCCCTCCAAAGATTTTCTATTGGATTCAGGTCTGGAGACTGGCTAGGCCACTCCAGGACCTTGAAATGTTTCTTACGGAGCCACGCCTTAGTTGCTCAGGCTGTGTGCTTTGGGCCATTGTCATGCTGGAAGACCCAGCCGCAACCCATCTTCAATGCTCTTACTGAGGGGAGTAGGTTGTTGGCCAAAATCTCACGATACATGACCTCATCCAACCTCCCTTCAATATAGTGCAGTTGTCCTCTCTCATTTGCAGAAAAGCTCCCCCAAAGTATGATGTTTCCCCCACCATGCTTCAAGGTTGGGATGGTGTCCTTGGAGTTGTACTCATCCTTCTTCTTTCTCCAAACACTGTGAGTGGAGTGATACCAAAATGTTCTATTTTGGTCTCATCTGACTACAAGAACTTCTCCCGTGCCTCCTCTGGATCATCCAGATGGTCATTGTCGAACTTCAAACGGCCTGGACATGTGCTGGCGTGAGCAGTGGGATCTTGCGTGCCCTGCAGGATTTTGATCCATGACGGTGTAGTGTGTTACTAACGGTAATGTTTGAGACTGTGAGCCCAACTCTTTTTAAGTCATTGACCAGGTCTTCCTGAGTAGTTCTGGACAGATTCCTGACCTTTTTTAGAATCATCCTCACCCCACGAGGCAAGTTTCCTAGAGCCCCAGACCAAGGAAGATTGACAGTCAACTTGTGTTTCTTCCATTTTCAAATTATTGTACTAACAGTTGTTGCCTTCTCACCAAACTGCTTGCCTATTGTTGCCTATTGTCCTGTAGCCCATTCCCAGCCTTGTGCAGGTCTACAATTTTGTCCCTGGTGGTTTTGGCCATGGTTGAGAGGTTGGAGTGTGATTGATGTGTGGACAGGTATCACTACACTGGTCAGTTTACGGACCCACTGAGAGGTTTGGAAAAAGAAATAAAAGATGTAGCAGCACACATTGTGTGCCGATATATATCAAAACATTGAAATATGATTTGTGAGCTGCATATTATAAAATGAAGGTATTTAGCAAACAAATTGGCCAATGTCTACACAAATACCTCAAATATATAATTATAATTTATATAGCGGTACTTTAATGCAGCACACAATTCATATATTTGATGTCTGCATATACAGTATATTCATCATAAAGACACGTCACGTTCAGCAAATTTCCTCCCAAAATCTGATTTGCGGCAAATAAATTTGCTGCAAATTGCAAGAACTCCAATTACCTAGAAAATATGTGTTACACTCTGGAGTTTCAATCTTGTTAACACAAACACAACCTTAGATATGTCAAATTGAACTCACGATAAAAAGAAATAGTGATGGAAACAAATAGGCCATTTAATAACACAGGGCAATGACAGACTTTTCATATCTTTCCAAATAGAAACAGTCCAAAAATTATCCCTTTTATTGAACCCATTTGTGAGGAGGCTTACCGTTGTGTGCGGAACACTAATTCAAACTGACAGTGTTGCTGTCAGAGGTAACATCCTCCTTCTGTGACTGAGATTAATGATGTGCCATATATTCCTTATCTTTCTTTGCTTCTTCCCCAGTAACATACTTGCCAGAGGCAAAGTTGGTCAATCGTGTCCTGTGTTCAGTAGACCAGTCTTGGAGGTGGTGCTTCTGCTGCTGATGGTGGCTCCCACATTCTTAACTATGCTATGATTTTGTTCTTTTTACACTATTCTGTTTGTTGACATTGTGACATTTTCTTTTACTATACATTTTGTGAAACAAAATATATAATTAACTATAAATTATTTCAGATTTTTTTTTCTCAGTTCCAGTTCAGTTTTCAGCTCCAATTATTTAACCTTTGCTAAAAAGGATGTAATAAGAAATAGGTAGGTACATGTACAGCAAGCAAAATGTGGCAACCTATAATAGTATAGATTTTCAAATTGGAGTAGTAAACAGGTGTGCAAAAGCCGCAATCTGCAATTAAATTTACTTTTTTTTTTTCATTTTTTAAACAAAATGTACCCCTTTTCCCAAAATTAAGTAATAAAATTGCTAGGTAGGCACATGTCCAAAAAGCCAGCAACTGTAACAAAGTATTGGTAAGGTGTGTATGAATATAACATTTGTCGGGTAAAACAGATGTGCACACTTTATGAGGGTGACAGTTGCAGTAACATATCTGGATTTTGACGATTTTTCTTTTGCGTTTTTAAAAATAAAGAAATGCAAAAACTCAGGAGCTTATGCCAACCTCTGACAATAACTCAGGAGCTTATGACAAGCTCTGACACCGATTTCAGATTTTTTTTCAGTGACCTGCTGATACTTTCTAATGCATTAAGAATACAGAAAAAATGTGTCATTGCAATTCTTATCCAGCAAGACATATGCCAGCTACACAACATCACTGATCAATCACACCGGGTCTGGCACTGCTGCTGGTAACTCAACTCTCTGTCTCTTCCTCGTATCAATTGAATCTCTGTATTATTCTCAGACTACAGACTACACTCATCTTCAATGCTGCAGTTGACAAACACATTACAGTCTGGAGTATTTGTCCAGTGTTTTGGGGCTTTCTCTTCTTGACTCTGTTGCTGATCTGTGAGCTCTGATGTCCTCTCACATCTTAAAAGCACCCTAAAATGGCTGCTGCATTCCCTGCTAAGGCTTGTATATAGGCTATATCCTCTGATGTGAATGATAGCTGCAAGACATTATGGGGAAAATAAGGCCTCGTCATGTCAGCCTTCCCTGATTGATCTGCAATGTGCAAATCAATTTGATCACCTCTATAGTGTGTGTTTATATATAGAGTACAGACCAAAACTTTGGACACACCTTCTCATTTAAAGATTTTTCTGTATTTTCATGACTATTAAAATTGTAAATTCACACTGACGGCATCAAAACTATGAATTAACACATGGGGAATTATATACTTAACAAAAAAGTGTAAAACAACTGAAAATCTGTCTTATATTCAAGGTTCTTCAAAGTAGCCACCTTTTGCTTTGATGACTGCTTTGCACACTCTTGGCATTCTCTTGATGAGCTTCAAGAGGTAGTCACTGGAAATGGTCTTCCAACAATCTTGAAGGAGTTCCCAGAGATGCTTAGCACTTGCTGGCCCTTTTGCCTTCACTCTGCTGTCCAGCTCACCCCAAACCATCTCGATTGGGGTCATCTGGCATAGCACCCCATCACTCTCCTTCTTGGTCAAATAGCCCTTACACAGCCTGGAGGTGTTTGGGGTCATTGTCCTGTTGAAAAATAAATGATGGTCCAACTAAACATAAACCGGATGGAATAGCATGCCGCTGCAAGATGCTGTGGTAGCCATGCTGGTTCAGTATACCTTCAATTTTGAATAAATCCCCAACAGTGTCACCAGCAAAGCACCCCCACACCATCACACCTCCTCCTCCATGCTTCACGGTGGGAACCAGGCATGTAGAGTCCATCCGTTCACCTTTTCTGTGTCGCACAAAGACACCGTGGTTGGAACTAAAGATCTCATTTTTGGACTCATCAGACCGAAGCACAGATTTCCACAAGTCTAATGTCCATTCCTTGTGTTCTTTAGCCCAAACAAGTCTCTTCTGCTTGTTGCCTGTCCTTAGCAGTGGTTTCCTAGCAGCTATTCTACCATGAAGGCCTGCTGCACAAAGTCTCCTCTCAACAGTTGTTGTAGAGATGTGTCTGCTGCTAGAACTCTGTGTGGCATTGACCTGGTCTCTAATCTGAGCTACTGTTAACCTGCGATTTCTGAGGCTGGTGACTCAGATAAACTTATCCTCAGAAGCAGAGGTGACTCTTGGTCTTCCTTTCCTGGGGCGGTCCTCATATGTGAGCCAGTTTCTTTGTAGCGCTTGATGGTTTTTGCCACTGCACTTGGGGACACTTTCAAAGTTTTCCCAATTTTTCGGACTGACTCACCTTCATTTCTTAAAGTAATGATGGCCACTCATTTTTCTTTACTTAGCTGCTTTTTTCTTGCCATAATACAAATTCTAACAGTGTATTCAGTAGGACTATCAGCTGTGTAGCCACCAGACTTCTGCACAACACAACTGATGGTCCCAACCCCATTTATAAGGCAAGAATCCCACTTATTAAACCTGGCAGGGCACACCTGTGAAGTGAAAACCATTCCCGGTGACTACCTCTTGAAGCTCATCAAGAGAATGCCAAGAGTGTGCAAAGCAGTCATCAAAGCAAAAGGTGGCTTTGAAGAACCTAGAATATAAGACATAATTTCAATTGTTTCACACTTTTTTGTTAAGTATATAATTCCACATGTGTTAATTCATAGTTTTGATGCCTTCAGTGTGAATTTACAATTTTAATAGTCATGAAAATACAGAAAAATCTTTAAATGAGAAGGTGTGTCCAAACTTTTGGACTGTACTGTACATATATATATATAAATATATATATATATATATATATATATATATATATATATAAACGAGTGTGTGTGTGTGTGTATCAACGATGATGTCATAATGGTTGCCGTGGTGACGATGATATCATAAAGGTTGCCATGACGAAGATGATGTCATGATGGTTGCCATGGCAGTGATGATGATGTCATAATAGGTTGCAATGGTGATGGTGATGTCATAATGGTTGCTATGGTGACGATGTCATAATAGGTTGTAATGGTGACCGTTATGTCATAATAAGTTGCCATGGTGACGATGATGTCAGAATGGTTGCCATGGCGAAGATGATGTCATAATAGATATATGAGCTATGGGATGGAGGATGTGTGATGGGTATATGGGCATGGGACTATGGGATGGAGGATATGTATGATGGGTATATGTGCATGGGACTATGAGATGGAGGATGTGTGATGGGTATATGGGTACGGGACTATGGGATGGAGGATATCTATGATGGGTATATGGGCACGGGACTATGGGATGGAGGATGTGTATGATGGGTATATGGGCACGGAACTATGGGATAGAGGATGTGTGATGAGTATTAGAGCATGGGACTATGGGATGAAGGATATGTATGATGGGTATATGGGCACGGACTATGGGTTGGAGGATGTGTATATTGGCACAGGACTATGGGATGGAGGATATGTATGATGGGTATATGGGCACGGGACTATGGGATGGAGGATGTGTATGATGGGTATATGGGTATGGGACTATGGGATGGAGGATGTGTATATGGGCACAGGACTACGGGATGGAGGATATGTATGATGGGTATATGGGCACGGAACTATGGGATGGAGGATGTGTGATGAGTATATGGGCATGGGACTATGGGATGGAGGATATGTATGATGGGTATATGGGCAAGGGACTATGGTATGGAGGATGTATGATGGGTATATGGGCACAGGACTGGGATGGAGAATGTATATATGGGCACAGGACTATGGGATGGAGGATACTTATGATGGGTATATGGGCACGGAACTACGGGATGGAGGATGTGTGATGGGTATATGGGCACAGGACTATGGGATGGAGGATATGTATGATGGGTGTATGGGCATGGAACTATGGGATGGAGGATGTGTGATGGGTATATGGGCACGGGATTATGAGATGGAGGATGTGTATGATGAGTATATGGGCACAGGACTATGGGATGGAGGATGTGTATATGGGCACAGGACTACGGGATGGATGATATGTATGATGGGTATATGGCACGGAACTATGGGATGGAGGATGTGTGATGAGTATATGGGCATGGGACTATGGGATGGAGGATATGTATGATGGGTATATGGGCAAGGGACTATGGTATGGAGGATGTATGATGGGTATATGGGCACAGGACTGGGATGGAGGATGCATATATGGGCACAGGACTATGGGATGGAGGATACTTATGATGGGTATATGGGCACGGAACTATGGGATGGAGGATGTGTGATGGGTATATGGGCACAGGACTATGGGATGGAGGATATGTATGATAGGTGTATGGGCATGGAACTATGGGATGGAGGATGTGTATGATGGGTATATGGGTATGGGACTATGGGATGGAGGATGTGTATATGGGCACAGGACTATGGGATGGAGGATATGTATGATGGGTGTATGGGCATGGAACTATGGGATGGAGGATGTGTATGATGGGTATATGGGCATGGGACTATGGAATGGAGGATGTGTATGATGGGTATATGGGCATGGAACTATGGGATGGAGGATGTGTATGATGGGTATATGGGCACGGGACTATGGGATGGAGGATGTGTATGATGGGAATATGTGCACGGGACTATGGGATGGAGGATGTGTATGATGGTTATATGGGCACGGGACTATGGGATGGAGGATGTGTATGATGGTTATATGGGCACAGAACTATGGGATGGAGGATGTGTATGATGGGTATATGGGCATGGGACTATGGGATGGAGGATGTGTATGATGGGTATATGGGCATGGGACTATGGGATGGAGGATGTGTATGATGGGTATATGGGCACAGGACTATGGGATGGAGGATAATCATTATGATTTGTTATAACTAATCACAGTTAGTTACTATACCCTGGCAAAAGTTCTACCGCATTTTGATACATGTACTATGATATTCTGCGTCAGCTAAATCACTGTAGTAGAAGTACTAGATGTCAATCATTGGTTAACACAGCAGAAGCAATCAGTGACACATAGTAAGAGATTTGCGTTTTGTATAAAGCACTGCTTGTCTCTGTCTAACCTACAGGTTCGGCTATTGGACTACAGGTTATACAGATATAACAGACTGCGAAATTATTTTTAGAGGTGCTTTTTGATACAGAAATAAGTGACTTATCAAAGGTTGACTTAAAAAGGATCACTTGCCATATATAGGTGCTTTTTTACCTGATATACAGTATATGCCGCTGTTCTCATGAATCCGGGACTGTTTTTCTTTTGTTCTTGCTCCAGTCCATTCCTGAGATATGGCACCTTGTTCCCTTTATGTAAATTAAGTATTGTTAGCCAAGTGGGTGTAATCTGAAACTCTTGTCTGTATGCCTCTTCTTAAGGACCCCACCCAGTTAGCTAAAAATACATGATTTACTTACAGGAAAGAAGGTCAGTGTCTCAGAAATAGAGAGGTGCAGGCAGGACCGGCGTCACTACCCTGCGGGCAAGGGCCGGGGCACTGGATGAACGGAGGGCCCACTTGCCGCCAGGGACACTGGCATGCTATGGAGTCCGTGAGTCGGGGGAGCTCTGTGCCAGTACTGGGCCCCACCTTCAATTACTCACCTCTCTCCATTTCCAGTCTCGTCAGCACTCTTTGTAACGTCTCAGGGCAGAGGGCATGATGACGTCACTAGAACGTGTCCTCTGCTGAACAATGCAGAGGGTCAGAAGACAATGAGGTGACCACAGCAGTGGGGTATGAGGAGAGGTAAGTATTTGATTATTTTTTTTTATTTATGTAGCAATATATGGGGCCATTATACTGTGTTGAGCACTACATGGGGCCATTATACTGTATGGAGTACTATATGGGGCCCATTATACTGTATGGAGCATGGCCCATTATACTGTATGGAGGACTATGTGGGGCCCATAATACTGTATGGAGCACTATGTGATGCCCATTATATTGCATAGAGCATTTTGTGGGACCCATTATACTGTATAGAACAATATATGAGGCACATAATGCTGTATGGAGGACTATGTGTTGCCTATAATTAGACATGAACGAATATCTTTGGCTCCCTCCTTTCTTGGCAAGCTATAGCGCTTACCGAAGAAGCTGCATCGGGAACCCGGATGTCTGTAGCGTTCCCAATAATCAGGTGTCCAGTGCCGCCTCTGCATGTGTCACGTCTGTGTGACAGTCACAATACACAGGCTCTCCATGCATGTGTTGTGACTGTCACACAGCCGCGGCACATGAAGCTGTGGCACCGGACATTATTGGCGTGCACCGGCTCCATTGTTATATCATCATTGATGTTATATGTCATTATGTAATTTTCATTTTTGCATCGTGACATAATCTTTTTCTTTAATTTCATCTTTAATTTTATGTGTATTTCAGTTCTTGTTAAAGAATGTTCTGATAAAGGTCCAATGACGGACCGAAAATGTTCAATTTTTTGGCTGGATGCACAATAAAAGGAACTCCAATTTTTCACATACTGAGTGCCAAGTTTATTATTATACATAACGTCTGTGTAATAGTCACAACACACAGGCTCTCCATGCATGTGTTGTGACTGTCCCACAGCCGCGACACATGCAGCTGTGGCACCGGACATTATCGGCGTGCACCAGGTATCCCGGTTCCTGCTGCAGCTTCTTTGGCAAGTGCTGTAGCTTGCCGAATAAGGAGGACGCCAAGATATTCGCTACCCATAATACTGTATGGAGGACTATGTGGTGCCCATGATACTGTATGGAGGACTATGTGGTGCCCATAATACTGTATGGAGGACTATGTGGTGCCCATAATACTGTATGGAGGACTATGTGGTGCCCATGATACTGTATGGAGGACTATACTGTCTGGTCTAAATTGATAAGTCTGTAGTCACTCTGTGTGACTGCAGACTTTTGGATCTTCCCAGGGCACGCAGTGTGCGCTGCAAGGATTCACCAGTTTCACAGCTATTGTAGGATTTACAATAGCTTTCACTCATGTAATGGAAGAAGTAAGTGAAATTTTTGACATTGTACTATACCTATATTTCTTATCTGTGCATCATGAATCGTGGTATGTGATAAAGGAGCCTAATGAGACTCTAGTATTAAGGGATTTACAAGAATATGATATTGATAACTCATCCTAAGGGCTCATGCAAGCGACTAAATTTTCAGTCAAAGTGCGATCCAACAAAATATTGGATGGCACTCGGACCAATGTTAATCCTTAGGGCCGTGCACATGTCATATTTTATCCTCAGGCTGAGTCTGTCTGAGAAAAAAAATCACTGCATGCCTGAGTTTGATCAGATATTCGAGATCGCACTCGGTGATGCAAGTCACTAAGTCCATGGAAACAATCGGACTGCACTCGGATGACATCTTAGGGTAGTCCGATTTCCATTGACTGACACAATGGAAAAGATGAAGACATTTTTTTCTCCATCTTCTCTTTCGAGAAAATCCGATCACACTAAAGTCACACTCTGATCACAATGTGATTAGCATAAGTATCACGATCTCTCGGATGGCACTGTGGTGGGACTCTAGCCTAAGGATAGGTCATCACTCATCAGTATGAGATTAATGGTGGTCCAACACCAAAACCCCCCAGAATCAGTAATTTTAAAGGTCCCAAAAGTACCCAGTGTACGGAGGTGGGATACAACAACTCCGCACACTGTGTAGTGGCCTTTCTGGTCTACTGTAGCTCAGCTCTCAACGTTCTGATATTGACCTATCTTAAAGATCATGGAAAACCGCTTTAAGGCAGCAGACACCTCTCTGACATGCCACAACCACGCCGACTCTTATGATCCCGGATGTGCCTACATACTCCATCAACTCCGTAGACATAAGAGCAAACTTTATCTGAAGCCTTACATAAAATAGATTATGTTATCTGTCGAAAAACCCAGAAGAAAAGAAATACTATTCATTCAGATATCATCTGTCGTCTGAACTCGGCCTGGTCATGCCAGATAAGCTCAAATCTCATGCCTATATATATATCTATATATAGATATATATATATATAATCCTTGAATTTATTTTTAGTATCGTTTAGAGCTACCCATCTACTCCCTTCCCTGAGTAACAGAATTTTTCCTAATATTCATGTTATACAAGGGCATCACTTCTTCTGGGGTCAATCCAACAATTTGCCCAAGTCCCCTATCTTCACAGTCAGGATGGCCACTAACAAAAGCCATTTAGTATTCCACATCCTGCTTGGTCGAGATACATATTATAAAATATATGTCCGACTGTGTTCTTTCCTCTGCCGCCTCAATCGCATTTATAAGGAAAATCATAAAAATGCATCAGAAAACTCAGTTTCCTCAAGATAACACCACTCCTTAAATCTTAAAGCATATAATCATCCGATAAATAGTCCTGAAAGGCATCGAGGAAACTGGGTATGCATCATGGAAGATTTATATAAGACATCTTCACATTCGCTGATAAGGCCAATGAGTTTCCTGTTGGGCAAAATGCCACAGATATATTTGCAGGTATCTGGAATTAAGTTCTGGTAATAGAATCTTTCAAGCTCTTAGATATATACTTTAATTTCAGAATATCGCTTCTACCGATCACGGCTCACTGGAAAGTGGACTGAAATAGAACTTGTGCTTAAAAGAGATCTGTTGCATATTGGGATTTGTAGCTTAACGGGACTTGAAAAAAGCTCGACCATAGGACTTTATTGTCTGATAAACCCCATTATTTGTAGAAAAAAAATTTAGAGGGTTCTTTGCTTTAAAAAAACTTTTTCAGAAAGATCTTTTAATGATAAGCTGATCACAGAATCGGTGGTGAAAATCAGTGGCATAGCATGGCTGAAAAGGGCCATGGGGTCAGATGCTCAAAATGCCAAATTTTGTCCTCCACCCCCTCAACCTTTTTCTCAACGTTATAATGAACTTTAAGTTTTTGCATAGTTTTATAGGACTAGGGCTAGGGATAGAACTAGGGTTAAGTATAGGACTAGGGATATGGATAGGATTAGGGTTAAAGGTAGGGTTGGGATTAGAGCTAGGATTAAGGATAGGGCTAGGGTTAGGGATAGGACTAATGTTAGGGTTAGAATCAGGTTTAGACATAAGACTAGAGATGAGCTAATCTCAGAATTAGTGGAATAGCGTGGGGGAAAAGAGGCCACAAGGATAGTTGCCCAGAGCACAAAATTGTATGGAGACACAAAATTTAGTACTCTATCTCCACTATCTTTTTCTTCATGGAGCATCGCAAGGCTGCCATAAATGCCCTCCCAGCATCCAGAGTACTAGCGTTATAATACATTTTAATTTATTACATCGTTTTCTAGGACTAGGGATAGGGTTAGGGCTAGTGTTAGTGATTGGACTAGTGTTAGCATTAGGAACAGCTTTACGGATTGGGCTAGAGATGATTGGATTGATTTGCTGGACTTCTCTCCATTGTCCAGGTCAGTGTCGCCTGTCAGCTAGAGATTTGACTTGTAATGGCTGGTGTGACATCATTTGTGTGATGTGATGGCTTGAAAGGGGTTAAAAAAACTAAAAAAATTTCCTCACTTCATATCGGCCTTCCCCAGACCTATCTCACCACTGTTTGGTCTTCTGACCTCTATTCTTCAGTCTTCTTCTCTTTCTTGTTCTTCTTGAGGGTTCTACCGGTAACTAGGCCCTAGACAGTCACATCATTAACGTCAATGACATGTTTAGTGCAAATTAAAATTTTCTTACCCAAATTGTACAAGTTGTCCAAAATCAATTTTTTTTAAGATTTGCTAAACTCTATATACTAAAATAACCATAGCAGGAACGTTAATGTCCATGTACCAGGAGATGGAACAGGATCCTTGATGCAAACAACTGGCTAAGACGATGGTGCAGACAACAAGGATTCGGATTCCTGGACCACGGTGTGAATTACTTGTACGATGGACTCCTCGCCAGAGACGGACTACACCTCAACAAACCTGGGAAACACACATTCGCCAGAAGACTCGCTACACTCATCAGGAGGGCGTTAAACTAGAAGAAGAGGGGACGGGAAGAAAAACATTAGACTCGAACAAAGACGACCCAGGAAAACATACTCAGAAGGGAGGTAAGAACATTTCTAAAACAATCCACAGTGAGGAGATTGGAACAAAACAAAATCCTCTAAACTGCATGCTCGCAAACGCCAGAAGCCTGACAAACAAGATGGAAGAACTAGAAGCAGAAATATCTACAGGTAACTTTGACATAGTGGGAATAACCGAGACATGGTTAGATGAAAGCTATGACTGGGCAGTTAACTTACAGGGTTACAGTCTGTTTAGAAAGGATCGTAAAAATCGGAGAGGAGGAGGGGTTTGTCTCTATGTAAAGTCTTGTCTAAAGTCCACTTTAAGGGAGGATATTAGCGAAGGGAATGAGGATGTCGAGTCCATATGGGTTGAAATTCATGGAGGGAAAAATGGTAACAAAATTCTCATTGGGGTCTGTTACAAACCCCCAAATATAACAGAAACCATGGAAAGTCTACTTCTAAAGCAGATAGATGAAGCTGCAACCCATAATGAGGTCCTGGTTATAGGGGACTTTAACTACCCAGATATTAACTGGGAAACAGAAACCTGTGAAACCCATAAAGGCAACAGGTTTCTGCTAATAACCAAGAAAAATTATCTTTCACAATTGGTGCAGAATCCAACCAGAGGAGCAGCACTTTTAGACCTAATACTATCTAATAGACCTGACAGAATAACAAATCTGCAGGTGGTTGGGCATTTAGGAAATAGCGACCACAATATTGTGCAGTTTCACCTGTCTTTCACTAGGGGGACTTGTCAGGGAGTCACAAAAACATTGAACTTTAGGAAGGCAAAGTTTGAACAGCTTAGAGATGCCCTTAATCTGGTAGACTGGGACAATATCCTCAGAAATGAGAATACAGATAATAAATGGGAAATGTTTAAGAACATCCTAAATAGGCAGTGTAAGCGGTTTATACCTTGTGGGAATAAAAGGACTAGAAATAGGAAAAACCCAATGTGGCTAAACAAAGAAGTAAGGCAGGCAATTAACAGTAAAAAGAAAGCATTTGCACTACTAAAGCAGGATGGCACCACTGAAGCTCTAAAAAACTATAGGGAGAAAAATACTTTATCTAAAAAACTAATTAAAGCTGCCAAAAAGGAAACAGAGAAGCACATTGCTAAGGAGAGTAAAACTAATCCCAAACTGTTCTTCAACTATATCAATAGTAAAAGAATAAAAACTGAAAATGTAGGCCCCTTAAAAAATAGTGAGGAAAGAATGGTTGTAGATGACGAGGAAAAAGCTAACATATTAAACACCTTCTTCTCCACGGTATTCACGGTGGAAAATGAAATGCTAGGTGAAATCCCAAGAAACAATGAAAACCCTATATTAAGGGTCACCAATCTAACCCAAGAAGAGGTGCGAAACCGGCTAAATAAGATTAAAATAGATAAATCTCCAGGTCCGGATGGCATACACCCACGAGTACTAAGAGAACTAAGTAATGTAATAGATAAACCATTATTTCTTATTTTTAGTGACTCTATAGCGACAGGGTCTGTTCCGCAGGACTGGCGCATAGCAAATGTGGTGCCAATATTCAAAAAGGGCTCTAAAAGTGAACCTGGAAATTATAGGCCAGTAAGTCTAACCTCTATTGTTGGTAAAATATTTGAAGGGTTTCTGAGGGATGTTATTCTGGATTATCTCAATGAGAATAACTGTTTAACTCCATATCAGCATGGGTTTATGAGAAATCGCTCCTGTCAAACCAATCTAATCAGTTTTTATGAAGAGGTAAGCTATAGGCTGGACCACGGTGAGTCATTGGACGTGGTATATCTCGATTTTTCCAAAGCGTTTGATACCGTGCCGCACAAGAGGTTGGTACACAAAATGAGAATGCTTGGTCTGGGGGAAAATGTGTGTAAATGGGTTAGTAACTGGCTTAGTGATAGAAAGCAGAGGGTGGTTATAAATGGTATAGTCTCTAACTGGGTCGCTGTGACCAGTGGGGTACCGCAGGGGTCAGTATTGGGACCTGTTCTCTTCAACATATTCATTAATGATCTGGTAGAAGGTTTACACAGTAAAATATCGATATTTGCAGATGATACAAAACTATGTAAAGCAGTTAATACAAGAGAAGATAGTATTCTGCTACAGATGGATCTGGATAAGTTGGAAACTTGGGCTGAAAGGTGGCAGATGAGGTTTAACAATGATAAATGTAAGGTTATACACATGGGAAGAGGGAATCAATATCACCATTACACACTGAACGGGAAACCACTGGGTAAATCTGACAGGGAGAAGGACTTGGGGATCCTAGTTAATGATAAACTTACCTGGAGCAGCCAGTGCCAGGCAGCAGCTGCCAAGGCAAACAGGATCATGGGGTGCATTAAAAGAGGTCTGGATACACATGATGAGAGCATTATACTGCCTCTGTACAAATCCCTAGTTAGACCGCACATGGAGTACTGTGTCCAGTTTTGGGCACCGGTGCTCAGGAAGGATATAATGGAACTAGAGAGAGTACAAAGGAGGGCAACAAAATTAATAAAGGGGATGGGAGAACTACAATACCCAGATAGATTAGCGAAATTAGGATTATTTAGTCTAGAAAAAAGACGACTGAGGGGCGATCTAATAACCATGTATAAGTATATAAGGGGACAATACAAATATCTCGCTGAGGATCTGTTTATACCAAGGAAGGTGACGGGCACAAGGGGGCATTCTTTGCGTCTGGAGGAGAGAAGGTTTTTCCACCAACATAGAAGAGGATTCTTTACTGTTAGGGCAGTGAGAATCTGGAATTGCTTGCCTGAGGAGGTGGTGATGGCGAACTCAGTCGAGGGGTTCAAGAGAGGCCTGGATGTCTTCCTGGAGCAGAACAATATTGTATCATACAATTATTAGGTTCTGTAGAAGGACGTAGATCTGGGGATTTATTATGATGGAATATAGGCTGAACTGGATGGACAAATGTCTTTTTTCGGCCTTACTAACTATGTTACTATGTTACATGTAGACTCAATTATTAGGGGAACAGATAGGGCAATCTGTCACAAAGACAGGGATCGTCGAACGGTGTGCTGCCTGCCTGGCGCTCGAGTCACATCGCTGATCAGGTGGACAGATTACTGGGAGGGGCTGGTGAGGACCCAGCGGTCATGGTGCACATTGGCACAAATGACAAAGTTAGAGGTAGGTGGAAGGTCCTTAAAGATGATTTCAGGGAATTAGGCCGCAAGCTGAAAGCAATGACCTCCAACGTGGTATTTTCCGAAATACTGCCTGTACCACGTGCCACGCCAGAGAGGCAACGGGAGATTAGGGAGGTTAATAAGTGGCTCAAGAATTGGTGTAGGAAGGAGGGCTTTGGGTTCCTGCAGAACTGGGCCGACTTCTCAGTTGGCTACAGGCTCTACGCTAGGGACGGGCTGCACCTCAATGGGGAAGGTGCAGCTGTGTTGGGGGAGAAAATGGCTAGAAGGTTGGAGGAGTGTTTAAACTAGGAATTGGGGGGGGAGGGTATTCATTTTATAGGAGGGGAAGATAGTGCAGATAGAGACCTGGGCACAAATAAGGAAGTTGGGGGTGGCGGTGGCATGGGGGGTGGGGTTAGAACAGTTAATAATTTAAGAAAGAATAGAGGTGCAGAGAGATACATAAAATGTACGTATACTAATGCCAGAAGCCTCGCCAACAAAATGGACGAATTAGAACTAATGTTGTTGGAGCATAATTATGACATGGTGGGGATATCTGAAACGTGGCTGGATGAGAGCCATGACTGGGCTGTTAACTTGCAGGGCTATAGCCTGTTCAGAAATGACCGTACAGATAAGCGAGGGGGAGGGGTGTGTCTATATGTAAAATCGTCCTTAAAACCCATCCTGCGTGATAATATAGGTGAATTTAATGAAAATGTAGAATCCCTGTGGGTGGAGATAAGGGGAGGGGGAAAAAATAATAAATTACTGATAGGGGTTTGTTATAAATCTCCAAAAATAATGGAAGCAATGGAGAATATCCTCGTAAAGCAAATAGATGAAGCTGCGACTCAAGGAGAAGTCATTTTTATGGGGGACTTCAACTACCCTGAAATAGATTGGGGAACAGAAACCTGCAGTTCCAGCAAAGGTAATCGGTTTTTGACAACTATGAGAGACAATTACATTTCACAACTGGTTCAGGACCCAACAAGAAGGGGGGCACTGCTAGACCTAATATTAACCAATAGGCCAGACCGCATATCAAATATAAGGGTTGGGGGTCACTTGGGTAATAGCGATCACAAAATAATAAGTTTTCATGTATCCTTTAAAAAGATGTGTAATAGAGGGGTTACAAGGACGCTAAACTTCAGGAGGGCAAATTTCCAACGGATGAGAGAGGATCTTGGTGCAATTAACTGGGACGATATCCTGAGACACAAAAATACACAAAGAAAATGGGAGACATTTATTAGCATCCTGGATAGGACCTGTGCACAGTATATACCGTATGGGAATAAACATACTAGAAATAGGAGGAAACCAATATGGCTAAATAGAGCTGTAGGGGCGCAATAAGTGACAAAAAGAAAGCATTTAGAGA
This sequence comes from Ranitomeya imitator, assembly GCF_032444005.1. Lineage (NCBI taxonomy): Eukaryota > Metazoa > Chordata > Amphibia > Anura > Dendrobatidae > Ranitomeya > Ranitomeya imitator. The sequence continues at coordinate 196,030,666 of NC_091288.1, forward strand.
ATTAAAGGAAGTAGGTAGTGATGAGGCATTAAATAAATACAAAAAATTAAATAAATTCTGTAAAAAGCAAATCAAGGCAGCAAAGATTGAGACAGAGAGATTCATTGCCAGAGAGAGTAAAAATAATCCTAAAATATTCTTTAACTACATAAATAGTAAGAAACTAAAAAATGATAGTGTTGGCCCCCTTAAAAATAGTCTGGGTGAAATGGTGGATGAGGATGAGGAAAAAGCCAATATGCTTGATGACTTTTTTTCATCAGTATTTACACAAGAAAATCCCATGGCAGACAAAATGACTAGTGATAAAAATTCCCCATTAAATGTCACCTGCTTAACCCAGCAGGAAGTGCGGCGGCGTCTAAAAATCACTAAAATTGACAAATCTCCGGGCCCGGATGGGATACACCCTCGAGTACTGCAGGAATTAAGGACAGTCATCGATAGACCATTATTTTTAATCTTTAAAGACTCCATAATAACAGGGTCTGTACCACAGGACTGGCGTATAGCAAATGTGGTGCCAATATTCAAAAAGGGGACAAAAACTGAACTCGGAAATTATAGGCCAGTAAGCTTAACCTCTACTGTGGGTAAAATCCTGGAGGGCATTCTAAGGGATACTATACTGGAGTATCTGAAGAGGAATAACCTCATGACCCAGTATCAGCACGGGTTTACTAGGGACCGTTCATGTCAGACTAATTTGATCAGTTTCTATGAAGAGGTAAGTTCCGGATTGGACCAAGGGAACCCAGTGGATGTAGTGTATATGGACTTTTCAAAAGCTTGTGATACGGTGCCACACAAAAGGTTGATACATAAAATGAGAATAATGGGGATAGGGGAAAATATGTGCAAGTGGGTTGAGAGCTGGCTCAGGGATAGGAAACAAAGGGTGGTTATTAATGGAGCACACTCGGACTGGGTAGCGGTTAGCAGTGGGGTACCACAGGGGTCAGTATTGGGCCCTCTTCTTTTTAACATATTTATTAATGACCTTGTAGGGGGCATTCAGAGTAGAATTTCAATATTTGCAGATGACACTAAACTCTGCAGGGTAATCAATACAGAGGAGGACAATTTTATATTACAGGATAATTTATGTAAACTAGAAGCTTGGGCTGATAAATGGCAAATGAGCTTTAATGGGGATAAATGTAAGGTCATGCACTTGGGTAGAAGTAATAAGATGTATAACTATGTGGTTAATTCTAAAACTCTGGGCAAAACCATCAATAAAAAAGACCTGGGTGTATGGGTGGATGACAAACTCATATTCAGTGGCCAGTGTCAGGCAGCTGCTACAAAGGCAAATAAAATAATGGGATGCATTAAAAGAGGCATAGATGCTCATGAGGAGAACATGATTTTACCTCTATACAAGTCACTAGTTCAACCACACTTAGAATACTGTGCACAGTTCTGGTCTCCGGTGTATAAGAAAGACATAGCTGAACTGGAGCGGGTACAGAGAAGAGCGACCAAGGTTATTAGAGGACTGGGGGGTCTGCAATACCAAGATAGGTTATTACACTTGGGGCTATTTAGTTTGAAAAAACGAAGACTAAGGGGTGATCTTATTTTAATGTATAAATATATGAGGGGACAGTACAAAGACCTTTCTGATGATCTTTTTCATCATAGACCTGAAACCGGGACTAGGGGCATCCTCTGCGTTTGGAGGAAAAAAGGTTTAAGCATAATAACAGACGCGGATTCTTTACTGTAAGAGCAGTGAGACTATGGAACTCTCTGCCGTATGATGTTATAATGAGTGATTCATTACTTAAATTTAAGAGGGGACTGGATTCCTTTCTGGAAAAATATAATGTTACAGGGTATATACACTAGATTCCTTGATAGGGCGTTGATCCAGGGAACTAGTCTGATTGCCGTATGTGGAGTCGGGAAGGAATTTTTTTCCCCAATGTGGTGCTTACTCTTTGCCACATGGAGTTTTTTGCCTTCCTCTGGATCAACATGTTAGGGCATGTTAGGTTAGGCTATGGGTTGAACTAGATGGACTTATAGTCTTCCTTCAACCTTAATAACTATGTAACTATGTAACTATGTAGAGGTGATAAAAGACAGGAGACAAAAGCTATGACCACTTTTACAACCAGTTTCATTGAGTTTTTCTAAAATTAGCATTGACTAATATAATTTATTATTCTATATATGTAGCTACTATGCAGACCTACAGTATATATCTCCAGACTTTGAACAACCCCTACGTAGTTTGATCTTGCAGCCATGTATTTCTCCATTCCCTCTGCACTCTTTAAATGCTAACCTACAGGCAGTCAAAGAGGAGGCCGAAGGGAGGAAGTAACGTGACAGTGGGATCGGGCAATGGACTACGCACAAGTACAGTTAGGTCCATATATATTTGGACAAAGACAACATTTTTCTAATTTTGGTTCTAGACATTACCACAATAAATTTTAAACAAAACAATTCAGATGCAGTTGAAGTTCAGACTTTCAGCTTTCATTTGAGGGTATCCACATTAAAATTGGATGAAGGGTTTAGGAGTTTCAGCTCCTTAACATGTGCCACCCTGTTTTTAAAGGGACCAAAAGTAATTGGACAATTGACTCCAAGGCTATGTCATGGATAGGTGTGGGCAATCCCTTCGTTATGTCATTCTCAATTAAGCATATGAAAGGCCTGGAGTTGATTTGAGGTGTGGTGCTGCATTTGGAAGGTTTTGCTATGAAGTAAACATCTGGTCAAAAGAGCTCTCCATGCTGGTGAAACAAGCCATCCTTAAGCTGCGAAAACAGAAAAAACCCATCCAAGAAATTGCTACAATATTAGGAGTGGCAAAATCTACAGTTTGGTACATCCTGAGAAAGAAAGAAAGCACTGGTGAACTCATCAATGCAAAAAGACCTGGGCGCCCACAGAAGACAACAGTGGTGGATGATCGCAGAATAATCTCCATGGTGAAGAGAAACCCCTTCACAACAGCCAACCAAGTGACCAACACTCTCCAGGAGGTCGGCGTATCAATATCCAAATCTACCATAAAGAGAAGACTGCATGAAAGTAAATAGAGAGGGTTCACTGCTCGGTGCAAGCCACTCATAAGCATCAAGAATAAAAAGGCTAGACTGGACCTTGCTAAAAAACATCTAAAAAAGCCAGCACAATTCTGGGAGAACATTCTTTGGACAGATGAAACCAAGATCAACCTCTACCAGAATGATGGAAAGAGAAAAGTATGGAGAAGGCGTGGTACAGCTCATGATCCAAAGCATGCAACATCATCTGTAAAACAAGGCGGAGGCAGTGTGATGGCTTGGGCATGCATGGCTGCCAGTGGCACTGGGTCACTAGTGTTTATTGATGATGTGACACAGGACAGAAGCAGCCGAATGAATTCTGAGGTATTCAGAGCCGCCATACTGTGTGCTCAGATCCAGCCAAATGCAGCCAAACTGATTGGTCGTCGTTTCATACTACAGATGGACAATGACCCAAAACATAAAGCCAAAGCAACCCAGGAGTTTATTAAAGCAAAGAAGTGGAATATTCTTGAATGGCCAAGTCAGTCACCTGATCTCAACCCAATTGAGCAGCATTTCACTTGTTAAAGACTAAACTTCAGATAGAAAGGCCCACAAACAAACAGCAACTGAAAACCACCGTAGTGAAGGCCTGGCAGAGCATCAAAAAGGAGGAAACACAGCGTCTGGTGATGTCCATGAGTTCAAGACTTCAGGCAGTCATTGCCAACAAAGGGTTTTCAACCAAGTACTAAAAATGAACATTTTATTTAAAATTATTGAATCTGTCCAATTACTTTTGGTTCCTTCAAAAACAGGGTGGCACAAGTTAGGGAGCTGAAACTCCTTAACCCTTCATCCAATTTAATTGTGGATACCTTCAAATGAAAGCTGAAAGTCTGAACTTCAACTGCATCTGAATTGTTTTGTTTAAAATTCATTGTGGTAATGTCTATAACCAAAATTAGAAAAATGTTGTCTCTGTCCAAATATATATGGACCTAACTGTATGTAGACATGAAAATACATAGCTTCGCATAGGAGCTGGATACTCAAATAGGAAGTAGATTATTTATCAAGAATATGTGCAATTTTTTTATTGAAAAGGTAAATCTGGCCAGACATCAAGAAGATTCATCAACAGCTATCTCTCCAGGAAATAAGCAGCTGACAAACCCTTTGGGGGCAGATTATCTCCAGGAAGGTTAAAGGAATCTTGTGTTCAGATATATCTTGATTTTCTCTCCATCAAGGAAGAGTCGAAAGGACTCCATGCACATTAGAAGGTCCCACCGAAAGTTGGATTCCAACGACTTTACTTTAACTATGGTGTCGTAAAGCCACATCTTATATTCGAGGACAAGTGGCGTCATCATTCTATAAAACGCTCGACTCATGCAAATCCAACAATAGGAAAATTCTGATTCATTAAAATCTGAATTTTTATGGAAATGAGTAAACAGATCCAATCCAATCTCTCATCTCTACTTGTGATTTTATTTGCACTCCCAATAAAATTACATTTCTGGATCACCTTTCCATAGAAATTTGTGTTCCCCTGTCAAATTGACAACTGGGTGTTATCCTATGTGCGTGTTCCATACCCAGTCTGACACAGTTCAATCACTGCTGACTATGTAGAGATACTCCCCTTTAACGAGAAGACTGGTAACACCCAGTTGACACTTTTTCCATAACGGAGCGGAATAACAGAGGAACCGCACGGCAAAGAGAGGCCTTAGAATCCATATTCCATGGGGAATGCAAATATTTCATAAAACAGACATGTCAGGAGCCGTGACGTCGCGTCCTCTTTAACTGTTATAGGTAAATCGTTAGAAGATTTCAGTAAAATACACACAGGGTCTGATTCATTATTGCTTTTGTGCATTGTGTTGTCTTGTTTTCATTATTTGTCATCTTCTTTTCATTTACATCTTATTCTATTAATGTTCCCCTTTTTTAAGGTCTATTTTATATGTATTTGCTTGTTTTTTTGTTTTTTAATTTATTAAATTATGGTCAGGATTTGGCATCTCCGTATGTTTATTGGACTCATCGATTGATTTTTTTAAAAGTCTTAAATTTTTGGAGCAAATGTTCTCCAGTCCCTCTAAAAGTGATTTTATGTACGAATGTTGCAAAATTTTTGCCACATTTTAACATAAAGTGATTTTTTTTTTTGACTGGGGGAAGAAGGGGGGGGGGGTGAAGACAAGAGGATGCAATAAAAGCCAAAAAAAAGTATTTTTTTTATTTTGAGCAAAATTCATAAACCATATGCGCCATTTTCGGGAGCTTGACCAAGGTGACGAAACATGTTTTAAATAGGCTGCGTTTCTGGAATGAAATTCTTTTGATATATAGAGTTGAAGGTTTTATTATCAAAACACGATTTGAATCCGAATCAGCATATTTTTCAAGTGAAAAAAAACAAGAAACATAACAAAGTGAAGCACTGTGAAATTTAAAGTCTAAAATGGGTGCTAAGGTACGACAATCTACCCACTAAAAATTTTAAAAGGGGGATGAATGAACAAGGAGATGAATCACTGAAAGGTAAAAAAAAAAGCAAACAAAAAACAAAGAGATATGTGGCAAAAAGGGAGGTGTAGAGAGAAATATAAGGGTAAAAAAAGTTTATCAAATAAAAATGAGAGGTGGAAATAATGTGCAGAAAATGGGGTTAGAACCAAGAAAGAAGTGGTAAAAGTAGGGAGAGAAGAAAAGAAATAGAAAAATGGGTAAAGATTGAAAGGAAGAAAAGGTAGGGAAAAGGGGAAAGAAGAATGCGAGAACGTGAAATATGAGGTATAAGAATAAGCGGAGAACATGGGACTGATGAGAGATGCGCAAATGTGCACGATTGGGTACAAATAGATAAAAAGTGAAAGGAGGAGAAAAGAAACGAAGAAGTATAAAAATGAGGCTAAGAAAATTTAAAAAAATGGCAAAAACTATATGCAAAGAAATGACTTAATAGAGGATTGTAAGGAAAAAAGCATGTGTTTAAGAGCTAAGAGTTTTTGGCTCGGAACCAAGTTTTTGGATCGTACAAAAGGAAAATAAAAATAAAAAACAACTTGGCACAAAACGTCAACAAACACCACAAAACAAAGAAAAGTAATTTAAAAAAGCAAATGATAAATTGAGGCCCATAGTTTGAGTGACACTATATCCTCAATACTCCAACTTCCTTCCTTGTGCCAAAAAAATGGGTTAAAATCGATAGACGTTGTGTTCCAGGAAGAAGTGATTCTCAGCAGGTGAAGAGTTTTTATGGTCTAACATGAGAAACCTCAAACCTAATGAAATTATACTTGATATAGCTTTTATAGTCTCTGCTGGCCTGTTACTGCTCCACATAGCCAACGAAATCACCGAGAGGAGCGCTCTGCTTTCCCATATTCTGTTCTGTTGTTAAAAATTAAAGTGTAAAAAAGCCGCCATCGCCGTCCTATTTGTTTTTTTTTAGAATATGCCTTAGAGACTCGGGGGCCCAAGTTGAGAATTTACAATGTGTTTCGCTGGCTGGTTTCATGTCATGATCATAACATTCTGAAAAGAAATCAGTGTTCTGTAGACGCTAATAATATTAATAGGTTTTCATTTTATTAAAGTCATTTTATGGTCATGAAGTATAACGTGACACTTTCCCCGACTGAAGATAAAAAAAAAATTGCTTAAGGAATCTTCCCTTTCACAATTTATTTTTTATTGAATTTTTGCTTCATGTGCTAATATGGAAGATCCTATCGATTAGATGTGATCGTAAATTGGCGGTAAGTGTGCAGTTTGCCTGCAGCGCCCCCGAAGGGAAAATGAAGCATTGCATAGTTTTCATTGAAACCATTGGGCTGCCTGTTTAATTAATGGATGTACTGGATCATCCACAAAGGAATATGCTCTTTGTAGCTCCGACTTTTTTTATTAATTGGGATCCACATACTATTCATTATTAGTAAAAGAAAATTAACAAACAGATTGGTGCAAATTTTTACAGTCCTCAAAATCAGGGCAGGATTTTAAAAAATAAATCTGTTTCATAACATGTTAAGAAGAAATGTCAGCAGGACACAAAATTTTCTCAAGATTGGGTAGATTTGGTCTCATAAGTTAATGGAGAGGTGATGGCATTCCTAGTGACTCTCCGTTGAATAGGTTGGGATCAGAGTTGAGTTAAAATTCGAGTTGGGCAGATTCGCTAAATGTTGGCTGAGAGATTCTAGTCACATTGAACAAATTCTGTGCAAATTGACTCTCCTTAGAAGTTGCTAAAAAAAAAATCATATACTCACCTCTCCTCGACCCTCACCATAACTCTTTGATCACCACCACTCATCCAGAAGACTCCTCTGTCTTCTATCTTGTAGCTTTTTTCCAGGCTATAGGCACTGCCATTCTTCACTCCGGCTCACGTCGTCCCGCGGGGCATGATAGACTTCAGTGAATTTGACGCTGCGCATAAGTATTGTGAACATTGACACATGGGTCAACTTTTTTTCCGAAATCATGCATCATGCCACATGGGACAGCATGGGGGTCTAGTGAAGAATTGCAATGCGGAAAAATAGGATATAGAAGAGAGAGGAGCCTTTCAGAGGACTGGATGGAGAGGTATAGGGATGGTCAAACAGAGGCGAGGATACGATTAAGCCTTTCCCGACCTTTAAAATCCAACAAAATAGCAGCCATTCTCTATTTTGCTGAAGCCCATGTGAACCAAAGAGCAAAGAAATCAGATTATGTTGACATCAACATTTTTTTCGGAAAATTTGTAACAAATTTGATGTTACAGAATTATTCGCTCATCTCTGGTTCAGGCTTAAAGGGAATCTGTGACCAGGTGCTTGCTACACTATCTGAGAGCAGCATGATGTAGGGGCAGAGACCCTGATTCCAGTGATGCATCACTTACTGGGCTGCTTCCTGCACTTTTGATATGGCCAAGTTTTCTTTATCTGCTGCAGTTTACTAATTTTTAGAATGCTGTGCTTTGTAAAACCCCACCCCGTTACTGAGTGGAAGCTTTCTGTGTACAGTGTGCATTGGCAGAAAGCTACCAGTCAGTGAAAGGGGCAGGGTCATAAAGAGCTCCTGAATATGGAGGACTACACGGTAGCAGGGTTACCACACATTTAGAAAAAAATCTGCTGATAAAACACTGATTTTATCAAAACTACAACAGGTAGCCTAGTAAGTGATACATCCCTGGAATCAGAGTCTCAGTCTCTACATTATGCTGCTCTCAGATTAGGTGGCAAAAACCTGGTGACAGGTCCCCTTTAAGAGAGCTGAGTACTTTAAGCAGTAATCTGATGGGCTGAGTGTAAGAATTTTTTTATGGGACACAGAGGAAAACTGGAATTTAGCTGCCGATTTTGGCTCAGGTTCCAGAATGTATGGACACAAACCCTTACTATTTTCCATAATTCTCATTGATATTATTAAAGAGTTGATGCCATCCTTCACTTCTACATAGGGTGTAAATCTACATAGGACCCAACAACACCAAGCACTGGACTGGGGCTCAATGGTTCTACTACAAGAATTGGATACAAGGGCCCAACCTTTACCTATATAGAACATGTGCACATCTAAATTTAGCAAATTCCTTGCTATTATTCTACATACATGATTACAGATATTTCATCAAAGAGGTGTTTGCCATTTATCCAGAAGAAAAGGCCCCACGTGACAAGTTATTGGCTCCAAAGTAATTTTCCAGATAGGGTTCTATTCTGGGGTCAAAGTTTAGGTACAACAAAGAGTTTTCCAGTTGTCAAAGTTTTGGTACAACAAAGAGTCATCCAGTTGTCAAAGTTTTGGTACAGCATGAATTCTTCCAGTTGCCAAAGTTTTGGTACAGCATAAATTCTTCCAGTTGCCAAAGTTTTGGTAAAGCATAAATTCTTCCAGTTGCCAAAGTTTGGGTGCAACAAAGAGTTTTCCAGTTGTCAAAGTTTTGGTACAACAAAGAGTCTTCGAGTTGTCAAAGTTTTGGTGCAACAAAGTCTTCCAATTGTCAAAGTTTGGGTATAACAAAGTCTTCCAGTTGTCAAAGTTTGGGTACAACAAAGTCTTCCAGTTGTCAACCTTTCAACACAACAAAGAGTCTTTCAGTTGTCAAAGTTTTGGTACAGCTAAGATTGTTCCAGTTGTCAAAGTTTTGGTACAGCTAAGATTGTTCCAGTTGTCAAAGTTTTGGTACAGCTAAGATTGTTCCAGTTGTCAAAGTTTTGGTACAGCATGAATTCTTCCAGTTGCCAAAGTTTTGGTACAGCATAAATTCTTCCAGTTGCCAAAGTTTTGGTAAAGCATAAATTCTTCCAGTTGCCAAAGTTTGGGTGCAACAAAGAGTTTTCCAGTTGTCAAAGTTTTGGTACAACAAAGAGTCTTCGAGTTGTCAAAGTTTTGGTGCAACAAAGTCTTCCAATTGTCAAAGTTTGGGTATAACAAAGTCTTCCAGTTGTCAAAGTTTGGGTACAACAAAGTCTTCCAGTTGTCAACCTTTCAACACAACAAAGAGTCTTTCAGTTGTCAAAGTTTTGGTACAGCTAAGATTGTTCCAGTTGTCAAAGTTTTGGTACAGCTAAGATTGTTCCAGTTGTCAAAGTTTTGGTACAACATAGATTCTTCCAGTTGTCAAAGTTTGGGTAGAACAAAGAGTTTTCCATTTGGCCAGTCCAACTCTGGTTACACAAAACCTTTTCTATGCACACGCGTTGACACAGTTACTTTTTATTAACGTCAGTTGTGAAAAAGCACCAACAGGAGGCTCGACTTACATTTTTTCTTAAGAAATTGTCTAAATACCTACTTGGTAATTGTTAATTTTTTCTACATATTTCCTACACAGTTCATCGCTTTTTCTATTTGGTTTCTGACTCACAATTAGAGTAAAGACCGTTGTCACTGGAAATTATATCAGGGCTTCATTTTTCTTTACACCTACTGTAACCTAACTCAAAGGTCAGTGTTGGCATCATAATGAACATTCCTCATATTGTTACATAAAAAGCTGATATTCTCTCTAGCGCATCCATTGATGATGCCGAAAGGACACAGCTCGGCTGCAGAGCATTAGCATTCCCATAAGCTCAACACGAGGATAGCATCAGACAATTTCACTCTGAAGAGACTCTGAAAATTGTTACAGTCCTACAAGCAGCGAATATCAAATCAAAATGAATCATTGCGAATTCTGGAATGAATTGGATGAAGATTTAAGATTGATCTAGTTTGCAAACATGACTCCGTAAGCATGAAAGTCACTATCTGCCTGGGATAGGTAATAGCATTTTACATATTAAGTGGCTGTGACGGTGGTGGGTCAATCAGGGAGATGCATAAGCCTAGGTACGTGGGGGATAAAATCATTAGGCCATTTGTTCTCGTCAGGTGGGTAAAATGCTGAGCGCCGCGTTTAGCAATCTGGCTCTTCAAATCTGTTCTTCCCATTTTGGAGATTGTTTGTCCCTTAGGTGTCAATTTAAATTTTATCCTGTGAAGACCATAAATCAGACAATTAATTTAGCGTTATTATTACAATTTATTTTTTAAAAAGTGACAGCTTCAGCAATTCCGTACCATGGGACTAAAGCAAACGGGCTTTCTAAAAGAAGCTGAAACGCAAATGATGTGCTGGGTCCTTAAATGATGGGGATAATTTAAACAGGAGGTTTTCAAAAAGTTCGCAGAATTGGGGGGCTTTCTTGATATCACCAGAGGAAGTCATTTTTGAGGTCCAACCCTCCATCTGTATAGAATACGTGCATTATAATCTTTTTTTGTCTCACTGTGCACACAGGACACATCATGGATAGTATCTAATAGGTTAGGTTGAGTTCACGCTGTCGCAAGTTAAAACATTTTTACTATAAGAAAAAGCAGTTTTCCATTAAAATGAGACACCCCAATAGAAACCAAGCAGACTTCATTATGGTCAATGTGGTCTCACTGGTGCTGTTTGTTGATCCGTGACTCGCAGGTGTGCTTTACCTACAACGGAAACGAAAAAAGGACCTCTAATTGCTAGCCATATTGGTGATTTACCCATTGAAAGTAGACCCCGTTCATCAATGATTGAGCTTTAAAGGAGTAGGACCAATATAGCAAATTATTACTTATCGGTAAGATGAATGATAACTTACTAATCACTGGTGGTCCTATTGTTGGTACCACGACAAATCACAAGAACAGGGCTCTGAAGATAGGTGACAACTTGGTCCATTTGAATGGAGAAATAGCCAACTGTGTGCCATAGTTCCAGCTCCATAGATTCCATGTTCTGCCATCACTCCATTGTAATGTGTCACTTTAGAGCTCCATTCTCAGATTTGCTGGGGACCCCCACAATTGGCAAGTTATCACCTATACAATGGAGAGGAGACAATTTGCTAAGTTGAGGAGAAGTAGGCCATAGATGTTCTTGTAGACCAGGTGTTAGGTGTCAAGTTCCCGCTGCTGCACAGTGGGAATTTTGAACCACCTCCGCTGTGGTCTCCCATTCTCCTCCAGCCGCAGTGGAGCCGGCTCAGCAGAGACATCGGTCCCAGCATCTGGCTCAGGCAGATACTGTGCACTTGGTTACCGCTGATCTTCCAGGCTCAGCCATTGTAACCAGCACTGATCAGCGGCGAGCAGACGCTCCTGGGACTAAGTCCTGCTTTTCCTCTACCGAGCATGCCCAAGGGACGACCTCTCATTGGAGATCGGGGGTCACATGCTCAGGTCGTGTAGCAGCTCCTATTGGACCACTAGGAAGGTCCCGGAGAGCTTCCTCTATAAAAGGTTTGCATGGCCGCCCGGCCATGCGCTAGCATGAATCAGTAATTGTGTGTGTGTGGATGTACTGTATGCCTGTTCTGGTGAAAGCCCCAAATTATTCCCATCCCTAGAGTTGATGAATGTTCAAGAATGTTGGAGCTGTCTAGCGCCAGACAGTGCCATCCAGCACCAGGCACAATCTATACTGCGTCTAACCAGCAGTGACCGCCAGTGCAGTGCTGTACGCACTCTGTGCGGCTATCTCCAGTTTCTCCTGACAATCCATCAGTGTAGGATGGGAACGCCCGCTTGATCCCAGCATCTGACTCAGGGCATCCTCAGGGGTGGGCTGGAAAGCCACCAAGGGTCAGAGCGGGATCAATCACCAGCATAGTGGGGGTGAATTGCAGGGATCCCACTAGTATCCATTTGCTGCACCCTGTGACTGTCAATAGGGCACAGCATTACCTTTATTCCTTGCAACTCTGTGAAGCAACAGAGTTCTCTCATATACAGACCGGGTGACGGAACCCGTGTCTATTCTGGTGGACCCCGGGCTGCGAACCTTTACTATCATTATATTTACTCAGTGCGTTCTGCCAGCCCTAACACCAGGCTGCTGTGAAAAGGAAGTAGTTCCATTTGTGGTTATTCTTCAAGTAGCTTTTATCAACGCGTTTCAGGTTTGGACCAAACAATTTCTCAAAATTGAACTACATATATCTTACCAAATTGAGAACTAATAAACTTTTAACGTCAGGTCTATTGGGTTTGACTCTGTTCATTGATGCTAATGTCCATGTGAATTTAACTAAACTAAAGGAAGTTGAAGTCTAAAAAAAAAAACAATGGCCAGGGTAAAAATTTCAAGCTTTCTCATTTTTATTTTAATAAAGATTGTGATATAGAAAAAAATTGTAAATAATTAGTAAAAAATAATCTATTAATAATCAGAAAATAATCTATTGTTTAAATGAAATTTTTATGTTAAATGTATTTAACATAAAAATTTCATTTAAACAATAGATTATTTTCTGATGACACATTACCATTAACTAGATTGTCTCCTTTGGAAAATACCTTTTTGTTGGAAGGCTCCATTGATAATAAGCTGATAATACAATGTCTACTGCTTGGACCCCTATTAATCAGCTACCTGTTCTATTTCCCTGCAGCACTACTGCAGGTGAATTGAAGTATTACATCGCACCCCATTAAAATGTAGGGACTTCTCAAGTAATGCATTAAGATGATGGGTCCTACAGGGAGAGACTCTTTATAGCTGATCCATGATCTGTAATGTAGGACTCTCCTTTTTCAACAGACTTTCCTACTAGAATAAAATAATTGATCCAAACCTAAATAGAATCTCCAAGGCCTAGAGGAGGTTGGAAGGTGTATGAGTAGGATTAGCAAGAAGGGTCAGGAAAATGACCCTTCTTTTTAACACTTTTATAAGAATCCTCATTACACATTCAAAATATGGCTGTGTCGACAGTATATGCTTTGGGAACGTAAAGCCTGGGTCTTGAAAAAGGGTCAAAGTAAACCTTGTATTGCAATCACCTCTATATTAAAAGCCTATAAATAATATTTCCCAATGGCCATATACTTTACGAGGAACATTCCATGATATTTACAACCGCTCTACCACAATTTGCTAATATGATAGATTCTTTCATAAAAGAGTTATGGTGGATGCTTTGTAGCCGTGCTTAGTGACTGAACAATATTCCACCAATTATTTATGTTGCTGATAAATTACGCAAATTGAGCGAATATTCTAGAGGAACGTCTGCTTAATATGGAAAGGTCGTCAATAAATCTCTACTAGCAGGAGGTATAAACACGGCAAGCGAGAGGTGGACAGGAACGTTTGTCTTATGTTGTATAACCTAATGGTAGTGGAAAATATTATACCTGGTTAGATTGGGATTGATCTACAGAACTGTTGCGGGGTGCCCAGGACACGTAATTATAAAAATGTGTATATATATATATATATATATATATATATATATAATACAGTGTATATAAGCGCACATAATTTCTAACTTTTACTGTCCTACAGTACTAATATATTTTATCTGAATTTTGAAATTAGTTTTAATTTTTTATACTTTATAATAAAACTATTTTGACAAATCTCTGAGTTAATGGGAGCAACATTTTGTTGTCTTACACAAAAAAGTAAAAAACAGTAGGGATCCAGCAAACAACCATAACCAAAGTCTGAGTTATAGCATACCTCTGCTGAATCTACCGTGTTTCCACAAAAAACAGACAGGATACACATGGAATATATCTATATACCCCGGGTATGGTAACTGACAGCTCTTTAATAACAAAACTAACTACTCGCTGCCACCATCAATCATTAATACAGACCAATTTGACACCCAACAGGTAGCGGATGGCTTCGGAGGTGCGGTCTACAGAACAAAAGCAACTGATCTATTCAATTTTATATTCAAATCAGAAATGTAATCAGTGCTTATAAAAAACATACAAACGATTTTACAAAGGGGACAAAACAATACTGCATCTACAATTACATAAAATAAAAGGATAAACAAAAGAAAATAACTAAACCTGACGTCACGGCAATGGCTTCAGAGCTTAGTGGATGGAAGCAATTCGATTGAAAAATTTCTGGTGAACGTGGATCAAGTCTACATGGTTGTTTCTTCTAGTATTGAACACTGATCATAATTTGCCTTGTCTTTTTATCAGCACCTAAGTTATATCCACACACCTCCCCTTCATAACCTCATCTGGGGGCTGTACGTGGGATGTTATCTGCCATTCTAGATTTTATGAAATCTCCAACATTCACACTATCTCTGCTCTTGACGGTCGCAGGTGTTTCAGTATATTTTTTGTTATGATTTTACCTTTTCATAGATAGAAAACATGGCCTGGTTATTGTTTGCTATCTGGCCACTCTTAATTTGTAGCTGATAGGCATGTCTCACAGTTATGAAAAACATGCATGTTCTTCAACTCTTAGTTCTGAAATTGAAATTTTATATCCTATCAATATTGTATTGACACAGACCCAAATATTCTTATCTGGACACCTGAGCTGGGCTGGGTACCAAAGATGCCCTGATGAAAGACAGCTCATCCTGGCGACCACAATAGATTTCCTGTTTTAATCACCTGGGCACTACAGGGGTCCTCTGCTTCAAATGGATTTTAATTAGTTTGTCACTTCTTAGCTTTATGTAATTTACTCTCTTCCCTTCTCAAGATTCTGTGTGAGGGGGGGTGAATGTCCCCTCACTGGAGAGGCCTTATGTTTTTCAATTTTTTCTGTGACACGTGTGTATATATACACACATATCACACATACACTTGAATATACACACGCTACATACATATGTATATACAAACTGCACATACACGTTTATGTATATACACACTGCACATACATATGTGTATATACACACTGCACATACACATGCATTTACACACACACTGCACATACACATGGGTATACACACACATACACTGCACATACATACAGTTTGTGTATGTATACTGTATATATAATCTCATTGCACATACACATGTATATATACACACTGCACATACACATAGATATACACATTGCACATACACATGGGTATACACCCACTGCCCATACATACATGTGTATATATACCCATATACACTGCACATGCACACTTATATGCACACACTGCACATACACATGTGTATACACACACACTGTACATACACATGGATATTGTAGCACCAGCATCCCTGCATGCTGCCCCTCTCCCTTAGCAGGGACGCCGACTCACTCGCCGCCATGGCTGTCGTGCTGCTCTTCCTCCTCATCTGCTGCTGCCTGGGGTGCGCGTATGGTGTGCAGATCCCCGTGCACTTTGCTTATGGCGCGTGCGCTCTCTCCTTCTTAAAGGGGACATGCGCACCATCTTAAAGTGGCCCAAGCCAATGGCTGGGAGACACTCATTATTTAATGCACCTCCTCCTGCATGGAGGTGCCTGTGCAATGTTGTTAGTCTGTTCCCAAACACGCTTGCTAGTTCTCAGGTCCCTGTCCGCTAATTCTGCTAGTGTCAGTCAGTCCCTAACCTCATTGCTACTACTTGCCTTGTCAGTCTGAATTGCAGCTGGACCCGCCTGTACATGGCATGCCAGTTTATATATCAGCGAGACCTGCCTGCACCTTCTGTGTCAGTCTGTATAACAGCCGAACCCACTTGCACCTGCCGTGCCAGTTTGTAAATCAGCTGTACCCGCCAGCACTTGCCGCGTCATTTTAATGCCAGCCGCACCAGTCCACACCTGCCAGTGCCTGCCTGTTTCAGCTGTCCCTTCTTTCTGGGCTCATGTGTCCGAGGTCTGTTCTGGAGTAGCACCTGGTGTCCATCGGGAGCCAAGCCTAACCTCACCATGAGGGACTCTAGGGAATAGTCAGGTCCTCACCTAGTCACACCCCTGCAGGCTCTCATCAGACCATAGCACACTGGTTCCACTACTCCCATTACAGATATACACACTGTACATAAACATGTATATACTCACACTGCACATGCACATCTATGCACAGTGCACAGTGCACATACACACGTGGTCAAAATTGTTGGTACCCCTCGATTAATGACAGAAAAACCAACAATGGTCAGAGAAATAACTTGAATCTGACGAAAGTAATAAATAAAAGATCTATGAAAATGGACAAATGAAAGTCAGACATTGCTTTTCAGCCATGCTTCCACAGAATTAAAAAAAAAAAAAAAAAAAAAACTCATGAAATAGGCCTGGACAGAAATGATGGTACCCCTGAAAATAATGTGACAAAAGGGACATGTTAAATAAAGGTGTGCCCACTAACTAGCATCACAGGTGTCTACAATCTTGCAATCAGTGAGTGGCCTCTATATAGGGCTGCAGATACTCGCTGTGCTGTTTGGTGACATGGTGTGTATCACACTCAACATGGACCAGAGGAAGCGAAGGAAAGAGTTGTCTCAGGAGATTAGAAAGAAAATTATAGACAAACATGTTAAAGGTAAAAGTTATAAGATCATCTCCAAGCAGCTTGATGTTCCTGTGACTACAGTTGCACATATTATTCAGAAATACAAGATCAATGGAACTGTAGCCAACCTCCCTGGATGTGGCCGCAGGAGGAAAATTGCTGACAAATCAAAGAGACGGATAATACAAATGGTAACAAAGGAGCCCAGGAAAACTTATAAATAGATTAAAGGGAACCTGTCACCCCCAAAATGGAAGTTGAGCTAAGCCCACCGGCATCAGGGGCTTATCTACAGCATTCTGGAATGCTGTAGATACGCCCCCCATGTATCCTGAAAGATGAGAAAAAGAGGTTAGATTATCGGTCCAGTCCGATGGGTGTCGCGGTCCGGTCCAGGGCCTCCCATCTTCTTACGATGATGTCCTCTTCTTGTCTTCATGCTACGGCTCCAGCGCAGGCGTACTTTGTCTGCCCTGTTGAGGGCAGAGCAAAGTACTGCAGTGCGCAGGCGTCAGGCCTTTCTGACCTTTCCCGGTGCCTGCGCACTGCAGTACTTTGCTCCACCCTCAACAGGGCAGACAAAGTACGCCTGCGCCTGAGCTGCGGCATGAAGACAAGAAGAGGATGTCATCATAAGAAGATGGGAGGTGCTGGACCGGCCGGCGATGCCCAATGCAGCGGGACCGCTCCTGGGTGAGTATAATCTAATCTCTTTTTCTCATCTTTCAGGTTACATCGGGGGCTTATCTACAGCATTCCAGAATGCTGTAGATAAGCCCCTGATGCCGTTGGGCTTAGCTCAACTTCCATTTTGGGGGTGACCGGTTCCCTTTAAAGGTGAACTTCAAGCTCAAGGAACATCAGTGTCGGATTGCACCATTCGTCATTGTATGAGCCAAAGTGGACTTCATGGGAGACTTCTAAGGAGGACACTATTGTTGAAAAAAATCATAAAAAAGCCAGACTGGAATTTGCCAAACTACATGTTGACAAGCCACAAAGCTTCTGGGAGATCTGAGAGAATGTCCTACTGACAGATGAGACAAAAATTTAACTTTTTGGCAAGGCACATCAGCTCTATGTTCACAGATGGAAAAATGAAGCATATCAAGAAAAGAACACTGTCCCTACTGTGAAACATGGAGGAGGGTATGTTATGTTCTGGGGCTGCTTTGCTGCATCTGGCACAGGGTGTCTAAAATCTGTGCACGGTACAATTAAATCTCAAGACTATCAAGGGATTCTAGAGGGACATTTGCTGCCCTGTGTCAGAAAGCTTGGTCTCAGTTACAGGTCATGGGTCTTGGAACAGGATAATGACCCAAAACACACAGCTGAAAACGCCCAAGAATGGCTAAGAGGAAAACATTGGACTATTCTGAAGTGGCCTTCTATGAGCCCTGATCTAAATCTTATTGAACAGCTTTGGAAAGAGCTGAAACATGCCGTCTGGAAAAGGCAACCTTCAGACACGAGACAACTGGTGCAGTGTGCTCTTGAGGAGTGGGCCAAAATACCTGTCGAGAGGTGCAGAAGTCTCATTGACAGTTACAGGAATCGTTTGATTGCAGTGATTCTTTTTTTAATTGTGTGGAAGCATGGTTGAAAAGCAATGTCTGACTTTGATTTATTCATTTTCATAGATTTTTTATTTATTATTACTTTTGTCAGATTCAAGCTATTTCTGTGACCATTGTGGGTTTTTCTGTCATTAAACGAGGGGTACCAACAATTTTGACCACGTGTGTATGTACACACTGCACATACAAATGCATAAATCTTAGACATGTGGACAGCGTCTAAAACTGGAAATATCTTGACTATTAAAAATGCAATTTTACTTTACAGACTTCTGATAAAGGGAATCCCATCATGGTGTCATCTCACATCTATAGTTGACGTTGTACATGATGAACTAATGTACAACATTTAGGATTTTTCCTCTTATTTTGTTCTTGCTTTGTCTTTTCCAGCATTTATCCAAGACATTCATGATGTGTTTCTTCTTTAAGGCAAAAAAACGCAATATGGCTAAAACACGTGAGAGCACCTTTAGGATAGAATCACTCATCTGTGCCTATTTCTATATCTATGTAAAACAGTCGGTTTTTCTTTCATGCGCTATTCATGTTAATTTTTTCATCTCTGTTGCATCCGTTTTTTTCTCATCCGTTTCTAAAAGCTGAAGCAGGTAGACCGAATTTTTCTTTATCCATTGGATGAGTGTAAAACCAATGAAACTCGGATCGAAATCTGAAGTACAATATGTCTTCCGGTTTTCATCCACATTTATAGACTTTAATGGGTTAGTCTGACTCTCAAATGGATGAGTAGTACACGTTCTGAGTCTCGCGGACTGGAGACGTGGATCAGTTTTAAAACGAATATGTCTATGGATCCATGTGCTGTCAAAGAGAAAAAATAGACAGCACACAGATGTGTACAATGGATGTGTGAATATTGCCTTAGTCGTCTATCCATTCTTCCATTAAATGTATTCACTTAGTTAAAAAGACAATTAATAGGACCCGAATCAATCACATGTCTAACATCAGAGAAGTGGATCAATCACTTGTCTGCAGTCAGGTTCTTCATCGATATGCTTTGCTAACAGCGCTGTCATCCACACAAAGTAATTCCCCTTTACTTTCTGAGCTCCCAAACATACGTAAAGATTTTACTAAGCTAAAGTACATAGTGGCATGGAAATGTTTTCCTTTTTGTAATTTTTGAAAATGTAAAAGATGAATATATATATATACTAGATGGCGGCCCGATTCCAACGCATCGGGTATTCTAGAATATTCTGACTGACAGTACGTGTTCAGTGAACGTGACTGAACTATGTCGCACTGTGACTGACTGAATGTGTTCAGTAAACGTGACTGAACTACGTGGCATTGTGACTGACAGAACTTGTTCAGTAAACGTGAGTGAACTATGTCGCACTGTGACTGACAGAACTTATTCAGTAAACATGAGTGAACTACGTGGCACTGTGACTGACAGAACTTATTCAGTAAACGTGAGTGAACTACGTGGCACTGTGACTGACAACTTATTCAGTAAACGTGAGTGAACTATGTCGCACTGTGACTGACAGAACTTATTCAGTAAACATGAGTGAACTACGTGGCACTGTGACTGACAGAACTTATTCAGTAAACGTGAGTGAACTACGTGGCACTGTGACTGACAACTTATTCAGTAAACGTGAGTGAACTATGTCGCACTGTGACTGACAGAACTTATTCAGTAAACATGAGTGAACTACGTGGCACTGTGACTGACAGAACTTGTTCAGTAAACGTGACTGAACTATGTGGCACTGTGACTGACATTACTTGTTCAGAAAACGTGACTGAACTACGTGGCACTGTGACTGACAGAACTTGTTCAGTAAACGTGACTGAACTATGTGGCACTGTGACTGACATTACTTGTTCAGAAAACGTGACTGAACTACGTGGCACTGTGACTGACAGAACTTGTTCAGTAAACGTGACTGTACTACAGCCCGACTGCGCCTGTCGCTGATTGGTCGCGGGCGGCTGACGCGACCAATCAGCGACGCGGGATTTCCATTACAGACAAACAGACAGAATTAGACGATTATGTAGTTTATTTTTTTGCCTAAAATACAAAGGAAATATGACATCTTTAACTTTAGACCTTTAGAGATCATTTCATCTTTAGCTTGTTTAACTGTTCACAGTAACAGTAATTTTGACCAGGGGTGCCCAAACTTTTACAAACCAGTGTACACATAAGCTGTACATAGACTTTTATTTCTCAATTCCATACAGTGATAGTAGCATTTAAGCTGTGTTAAAATACTATGGTTTTCTGGCTTTAAAGGGAACCTGTCACTAGGTTTGGCCAATATGAGATTCGGCCACCGCCTTTCAGGCCTGATATACAGAATTTTATAATACTGTATATCTGCCCCCAACCTGACCTGTAAGAAAAGAAAAAGAGCTTTTACTATACTCACCTTTGGGGCGGTCCAGTTGGAAGGGTGTCGATGTTCTTTGACCAGCACCTCATCTTCTTACAATTGCCGCCCTCCTTCTTACTTCATGTGAATGATGCGTCTCTTCACCATCCACACAGGGGTCTCCGGCATCGCTCTCCTTCGCAGGCGTATTTCTCTGCCCTCTTGAGGGCATACCAAGGTACTGCAGCGCACAGGTGCCAAGAACGGTCGTAGTGCCACGGCCCATGTGCACTGCAGTACTTTACGTTGCCCTAGTCAAGGCAAGGGAAGTATTCCTGCAAGGGAGTGCAATGCCAGGGAGACTGAGTGTATGACATAGGCACACGTCATTCATACGAAGCCAGAAGGAAGGCGTGAGAACGGAGGCGCCGGACCAAGAAAACTGACAGGTCGGGTTGGAGCCAATATGCAGCAATATAGAATGTTGTATATCAGCCCCGAAAGGTGGTGGCCGTATCTCATATCGACCAAACATGGTGGCAGGTTCCCTTTAATTCTCAAAAATGTAGAAGTTTGGCCAAACCTTTGGATATTTGCTGCAGCTTTGATTAAATTAGGTAAAACATTTTTTTACAACAATTATATTAATGTATTAATCTCCATATTATTATGCTACAATTATTCAAAGTATTCCCAAAATCCTTAATCATAGATACCGTAAATGTTTTATTGTGCAATCCTACTCCCAAGAACTTCAGAAAAGAATTTGTTTTTTGAGTTGAGCAAAAAAAGATTTACATGACCCTTGTCCAGCCACCACATTGCAATTTGTGGCTGCCAACCAGAGTCCTGTGAACCTCCTCTTCCCTACCGGCATCGGCAGCACATTTGTTATTCAGTTGGTGCATAGCGACGTCATGTGGGTGTTGTGCTATGATAATGACGATGGACAGTCCAAACGAATCATGAGAGGCACCGGAAAAGCCAGCAGATAAGAGGAGATTCTTGCGAATCTTTTTGGTCTACTCTACTGATTATGCCCACAAAGTTGCTGTTGACTGCTGCTTTTTAGTGGCCACTAATTTTCAAAAGAAACTATGCATATAATAAGTGGATGGATCATTTCTACTAAAGCAAAAGCTGTGTCTTCTTAATAGTTTTATGCTCTCGCTCATAGAGGAGAGGTCCTGAGCGAGAAAGCCCCATTCTAGGTTGTCCATATGTCCTAGTTGTTTTTTTTTTAAATGGTTTTCGAAATGACACATCCTTTTCAAATACCCATGAAATGTGCCAATCCTTACAATTTATTATCCAAAAAGTTGTTAATCCAAAGCCCAAGGAATCAATTAAATTTATGTCTATTTGCCAAATTTTTAAGCTGTTGTAGTGGTTAACACCATGATGCAGTGCCTTCAAAATCTCATTCCCTGCCTTACTCCAATGAAAAAACCTTTAGCAAGTGCTGGTTTCTGGGAGGCTTTAGGTGGTTTGGCCAAGGCTTTGAGATTTACTGAGTCTTCAGGGAATCTGTAAGGGCTCACCAGTTGAGGCGAATCCGCTAAGCCTCTCGTCTGGGTGGGCTGAGGAAATGTGGAATGAGGAATCATTGGAACCAGCACTAACTGGAAACTCAGGAGTAAATGGACAGATGGAGTAGAACCCAGCATGGATGGATGTAAGTTGAAACACAATAGTACAGATATTGGTGCATGCCAAACAAGAAACACTAGTCTCAATCCTAAAACACAGGTGTGTCAATGGGCTTTATATAGGCCTAGGAAGATGATATTCCTGAGCCACACTGGGAAACCTGACAAACGAGAGAGCAGCAGACCCAATAGAAGGAAGATGAAGCCCTGGATAACCGCTACAAGTCTGTAACAAAGTCCAGAAAGTCGCTCCCAATTCCAGGAAAGTTGTGTGTTAAAGGGGTTGTCTCATGATCGTTCTTCAGGAGTGCACTGCCCCTCTGCCTTACAGCTTCTTGATTGTTGGGCTGAAAATTGACAATTTAAGCTGGCAGCATGGCTGATTTTCAGGCCGAACTGTTCATCAGAGAAGTCCTGGAACTCTTAAGCAATGATACGGCTTAACGGCAGCATTTGCAAGTTGTGTACTAAAAAAACAGTGTAATGCAGCGGTAGCACACTTATGCAGTGAGGAGGCAGTGACCCACCAAGTTTAAACACGAAACTACTTTGATGCGTTACTTCATGTCATTAAATGTCCAATTCACACACAAGTGCATATGATATTAGTGTACATTGCACAGCACTACATAGCATCATTTAGGCTAAAGTCACTAAACATGCTGGCCTTCCCTTTGACCAGTAGCCGTGGGCGACTGCACAGCCGTGTCAATGTCTCTTACTCACAGCTTTTACACAATATATGGTATCCTTTAAATTGGAGTCACTAAACATGCCAGTCTTCCTCCAACCTATTACCGTGGGCGACTACACCACCGTGTTAAAGTCTCTTTACTCACAGCATAACACAGTCCATGATATCCTCCGGATCGCAGATGGGAACCATATCCTCATGTTTGCAAGCACTAAACACGCCAGTCCTCCTATTACCGGTTGCCGTGGGCATCTGCACTGCTGTGTACGTTGTGGATGCCAGACCTTTCAGGTGCCTTGGCTGTTCGGCTCTGCTTGCTTGTGTCGCTTCACATACATCCAACGCTCTCACTCTCAAAGAACACCAGACTCACACTGACCTTAAACCTAACACACCCAAACCCTTTACTACAGGGCTTTAACAAAGAAACCTGTGGCCTTCAGCCACATCAAAAACCCGGGCCTGGAATTAAACAGACTGCATGACCACCATCATGCAGTCTGTTTCACAACATAACATCCCAGAGCAGGTTTTCCATACATCTGCCTTGGACACTTGCATGTTCCAAGACTAACACTTACTTTTATTATTTCTATTCTGCATTGCAGCCACCGCTACACCCATGACTGCCATGCACTCCTATGGCCTTCATACGCCTCCGTGCACAACCTGGGTAGAACACACAGTGTCCCCTACCTGTGACATCTGTCACTGCTTCACCATTGCAATCACAGCTACACCTGAGACTGCAATTCCCCTTCATGGCCTTACTACGCCCCTGTGCGCATCCTGGGGAGAATAAACAGCGACCCATACCTGTGACACTGATTACTGCCTCACACCAGGCAAACACGTGCCCTTGCCTGGGAATCTGGTCACTACAGAAGTGACTGGGAACATAAGCAGCACGTTGTATACTAGAAAAAAAATCCCTCCTGTTTTTAAGAACACAAAGGATTTTTTAAAAATAAGTAGATTGCAAATTTGCTGCTTTTAAAAGCACTTTTGCAATTTTAACCATTTACGAACACGAGTCAGTCACTTTAACTCCAGTAATGGTTTGAGTGGCTGAATATGAAAAACATAAGGCTTTTCATTTACCACCGTAACAGCCGTCAGATATTAGCCAGGTTAATTTGTTGTTTAGTCTAGCTTTTTGGAGGCACATTTAGCATTATTAATATGACATATTTAAATGTGACCCATTCTTAATTTAATTAGAAGTTAATTAAAGAGCTTTTATTCATTTTCTTTTTTCACTCTCTCATTTAGCAGAGCCAGCATTATCTGCTAAGTAATGGCGCTGTTTTGTGATTGCGTGCCAGTCATTGCTAGAATTTGCACATTCTCTGGCAATAAGACGTATTCTTTTATCATTTCAAAGAGCCCTTTGAATTCTTTTGTATAATTGTCCTATACCCTGTGAACGGTGCAGGAGCCGCGGAGAGCTGAAGACTGTTTCCACTGATCAGATTTGTTATTTGTTCTCCTGGAGTAATTTTGTTCCTTTTTATTTATTTATATACACTCGTTTTTTACCTTTATGTCTTTTTCTTCTGATGAAAGTTTAGAGCTTTATAACAGGAATACCAAAAGGTTCTTGCAAAATATTTCTTTGATGAATGGAATCTTGCCTTCCAGAAAGTTTATCCTTTGAAGAAAATAAGTTATTGTCCTATCAATAGCCTGGGATAAAACTCATGTTATACATATAACCAATAAATATACGGACTGTTCACTGGTTTGGTTATTATATCCTGGGATGTTGCAGAGACCCTGACAGCTGATACATGCTGACCAGTCCACGGGCGGCCGGGGTACGAGCCGCATGGGACACAAGTCAGACAGGCGGGTCCTGGGCTGCTTTTCCTGCTACCAACAAGCACACAGGGAGAAAACTGTCACTCCAGGGTAGCAGGCGGGCAGAAGCTGCCATGGACCCGCCTGTCTCACTTGTCTCCAGCATAGCTCAGACCCTGGCGGCTATAAAACTATGTTTTTCTATGAAACTCCGCAGTGTTTCATAGTTAAATATATATGGCTGAAATCAGGATCAAGCAGCATGTATCAGCCCTCAGATTCCCTGTTTGTGGTCATTTATGCACATCTGGACCATTATTCTCATGTTAGAGATCCTCATAGTGAAATCTAATCCCTGGAGACTGCCCTGATCTGATGCCATTTTCTTCCCACAAACTGCATCGCCCGGACAGATTATAAATGTATGATTGTTGAGGATCCGGTCACTGAGTCCTCCACTGATCCCGACAATAACAGTGAATGGAGCATTATTGAGCTCCTATAGATAGTGAATAGAGCAGTGGTGGCACGTGCTTACCATCACCATGTGACAGCAGTTACAGAGCCAGGAAGGTAGTAAGAACCATTGGTGGCAAGTCACCACTGGGCTCCGTAAGAGTCGTCTACTCTGCTTATCATTCCTGAACCCTCCTGCAATGTCACCTGCTATGCAGTGTAGGTGCTGCCATGGTGGGCAGCTGTTACATACCTTTCCCGGGTCTGGACTCTGCTCATTTTAACCCACTTTGCAAGTAGCCTGGTGTGCTCCCAAGTGATCATCTACCTAGGCCTATATAAAGCCTATTATGAACACATCTGTGTTTTGGTGTTTATTCTCTTGCTTTGTCAGTGCGCCACAAACAGTTCCCGGTCTTCCTACCTCTGCTCCAGTACCTCTGCTACCTGTTTGCAGTCTCCAGTACATCTGCTACCTGTCTGCAGTCTCCAGGATGTCTCCTTCCTGCCTGCATCGTCCAGTACCTCTGCTACCAGTGTGAGGTCTCCAGGACGTCTCCAGTTTGCCTGCATCTTCCAGTACCTCTGCTACCAGTCTACAGTCTCCAGGATGTCTCTGGTTGAAGCCTGCATCTTCCCTTTCCCTCTGCTACATGTTTCCTGTCTGCTTCATCTGCCTGTTGCACCATCACCCATGACCCATGTGTCAATCAGACTGTGGGCTTTGAGGATAAATCTCACCTAGTGAGCCTGACACCAGCACTGGGGTAGTGCCAGGCATTAAAGACCAGCGGAAAGCCTTATTCAAATGTTTGCTATAGGACTCTAGTTCTTCTAGATCCTTGCTCACTACCTTTCCAGTCACTCAGAGGACTTTGGTAGCATACCAGACATGGTATTCTCTAAAAATTACATCTGATATCTAAGGGTTAAACAACTGATCGGAGGGAAAACCTAAAAGAGATATTTTAAAAACATTCCAAGGGCAGGAAATGTGTAAAAATACTAACATACCTATCACTTATCTATTTAATCCCATGACGACCTCGAAATGACAACATATCCATCCTTCACATGATTCCTGAGAGCAATGACTGGCTGCAGAAGTCACGTGAATCAAGGGTATGATGAACTGTAGCTCCATAGATTGAATAGGTAAGAAGTGGCTATTTCATTATTTTGACACTGTCTCTAGCTGTAGATTTTTTTTTTAAATCTTGGATGATCTCTTCAAGGCCTCATGCAGACAACCGAAGTTTTGTTCCAAATGAAATCTGTCAAAACATCAGATCGTACTCGGACCAATGTTATTCTATAAGACAGTGCCCATGTCCGATTTTTTCCACGAACCGCGATTTTCCTCCAACAATCGGATGGCACTCACCCATTCATGTCTACAGGTCCATGGAAAACATTGGGCCGCACTCAGATCACATCTGAATGGAGAAGTTGAAGAAACATTTTTTTTCCTCTACCTCCGAGAAAATCCAACTAGACTCTGGTCAAACACTGATCAAACTCTGATCAGATTCTGACGGAGAACATATGGTCATTTGCACATGCCCTAATTTTGACATGGTGTTTTACAGTTGACACAACCTAGTTAATAGTGAGCTCCCTGAGGGGCAAATCTTTTTGCTTTATCTACCGGAAAGAGAAGCTTTAGGACTTATGACCAGATATGGTCCAGCAGATACCTTGGGAAATTTTACATTTTCCACCATGCCACCTTATATTTAGCTCTATGTATAAAATTATTTTTGATGCAGATTTGCTGAAATCGGCTGGCAGGCTCTAAAAAGTTTGGTTCTAATAGAAAGTTTACCAATTCTCAAAAATACGTTTCTTATGTTCTAAGGTCTCTCGAGACACCAAAGCATAAGAAATGGAGGAAAGAAAGGAAGTCAAAAAATAAATATCATTCTGACCTGTCCTCCTTGTTGGTGTTTTAACCCCTTTCGCTCCCACAAAAGAATCTAGCACAATAGTGGCCCCCTGCATCAACGCCAGAATATTTTGGTGTTCACCAAAGCAGACATTTTCGTGAAATGCGTAGCTAATTTGATTTTTTACAATTCCAAACTCCCAGGTAGGGCGTTCGCGCAACTCTGTTCAACTACCAGCTTAGGTATCTCCTCTCCACATGGTGTTTCTGCTGCGTTTCTTTCCACGTTGTGTTTTGAGTGACATTTTTTGTGCAGTGCTTTATAGTAGCAGCAAAATAAATGAGATCTCTAAAATCTCATCCACACAGTGCATTTTTTTTGAGCTGCGGAACATTTATAAGACAAAGAAAAAAAACAATATGTGAATTCTTATAGCGGTTTTTCTTCCTTATTTTACCCATTCAAAAAAAGCATAAAAAAAAAATAAAACACATAAAAAAACAAGCAAAAGGTACACTGAGTTTTTCATTCAAAACAAATAAACACTGCAAAAGCACTGTGTGAACACACCCTAAGTATAGTCAGTCCTGTGCCTATGGGATGATCTGTGGGTAAAGAATGAAGGAATCTTCAGAACCATAAGGAACTGGTACATTGGAAAATTGGGTACTTTTTTGTATACAAAGCACAGCAACAAATTTCTGAATCCGGAGTTCCCCTTTCGGCATTTGGTGAGGGATTGTCCATTAACTGCAGATATTGTATTATCTGTGATATGAACTTGCCGACGTACAATTAAATCAGTGTCATTCATGGTTCATGGGTGGGGATGGATAACATACTGCGGAAATCACGTCCTCCGAGGCATCTATGTCATCCCAATTTATGTAATGTCATTATAATCTGACTTTTCATTAGAAAAACTGTAGAGAAAAGAAAATATAGTTATTTCATCATGAATTATCATTTATTATATTGGCCACATATGACATTTAGGCCTGAACACGTCCTAGTGATTCCTGTACAGGAAAAAACAGTACTGGTGAGATCCGGGGTCCGTGTCCGTGTGTATGTAAGTGACATCCCTGTGCCATCTGGGTGTCCACGTGTCAGTGTATCCATGTGTTATATCCATGTGATACTTACCGGCGCTTGGGAAAAGCAGAACAGTTCACGCTGATCCCAGGCGCCGGCTGCTGAAGGCAGCTCTGATCGTCTCCTGCTCGCATTAAGACCACTGAGATAATGATGAAAGCTTCATTTAGCAGTAGCTGTGTAACTCCTGTGTTAAATTAATAATGAAATTAAAAAAAATAGCAATTTGCATAACCAGCAGAGGGAAAGCCCACAGCTGGGGGTGATGTTAATAATCTGCGACAATATCCCAGGCTATTAAGAACAGCCCACAGCTGTTTGCTTAGCCTTTACTGGTGAATTTATGGGGGACCCCAGAAAGAAAATGATGTAGGGTACCTTTATAAATTAACCAGCGAAGGCTAAACAGTCAGCTGTGGGTTGATATTAATAGCCTGGGAAGGGGTCAGTGATATTGCCCCTCTGCCAGGCTACCGACATCAGCCCATCCCAGACTATTAATATCAACCCATAGCTGTCTGCTTAGCCTTTGCTGGTTTGAATTCATAAGGGGACCATACGTCATTTTTTTCTTTTGCCCATAAATTCATCAGGAAAGGCTAGGTAAACTGATGAGAGCTGTTATTAATGGCGGGGGAATCTTCTGGGATATTGTCCCTTGTCCCAGATTATTATCATTCATCAGTGTGCACGTGAGCATCAGGCATTTTGTCTGTGTTGCACTAAAAAAAACCTGACTTGTGCACACCACCATGGAATACAATGGGTGTGCATATGTACGTAAAATAAAACCTCATATGGACATAAAAAACAGACATGCGAAGGAGACCTCATTCCGTCTACCAGTGTTATGCATGACATGAAAAGTACAGATGTGTCCTTCTTTACCTTTCCTCTTGGCACATTATATCCCATTTTGAGTGGTGCGATCATAGGACCAACCTTTGTAAAAAAATGAAAACAAAAAAAAACAATAACATGATACTCTGTTGGGAGATGGTTATGCTCTTGGTATTTATATCTAGCCACCCAATGGTTGTGATGTGTATTATAAATTGATTATAAAATACTTGCCGTGTGTGTATATGCAGCGCCCCAGAGTCGTTGCAGTAATGTCACTCTGCCACTAAGGGGAGTGATGTTATGTCTGATTGCATTAAAGGAGTTCACCTGACCAGGTATCACAAGCACACATTACACTTCACACTCCAGCCACCAGGGGGAGCAAAAGGCACTATGTATTAGGCCACTCCTCACACTCTGGTAAAACTGGGGGTTGGATAGGAAGTTGGAACAGAACGCAGCCTGGGAGAGCTCCAGGGAGGACCTGTCAGGGGTGGGTTCCTCACAGGGGCCTAGCAGAACGAATAGAAAGCAACGGAATCGCGCCTGCACTACCTTGCGGCGGTATCCTAAGAAAGGACACGAAGAGAAGGATATTGTGGAAAGTGAGAAACGAGATCAAGCACAAAGGAGAGCCAGTAGGAGTCGTGCATCGAGAACGGCAACTTCCTACTGAGGCGCGTAGCCGGTGACCGGAACACCGAGGAAGTAACTGACTCTATGCCTTACTTCAAATACCGCAGGACAGTTAATTATAGGTTGGCTGTCTACCATACATCACCTAAGCAGACATAGGGGGCAAGCGTGGAGAGGGGCGTCTCTAGGGTCCCAGACTAGCTCCTAGCCTTCCCGTCAAATGGGTGCGTCCTAGCCAGATAAACTTGGGGGACGGAGAGAGAGAGAAAGAGAAAGAACGAGAATATAAGTTGTGAGGACTATCCTGAATGCTCAGCAGGGAAGAACTGCAACACACAGGCGCTAGTGGTAGGCACTGATTTCCACCTGCAAAGGGAACTCTGGATGTGCCTTCGGACAGGCCGGTCTCAGACAGCCCTGTTAGCAGTGCTCTGGATTGTGGATCCTGAAGTCTTCGGTAAAAGGTAAAGAGACTGCAACCCTGTGTCCTCGTTATTGACTGCACCTCACGCCATCGCCACTTACACAACTGGGAAGCCCTGGGGACATACTTCACCTGTGGGAAGGTATACCATCTAGCTGCCATTCCATCACCCCAGCAGACCCCTAAGCAGCGTCGGTCACCCTGACTGAATACCACAGGTGGCGTCACGAACCCTTGACAAACTACCATCACCCCTTTCATTGGACGCCCCTTAGCAGGGTCACGGACCGAGTCCAGCCACCGTGACATCCCCAGCACTGAGACAGAGGACCGGTACCGTGTAACCTGTGGCCCTGTGTCTGGGGGCGCTCCATATACAGCTGCTATGCAGAATTATGTATCTAACAAAAAATAAACACTATTTGCATGTGTTTCTCTCCTCCTTCCTTTCCATCTGCCTCGCTAAAGCAATTTTGCAATAATATTGGTGATAAAATAATCAAAAATTATCAAATAAGCAAAAATTATTAAATTTTAAACAAAATGCTGGGCACCAGAAGGAGCAACAACAAGTCACTCTGCATAGACAGGGGCAATTAAAGGGGTTGTCCACTTGCTGAACATTACCCTCTTGAATACTAAATTAACCCTTGTAAAATAAAAATGCCCTATGCCCACCTCCTGTACCGATGTCATTTGTGCGGTATCTCCCGAGGCAGCTCAAGCTGACATTGCCATGCCACGTGAGCCCTGCAGTCAAACCTCTATGGAGCTGCTGGGCTCTCACTTCCCTTGGATGAACCTTGAACGTCTGGTGGAGCTGTGAGTGCTGCAGCCCATTAGTAGCTGCTGATTGGCTGCAGGGTTCACGTGACATAACAATGTCACCCAAGCCTCCAATCCAATGGAACGGTGCCTGTTTGGGACTTGGGTATAGAGTATTTTTATTTTACAAGGGGGAATATTGAATTTAAAAAAATGGACAACCCCTTAAAATACAGGACAAAGGAAGCTGAGTTTTTATCCCTGGTAAAAGTGTATACTGAATAGTCTACAGTGGGGCTTTCTGGTCTGCAAAACTGTAGGCCATTTTCAAGCAAGGCCACGTGCAAAATTGCTTTATTTTCCACTCTTGAGCTCGTTCACGTCTGGTTTTGTTGGACGAGTCCTACATGAGGTTTTCACGGATAGCATTCACACCTATGACAATTCCATGGGGCTGTACACATGTTTGATTTTTTTCCTCGGACTGAAAAATTTTGGAGACATGTCCAATTTTGATCCATGCAAGTCAATGGGTCGGTAATAAAAAATTGGGCACACTCGGATGACATCACGGACTGTCAGAATGGAGAAAGCGTAGGATTTTTTTTTTCATTTCTCCATGTACGAGAAAAACGGATGACCCTCGGACCACCCTCAAAGTCTGATCAGAATGAAGGGCCCGTTTTTCTCGTACGTGGAAACATCGGATCTGTGATTGAGCCCTTACAGATGATTTGGAGTAATTGTTCGAAATATTATCTAAAAGTGGAAAAAAATATATAATATTTGTCTACACTGGTAATGCAAGTATTGTAAAACCTAAACAAACAAAAAAATCTAAGAAAAATAAAAGGAAATGCCCAGGCTGCGCCAGTGGCAAACATAATTCAGAATCAATGAGATGGAACATTTAGTACAATGGGAAGGAGGAGGGAGCAGAAGGGATTAGGCATTCCTAATATTCTCTCTGTGCTTCACCGGTGAATCAACAATTGCACAATTTGATGAGAAGGTTAGGAAAATGTCATGATTGCCCTGCGTACCTGTCTAATTTAGCAAAATAAATCCTCCCAGCAGTCACTACCATTTAGCTTGTCATAAAACACGTCGGGGTGCTCTCGTATAAATCACAACAAACATTGGAGAGGATTACAGCTTAATACGGTGACATGATACGTTTAGGGGGTTGCCCTCTTGTCACGTCCCCGCATTGTAAACTAGATCAGTGCACGTGTTAGACTGATTGGATTATGAACCAATGTTCTACGCAGGTGAGAAAAGATTTCGGCTACGCAGAGTAACATGTTATTACATAAAGTACGGGAGGCTGGAGAGACCTAGCGGGAGGTGTTTATGGATAAGGCACGTTATGCCATCCCTGCTGTATAATTCCAGTAATGATAGTGATTTATAGGGCAATGCACTGTAATGTACCTCAATGGTAGAGGACTAACTCAAAGCTCTTGGACGCTTCACCTACCATCTCCTACTTATAATACCGGTGTTTTGTTATGCGGCAGTGGGGCCCCGGAACTTCCGCATGATTCCTACCTCCCGACGTTGTGACTACTACCTCTACACACCCTATAGCAATTCTACGGCCAAATTTGGCACATCTTTGCGGCAGAAAGTCATATCTACATCAGCTATATCTCGACATAACTTAAAATGAATTTATTGAGCTTGAGAGACCACACCCCTTCAACTAAACCCCACCCATGAGGAACCAACGAGCAAAGAGTAACATCTAAAAATGAGAAATGCAACAAAATCTGCGACTTTTCCCACCACTGTTCTGTCAAACAGCTTAATACCCCTCATCCCATGAGTTTTGAGAATTTTTCACAGCATTTTTATAATTTTTTTTTCTGTTGTTTTCAATCTTGTATCTTTTCAAATATGCAATTTTTCGGGCAATTTCAAGTCCTATAAAGAAAAACTTAAAATAGCAAAATAATGTCAAAAACTGTCTAAGAAGACTTTTCAAAATTCTGTTATAGACTTTAAAGACCGGGCCACAGCATTTTTGGTCAAAATAAAACTGTTTAGGATGACCATTCACCACGTTTTGCAAGATAAAGGAGCTGAAGGGCTGAATAAAACGTAGCTTTCCTGTTTTGTCCTCTATGTTGCAGAGATATTGGCTTCTAAAGTTTAGGGATCTTAATATGTTAATAACCCCTTCATCATAGGGGGTGTTAGCTGAGCTTCTTCTCTGGGGGTGCTTACTTTTTCCCCTTTATGACATTAGTCAATCACAAGAAGGAGGTATCATACTAGGGAAGAAATGGCTTTTTCACTGTGATGTGGTGAGACCTGACATGTATAACCTTATCACACTGAAATTTTTTCACTCCCTCCGCTTACAGTCAATATAACAACAGCAGAGTCAGAGAGATGAACTGTAATGTCATTACATACAATGCTCTGGATCTATTAAAGGTATCGGGGAATTATGCCCTGATACAGGTGATAAATGCAGAGTATTTTAATTGACCAACACTTCTTGATCGATCATATTCATCAATGCTTCCTGGCGCAGGTCTCATCTCCTGCTGCCAGGAGAGGAAAGCTGCACTGTAATGATGTCACAGAGCCGAGAGAGGAGGAGAGTTGTGCTCTAATGACATAACAGTGCGTGGACAAGAGCAGAAGAGCTGATTTGTAATAACATGACAACACCGGGAGAGGAGTAGAGCTGTGCTGTAATGACATGACAGTGTCGGGAGAGGAGAGCTGTGCTGTAATGACATGAAAGTGGCGGGAGAGGAGAGCTGTGCTGTAATGACATGGCAGTGCTGATAGAGGAGAACTGTGCTGTAACTATGTGACAATTCCAGGAGAGGAGAGCTGTGCTGTAATGACATGACTGTGGCGGGAGAGGCAGAGTACTGTGCTGTAATGACATGATAGCTCTGGGAGGGGAAGAGAGCTGTGCTGTAATGACATGACAGTGTTGGCAGAGGAGAAGAACTGTGCTATAATTATGTGACAATGCCAGGAGAGGAGAGCTGTGCTGTAATGCAATGACAGTGTCTAGAGAGGAGGAGAGCTGTTTTGTAATAACATGACAGCATCGGGAGAGGAAGAGGGATGTTTTGTAATAACATGACAGTGCTGGGAGAGGAGAGTTGTGCTGTAATGACATGACTGTGTTGGGAGAGGCAGAGTACTGTGTTGTAATGACATGATAGCTCTGGGAGGGGAGGAGAGCTGTGCTGTAATGACATGACAGTGTTGGCAGAGGAGAGGAACTGTGCTGTAATTATGTGACAATGCCTGGAGAGGAGAGCTGTACTGTAATGCAATGACAGTGTCTAGAGAGGAGGAGAGCTGTTTTGTAATAACATGACAGTATCGGGAGAGGAAGAAAGATGTTTTGTAGTAACATGACAGTGCCAGGAGATTAAGAGAGATGTTATGCAATAACATGACAGTGCCGGGAGAGGAGAGCTGTGCTGTAATGACATGACAGAGGCGGGAGAGGAGAAGAGCTGGGTTGTAATGACATCATGGCACTGGGAGAGGAGGAAAACTGTGCTGTAATTATGGAACAATGCCGGGAGAAAAAGAGAACTGTGCTGTAATGACATCACAGTGCCAGTAAAGGAGGAGAGCTGTGCTGTAATGACATGACAGTGCGGGAGAGGAGAGCTGTGCTGTAATGACATGACAGTGTTGGGAGAGGTGGAGAGCTGTGCTGTAATGAAATGGCACTGTCAGGAGAGGTGGAGAGTTGTGTTGTAATGACATGACAGTGTTCGGAGAGGTGGAGAGCTGTGCTGTAATGGCATGACAGCAGCTGAAGAGGAGGAGAGCTGAGCTGTGCTGTAATGATGTGACAGAGGAGGGAGAAGATAAGAACTGAGTTGTAATTACTTGACATCACCAACAAGGAGGAGAGCTTAATTGTATTTACATGACAGCATTGGAAGAGGAGGCGAGTTACCATATATTAACATGACAGAGAAGGGAGAAGAGGAGAGCTGTACTGTAAGGACTTGACAGTGCAGGAGAGGAACAGTAATCAGCTAGTGCAAATACTGTACCTGAGAGCTAGTGAAAACAGCAGTAACCTTGGCGTATAGAGTGCACATCCAGCCAATATCACAGGTAGGGATATGCCCACATAAGAAAGTTAGAAGTAGACTCCAAACTGCATCTCAGGCTTTCTGAAGATGAATGAAAGAAAAAAAGTTGCAACATTGTACACAATTCTGATGTGTGAAGAGGGGGAAAGCATTCAACTTACTAGGGAATGCAACTCACTCCTACTGTGGATAGGAGGAAAGCACCTAAGCATTCATATGATTTTTAGATATGTAACAATCATTTTTTCCAAATGTCAAAGGTGTCTGTTTACCCAACTGCCTGGACAACAATGATGATTTCATCATATTTCTTCCAGCCTATGCTGACATACGGCCACAAGTCCCTCAAGTAACTCGTGAAAATATTTTCCAGCTGTTAAGTCTCACACATCTTTTATAAACCAACCGAAGATATTACAAAAAAAGGTAGGTTAGATGATGGATCCCATCAATTTCAGCAAGTAACTGGCCATAATTCATATTTCTCAAGCTAGTAAATGGATTTAATGCTCACTTGTCATTCATTATGTTTTATCTCCCTGTCTGGAGGACGGTCTTGATGGAATTCCGCACACCACGTTCTGCCTCCCTCATTAGACAGTGAAAACATCATTAAATCCAGACGCTTTCATTATTTTCCATATGTAGGTTGTAAGGTAACAGACTGTTTGCACTATTTTTACCGAGAAACATTTAATTTCATTTTCCAGCTCCACAGCTGTGACTCATAAACATCATCCTATTGCCAAGGAGAGTGCTAATCTCAGGCCCCTCGTGGGTTAATGCGGGGTAATCTGCTTGTATGTGTTCCCTGGGTTGGAGATGGTCTACAAATACCATAGCCGTGTAACAATCTGGCTGTGTAGGGAGCGTTAATACGTACGCACACATTAGCACGCAAGGATCTAATCCGCTTAATAATGTAACTAACTGACCACACAATAATCAACCGCAACAATACGCCTCTAGTCAGCATTTGAGGGGTTTTTTTTAAGTATTTTCTTTTTCTTTTTTTGTGTTGTGGTGTTCGTCCCATTTTTGTGCTAACTTTTTTTTTTCAAATTCCTCCTCTTTTTAGTGCAAAAACAGTCACATAAAGAAAAATGGTGCAAAAAATTACTTGGCGTATATACAGTCTTTCCAGAGGGGGGCTGAAGAATATTTGCACCGAATTTTGCAACTTTTTGAAAAGTTGTAAAGGTTGAAACAGGTGGAAATACCTGGAAACCCGAAACACCGCCAACAGTGATTAAACAAAAAAACAAAAGAAAACCGGTGAACACGTATAAAATAGACTTAAAAGAAAGATAAAGGAATAAAAAGTCACAAACTACTAATAAAAATAACAGGCGCAAATGCACTAATGAATTGGGCCCTCTTCATGGTAATTGCTGGTGTAAAAGGGTTTTCGACCTATAGTACTATGTACACCTAGATCTAATTAGCTACTGGTTTCCCTTGCGGAGATCTAACTGGTATACTGAGTTTTATAGGCAATGCTCCATGGGAAAAAAGTTTGGAGATTAGCTGCCCAGAAGGATGAAAATAGTCTCTCTGTTCCCACCTATAGGCAGTGACCTGTGGCATAAATAGAGTCAGTTGGGCCCCAGTTGCAAAAGTTGGACCTGGGCCCCAATCTGCATGTTTACCAGCTGTATGGTCCTTTGTAAAGTTTTGGATCCTGTGAAGATATAAGTGTTTGTCTTCCCATGTAATAATGTTCTCCATCCTGTAATAATGTCCCCAATCCTAGCCCCTTTCTGTAATACTGTCCCCCATATTGGCCCCTTGTTGTAATAATGTCCTCCACCCTTGTCCCTTCCTGTAATAATGTATCCATCCTGGGCCCTTCCAGGTATAATGTCCCAAATCCTAGTTCCCTTCCTGAAATAATGTCCCAATCCTGGGCCCCGTCTAGTAATAATGTCTCTCATACTGAACCCCTCCCAGTAATAATGCCCCCCATCATGGTATAATGTGTCCTTCATCCTCGGTTTCTTCTTGATATGATGTATCCCTTCCCTGCTATGTCTGCCTTCCCTGGTATAATGTCCCTCTCCCTGGTATAATGTCCTTCTTCTAGGTATAATATCTCACTTTCATGGTATAATGCCCTCCATCCTGGGTCCCTTCCTGTTATAATGTCTCCCTTTCCTGGTATAGTGTCCCCCATCCTGATATAATGTCCCTCATCCTCGGTCTCTTCTTGGTATAATGTCTCCCTTCCCTGGTATAATGTCCCTCTCCTGGGTATAATGTCTCCCTTTCATGGTATAATGCCCTATATCCCGGGTCCCTTCCTGTTATAATGTCTCCCATTCCTGGTACAGTGTCCCATATCCTGGTATAATGTTCTTCATCCTGTGCCCCTTTTAGTAATAATGTCCTTGTTTTGAGGCTCTTCTGCATCAAATATAAAAATATTAGATTTTTCTTACCTTCCTTTGCTCTCTCGACGTGTGGCGTCCTCTACTACAGCCGGCAAATGACTGCACCACCATATATTACAGCTGAATGTGTGTCCTCATCAGTGTAGACCAAAATACTGACAAAGGCCTAGACATCTTTGGGGTTTATATTGTGCTTACATATTACATTGTATGCATTTATTGCGTCTACAAGTTCCAAAACTGGAGAAATAATGCCCTAAGTAAAAAAAAATTGAAGCCAGAAGACAGAACAGACCGATGGTAGACAATGGGGGCTATATCACAGATCTGTACAACATGGATGGGTAACATGGAAGCGTGCAGACAGGAAGACAATAAGAGCATTTATTAGAACTCTATTTTTGTGTTTGGATAAGATATATTAGAATGTATCATGTTCATCAAAACGTTCATAGACATCCTTTAGCCATGTAGGTGTTTTATGCAAATGTGTCCACCCTTAGGTTTCTACAAATTTCATTAAGGATTCCCATAATACAATACTAATACATGCTATACAAACCCTCAATAGGCTGCAACTCACATCACAACCATTGGGTACAGTTACTTACAGCATAAACATCTCCCCGCAGAGTATCACAAAGCCATTGAGTTCATGACAACCATTGGGTATCGTCACTTCTACTATATAATTGTCTAAGGGTCACTTCCATCTGTCTGTCCTTCTGTCACGGTTATTCATTCGCTGATTGGTCTCGCCAGCTGCCTGTCATGGCTGCCGCGACCAATCAGCAACAGCCACAGTCCGGAAGAAGATGGCCGCTCCTTACTCCCCGCAGTCAGTGCCTGTCGCCCGCATACTCCCCTTCGGTCACCGCTAAAACAGGGTTAATGTAACGGACCGCGTTATGCCGCGGGTAACACATTCCGTTACCGCCGCTATTAACCCTGTGTGTCCCCAACTTTTTACTATTGACGCTGCCTATGCGGCCACCATCTTCTGCGGCAGTTTCCGGTGGCAAAGATGGTATGACAGAAGGACCTCCCATGACGTCACTGTCATGTGACCGCGACGTCATCACAGGCGCTGCGCTCTGATACCAACCCTGGGACCGCAAGCTGCCGTGGACTACAAGGGGCCTTCGGAAAGGTGAGTATATGTTTATTTTTTATTTCTTCACCTGTGACAAACCTGGCTGAGCAATATACTAAGTGACTGGCCAATATACTACGTGGCTCTGCGCTGTATACTACGTCACTGGGCAATATACTACGTGGCTCTGTGCTGTATACTACGTCACTGGGCAACATACTACGTGGCTCTGTGCAGTATACTACGTCACTGGGCAATATACTACGTGGCTCTGTGCTGTATACTACGTCGCTGGGCAATATACTACGTAACTGGCCAATATACTACGTGGCTCTGTGCTGTATACTACGTCACTGTGCGATATACTACGTCGCTGGGCAATATACTACGTCACTGGGCAATATACTACGTGGCTGCGCAATATACTACGTAACTGGCCAATATACTACGTGGCTGCACAATATACTACTTCACTGGGCAATATACTACGTAACTGGCCAATATACTACGTGGCTGCACAATATACTACTTCACTGGGCAATATACTACGTAACTGGCCAATATACTATGTAGCTGGGCAATATACTACGTGACTGGCCAATATACTACGTGGCTGCGCAATATACTACGTGACTGGGTAATATACTACGTAACTGGCCAATATACTACGTGGCTGGGCAATATACTACGTCACTGGTCAATATACTACGTCACTGGGCAATATACTACGTGGCTGGACAATATACTATGTGACTGGGCAATATACTACGTGGCTGGGCAATATACTACGTGGTTGGGCAATGAACTATGTCACTGGGCAATATACTACGTGACTGGGCAATATACCACGTGGCTGGGCAATATACTACGTGGCTGGGCAATATACTACGTGGCTGGACAATATACTATGTGACTGGGCACAAAACTACGTGGCTGGGCAATATACTACGTCACTGGGCAATGTACTACGTCACTGGGCAATATACTACGTCACTGGGCAATATACTACGTCACTGGGCAATATACTACGTGGCTGGACAATATACTACGTCACTGGGCAATATACTACGTCACTGGGCAATATACTACGTCACTGGGCAATATACTACGTGGCTGGGCAATATACTACGTGGCTGGACAATATACTATGTGACTGGGCAATATACTACGTAGCTGGGCAATATACTACGTGGACATGCATATTCTAGAATACCCTAGATATATCATAAACATCTCCCCCAGAGTTTCACAAAGCCATTGAGTTCATCATAACCATTGGGTTGTCACTTACAGCATGAATATCTCCCTGAAGAGTATCAAAAAACCATTGAGTGCATCACAACCATTGGGTATCATCACTTACAGCATAGACATCTCCCCACAGAGTTTCACAAAACCATTAAACACATCACAACTATTGGGTATAGTCACTTATATCATAAACATCTCCCTACAGTATTAGAAAACCATTGAGTTCATGGCAATCACTTGATATAGTCACTTATAGAATAAACATCTCCTCACAGAGTATCACAAAATCATCAAGCGCATCACAACCATTGGCTATAGTCACTTACAGCATGAACATCTCCCCACAGAGTATCACAAAATCATTAA
The DNA here is from genome assembly GCF_032444005.1 of Ranitomeya imitator. Taxonomy (NCBI): domain Eukaryota; kingdom Metazoa; phylum Chordata; class Amphibia; order Anura; family Dendrobatidae; genus Ranitomeya; species Ranitomeya imitator. Next base: position 196,070,839 of record NC_091288.1, read on the forward strand.
GTGCATCACAACCATTGGGTATCATCACTTACAGCATAAACATCTCCCCGCAGAGTTTCACAAAACCATTAAACACATCACAACCATTGGGTATAGTCAATAATATCATAAACATCTCCCTAGAGTATTACAAAACCATTGAGTTCATGGGAATCACTTGATATAGTCACTTATAGAATAAACATCTCCCCGCAGAGTATCACAAAACTTCTGAGTCCAACATATGGCAATAGATTATCATGTAAAGAGAACATGACATATCTCGTAACATTTGTTCTATTAAGATAAGTCAATTTGCTGAAGTTGTATGAAGAAGTCAATAGAGCATTGTCCTTGGTGCAGGATTTAGTCTAAGGCCAAGACTGCAGTTTGTGATACTTCCCTAGCGCTTAAAATCCTGCTTCACCTTCTGCAAATGGTTGCTACCAAGTAATCTTTGCTCGCTGAGCCGTATCCCCCGCCTGCCGTATCCCGCGCCTGCCATATCACCCGCCTGCCGTATCCCCCGCCTGCTGTATCCCGCGCCTGTTGTATCCCCCGCCTGCCATATCCCCCGCCTGCCGTATCTCCCGCCTGCCATATACCCTGCCTGCTGTATTCACCGCCTGCTGTATCCCCCGCCTGCCATATCCCCCGCCTGCCGTATCCCCCGCCTGCCGTATCTCCCGCCTGCCGTATCCCCCGCCTGCTGTATCTCCCGCCTGCCATATCCCACGCCTGCCATATCCCCTGCCTGCCGTATCCCACGCCTGCCATATCCCCTGCCTCCCGTATCCCCCGCCTGCCATATCCCATGCCTGCCGTATCCACCGCCTGCTGTATCCCCTGCCTGCCGTATCTCCCGCCTGCCGTATCCCACGCCTGCCATATCCCCCGCCTGCCGTATCCCGCGCCTGCCATATCACCCGCCTGCCGTATCCCCCGCCTGCCGTATCCCGCGCCTGCCATATCACCCGCCTGCCATATCCCCCGCCTGCCGTATCCCGCGCCTGTTGTATCCCCCGCCTGCCATATCCCCCGCCTGCCGTATCTCCCGCCTGCCATATACCCTGCCTGCTGTATTCACCGCCTGCTGTATCCCCCGCCTGCCATATCCCCCGCCTGCCGTATCCCCCGCCTGCCGTATCTCCCGCCTGCCGTATCCCCCGCCTGCCGTATCTCCCGCCTGCCGTATCCCACGCCTGCCATATCCCCTGCCTGCCGTATCCCACGCCTGCCATATCCCCTGCCTGCCGTATCCCCCGCCTGCCATATCCCATGCCTGCCGTATCCACCGCCTGCTGTATCCCCTGCCTGCCGTATCTCCCGCCTGCCGTATCCCACGCCTGCCATATCCCCTGCCTGCCGTATCCCCCGCCTGCCATATCCCCCGCCTGCCGTATCCCCCGCCTGCCGTATCTCCCGCCTGCCGTATCCCCCGCCTGCCATATCCCCCGCCTGCCGTATCCCCCGCCTGCCGTATCCCCCGCCTGCCGTATCCCCCGCCTGCCGTATCCACCGCCTGCTGTATCCCCCGCCTGCCGTATCCCCCACCTGTCAGTCATATGCTTAAACTTACTGTATACCTGGAAGAAAGTTCACATTGTGTATTTCCAAATTTGGAACAAATTATTCTTATACGGCAGAAGGGTTCGCAGTCCTCAGGGAGGAAGATGGTTTACCGTGCCGGAGTACAGAGTTCAAAGTATTTTTAGGATGAGGAATTTGGGAATTTAGAAATTTCTCTGTGAAAGCGTTGAAACCCAGAGGTGTAATAGGTACTGATGAGTCCCTGGTGCGGACACTTACAAGCAGAGGTCGATCATTGGCTTCAGTGGCCATGGTCCTGGGCTTCACGCTCTACTGCAGGAAACATGAGTACTGGCACAATGGCTTCCATATAACATCAGGTGGCCACAGGAGGTCTTGCAGTTGTGATACCATCATAGTTTTCTCACCTGCAAATCTAGCAGAGCTCTGAATGCTGAGCTGTGTATAACCCCGCCCACACCACTGATTGGCTGCTTTCTGTGTACAATGTATACTGCCAGGCAGTGGAGGGGGTGGGGTTGGACTAGGAGGCATGACAAAACCTAAGTCTCTAGTGATAATCTCCTGCTGATAAAATACTGATTATATTGGAAGAGCAAAGCACAGATTAGTAAGTGACATATGATTGGAATCAGGGTCTCTACCACTACAGCATGCTGTTCTCAGGTTACATAGCAAAAACCTGCTGATAGATTCCTTTTAAAGATTAAATGTAAAGTATTAATCAAATTTATAAGCACATATAACTATGGGAAATAGCCAAGCTCTGTACTCGGCTATCTCTCTCAGTCCCAAAGACTTTGACCCAAGCAGCAGCACACTTATGTGGCATTTGTACAGGGCAACCTCCATTCTGCAGGATGCCAATAATCTGGCAATTATCATCTATCCTATAGATAGGATATGGCAATACCATTCTGGCAATCATGGGGGTCCCATCAGTCAAACCCCCACCAATCTACCAGTTTTAATCTATGCTGTACACCGGTTGTAGCTTGGTATAACATGAATATTACTTTAAATTGGAGCCTACAACTAACGATCCTAGGTGTCCCAGTCATCAGCCACTCCCTGATCTAACAGTTGTGATCTATCCTTTTGCAATGGTTATATCTTAGTATCACTAGATTACTCCTTTAAATTTGGAACCCTCACTCTAGCAATCATAGGGGTCGCAGTGGTCAAACCCCCACCGATCTAGCAGTCATATTCTATCTTGTAGATAGGATATAGCTTGTTAAAGGGGACATGTCACCTGGTCAAAAATGGATAGTTTTTGATTAAATCTTATTCCTGCTACTCCCCTGAGTATTCTGTTTTTTTGTTTTGTAAAAATCCGTCATACGGTTAAAGAGATATGAATCTATTTCTTTAGTCCTAAATTTTATAGTCTTTACTATGGGGTGTGGCTCTTAGCGTGCTCTGGGGGCGTGTCTTTAGGTTACCACGCCCATAAAAAAAATTAACACTAACTAAAACGGCTCATATCTCTGTATCCGGAAGGCGGATTTACAAAAAACAAAAAATGGAATACTCAGGGGAACAGCAGGAATAAAATTAGTATAAAATCTAGTAACTTTAGACTTGGTGACAGATCTTCTTTTACTTTGTCTGTGATGCATGCAATACATGACACAACCCGTAGATGAGAGCAGTGCTGTTTTTAATAGAATACCCCTTTAAGACATCTAAGTAAACAAATATATCTCTCTGTATTCTGCCTTGATTCGCATCCGTGATGAAACGATTACTCACTTTCTTCTATTGCCGGTTTCATAAATTCCGATAGGATTTAAGCAATACAAAAAGGTAAGAACGAGGGGAAAAAAAGGAAACAACAAGCCTCCGCCACCAACCATAAATCAGTGTATAACTCAATATGACATCGAAAGTAGCAATTTGATACCAAGCAGAGTTAGTGCACCCATCTTTTGCGGAATGATTGGTGTTTATTCAATTCCTTTGACATCCGCCCCCTCATGCTGATATCTGTTATGATATCAGCTTTGTCTCAGCGATGGTTGATTTTTATCCTCTCTTCTTCCCTCATTCGTCTCTGACTTTAGCATATATATTTATGCACTGCTCTCTTGTCTCCGTAATCGCCTCCACGCCAATGCGAGGAGAAGAATTATTGTGATTTATGGCGGCGTTCTGCGGCAGCTTTGGCTTGTTGAAAGGCCTTCTTTTATGTATATTAAAAGGTCTGATGGTTTTATTTTTCAGATTTAACGCGATGATTTAAAGAGAGCGTGTCAAAATAAATTGGGCAGCCGTTCGTTTTATTTGAGTGTAATCGGTTTTATACATAAACTGCTCATTCAATAAGATAAAATCTGCAACAGATGAATGTGTAAAAATTTACGTCTTCAGCGATAAGCAGGTGAGTCATATACCGAATCTCGGGAACAAGGGCAAAAATCAGGGCCTGTTCAGCTGCAGACTGACACAATCATGAAATCCTATTCTATTTTCATTAATTTTGAGTATACTTTGCACATATTTTCTACGCCTGATGTTGAGTCTTTCCAGGGTTAGGCCTGAATTTTAAGCCGCATTGCGCCTTTTGAGGTAGTCTATTGTGGATTTTGACTTGGATTTCGGATCCTTATCCATTTTTAGAGTTCTATTATAACCTCATCAGTCCACAGGACTTGTTTCCAAAATGCATCAGGCTTGTTTAGATGTTTAGATGTTCTTTTGCTAACTTGCGAAGCTGAATATTATGGTGAGGACGCAGGAGAGGTTTTCTTCTGATGATTCTTCCATGAAGGCCATATTTGCGCGGGTGTCTCTGAACAGTAGCACAATGTACCACAACTCCAGAGTCTGCTAAATTTTTCTGAACGTCTTTTGCAGTCAAGCAGGGGTTCTGATTTGCCTCTCTAGCAATCCTACAAGCAGCTCTCACTAAAATTGTGCTTGATCTTCCAGACCTTATCTTGACCTCCACTGTTTATGTTATCTGCCATTTCTTAATTACATTTCGAACTGAGGAAAAGGCAACTTGAAAACACTTTGCTATCTTCCTATAGCCTTCTCCGCCTACTGCAAAGGATTCTGGGTAAACCTGCTATTCTTTGTATTATGCTGCTTGCAAGTACTTTCCGTTTCAGGAAAGCATCCACTATGTATAGCCTTCTGCTTTTTCAGAGTGCTAGGCAGCTGATTAGAAGAACCCATGGCTGCTGTTTCTTAGCACAAGGTTAGAGGAGGCTGGGTTTTTATAAAGCTGGGAAATTTGCATCACCTGGCCTTTCCTAATGATGATGATGATGATGATGAACAAGCCATAACCCTAACAGGCTAATTAAGGTCTGAAACCTTGGTCAAAGTTATCTGAGCGCAGAAATCTCCAAGGGTGCCCAAACTTTTGCATGAGCACATTTTTGCTTTTTGTCATTATTAAAATGTAAAACATTCTATGGAGGCCTCAAATAAAGCCCTTGATTTCATCACAGGTCTACAGTCTACATAGTGCATACAGACTATGGCAGCTTAGCCTCATTAATGTAAATGAACGAGAGTTGCAATACCACTCACAGCCTGTTAACAGGTGTGTTGCTGTTTTGGAAGAAGGAAGTCACATTTTTTTAATTTCTTAAGCTACGTTCACATTTGCGTTGTGCGATGTTGCGTCTGAGACACAACGCACAACGCAAACAAAAACGCAACAAAACGCACGCTAAAACGCAGCGTTTTGCGACGCATGCGTCCTTTTTTGCCGAAATTTGGACGCAAAAAAAATGCAACTTGCTGCGTTTTCTGCGCCCCACGCTTGCGGCAAAAAAAACGTATGCTTCGCAAAACGCAGCACAACGCATGTCCATGCGCCCCCCATGTTAAATATAGGGGCGCATGGCGCATGCGTCGCCGCGGCTGCGCCCGACGCAGCCCGGCAGAACGCAAATGTGAACGTAGCCTTAGAAAGTAAGGGAAAATTTGATTTCCATAAAGGCGCAACTCTTGGCCGTGGACTACTGAATATCTGGTATTTCAGTATTCAAGCTGCAATACCAGACAAAGCCCATAGACTAAAGTGGCGCTGTTTCTGGAAAAAGCATTTCCTCACAAAGCAGTGAGCTGTCCCCAAAGCTCGCTGTGACTTTTTGATGATGGCTATCCGCAGTCAGGAAGAAAAAGGAAGAAACTAAGAAAGGACATTTGGGGATAATAAAAGAGCACTGAAGTTCAGAATGGAAGAAAGTGAGATTTAATCATAAGTTCTTCACACTCCGTCCCACAGAATCGCACCGAAAACTGTGTATTTATCTGCGAAGCCAAATGGTACTGAACCACTTTCCGTCTGCAGATAACTGGCAATTTCAAAATTATATAGGCCAGAAAGCAAAAAATGTACAAATAAAGTGTTTACTCTCACAGTCCTCCACCGCAATGTTCCATCCAGATGTAATTGTCTCCAGCCGTCTGTGAAGTTCTATACATGTCTGCATGGAGATGGCTCCTAGAAAGAAAATTATGGGACTGGTCTGCACCGGAGTCTGTTTTTTAAGGCTCTGGATTTTTTTTTTAGGAACAGCGCCATTCTTGACAAAAGGCTTTGTCTGGTATTGCAGATAAACCCCATTCAATTCGCATAGGACTGACCAACAATCCCAGCAAAAGCTTCACTGTTTCTAGAGGAAGAAAGCAGATCCCTACCTTTAGGGTATGTTCATACGGGGGGAAGAAAGTTTCCGGATTTATTTGTAGATATATTACTGGACGAGCTAATTGGATCAGTTAACTTTTTTCACCAGCCATGACATTTTTTGAAGGGAATCCAGGTGGAAATTGACATATTATGCGGGTTATCGTGGATTTATTCCTTGGATTTTCAGTGTATTTATCATTTGTCGTGCATAGGGTAAAATCTGCAGCAAAATGTATGAAAAATCTACGGTACATGTAATTTTCCCACAAATTGAACATAGATTTACGTCTTGTGCGCATTTAACCTTGGTCTTGGTTTTTGATTGTAGTGGTCATGTATGCTGTAGTTGTGATGTCACCGCTGCAACTAAAAACCCAAGACAGAAATCCGGCGTTAGACCGGGGTATGGTGAGAACTTCCCGTCTTTGCTTTTTTACAAGTATCCAATTGTATGGGAACCACTTTTTTAAGAGTGGAAAACCCCCTTAAGGATAAGTACGCGTGAGATGTAGATACAATGAAAAAAATCACAGCCCATCACTGAGCTAATCTGGAAAGCATGAGTTGCCAAGTAATTGCCTGCAGTGGCAATATGAGCTGTTGTAATCGGAGTAGTGGCAAGGAGTCAGAACTGGACCGGGAGAAAGTGAATACTTACAGGGTAATGATGTTGGATCAGAGGAAGGTGCGGACTTGCAGGGTAGCGATGCTGGATCAGAGAAAGGTGAGGACTTGCAGGGAGTCGGTGCTGGATCAGAGGAAGGTGAGGACTTGCAGGGTAGCGATGCTGGATCAGAGGAAGGTGAGGACTTGCAGGGTAGCGATGCTGGATCAGAGGAAGGTGAGGACTTGCAGGGAGTCGGTGCTGGATCAGAGGAAGGTGAGGACTTGCAGGGAGTCGGTGCTGGATCAGAGGAAGGTGAGAACTTGCAGGGAGTCAGTGCTGGATCAGAGGAAGGTGAGGACTTGCAGGGTAGCGATGCTGGATCAGAGGAAGGTGAGGACTTGCAGGGAGTCAGGGCTGGGTCAGAGGAAGGTGAGGACTTACAGGGAGTCAGGACTGGATCAGAGGAAAGTGAGGACTTGCAGGGAGTCGGCACTGGATGAGAGGAAGGTGAGGACTTGCAGGGTAGCGATGCTGGGTCAGAGGAAGGTGAGGACTTGCAGGGAGTTGGTGCTGAATCAGAGGAAGGTGAGGACTTGCCGGAAGTCGGTGCTGGATCAGAGGAAGGTGATGACTTGCAGGGAGTCGGTGCTGGATCAGAGGAAGGTGAGGACTTGCAGGGAGCCGGTGTTGGATCAGAGGAAGGAGAGTACTTGCAGGGAGCTGGTGTTGAATCGTGGGAAGGTGAGTACTTGCAGAGAGCCGGTGTTGGATCAGAGGAAGGTGAGTAATTGCAGGGAGCTGGTGTTGGATCGAGGGAAGGTGAGTACTTGCAGAGAGCCGGTGTTGGATCAGAGGAAGGTGAGTACTTGCAGGGAGCTGGTGTTGGATCGAGGGAAGGTGAGTACTTGCAGGGAGTTGGTGCTGGATCAGAGGAAGGTGAGGACTTGCAGGGAGTCGTTGCTGGATGAGAGGAAGGTGAGGGCTTGCAGGGAGTCAGTGCTGGATCAGAGGAAGGTGAGGACTTGAAGAGAGCAGGTGTTGGATCAGAGGAACATGGGGACTTGGAGGCAGCGATGCTGGATCGGGGAAAGGTGTGTACTTGCAGGGAGTCAGTGCTGGATCAGAAGAATGTGAGGACTTGCAGGGAGCTGGTATTGGATCAGAGGAAGGTGAGTACTTGCAGGGAGCTGGTGTTGGATCGAGGGAAGGTGAGTACTTGCAGAGAGCTGGTGTTGGATCAGAGGAAGGAGAGTACTTGCAGGGAGCTGGTGTTGAATCAGGGGAAGGTGAGTACTTGCAGAGAGTGGTGTTGGATCAGAGGAAGGTGAGTACTTGCAGGGAGCTGATGCTGGATCAGAGGAAGGTAAGTACTTGCAGGGAGCCGGTGTTGGATCAGAGGAAGGTGAGTACTTGCAGGGAGCTGGTGTTGGATCAGGGGAAGGTGAGTACTTGCAGAGAGCCGGTGTTGGATTAGAGGAAGGTGAGTACTTGCAGGGAGCTGATGCTAGATCAGAGGAAGGTGAGTACTTGCATGGAGCTGATGCTGGATCAGAGCAAGGTGAGTACTTGCAGGGAGCTGTGTTGGATCAGAGGAAGATGAGTACTTGCAGGTAGCCGATGCTGGATCGGGGGAATGTGAGTACTTGCAGGGAGGCGATGCTGGATCAGAGGAAGGTAAGTACTTGCAGAAAGCCGGTGTTGGATCAGAGGAGGGTGAAGATTTGCAGAGAGCCGGTGCTGATTCAGGGGAAGTTAAGGACTTTAAGGGAGCCAGTGCTGGATCAGAGGAAACTAAGTATTTGTAGGGAGCTGGTGCTGGATCAAAGCAAGGTGAGGACATGCAGGGAACCAAGGCTGGATCAGGGAACCAATCATTTGGGACTTTTTTAAAGTGGTAAACCTCTGTAATTTTGTGCAACCCCTTTAGAATGGGCTCATATGTTTCTGCCAGTTTTTAAAAACTGCTCCAAGAAACAGCAATTGTATTCAGGTAACACAACCTTAATCTCTACATAATGACAAAATTAGGCAGCAATGTTTTAAAGTGATGAAATTTGCACTCGTTGGCATGACTCAACGTGTCTACAATACTGATGTAACCCTCTTCCCATATTTCCAGACAAGCTTCTCCTTTGCAGATGGGTCACTTGGGAGATGACTGTTGTTACACTACTGCTGGGCTCGGCAGCCTATCAAGGGGGCATTGATGCAGAAACTTTATGTTTTGCACTGCATAGCTTCAGAAGTGAAAGATTATTTATTTTGTCCTTCTAGAATTGAGGCAGTTATAGAACAATACATTGATTATTTCTTAGGTGTTCATAAGAGAATAACCAGAAAGTAAAAGTCAGTTTTTCTAAGAAGTTTACCAAGTAGCTGAGGTCATTCAAAAGCTGGAGGCCATGGTTCAAGTAGATTACTGGAACTCCGAGATGACTTATAATATTCTTTATAGTTGATAGTAGGGATACATCAGCTGCTGCAGAACTTCTGCTTGTCTTTTCAAAAGTTAAAGGGACTTTTCTGTCCACCAGTGATTCATATGCAGATGTGAGAAACTTTCACTCTTGATAAATATTAAAGTCCGACTTTCGGAGTTTATCATACTATTTCTTCCACCTTAGAGAAAGCCATCTTTCAAGCTCTCTCGTTTGTTGTTTAAAGGTTAGGCTTTTTATTTTCTTAAACTGACGTATGCGCGTTGGGGAAGTGGTGCAGAAAAATTGTCATTTCTGTCTGTCATCTGCCTTCACCCCATTCTCTTTAAGACCATGATTTCTCTTGCCATGCGTTGCCTGGTAAGTACTCTTCCTGTCATTCTACATACTCTTACGAATGATCTGTATTCATGAGACCGGAGATCTGTGCACACAATGCATTAACTCAACACAGTCCAATTTATTCATGTAGTGGGACAATTGTGGAACATATGGCAGATAGAAAGAAGATACTGTCAAACAACAGGAATGTGAGGAGTCCCCGAGGACTAAGCCTTCAGTGAAGTGACAGTTCCCAAAGATGCTGTACATCTACCTGTTGACTATTAATAGAGTCATGTGGTCCTTGACTCCTGCTGTCCTATATTTGGTAGTCGACACATTCTTCTCAGTTTTCTATTTTGGCCAAATTATATAATTTCCATCATTAGTCATAATATCCACATTAGACCCAAAATTCTGTGACTACATCTTTCTTAATTTATTTTTATATGGTCAGTGTTGCTTTCCTTGTTCAAAAACACATTTCCAAATGCACTGCACAGACATAGAAATAACTAATATAACTAATAACAATCTGACATCCTACAGCCACCACTAGGGGGCGCTGAGGACAATCTGACTTCCCGTAGACACCACTAGGGGGAGCTGAGGACAATCTAACTTCCTGTAGACACCACTAGGGGGAGCTGAGGACAAGCTAACTTCCTGTAGACACCACTAGGGGGAGCTGAGGACAATCTAACTTCCTGCAGACACCACTAGGGGGAGCTGAGGACAATCTAACTTCCTGTAGACACCACTATGGGGAGCTGAGGACAATCTAACTTCCTGTAGACACCACTAGGGTGAGCTGAGGACAAGCTAACTTCCTGCAGACACCACTAGGGGGAGCTGAGAACACATCTGACATCCTGCAGCCACCACTAGGGGGAGCTGAGGACAATCTAACTTCCTGTAGACACCACTAGGGTGAGCTGAGGACAAGCTAACTTCCTGCAGACACCACTAGGGGGAGCTGAGGACAATCTGACTTCCTGCAGGCACCACTAGGGGAAGCTGAGAACACATCTGACATCCTGCAGCCACCACTAGGGGGAGCTGAGGACAATCTGACTTCCTGCAGCCACCACTAGGGGGAGCTGAGGACAATCTGACTTCCTGCAGCCACCACTAGGGGGAGCTGAGGACAATCTGACTTCCTGCAGCCACCACTAGGGGGAGCTGAGGAACTTACTGCATACTGCTATATTATTGATGAATTAACAGTATGCAGGAAGTTCCTAATGTAACATTCTCTGCAAATTTCCTTACACAAGCACAGTGGAGATGAATTGCAATGTAAGAAGACCCCTTCCCTTCTGCAAAAACATAAGACTTCATGGTAAATGTAGTTTCTGTTAGGGAAATAATAGCAGAGAGGCAGAAAAAAAATCAACTTGGCATTTAATCCATACATGGCACTGAAAAGACTGCACAAGAACTTTTATGTAATATTATTTTTTAATAAGAGTCTATGACGCGCAATGTAGGCAAACACTTCCTCCAATAGTGGATGTATCTATAATTTTGGTATAAAAATACAAATTTGAGTGGTCTACTGAATTTGAATCTCAGTAGTTTTGCTCATTTCTAGAAATTATCAGAAAGGTGATGGAGGGACTGAGTTCATGTGGTGACTAGAAGACTGGTCGCCTCTCTGAGGATCTGTCCAGCTTAGCTTATCTCCCTGTAGAACCTATGGTGATCTCACTTTGCTTCGGTAGAAGAAGAAGGTCTGGGCGCTGTGGACTATCAGCGTCGGACTTGTGGGCCAAGGGCCCACCAGTAACCAACTGCCTGTGTCTGTACATAGTAATTCAAGTGTATTGTGCCAAGTACTGCTCGTACGTATAAGAGGGTGGGTGGTGTCCCACTATTGCAGAGCGGCCCACCCGAGGATTCTCCTGTTCTCCTGTAAGCCAGTCCAAGCCTGGGTACTATAATGCTGTCATGTTACAGTCAGGTGAAACCGCTCTTATTTGCAATCGCTGGGAATTTGAAGCGGTAGCCCTCAATTGACTCTATATATTTAGTCAAGTGCTTTAAAAAATAAAACCACATCAGAAGCAGTCTCCGTGCGCCATAGAATTACAATCTGACACACCACATAAATTTATGTCCAGAGTAAGTTGCTGGAAAATTCTCTTTCTGTCGGAAACTGAACAAGATATGAACACAGGAACCTGCTGCTGAAAACACATGTATCGATGTTCATAATTCCTCCTTCTGGTAATACCCCTGTGAGATAAAATACAGGAAAAGACCAAAATGCGTGAGCCATCTAAATGCACTTATCAATAAATGCTCCTGCCAATGAATATATTTGCATCATTGGATGTGTATTAGTAATTCAGTAGGCTTGGATTCAGCATAGAAATCAGAGGCGTCACTAAGTGGATGCTGCAATAAATTGGATTTCCATAACATACTATGTTAATGTCCTTTGCCGGAGCCAAAGGTTAGCCAATGAAATGAGCAATATTTAATACAGAGAGTGAATACTGTGAATATTACATTGTATACTAAACAGAAATCCTTGTAGAGATTGTGGGGACTTGGAAATAACAGGACTGGTTTCTTCCAAAAACAGCAGCACACTGGTCCACAGGTTGAGTGTGGTATTGCAGCTCATCCCCATTCATTTCAATACTAGAAACAACCATTCATGCTGGAAATAAGCACTGAAATAAATTCTAAATTACTAGTTATTTTTTTCAGCTTAAAAGGGGTTGTCCACTTACAGAAAAATTGTATCATATAAGGGTGACAATGGTGCTCCGTGAAGGTGCCAGAAAATGGTACAAATGTTCCCTAAATGGGATGCCCACTACTAGGGCAACCCCTTCTTAAGCTATATGTTCAACCCCAATAAAATAATAAACCCTATACTTTTACCTCCCGTGCCGGTGCCGGTCCCACTGTCCCGTCTCAGAACAAACTGAACATGAAGAGGAAGCCAGGTCTCCAGCTGATCTCGGACTTCCTCTTCATGTTCAGTTTGTCCGAAGGCGGGGACAGTTATGCCAGCACTGATTGGCCGCCTGGCATCATGTGTCATTCCATCGCATCACAGACGCGGGAACCGCTGGAACTGAGCTGGTGCTGGAGGTGAGTATCGGCTTTATTATTTTATCAGGGTTGAACATTTAGTTAAGAAGGGGTTGTTCTAGTAGTGGACAACCCCTTTAGGGACCACTTGAAACATTTTTTGGCACCTTTATGGAGCACCATCTTCACCCTTATATGATACAATTTTTCTGTAAGAATCTATAAGAAAAACCTCTGGTATAAGGACTCCATAAGAAAAAGAAAAGCCTCTGGTTTGAGCCCATTTTTGGAGTGCATACTGCAATCTATGGTCGTGGAATACGTCACGGCGGTGGAGCAGGGAGAAGTAAGTTTTTCAACTTTGCAAGTGCTGTGATCCTGAGCAAGCAGGGGCGCCCACTCGTTGGCACTGGCACAGGGCCCCTCATAGTACGGTGGTGTGTTTGACGGCGGGTGGCACCTCCCACTGGCAGAGACACTTTTGCGTACTATGAGGGGCCCTGTGCCAGGGACGTCGCCAACGAGTATGCCCCCCCTTACCTGATGAAAGAACCTGCACTTTCATCTGCACTTTCCTCTTTGTCCCGGTGTAAGGTGGTATAGTATGCGGGAAGGGGAACCTGACTTTCAGCAGGGTCAGATTCTGGCTGTGTAGAGTGCAAGGGGAATCTAGTGGTCTGGGTCAATGTACCAGCAGACTCATCTAGCAGTGGCTGGGCAATGGGCAGGATGAGGAGGAAACACAGATATAGGCCCAAATAATAAAGTAGGCTAAATGCAGTTCAAAATTGGTAACAGGACTAAACAGGCGGCATTGCTTTGTTCAGGGGAGGACAACTGTAATGAGTGGCAGACACAGTTAGTAGGCCCAAATAATAACATAGGCTAAATTGCTGTTCAAAATTGGTAACAGGACTAAACAGGCGGCATTGCTTTGTTCAGTGCAGGACAACTGTAATGAGTGGCAGACACAGTTAGTAGGCCCAAATAATAAAGTGGGCTAAATGTCTGCCAAAAAATTGTTCATAAATAAACAGGTAGCATAGCTAGGTACAGGGGTGGGCTCCTCTGCTGAGTAGCAGACAGTGGTAGTAGGAGCAAAGTATTAACTTGTCTAAATGGAGGCCAGGGCCCCTGTATATTTTAACTATCATCTATCATTTCAACAAATTTGTATTGGCAGTGCCATTGAAGGATTTAACAGCACAGACTACACAGTGGTGGAGCAGGGAGAGGTAAGTATTGCAAGTGGTAGAGCACTGTTCGAGCTGGGGGGGAACACTCTCTCATGAGCGGCGGTACTGGCACAGGGCCCCTCATATTACGACAGTGTGTCTGACGTTGGTTGTGCACCACCACCATCAGAGACCCTTTATTGTACTATGAGGGACCCTGTGCCAGTGCCGTCGCCCAAGAGTGGGCCCACCTACCTGTCCAGGCAAATGGCACTCGCACGCTGGCTCAACACCTCCAGCCTTAGGTGCTATTGTGCTTTTGACACTACCACCAGATGCACCACCACCACCACCACCACCATCAGTACCAGCTGGCAACCACCGCCCACGGGCTCTTCCACCAGACTTCCTCATTTTTTGGAAAATCTAACCAAAATAACAACTTTTATATGGTACTGTAAAACAAGGTAGAAGGTGTATATAAACTTGTTGAGAATTTAAATCTCCCTTTTTGGGGGGAGACTGAACCAAAACTCAGGCCCTGTGCATGAAACAACACAATGTAAGTGGCAGCAAGTGGCTGGCTGATATACGACAAACTAACAGCACTGAAGTATATCCACTTTGTGAGAATTTGAATCTCCCTTTTTTTATTGGGAGACTGAACCAAAACTCAGGCCCAGTGTATATAACAATGCAATCTAAGTGGCAGAAAGTGGCTGGAAGATATATGAAAAAAGGACTGTAGTACAATTTCAATCTCCCTACAATGATCTCAGGAAAAGTATGGCAGCAATAAAAAAGGACTGCTGCACACAAAAGTGTGGACAAATAAACAAGATAACTGTGCAGAAAGGAGCAACAGGATTTTTGCTTTTAAAAAAGCAGTTGGTGTGCACAGTGGTGTACAAACAGCAATGCAGCTATCAGGGAGCCTTCTAGGGCAGCCTAATAAGCTACAGAGCTGCACAAAAATATAAACTCCACTGTCCCTGCAAAGAAAAGGTGGAAATCGCTACAGCACAAGCAGTTTCGGGGTTAATCTTCCCTCCCGAGCTATATCCCTTCTTCTGATGAAGCTGCGGCAACCTCTCCATATGCTAAGATCGGCAGAAGTAAGATGGCGGTCGGCGTGCACGCCCCTTTATAGCCCCTGTGATGCCGCAGACAGCAAGCTAATCACTGCAATGCCCTTCTCTAAGATGGTGGGGACCGAGACCTATGTCATCACGCTGCCCACACTCCGCGTGCTCCTTCATTGGCTGAAAAATGGCACTGAAAGCGTCATATGAAACGCGACTTTTGCGCGCAGATCGCCAACCTCATGGCCGATCCCACAATAGGATCGGGTCGGGTTTCATGAAACCCGACTTTGCCGAAAGTTGGCGATTTTTGGATTTGTCCTATCTGTTTCGCTCAACCCTATCAAGGACTTCTCGCGAGTCGCGACACTCGAAATGCACTTTTATTGAACATCCATAGATTTATACTGTATTTGTCCTCATGTGAAGATATAGCTTATGTTGTTGGAAGGATATAGCTGGTAACCAGATGTAAAATGAGAATATACCTTTTATAAGCACATACATAGGAGCGGAGAAAATATTCAGAAAGTGTCTGCGCTGGAACAACCGTTCAGTTCTCCCCCCGATTCTATTAAAAGTCTTTGTTGCGGAAACTTATTCTTTGTCCTTTTTTTTAAGGAATTAAAATATTTTTGCCGTACATTCATGAACAAATGGACACTCTGAAATCCATTTATACACTTGTAACAGAACAGATTTCTTCGTAAGGTGGAATTAATGGTTGAGTCGCGAAAATGCTTTAAACCTGCCACCATTATGTTTCAGAGAAAGCAATGGAACAGTCGGAAAAAAAGAAAAATCCGATACCCTTTTATGAAAGTTTTCAGGCAGGATTTACCTATGAGAACAAGTAGAAAATGTTCTAATATTTATTTTTCTATCATGCTAACAGGTCATGTCACTAAAGTATGGTTAGTACTGTAGTGGGATTCCAAAAGAAATACAAAGTTGTCCATGCCATAAAAAGTTCATCAGATACATGGCTGTGCATGGTCCAGGTACAAATGTCTAGTTTAGTGACCTAGTCTTGTATCTAAGTTCCTAGATCAAAATCCTGCACCCACCAATTCCTAACCTTATAGCAACAACCAACTAGCTGTGATTCGTCTTCTTCATCATACTCAACAGTTTCCTCAAGTTTCCTCAAGTCCCATCTGCTCCACATAGGTCCAGCAAAAAATAAAGGTCAACAAATCACCCATCAGTAGTAGAGTCTACTGGCTGCTGCCATTTTTCCATTGGTTCCACGGCAGTATTTTTTACATTTGTAAATTGCACCCATCATATTTCAATGGCACCCTAGACAGTCACCTACACTGCCAACCTCTTGTCCAACCACTGTTGGAGCATCAAAGTTCCATCTGCCTGAACTGCTAATAGTCTTCATATGTCGTAGGAGAAAAATAGCTACAAGACAACTCCATATCTGCTGACCTCGGGCATGTTAACATGTTCCATGCCCATTCCTTCACAAAGGTTCAGAAATATCAAGAGACTCGTAGAACATCTGAGAGGCTCCCAGAGAAAAATGAAAAAAGCTTAGACTTCTGGAAGAGTTGGCAAATGGCAATTCTATGGGTGTCGCCTTAACCTTCTGGTCAACTATTTCTGAAAATTCTCAGTGCATTACGCCAGTAAACTCCGTTGGATTAATCCCTAGCATCCAATTGTACATAGGATGAAGATAGGAATTGGTATGAAGGAGTATGGGAAAAGGGTGGGCGTTGAAGTATCTATCTCTCGGTAAGCTGATTGTAAAAGTTGGCGAGAGTATTGTACCTGACCTTTGTCTTCCCCAACTGGGCACAGTTTAGTTGCCATTATTAATTTTTTGCTTTGATCCTATGGATCGCTGTGATGTGTTGACTGATATTGAATTCATATCACTAACTTACCAAATACAAGCATTAGATTACATCTGGGGCATAGTCTTAAAGGGGTATTCTCATCTCCAAGATCTTATCCCAATATGTAGTAGCGGTAATAGTAATTAAATTAGCAAATGCCTCCAATTAGAAATGTAGCATAGTTCTTCCGATTCGCTATGTCGCTTATCCCATGTGCAGGGCATTACAGTAGCTTAGGTTTATGAAAATTTGCAATGGGGTTCAGAAGCCACTAAATAACACTGATACTGGGAGAAGGAATCCCAGAAAATGCTATGCCCAAGAGCAGAGATTGCAACAGTACCAGTCTGGCCAGGGCAAGTGCAGGGGCCCTCTGTGTCCAGGGGTCTTTGCCCTGTTTTGCCCCCAGATCTAACTGTTATGATTGGACACAGCTCTGATATCAGCAGTTTAACCCTTTAGATGATGCTGTCAAATGTAATAGCGGCATTTAAGAGACTGAAATGGGTTGACTGTTGCATTGTCATGCAGTCAGGGGCCTACTCCAGGGCCCTCCAGGGCCCTCCAGTCTGCGCTGACACAGGGTTAATGGCAGCATTAATGGACCGCGTTATGCCACGGGTAACGCACTCCGTTAACGCTGCTATAAACCCTGTGTGACCAACTTTTTACTATTGATGCTGCCTATGCAGAATCAATAGTAAAAAGATCTAATGTTAAAAATAATAAAAAAACAAAAAACCTGCTATTCTCACCTTCCCTCGTCCGCCAATGAGCGCGCGGCTACCGCCAGCTTCCGTTCCCAGAGATGCATTGTGAAATTACCTAGAAGACTTAGTGGTCTCGCGAGACCGCTAAGTCATCTGGGTAATTTTGCAATGCATCTCTGGGAACAGAAGCTGGCGGCCGCATCGCGCGCGTCTGGACAACTTCGCTGGATGCCGGCGGGTGAGTATATAACTATTTTTTATTTTAATTATTTTTTTAGCAGGGATATGGGGCCCACACTGCAATATACTACGTGGGCTGTGTTATATACTGCATGGCTGCTATATACTACATGGCCAGTGTTATATACTACGTGGGCAGTGTTATATACTACGTGGGCTGTGTTATATACTGCGTGGCCACTGTTATATACTGCGTGGGCTGTGCTATATAGTGCAAGGGCTGTGCTATATACTACGTGAGCTGTGTTATATACTGCATGGCTACTATATACTACGCGGCCAGTGTTATATAATGCGTGGCTGTGTTATATACTGCATGGTCTGTGTTATATACTGCGTGGGCTATGTTATATACTACGTGGGCAGTGTTATATACTGCATGGGCTGTGTTATATGCTGCGTGGGCTGTGTTATATACTATGTGAGCTGTGTTATATACTGCGTGGGCTGTGTTATATACTGCGTGGCTGCTATATACTACGTGGCCAGTGTTATATACTGCATGGGCTGTGTTATATACTGCGTGGGCTGTGCTATATATTACGTGGGCAGTGTTATATACTACATGGGAAGTGTTATATACTGAGTGGCTGCTATATACTACATGGGCAGTGTTATATACTGCGTGGGCTGTGCTATATATTACATGGGCTGTGTTATATACTGCATGGCTGCTATATACTACGTGGCCAGTGTTATATACTGCGTGGGCTGTGTTATATACTGTGTGGCTGCTATATACTACTTGGCCAGTGTTATATACTATGTGGGCTGTGTTATATACTGCGTGGGCTGTGCTATATATTTCGTGGGCTGTGTTATACACTGCGTGGCTGCTATATACTATGTGGCCAGTATTATATACTGCGTGGGCTGTGTTATATACTATGTGGGCTGTGTTATATACTGCATGGGGTGTGCTATATATTACGTGGGCCGTGTTATATACTGCGTGGCTGCTATATACTATGTAGGCAGTGTTATATACTATGTGGGCAGTGTTATATACTGCGTGGCTGTGCTATACACTATGTGGGCTGAGTTATATACTGCGTGGGCTGTGTTATATACTGTGTAGCCTGTGTTATATACTGCATGGCCACTTTTATATACTGCATGGCCTGTATTATTTACTGCATGGCCTGTGTTATATACTGCATGGCCTGTGTTATATACTGCGTGGCCTGTGTTATATACTGCGTGGCCTGTGTTATATACTGCATGGCCTGTGTCATATACTGCATGGGCTGTGTTATATACTGTGTGGGCTGTGTTATAGACTGCGTGCCCACTGTTATATACTGCGTGGCCTGTATTATATACTGCGTGGCCTGTGTTATATACTGTGTGGGCTGTGTGATATACTGTGTGGGCTGTGTTATATACTGCGTGGGCTGTGCTATATATTACGTGGGCTGTGTTATATACTACGTGGCTGTGTTATATCCTGCGTGGCTGCTATATACTACATGGCTCCTATATACTACGTGGCCTGTGCTATATACTATGTGGCTGCTATATACATACATTCATACATATTCTAGAATACCCGATGCATTAGAATCGGGCCACCATCTAGTATATATATCAAAGCTTAACTCACCTCCCTTTTCATGGAATGTAAATATAATGTAAAATATATCAAAAATTATATATATTTAATATTGCCTAACTGGCCGAACTAATAACATATTCCAATGTTTATTTCCTACAGAAAAAGACAAACAAAACAAAAATAAATTGAAATAGCTGAATCACCTCCCAAAAAATGCAATAAAAAGAAATCAGAAAAAAACTGGGGACCCCAAAATTCTACCATTAAAAGATGCAGTTTGCGTTCACAGAAAAAATATATATAGCCCTTGATAGTAGAGAAGGAAAGATCAAAAGTGGAGAGGAGCCCACTGGGACTCTGTGAGTAAAGGTCCTGCATAAACCTGGGGCCGCCCTTCCCAGGAACCCTCATCACACTTGACCACCAAAATAATCCGGTAGTGGTCCTCAATTAGTAATAGACTTACAGTGGGGCAAAAAAGTATTTAGTCAGTCAGCAATAGTGCAAGTTCCACCACTTAAAAAGATGAGAGGCGTCTGTAATTTACATCATAGGTAGACCTCAACTATGGGAGACAAACTGAGAAAAAAAAATCCAGAAATTCACATTGTCTGTTTTTTTAACAATTTATTTGCATAATATGGTGGAAAATAAGTATTTGTTCAGAAACAAAATTTCATCTCAATACTTTGTAATATATCCTTTGTTGGCAATGACAGAGGTCAAACGTTTACTGTAAGTCTTCACAAGGTTGCCACACACTGTTGTTGGTATGTTGGCCCATTCCTCCATGCAGATCTCCTCTAGAGCAGTGATGTTTTTGGCTTTTCGCTTGGCAACACGGACTTTCAACTCCCTCCAAAGGTTTTCTATAGGGTTGAGATCTGGAGACTGGCTAGGCCACTCCAGGACCTTGAAATGCTTCTTACGAAGCCACTCCTTCGTTGCCCTGGCGGTGTGCTTTGGATCATTGTCATGTTGAAAGACCCAGCCACGTTTCATCTTCAATGCCCTTGGTGATGGAAGGAGGTTTGCACTCAAAATCTCACGATACATGGCCCCATTCATTCTTTCATGTACCCGGATCAGTCGTCCTGGCCCCTTTGCAGAGAAACAGCCCCAAAGCATGATGTTTCCATCACCATGCTTTACAGTAGGTATGGTGTTTGATGGATGCAACTCAGTATTCTTTTTCCTCCAAACACGACAAGTTGTGTTTCTACCAAACAGTTCCAGTTTGGTTTCATCAGACCATAGGAAATTCTCCCAACACTCCTCTGGATCATCCAAATGCCCTCTAGCAAACTTCAGACGGGCCCGGACATGTACTGGCTTAAGCAGTGGGACACGTCTGGCACTGCATGATCTGAGTCCATGGTGGCGTAGTGTGTTACTTATGGTAGGCCTTATTACATTGGTCCCAGCTCTCTGCAGTTCATTCACTAGGTCCCCCCGCGTGGTTCTGGGATTTTTGCTCACCGTTCTTGTGATCATTCTGACCCCACGGGGTGGGATTTTGCGTGGAGCCCCAGATCGAGGGAGATTATCAGTGGTCTTGTATGTCTTCCATTTTCTAATTATTGCTCCCACTGTTGATTTCTTCACTCCAAGCTGGTTGGCTATTGCAGATTCAGTCTTCCCAGCCTGGTTCAGGGCTACAATTTTGTTTCTGGTGTCCTTTGACAGCTCTTTGGTCTTCACCATAATGGAGTTTGGAGCCAGACTGTTTGAGGGTGTGCACAGGTGTCTTTTTATACTGATAACAAGTTTAAACAGATGCCATTACTACAGGTAATGAGTGGAGGAAAGAGGAGACTCTTAAAGAAGAAGTTACAGGTCTGTGAGAGCCAGAAATCTTGATTGTTTGTTTCTGACCAAATACTTATTTTCCACCATAATATGCAAATAAATTGTTAAAAAAACAGACAATGTGATTTTCTGGATTTTTTTTTCTCAGTTTGTCTCTCATAGTTGAGGTCTACCTATGATGTAAATTACAGACGCCTCTCATCTTTTTAAGTGGTGGAACTTGCACTATTGCTGACTGACTAAATACTTTTTTGCCCCACTGTATATGTCTAATGTGAAGAAACAGCAGAAAACAGGTAAGGCAGGTAACATTCAGTATATGAAGTGATCACAACCTTTTCACAATTATACAGGCATTAACTGCTAATGTGTAGGTTGAATTTTATGCACTTGTCTTCTTTCAATTTTTAAGGGTATTTATCAATTATATCAACCCCCCTAAACCCAAACCACAAATATGGGCATGAACATTTTTGAAAGCTCAATCCACCTACACCTTCATATCTTCTATCTGTTGCTGCATTCCTAAGAAATCATCAATTTGACCCATATGCAAATGAGGCGGTAAGTGCTCTGGGCGTGACAGAGCACTTGCCAAATCTTCCACTTTCTTTAGCTCGATCAATAGTTTACTGTCTGTGTGACTTCAGGCTCCAGGCAAGGGAATGAGACAAAGGCTAAAGTTATTTGTTTTGTTTTTCTTAACTTTGATTTTGCAGTCATTTGTCAGTTTCTCTCCAAGCTAAAATGCGCATTATAGAACTTTTCCATCCCTATAATCGTGGTGCTGAGTGCTGTTATTGTGTTATGTTTTATATAGAAAAGCCAACACATTTACAGCGGTATTCTGCATCATTTAAGAAAATTACCTTTATGGTTTTGTTAGTGTTTTGTGGATATGGACTAGTAATGACAGTAATCAGCTTTTAATATACTTAAAGCCAAGGAGCAATAAATTCTTCTGACGCAACAGCAATAGGGAACGCGCTCCAGGTCTTCAGTCAAATACATCTTAATGGAAGATTAGACTAAGTACAAAGGAATATTTTATAACTAGTTTGTATAGTTGACTTTTATGTAAAGGAACTTTAGGTTTTTGATAGAGAATTAATCCCAGGGATAAGATATTGTTGCAGAGAGTAACATTGTTTGGGTAAGTCACCAATATTATAAGTTTTGGTTAAAAGTTTTTGGTTGAAAATCTTGTTGAGTACTAGACCAGGGTTTACGCTCCCAACAAATTCTGGTACTTCTGATTTTGATGACCCTGTGATTCTTTTCTACCCCATGAAGCAAGTTGGTGAATTAATATTGACCCTGTGTTAGGAGTCGAGTTTCCTCTGCTGCACAGGGGGAATCTCGATCCATCTCCGCTGCGGTCTCCCATTCTCCTCCAGCCGCAGTGGAGTCTGCTCAGCAGGGACGTCGGTCCCAGCGTCTTGCTCAGTCTGACTCTGTGAGAAGAGTTACTGCTGCTTCTCCAGCTTCTGCCTTTAAAGCCTATACTGGTCAGCAGTGAGCGGACTTCTCTGGGACTAAGTCCTTATCTGCACACACTGAGCATGCCCAGGGCAAGATCTCCCGTTGGAGATCGAGGGTCATGTGCTCAGGCCCTGCAGCACATTCCATTGGTCCTCTTGGCAGGTCTTGGAAGGGCAAAAGTTCTATAGCCACTTCCTGTGCTGCAGCTATATAAACTGCGCATGACCGCACGGCCATGCGCTAGTATCAAGTCATATGTGCTTTGCGCCAGTGTGGTTAGCATAAGTGTGTTCAGGGACCCGGCTGAAATAAGCCCCTAGAATACCGGCACCTCCGGTGAGGAGATTGTATGAGTGTGTTCAGGGACCTGGCTGAAATAAGCCCCTAGAATACCGGCTTCTCCGGTGAGGAGATTGCGTGTTGCTTAACCACAGACTACTATCAGCTTGGCAGTAAGCTTGTGCTCCTGTGAGGCTAACAGGGCGCAGTGCTTTCCTCTTGCGGCTGCTCTGTGAGGTAACAGAGCTAGTCTACACCGCCATATTGTGCCACCATTCACTAGCAGCAGGTTCTTCCTGCACGGTGGACCCCGGGCTGCGAACGCACCATTAATAATAAATATCTATTTCTACTCGGTGCGTTCCGCTAGCCCTAACATAATACTAGCGCCAGGGTCTGGCTAGTAAATGGCGGACGGTCAGCGTCTACAGCAGTACATCCAGCAGCTGGAGGGTAGGTTGGCGGCTCTCGAGCGCACAACCTCAGCTGTGGACGTTACTGCTGTCGCTGTTCAGGCTGCAAGTGCAGCTGCAGCCAGTTTGTCCGCTGCCACCCCTGCTCCGACTTTATCCCGTCTCCCGCTTCCAGACAAGTTTGCTGGTGACAGTAAGCTATGTCGGGGATTCGTGAGCCAGTGCTCCATACTTCTCGAGCTGCTGGCTGCACGTTTTCCTACGGAACGGGCGAAAGTGGGATTCATTATATCTCTCTTGTCAGGCAGGGCGTTGGAGTGGGCAACGCCGCTTTGGGAACGTGGTGATCGTGTGGTACAGAGTGCTCCTATCTTCCTGGACGCTCTGAGGCAGGTCTTTCTGGGACCCCGTGTCACCCACGATACCGCGCTCCAATTGTTGGCAATTACTCAGGCTTCATCCATGGTCAGCCAGTTTGCCATCCTATTCCGGACTCTAGCTTCTGAGCTGGAATGGCCGGATAAAGTCCTTATTCCGGTGTTCTGGAAAGGACTGGCAGATCATGTGAAGGACGCCTTGGCCACCAGGGAGATTCCCGCCACACTGGAGGAGCTTATTACTATAGCTACCCGCATCGATCTCCGTTTTAACGAGCGGAGGTTGGAGCGGACCCAGTGTAGGCAGAGGTTTCGGCTGGCTCCCACCTTTGCCAAACCTCTAGAATCTCCTGTTATGGCGTCCGACTCCCATGAGGCCATGGAGGTTTCTCGAGCGGGACCTAGGTCTCAGACCATTCGAGTACCTGTGGTATGTAAAAATTGCCAGCAACCGGGACATTACGCTAATAAATGTCCACGGCGGTCGGGAAAACGATCGCGTCTAGTGTCCATTGGAGGAGGTTCACTGGACACTGCGGCATTTTCCTCAAAATTGTCCTTTAAAGGGACAATCCTGTTAGGCACATCCACTCTTACAGTAGAGCTTTGTGTGGATTCAGGAGCAGAGGGAAATTTTATGTCTTCTGCTTTTGATCTGCGCCACGCAATACCTCTGGTTATGCTTGCCAAACCAGTAACCGTTAGAGTGGTGAATGGGTCGACACTTCCATTACAGATCACACATCAGACTGTCCCTTTCACGTTAGCCATGTCCCCATCCCACCAGGAGATTATTTCCCTTCTTGTCCTTCCCGAGGGAATGGATGAGATTCTGCTGGGAATACCCTGGCTCCGTTTCCACTCCCCACATATTGAGTGGACCTCTGGGAGGATATTGGGTTGGAGTGAATCCTGTAAGGGCAGATGTGTGAAAGAGTGCGTTCAGGTTTCCACCACTGAGATACCTGCAGATCTCTCTACTCTCCCCAAATACTATTGGTCTTATGCAGACGTCTTCTCCAAAAAGGCCGCGGAGACCCTTCCGCCTCACCGTCCCTATGACTGTCCTATAGATCTCTTGCCTGGAGCAGAACCTCCTCGGGGACGTGTCTATCCCCTCTCTCTCCCGGAGACGGAGGCTATGTCCCAATACATCCAGGAGAATTTGGCAAGAGGATTTATTAGGAAGTCAGTGTCACCAGCAGGGGCAGGGTTCTTCTTCGTACAGAAGAAGAATGGAGAATTGCGTCCTTGCATAGACTACAGGGGTCTTAACGCCATCACCGTTAAGAATAAGTACCCGCTGCCCCTGATTTCTGAGCTTTTTGATAGGCTACGGGGAGCTAAGGTATTTACCAAATTAGACCTGCGGGGAGCTTATAACCTGATTCGCATTCGTGAGGGGGACGAATGGAAGACGGCGTTTAACACCAGAGATGGGCACTATGAGTATTTGGTGATGCCCTTCGGGCTCTGTAACGCCCCAGCCGTTTTCCAAGACTTTGTCAACGACATCTTCCGGGATATGCTTTCCACCTCGGTCGTAGTCTATCTGGATGATATTCTCATCTTCTCTCCAGATATTGACTCCCACCGGAGAGATGTTGGCAGAGTCTTCGACCTCTTACGGGCAAACTCTCTTTACGCAAAGTTGGAGAAGTGTGTGTTTGAGCAGGAGTCTTTACCTTTCCTGGGCTATATCATCTCTGCCCAGGGATTGGCTATGGATCCTGCCAAACTACAGGCTGTGATGGACTGGCAAGAACCTCATTCACTTAAAGCGGTGCAGCGCTTTATGGGGTTCATTAATTATTACCGCCAGTTCATTCCCCATTTCTCAACTTTGGTAGCTCCCTTGGTAGCCCTCACCAAGAAGGGAGCAAATCCCAAAGTGTGGTCTGAAGAGGTCTCCAGGGCCTTTTCTTCTACTAAGTCTCATTTTGCTAGCGCTCCCATCCTACATCGTCCCGATGTCGATAAGCCGTTTATAATGGAGGTGGATGCCTCTTCCGTTGGTGCTGGAGCAGTCCTCTTCCAAAAGGATGCTCAAGGTCGGAAGCATCCGTGCTTCTTCTTCTCCAAGACCTTCACACCAGCGGAGAGGAATTATTCCATCGGGGACAGGGAGTTGCTAGCGATGAAATTGGCTTTCTCTGAGTGGAGGCATCTCTTGGAGGGGGCTCGTTTTCCCTTTCAAGTATTTACAGACCACAAAAATTTTCTATATTTGCAAACAGCCCAGCGGCTAAATTCTCGCCAGGCCAGATGGTCCTTATTCTTCTCCCGATTCCACTTCACCCTCCATTATGTCGCTGGGGAGAAGAACATTCGAGCTGATGCTCTTTCTCGCTCTGTTGTGTCATCTGAGGAGGAGGAAGGAGAGCCTCGGCTTATTGTTCCTTCTGAGAGCTTGAGAACCGTGGCTCCGGTGTCGCTTGAGTCTGTGCCTCCGGGCAAGACTTTTGTGCCCATAAATTTGCGACCGGAGGTTCTCTCTTGGGCTCATTCCTCCAGGGTGGGTGGACACTTTGGGACAAAAAGGACATCTGAGCTGCTGGCGAGGACGTACTGGTGGCCGCATATGCTGCGAGATGTCAGAGATTACGTTCTGGCGTGTGTCTCATGCGCCAAAAATAAGTCTCCTCGACAACGGCCGTCTGGGTTACTCTATCCCTTGCCGGTGGCAGACAGGCCCTGGGAGATGGTCGGGATGGACTTTGTAGTGGGTTTGCCCAAGTCTCGCGGCTGTACCATCATTTGGGTTATTACCGATCATTTCTCGAAAATGGTGCACTTGGTGCCGCTCCCACGGTTACTTTCTGCACGGGCCTTGGCAGCGTTGTTCATAAGACACATCTTCCGCCTACACGGCATGCCAGACAAAATTGTCAGTGACCGGGGTCCCCAGTTTGCGTCTCGGTTCTGGAGAGAGCTTTGTCGTCTTCTCAGCATTGAGTTAAATCTCTCTTCCGCATATCATCCCGAGACGAATGGGTTGGTAGAGAGGGCCAATCAGACTCTGGTCACATATCTACGACATTTTGTTTCTGCCAGGCAGGATGACTGGGCATCTTTATTACCATGGGCAGAGTTCGCCCTTAATAACGCTGTAGCCGACTCCACCGGTCAGACTCCTTTCCTCCTTAATTACGGCCAGCATCCGCGGGTTCCTGTGCCTATGCCCGTGTCCTCTGCTGACTCCAGGGTGGCAGACTGGGCAGTGGAGGCACGGGACATTTGGGACCGCACTCAGGATGCCATTCGGGCCTCGAAGGAGAGAATGAGGTCCTCCGCCGATGCACATTGGCGCCCTGCCCCGACCTTTGCTCCTGGCGACTTGGTGTGGCTCTCCGCCCGTAACATCAGGCTGCGAGTTGAGTCCACAAAATTTGCTCCTCGCTACTTGGGCCCATTCAAGGTCCTCGAGCAGGTTAATCCTGTGGTCTATCGTTTGGCCCTTCCGCCACACCTGGGTATCACCGACACCTTTCATGTGTCCCTCTTGAAACCCGTGTATATGTCCCGGTTCTCCGAGTCATCTGCTGGGACATCGGGTTCGTCTTCAGACGATTATGAGGTGAACGCTATTTTGGGGTGCAAGGTGGTGCGTGGTAAAAAATTTTATTTGGTGGACTGGAAGGGTTATGGTCCCGAGGACAGGTCCTGGGAGCCTGTTGAGCACATTCGGGCTCCGCAGCTCATTGCTGCCTTCGAACGTAGCGAGGCCCAAGGAGGGGGGGGCCCTAGGAGGGGGGGTAATGTTAGGAGTCGAGTTTCCTCTGCTGCACAGGGGGAATCTCGATCCATCTCCGCTGCGGTCTCCCATTCTCCTCCAGCCGCAGTGGAGTCTGCTCAGCAGGGACGTCGATCCCAGCGTCTCGCTCAGTCTGACTCTGTGAGAAGAGTTACTGCTGCTTCTCCAGCTTCTGCCTTTAAAGCCTATACTGGTCAGCAGCGAGCAGACTTCTCTGGGACTAAGTCCTTATCTGCACACACTGAGCATGCCCAGGGCAAGATCTCCCGTTGGAGATCGAGGGTCATGTGCTCAGGCTCTGCGGCACATTCCATTGGTCCTCTTGGCAGGTCTTGGAAGGGCAAAAGTTCTATAGCCACTTCCTGTGCTGCAGCTATATAAACTGCGCATGACCGCACGGCCATGCGCTAGTATCAAGTCATATGTGCTTTGCGCCAGTGTGGTTAGCATAAGTGTGTTCAGGGACCCGGCTGAAATAAGCCCCTAGAATACCGGCACCTCCGGTGAGGAGATTGTATGAGTGTGTTCAGGGACCCGGCTGAAATAAGCCCCTAGAATACCGGCTTCTCCGGTGAGGAGATTGCGTGTTGCTTAACCACAGACTGCTATCAGCTTGGCAGTAAGCTTGTGCTCCTGTGAGGCTAACAGGGCGCAGTGCTTTCCTCTCGCGGCTGCTCTGTGAGGTAACAGAGCTAGTCTACACCGCCATATTGTGCCACCATTCACTAGCAGCAGGTTCTTCCTGCTTGGTGGACCCCGGGCTGCGAACGCACCATTAATAATAAATATCTATTTCTACTCGGTGCGTTCCGCTAGCCCTAACACCCTGAACTCTTCCAGACAACATAAGTCGAAAGAGATGGTCATCGGAATCCAACACTGAAATGGCTACCCTCGGACACGTCCTTTCTTATTTCCTACATAAAATCTTTATTATGAAGTCTAGAAAATGAAGAATGTTCTAAAATTGGTATAATTGACTAATTTGTCCTTGGCCCTGGATAAAATAAATGTCTATGTCCTTGAAGACTCTTTATCGTCGTAATGCTCAAGGCTGCCGATAGTTGCTCATAATATAATCTTTATATTTGACAATTATCCCACTAAAAACTAGAGTTGAGCAAGTTTTTCACAATTCGGTTCCGATTATGATATAGTTTTTGCAATATTCCCCGAACACAACCGAACGTCATTGGAGTCAACTGGAGTAGAAATTAACAAATATGTTCGGAACTGATCATCAAACATAAATTCAGCACGAATAGTGTACCAATATGCCACGAATATGGCAAATTCAGATTCGGTGTCCAATTCCGAACATATTCGCTCAACTCTATAAAAGACCACTACAGTCAGCCTTTTCAGGGCCTTATATGTGCCTCTAAAGCTACGACATTTCTCAAAATTTTCCTGATACATATGCATACACCGAGAAAGGGGAGTAAGCTACTGCCTAAACTTATAACAGCTTAACATAAGGATTGGGCATGTTGAATTTTGTGGAAACCTTCCATCCGGAAAGAATTGGGATAACACTTTACACAATAGATGGCTACCTGAAATTGGCCCAAATTCGAGTAATGTTCTTGACTATTATTTCAATAAGAAAGCCTCTTTCAATATGTCGTGTACAACATATGGACCCAATAGAGTGAAGACCCATCCTCGATATTAGCCAGAGTGAAGACCTGTTCTAGCGGCCATCTAACACGCATACAGACAATAAAAATGACTCTAGCGGCTTCAAAGCCTTTAGAAGATTGAACACCCGTGGGCAGGCTTCACTAGAGAGACAAGATGTCTTATCAAAAAAATCTCTGTAACTCAGAAATTTTAGAGGCATAGTGCAAAGCTCAAGAGATCCAGTGCTAAATCTGTAAGAGGGCCCCCACCTACCATGTGCAATTTCAAATTCTGATGTATTTTATATGGCAGCGGAGTCTTTGAGTCTCCGTTTTCATCATGTCTCTTGCGTAAGTGCAACCTTAGTAACCCCCTAAAGCTACGCCCCACCAGAAATATCTTACTTTGAGCTCCTGTTGGATGGTTCTTTAGTGAGTATCCTAAGGTTTCCAGATGTGCTTGTCTTGAGATCTGTGGAGTAATCAACAGGGTTTTTTTTTTGGTTGCCTCCTGGCAGATGTCACAATCTC
This sequence comes from Ranitomeya imitator, assembly GCF_032444005.1. Lineage (NCBI taxonomy): Eukaryota > Metazoa > Chordata > Amphibia > Anura > Dendrobatidae > Ranitomeya > Ranitomeya imitator. The sequence goes on from NC_091288.1 coordinate 196,100,316, forward strand.
CTATTTCACCCTTGACTTTTCTTTTGATGGAGGCATCTGAGCTCCACTGTAAAGGTATTGTTGACTTAGGACTGAAATACGGCATCAGTGTACTGCTCACTTCTGACACCTGTCCGGGATCAGAAACATAATTCTCAGATGTATAATTCATTGGTTTGAAGTGATTCCCTACTAATACTTATCTCAAATCTTTTCCAGCCCTTTGATTTATCCCTTATGTCTCGGCAGTCCACCTACTGTTTTAGCCTTCTGATGTTTTTTCCCTTTGTCAGATCCATCTGCTTGGTGTCTGATTAGCTGTTTTCATGTCTGATATTATTAATGCTGATATTGTGTTCTGCATTACTATCTGCCTGCCCTTTATACAGCTTCTTAATCCCCATTGCCCTGATCTTTTTCCGTTGCTAGCCCTCTGTGGAGAATAATGATTACGACATCCCTAAGACTAGCGAAGAGTTTTCATTAACTACCATAATACCCCGATGTGATTATGCCTTTTTTTTTGTCTTGTCGTATTTTGTAGTTTGCATTCTGGATTTGGAGTCTGATCTGAGAAGGTTCTTAGGCTATAGACGTCTCCACACAAATACAGGCTCTTAATTGAAGACTTTTGTGACTGGCACAAGGATTAAGATTTAATAACTGAAGTTCTCGTTTGTAGTATCTGCTTACAGAGCCAAAGTCAAAGAGGTAACGATCGTCAAGTTTTGTACGTTTTTTGCCTTTTTGGTGTTGAAGTCAATTGTGTTTGAGGCTGATCCGGTCCTGTGATAGAGATACGTTTGAATGAGACTTCATACTTGGCTATGGCTTTTTGATATTTAGAGGGTAAAGATGGATCTTAATGTTTGTGACATATTGAAATCGTTACAGTTACATTATAATTTGTATTATTAATTTATAGAGCACCATTGATTATATTCTAAAGGATAATGGGGAAGACAACAGTAGGTCAGGGGGGGTTGTAGTAGCTCCGGTGGTGGTGAGATGGCAGCGGGGTCATTGTGAGTTGTAAGCTTTCTTGAAGAGTTGGGTTTCCAAGTCCCGTCTGAAAGATCCGAGTGTGGCGCATAATCGGACATGTTGGGCACAGAATTCCATAGGATAGAGGATATTCGGGAGAAGTCTTTAAGACTATCGGGTGAGCAGCCTATAAGTGTGGAGGCAAGAAGGAGGTCTTGAGATGATTGGAGGTTAGGTGTTGGAAGATATCGGGAGATCAGTTCGGACATATATGTAGGAAACAGATTATGGACAGCTTTGCAGGTCAATGCTTGTAATTTGAACTAGATACGCTGGGGAATTGGAAACCAGTAAAGGGATTTGGATGGGGGGGGGGGGGAAGCAGAGGAATAATTATGAAAGACAAACTTTCAGAATTAATAAGTTCATTTTATTCGCTGTTTTTTGTAAAACTGTAGCCATATGAGCTGTTGCAGGTTTATTTACTGCCAGAAATATACTGACATTAGTTTATTATCTCATTTTTTTCTTTTTTGTGTTTTTGTTTCAAAAGCGGCCATTATATCGTTCAGTAGCATGTTTATCATTTTAATAAATATAACAATGCAGGATTGTAAAATGAATAATCTGCTGCAGAAACTCCACAGTATGTAAAGAGCATAAAACACATCTAAAATGATAATTTACCTTTATGATATCATTGCAAGACAGCTGTGGCTCGATATTCTATTATTTTCCGCTTGTGTAAAGATACTTTGCCAAAGTTATGTATGAAAAAGTAATTACTTAAGATTCGCAACGATCGATGGAACAGAGCAGCAATAGTGGAAACTAATCTTATACCGAATTATGGCATAAAGTGGTAAATCAAAGAGGAAATCTGACTATGGGGTGCAGACTTATGCATTCGATTATAGGCAACTTGAGACTTAAGAAAATAATCACCGTAATGAAAGGAAATCTTGGCTTTCCATAGAAATGAATCGGAAGTCACGCGCCCATCTAGATGTGTATCTATCAGACATTTATGGCATATATTATAAATATGCCATGACATTCCTTCAACCCTTTGCTATTTTTTTTTCAGTAAAACACCAGATACAGACTACTGTAATTAAAACCAATGTTCTATTATGAGAATAATAGTCTAAGCTCAAATAATGAGACAAGAGACAACCTTACTGGAGATGTCACTAAATATCCAAGGAAAAAACCCTGAAACTGTTAGGCAATGTGTCCAACAAATGCAAAAAATGAAAGAAAATATTCCCCTGAGGAAGCTGAATTTTGGCGAAACGCGTGGGAATTTCTTTATCCCTCACAGGATTTTTTTTATCAGTTAACTCCCTTATCGTATTACCTGGACAAGATATATATATATATATATATATATATATATATATAAACAATAATGAAGAAATCAAATTTCGCATGAGCAGTACCAGTAATAAGAAAAAATGTGAAAAAACAGATTGGATAAATTCCATTCCGGGGGAGTTTATGTGCTCTCCTTTTGTTTTTCTTTGGGTGCTCCAGTTTCCTTCCATACTCCAAAGCCATACTGATAGAGAAATTAAATTGTGAGCCCCAATGGGAACATTGAGTGAAAACAAAGGGGAGACTCATTAAGGTACTTATACCAGAAATGTCGCAATATTATTTTGCACAAAAAAATTGTGAATTTTGGTATCAATATGATTGTGCCATGGTTGGGACAAGGTCGTGCCCGCCTTCCAAATTCATCATAAGTTATGTTTATATTAGGAAATTCCAAGCTCGTAGAGGGGAGTGGAAATTTCAGAATTCTTATGTCCTGGCCACAGAGGAAAAGCGTTACAAAGAGTGTTTTGGGGTGTTCTTGCATTGGAGGACCATTACAAGGACAACTTATTGCATGGCCACTGTGTAATACTTCATTTCCCCTGTGGAGGCACTGCAGTGATATTAAGCACGTATTGCCTGTTTACCCCACAGTTCATCAAGGCGGAATCAAATTAATTATATGCTTAGGATTAGGAACCCTTCTAACGGAAAGGGATTTTAAAAACAGATGACTCTTTAAGTGACATATTCGTCAAAACTTGCTTTTTTGCTTTTTTGGGGGGTCTTAAATTACCTCTAAAACATAGAACAAGTCCCAACCGTTGCTGGATAAAAGTCGGAGAGTTGATTATTTGTCTCGCCTGCCCATCAGCAGAAATAGAATTCAATTATTGTCGACATGGAACCTTGTGGAAAGTATTGCGGGGATTCTGTTTCAGAGAGACAAAGTACTGTATTAGGGAAGCCTCCTGCGGCTCTCGCCGGTTGGACATTCATTACTGTTCACAGCGCCTGCTGAATGAAAGTAGCGATGTGCAAAGTTGTTTGGTTTTAGACCTTTATAGATATATATTTTCCATTGTGCGGTGAAGTGTGAAACAGGAAATTTCGACACCGACAGTTAAAAAATATTACCATTATTTTGCTTAATTACCTGGGTATTTTTCCTTGGTAATAACTAGTCACAGTTGGTGTTTTTCTTAGGTACATGGGGGTTCGATGGATAGACCTTTATTTTTTGTCATTATTTTAACTATTTTTTTCCCATCTTTATTCTATTATCGATGAAACTTGAAATAGAAGGCCATATTGGTTATTCTACAAAGAACATTTATCACCTATCCATAGTTCGTAAAAGTATGGTTGATGGTCGTCCGACTACTGAGATGGCCACCAATTCCAAGAATATGGCGTGGTACTGCCTAGGCGTGACCACCACTGCATTATCTTCTATATGAGATGGCCACCAATTCCAAGAATATGGCGTAGTACTGCCTAGGCGTGACCACCACTGCGTTATCTTCTATACGCACCTCTGAATGAAGGAGTGTTGGTCATGTGCTCCATTCACAGAAAGAAGTCTCCTGCTCTCCGGACTGGTGGGCTCCCAACAGTCAGACCCTCCCCACATGTTATTCACCGATAAGAGGTCGTCTTATAAAACAAATCTTTTTCCATATCCCTTCTTTGGATCTCAATATTCTAAAAAGAGTCCTCCACTTACGATCCCCGTCTATAAGCCAATGTTGGGATCTGTGAATTTTTCGCCATTTTTCATGGTTAAATACTAATGTTATCAAATTTAAACATGGCCAATTTCGGGAATGTAGAGTTATGGGTCATCGGGGTGGGTCTTCAGCTGAGGTTTTGACTTAGGGTGGTGGCATTTTTGGTGTTGTATATTTATGTATTATGCACCTGAGGGACAGAAGAATTTTATCTTCGATGTTCTTGGAGTCCACAGTTTTTGTGCAGCCCCCTTATGTTCACAGTTCATGAGTTTTCCGTAGAATGTTCCTTTGATCTCTTTCCTAACATAAAGCCCCGGTAGCTACATTTTCAGCATTTTTAGGAGATGCTATCTATATTTGATCTGTGGAGTTCCATGTCCTAGGACTTTTGTAGATCAGAGGTATGATGGGCTACCACGGAATGATGCACCCTCACTCTACAAATGTCTCCGACACACCCTAGAATGCAAGCTTTTGGCCAGAATTTCCCTTTTTGGCACAAAAGTCTCAGGAAATCTAGAACATTTGGCACCTATGAGAATATTCAAAGTGGAAAACCCTTGTAAGTCCCCTTTAAAGGGAATATATAATAAGAAATGACCTATTTAGATTAGATTTTTGTGTTAAAAATTTTTTGGGGGGTAATTGTTTTATTTATATCAGAATATGCGTTGAAAATAAAAAATAAAACACTTGAAATTTTCACACAGGCCACTGGACCTTTTCTAGACTCTAATGTCTTGTTGTTTCATTTAACAACAAATGTACTTTAGCCACAATGGTCAGATCCAGGCTCTATCTTTTGTATTGATGCTGCTAATGAGCGAGTGCAAAAATCATTGTGAAGGGAGGAGGAGCTGTAACATTGCCTATTGTGACTGGTGGATCATGTGTTATCAGCTGTGTATAGAGGTGCTACCTATCGTTGTAATAATGCCTCTGATGATAAGTTGCCTGCTGAAAACTCTTCCTGAAAAGACAAAGTATGAGTCTAAAAAGAGCCCTAGTGGCTAGTGCAGAAATTGCAAGATCACTATTTTTTTCTTTTTAATTGAGATTGTGACATGAAAAAAAATTGCAATTTTTTTCTAAAGTACATGTAGCATTAGAGCCTTATTTAAACAATAGATCATTTTCTGATGATTCACTCTCTTTTAAAGGGAATCTGTCACCAGGTTCTTGTCACCTAATGTGAGAGTAGCATAATGTAGAGACAGAGACCCTGATACTAGCGATGTGTTACTTCTTGAGCTGCTTGCTGTAGTTTTGGTAAAATCACAGGTTTCTCAGGAAGAGTTTATCACTAAAGACTAGTAAACCTGCTGCCATGTAGTCCAACCCCGCCCCCACAACTGATTGGCAGCTTATACACATTATGCGCAGAAAGCTGCCAATCAGTAGGTTGGGCGGGGTTATACAGCATCCAGAGAATTGTTAGACCTGTAGTGGGTAAAACTGTGATTTTGTTAAAAAAAATTGCAGGAAGCAGCCCAGTAAGTGACACATTGCTGGAATCAGGGTTTCTGATCCTACCTGATTCTGCTCTCAGATGGGGTAGCAAAGATCTGGTGACAGATTCCCTTTAAGTGACTAGATACACAGAATTAGTAATACATTCTAGATTTATAGAACAGTCTCAGCTGCAGGGCACAGTAATTGGCGGGAATTATGTATGCGGTGACTGTGGGCCGAATATTGGCATAAGATATATTGTTGTATCTTGAACGTATTTATATTTTAAAAGCCCTTTTTCATAACGTTTTAATTTTCTCCCGCTTCTGAGTGTATTCGGCAGAAGAATGAGCCCGAGGCACTAGAAATGCGCTGCCTTTCTTAACTTTACATAGCGTATTGTATAATAATCACATAATAGGTAGATTATTTAACATTTATTTCCTTAAGTAGAACATGACTGTTACCAGCAAAGATTTCTGAAACTTCAGAAAGCAGTAATTTTCCATCTAACGGAAAGTACCGAGCTCCCATTTGAGAAGAAAGAGGTCTTGGCCTCAATGGAGGGAGCATTGCGTCCGCTCACCTTTTCCCAGATATTGAATTAATTTTTTTAGCTTCGTTTCTGTCCTACGTCATTTTCCTGCCTTTGTTTTGGTAACTAAGTATTTTATAGAATTTTTATGTTTTGTCTTTATTCAGAGCTATTTTTCCAGTGACCCAAGAAAACGCTTAGGATCCAATTCATCAAAGCTTTAGGCTATGTGCACACTCTGCGGATTTTGCTGCGGATCCGCAGCGGATTTGGCCGCTGCGTATCCGCAGCAGTTTCCCATGAGTTTACAGTACAATGGAAACCTATGGGAAACAAAAAACGCTGTGCACATGCTGCGGAAAAAAACGCGCGGAAACGCTGCGGATTACATTCTGCAGCATGTCACTTCTTTTCTGCGGATTTTCACCTGCTCCAATAGGAAAATGCAGATGAAAATCCGCATAAGAATCCGCAGTAAAAACCGCGATAAATCCGCAGTAAAAACCGCAACAGGTTTTCACTGCAGATTTTGGAATTCCGCTGCGGAAAAATCCGCAGTGGAATCTGCAAAGTGTGCACATAGCCTTAAAGGGAACCTGTCATCAGGTTTGACCGATATGAGATCCGGCCATCACATTTCAGGCATGATATACAGTAGTCTATAATGCTGTATATCTGCCCCCACCCAACCTGTAGGAGAAGAAAAATACCTTTTATTATACTCTTCTGAGGGGCGGTCCGGTCCGAAGGTTGTTGATGTTCTTGGTTCGGCGCCTCCCTTCTTCTTGCAATGCAGTAGTTTTTCTTGTTTCGCGTGGATGACGCATCTCTACGTCATCCACACAGTCCACCCGGCATGGTGCTCTTATACAGACAAACTTCTCTACCCTGACCAGATGCCGGGGCTCTTTGACCTTCCTTGGCACCTTGGTCGCGTGGATGACGTAGGGAACATGACATCCACAAGAAGGAAGACGGCATTCTTAAGAAGAAGGGAAGAGCTGTATGTCAGGCATGAAAGGTGGTGGCCAAACTTGGTGACAGCTTCACATTAAGCCCAAAAAGTGGCATAAAAGCTTAGGAAAGTTTAGAAAAACTCAAGAAAAAAAAAGCATTTACTTACACGCAAAAATTGTAACTCTCGTTTTGAGTTTTCCGAAAGACATGCTAGAGATTCCCAAAATGTATGGAGGAAGGTGCTGTGGTCAGATGAGACCAAAATTTTACCTTTTTGGCCACCAAGGTAAACGCCAAACCAACGCATCTCATCACAACACCCTCACAGCAAACCCTATTTCGTTCTGCCAGTGATTTGAAACTGAGATGGAGGTTCATCTTCCAATAAGACATTGACCCAAAGCATACTGGTAAAGCAACACTCCAGTGGTTGAAGGGGAAACATGTATATGTTTTGTAGTGGCCGGGTCAAAGCCCAGATCTTAATCCAATTGAGAATCTGTGGTCAGACTTGAAGATTTTCCTCTGGTGAACAACGCTATCTAACTTGAAAAAGCTGGAGCTATTTTGCCTTTAGGAATGGGCAAAAATCCCAGTGGTAAGCTGCGGAAAACTCAGATACTTATCTAAAGTGGTATGCAGCTGTAATTGCCACAAAAAAAGCTCCACCAATTGAAAAAGAGGTCGCCAACCCCTTAATTCTTTTTAACCATAGACCACCAGGCAATAAAGTATGAACCGCCTTTTGTACCCTAGACTTCCAAAGCAGCAAAGCAGGTGCCATCAACCCTTTCACTACTTCAGACCGCTAGGGAAATTTTTCTTGGTGTCAAATTTTTTTTTCTTATTTTCTATTGTCTCAACCTGCTTGTGTCTCATAGTTCAGTGCATCTTATAGTCAGAATCTAATATAGATTTGCAGGATATTGCTGTGTGTTTTCGCATCATACCTTAGACTCTATTGCCCCGGCAGGGTTTTGTGCATAGAGCCTGGATATACAAAACCAGTACAGAGTCGGTAGGCACATACGGTCCCTATGATCCACATGGTGCCTCCATACAACAAGTGGTAAATCTTGATTATGTATGTCATTTAGGGCTTATGTAGACGTCCGATTTTCTCACATAAGTGCTATCCATATTTTTCACGGATAGTCCTCGTACCTGTAATAGTCTATGGGGATTTTTTGCGGGAAAATCGCGGAGGCATGTCCAATTTTGTTCAGAGGGTGGGATCGAGCAGAAAAACTGACCAGCACATCCAAGCTAGTGTGTACAGGTGCCAGCTGAGACAATAATTATTAGAAAAAATATAGCTTCACTCTGAAGTACTAAGAATATTACATTTTGAAAATTGGAACTGCATTACTGCCATAAAAGATAAGCAAATGCTACATTATGTACAGATGTTCTTTTTTAATCACAAAATATTGCCCCAAAATAACTTTACCCATAACCTATGAGGCCTCCTGAAGAAGCAGTGTGAAACGCGCGTCGAGGCAGAGGGACGTCCGGCGATGTCCACATGCCCACCAATAGGTATGTTGTGCCCATACTTTATCATTTCAGGGGTGATTTAGTGCAATAGACTAGCATACGTATAGTGGCTTTATGAATCAGGGTCAACACTGGGACACTCAGGGTCCAGCTATTTTATATAACATGCATTATATGGCAGTTTTTACTTTGAGCAGAACCCTAATGCCATCTGACCACTCTTTCACTACCATACAGCTCTGTTTTGCCTAAGTGCCTTATTGTTTTGGCATTGGCCCACATTGCAATTGCACTTTATTCCCATATTATTAATTCACTTTATATTTTGTGGCCATCTGCCTATACAGGGCCTCGGTTTTTAGGATACCCTATGGCTATATAGTCCCTCTTGGTTAGGTCTAGCACCTTTCTTTTGTCTGTTTTAATTGTTCAATAAAGAGATCATTTTATTCAGCAATTACCATTTGTTTGGAACCCTTTATTCATTTTGGTATCTACATTGTGATCAAATTATGTACACATGGAATATTGGAAAAATGGAACTGCAAAATTGCTATTGAAAAATTGCGGTAAAAAGAAGGTACTTAGCGCATAGATTAGCCAATATATGTGAGCCGAACAGTCATCATCAAGGCGTACCTAAAATCGGCACGGAGCCGTGAAAAAAATGGACCGCACTCAGGTGATCTCCAGATTAGGGCCAATTTTCACGAACTGTCAGGGTGGAGAAAGGGAAGAATTTTTTGTTATTATTATTTCTCCACGTACGAGAAATTGGACCCTCTGACCAAACTCTGGTCAAACTCCGATCAGAATAATCGGTGTGTTTTTCTTGTACGTGGAAAAATCGGATGTGTGAATCGGACATGTAAAAATCGGACGTGTGAATGAAGCCTATGATCAAGATTGCCCATGTGACATATGGAGTCAAGAATGGAGTGATTAGACCTATATGTGTCTGCTACAAAACAGATACATGGTACACCATGGGATGAAGCCTAGGGTCACCTCTGAGACCTCTGCTGTGTGGTTGGTTGACCACCACGGGGGAAAAATGTGATTTTGGTAGAAATTTTATTTTTTATTCATTTTTGGAAATGGTCTGCCCTAGGACTATCGGTCAAATGCTTTCATCATATTTACCAATACCATTTTCTTGCTCCTGAATTATCCCTGTCAACTTCCTTGGCGTTATTTGCGTATCCATGGGAACCAACATGGCAGAAACCGCTGGTAAAAGTCATAAGCTCAGAAACGACGAAGGAGAGTGGAAAAGAGAGCAATAGGAGTGACACAGAGAGGACCCGCAAGGAAATAGAGTGTGATGGAGATTCACAGACCTGACATTTACCCAGAGACCCTTTCTCCATTTCCCATAGAACAGTGTCATCGCTGTCACATCCAATACTGCCGGCTCCCCTGGATACACAGGGGCAATTTCACATCATTTAAATGCAACATCCTCTAAGTGTCCAACATGAGACTTTCCTTAGTTTCAAGCAGATTAAGAATGAGCTGTGCACTCAGGCATGTGAATCAGAAAATGTCAGCGCTAAGCGTGCAGACAGAAAATCCCACAGTACATTTACTTAAGCCCAGAGAATGTTTGTCTTTTATTCAGTATACTGCTGTTGTAATGCGTTCTCCATAGGATCTAGAAGATAGAGCCAGGATGGTTCTTACAAGTCAACCCATGACGTCCAATGGTCTGCAACCACATTTAGCATTCAGAGATTCGGATTTCCAAAAGATATTTCCCATTTTCGATATTTCTGGGATGAAATATGGATTTTTAGGATTTTTTTGGAGGGGGAATTTTTAATATTTAGGTATTGAATTTTTCGGACTTTTTCAGAGGTCCACGACTTCCATTGTGATAGGTAAAATGGCCATTGAGTTACCACATTCTAAAGGAAAAGGAACAGAGTCCAAAGCAAAAGTCTATGAGAACCAAGCAACAAGGGCGTAAGTATCATAGGGCAGGGGTTGAAGTTGCACCTAAGGCCTTAGGGTCCTTTCACACTATGATTTCTCCTACGTTCAGTGGCCCCATCGTAGCTTGGGTTTGGACATAAGTCTTGACGGGGCAACCGAATGTCGAAAAACAGTGTGAAAGAGCCCTTACAGTCTAAGGGGGTTCAAAAGGTCCCTTTGAGAAGATCAGTATTATCAGTTTTCCATGATAATTGGGAACTCTACTAGAAATTTTCCACTTGGGCCCACAAGCTGCAAGCTACGCCATTGCTTATCAAGATCGATGCTTGGTCAAAGAACAAATCAACCGAACAAGAAGGAATGTCGAGCTAATACAGAGTGTTGTGATAGTATAAGTGCATGTTATATGCTCCTTATCCAAACAACAGTTTTCAGTAATATTATTCTTTGCCTGGTGTCAACCGGTAACTCATTCTAACACCATGACATCCATGGTGGAAGTAGAACACAAGAAGACTACGTAACACTGAAGACTACGTAACCTGGAACATGGAGTTGGTACCCTGGTGGACTGTAACTAATCAGCTCCAAACCGTAGTACGCACTAAAAAATACATTTTGGCACACCTTGCAAGAAGTTATTCACTTCTCTCACTTATGCCAACTCTTGATTGGCTCATTTTAGACTTTAATTTTATGTCCAAGATTATGGCAGAGTCAATTATAAATTTATTGCAATTTACTGCTAGTCTTAGCCGTAGCTCTTCTTTGTGAAACTTTTGAAAAGTTACTGAGGAATAAAGAGTTTCTAAAATTATAGTCAATGTGTTGGGCCACGTATGGGAGCTGTATTTTTGGTAAATTTGAGACAGAATTTCTCAATAGTGTTTGTCAGAGCCGAGATCCAAAACCAACCAGAGTTTGGAGTTGGTCGGACGTGCGTATAACACACTCCTTTATCCGATCATCCATTATAAGGTGATTAGTTAACCCAACCAAAATGTTCAAAGGCCCTAGTGGTTTGTAAGTATAGAAATACAGTCATAGTGGTCCAATAACAAAAAAAAATCCACATACCCACATACTGAACTCTTGCTGCTCAGCTGTATATCTCCTGATGTCCCATGTCAGTCTCCTGGCTTCTTTTGCCAGCGAGTGCCATCAGTTGACTGCTGAAACCAGTCAATGCCAGTGATTGGCTGCAGTCAGAAAAGAGTGCTACAAAACTGTTTCTTCCTGCAAATGAAATGCGACTGCTGCTGACAGTCGGGGGCCACTGATTGGTTGCAATGGTCACCTGACGCCCCCTGTTGGAAAAAGAAGGCCTTAAGAGCGGCAGAGAAACATCTGAGGTCTAGTAATTTTTTATTTTTCATTCTTGGACCTCTATGAACCTATTTTTACACTAATGGAAAGTAGCAGACAACCTCTTTAAAATTAGTAGGCCCAGCATACTCGGAATCTGAATTTTGGTCTGAACTGAAGAATACTGTCTTTAACCCTGCTGTTGTCTTCGGTCAAAAACGACCGACCTTGAACTTCAATATTCTTTAAAATATTCAAGATGCGGCTCTGAAACCTGTGGCCGACCGACCCATCCTCATTTAAGTCAATCAACCACAAGTTTCAGAACCGCTTGTTGAACACCCCAAAAAATACCAAAGTTCAAAATCGGTCTCCCCAGACCGAAGACAACAGCAGGGTTAAAAGAGAGCAAAAAAATTCAATAGAACAGCTCGGACCATTATAATATTAATATTCTTGTGCAAATCATCTAAGTTTGTAAATCTCAACCTAGGGGGGCCTTCAGTATAAAATATTATAGCATATATTCCCATCTTAGGGAATGTGGTTTGGTCCAAACATGCAGTTTTATTGCTTTCATTAAACTCCAAGGGTTTCAAAACCAAAAACAAGCCTCTTCTGGGCACAAAGGTATCACTGCAAATGACCAGTTAATTTAGGAGGCCACATATGTCAGTTCAGACTCACGCGAATAGATTACAGTTCTTATTCCCAGATCAATCTTCAAACACAGAAGAGGCACAATCCCACCTTCAGCTGGAGCTCCAGCAGCTCCTGCGCCAACCAGAAGTGTTCCATGCCAGGCACAGTTCATACTGAACAGTCGACAACTTCCACACAGTTCTGTACATCTCCAACACACAGACTGCTCAGCTTTCTTAGCTGACCCTTGCAGTCTCCATACAGACAGAGATCCTGGAATGTCTTTTTCCCAGCTATAGCTCACGTTTTGGCTGGTCACTCACCAGCAGCACACTAGATTTTGCTTCATTCAGCAGACTGACACACCTAGTAAACACAGGCCCTGGTTCTTAGTAAAAGCAATTCCTGTGCATCTAATCAGGACCTGCAAAGCTAAGAATTAACTCTGTCCTACCAGGCTCTGCTACACCCTATATAAAATAAAACAAATGGATTCATTTTACTGTTTTCAGCAAACAAAAAATTCCATACAGACCCATGCATTCTCTTTTTTTCTCTATTTTATCATGACGTACAAATCTCCCAAATAAATGAGCTTTTGCATCAAAAGCATAGTAAGTAACCATAGTAAGGAGTTAATTGAGATCTGCTGAAACATACAATCTGTGCAACTTTCTTTGGACGCTTAAACTTAAACAGCCTCAGGAGCCCCGAGACGTATCGATCACAATTACATGATCTCGCTGATTGATTCGGATGACTCAATTGCTTTATGTTCCAGGGCATAATACAAGGCACAGCAAGAGACTGGGATGGTGATTTTAGATTTGCAGTAACATTAGGAAGAATACCATTTTTACTTTATGTTATTGTTTGTTTCCCTTGATTTATGGGAGGGTTTGCATAGCGGAAACAGTTTTAGAATAATTTTCGAGATTTTTTTTTTCTGAGACTGATGGCTTCCGACCCATACCGTGGCTCGTTTATCAGTTTGTTGCATAAACAGCTGTCCAGCTATTGCGTCCATGAACTCAATGTAAGCATGAATTGTACCCTTAATTAGCTAGAAGCACTTTTCTCACACAGCTATATCATTAGAGCATCCAGATATATCCAATGACAGTTTACATTGATCTTTGGATGGAGTAAGCCTGCGGGGGGCAGTAGAGCGTTCAATCTCGGCCTACGCTGCAGAATTCTAATCAGAGGAGAAATCTAAATGTCTCATTCTCTAAAGGTTCTTCTTTTAAATCCTTGTCCTAAGATTGCGTATACTGTACAGCCTCAGTAGGACGGACACGTATAACCTAGCATGAGTGCCAGAATCAGAAGCTAAATCTAATCTGTTTGCGCTAAACATGACATCTTATCTGCCCGCTGGATTTTATAGAGCAGGAGAAGCTGAACAGATTGATATATGGTGTTGTCAAAAAACATTTAGCCGATCTTCTAATTTATTGATTTAAATCCTAAAGAGTCTGGTGGGTGGAGCTACTCAGGGATCAACAACTGTAAATAGTTGCGTGACTCCACCTACTGGACTCAAAAGTTCATAGAGATTTCTATTAATACATAACGAAATATACAAACATTTGTTTGCAAACTTTAAATCCATTTTCTCAGCTCTTCTTGCTTCATATCTTAACGTGTTCAATTTATCAGGTTAATTTAAATGATCACTTGGCATGACTTACACATCTGAAAGAGATTTGTATGATAAAAATTAGAAATCTGAAAAGTCATGCAAAATTGATTTGCATGAATCAACATTAACAGAAAATATTAAAAACTTTGCATTGAGCCTAATCAGAGAAATATGCTTCTTTCTCCACTTATGAAACACTTCTCCCATCACCAGATCTCATCAAGACTGACTGCTTAATAACTAATGGATCAGATTACAGCTCCATATTAATGTCCCATGTCCCATGACTTGGAAATCATACAGTATTGTATTGTCATTGTCAGGGCCGGACTGGGACTAAAATTCAGCCCTGGCATTTGAAGTTACACAGGCCCACTTGTCACATGGTGACTGTATAATATCTTTGTACACTTGTAGGCAGGGCCAGTTATAGGCAAGTGGGGCCCTAGGCAAAGTTTATATTGGGGCCCCAAATGCTAACATATTGCACATCACACAAAAGCATTTCGGTTGTATTCACAAGCGCTGAGTTCAGGCCGCTAAATGAGTTTGATCAACAATACTGAAGTCGGTTCAACACTTGTTCCCGGCCTCTTTCCAGCAGCTGAGGAATAATGATGGGACAGAACGATCACTAATAGATCACTAACAGATCACCATACAGTATCATGTTATCAGCAGCACATCTACAGTTTACACCGGCGATGTGCTGCTGAGAATTATTTCTGTTCCAGCAAAATCTGAATATGCAGCATTTTACTTGTTTAGTAAAATACACCCCATAGTCCTCCATATATTATAATGTGCACCACAGCCCTCCATATAGTATAATAAAGTACACTCCCTATAGTCCTCCATATTTTAAAATACACTGCTCAGTTGTCCATATAGCATAGTACACTCCTCATAGTCTTCCATATAGCATAATACACTCCTCGTAGTGCTCCATATAATATAATGCACCGCCATAGTCATCCATGTAGTACAATTCACTTCCCATAGTATAATGCACCCCATAGTTCTTCATATAGCATAACGTATTCTCCATAGTCCTCGATACAGTATAATGCAGCCCACATATAGTATAATGCAGCCACCACTCTACAGAATATAATGCAGCCACCCCAGAGTGTAATGCAGCCACCCCAGAGTATAATGCAGCCACCCCATAGAATATAATACAGCCCACCTCCCCATAATATATAATGTAGCCCCCATAGGATGTAATGCAGCCCCCCATAGTATATAACACAGCCACCCCATAGAATATAATATACCCCCACAATAGTATATAACAGCCACATAGTATATAACACGGCCTCCCCCATAGAATATAATATACCCTCCATAGTATATAGCACAACCCACATAGCAGATAACACAGCCCATGCAGCAGTATACAGCACAGCCCACGTAGCAGTATACAGCACAGCCCACTTAGCAGTATACAGCACAGCCCACGTAGTAGTATACAGCACAGCCCACTTAGCAGTATAAAGCACAGCCCACACAGTAGTATACAGCACAGCTCACATAGTAGTATACAGCACAGCCCACACAGTAGTATATAGCACAGCCCACATAGTAGTATACAGCACAGCCCACACAGTAGTATACAGCAGAGCCCACACAGTAGTGTATAGCACAGCCCACATAGTAGTATACAGCACAGCCCACACAGTAGTATACAGCAGAGCCAACATCTCTCTTCCCCCCTAGAATGGCCCCACAGTCCAGTAAAAAAAAAAAAAACAAGCTCCTCACCTCTCCTCGTGCCCGCGGTGCTCCCTGCTCCTGTCTCGGTGGCTGCCGCTGCACTGCCTGGGACACAGTGAGTGTGCACGCACCTGCAGTGTCAGAGGCAGAGCGGGGAATGATGGGAGAGGGAGCGTCAGGTGATGCTCTCTCCTCCATCATTGCATTCAACTGTAGCGGCGTCATACAGACGCCAGTATAGTTGAATGCGGCGGCGGCGCTGGGGGGGAAGGGTGAGTCGGCATGCAGCTGCCCACTACTGGCACCGGCCCTTCTGGCATTTGCCAGAACTGCCCGATGGTCAGTCCGGCCCTGGTCATTGTCTTGTTGCAAATATGCTGCTATGCAATCAGGTTTGCCTTTTGGTAGTTTGTCCTCCTTCTCTCCCCTCGCTTCTTCCTTCTGTGCCAGTGATTGTCATCCATCTTTGGCTGAGGATCATCTCTATACATCTCTGCTTCAGAATTGTCTTTTTGCCTACTGCAATTGTATAATACAAGAGCAAGAGTTCAGTTTGTCAATAAAACCTCTGGAATCTTCATACATGCCTCAGTAGTTGAGTTGAAAATATCTGATGAAATCACGTTGTGTGAGTACTGGCTCAGTAAAGACATTCTGTCTCAAGAGCTCCAGACTCGAAGCCTAGTCTAGTCATGAAGTCAGAATAGTTGTGTAAACTGTAACATAAAGCCGGGAAAATGTGGATTTCAAGTGCGTGGCTGATCCCAAAAATAATCCAAAGATAATATAATAGAAGTTAAATCCGCAATTTCCCGGCTTCACGTTATAATTTATACCCCTCTGTGGATGATGGAGCAGTTGACAACTATGTATTCTTAGTGGTTGTGTCATACACAACCATATCAGGTGAGCAGATTATCATTGATCATCAACCTCATATACTTGGATAAGACCCTATTGTGCTTTGCACATTTTTTTCAGAATAGTGGTGGAAATACTCAGAGACTGTTCTGCTGCTTCCTAATAAATATGTCCTATCACCCAGGGATGGATTCACAGCAACACTGCTCAGTACTGCTGTATGATGTACTCCATGCTGCTGGTTCTGAACATGTGCTAACCAGAAAGAGGAGAGTATGGATCCCTTATGTCTGTGAGTGCTGTGTATAGGAGATCGTAGCAGATTTTTTTCACTATCTGAGAAAAACAACAGAATTAGTGGTCTCCGGCTGAGAAATGTAGCATATATCTAATATAACGACCAGAAATAGCGTTATTCCTCCCGTCCAGACACACAACAGCTTACGCTGAAATGTCCCCTTAAAAACACAGGACTGAAGTGTTATGCTCAAGAATAACTACTCTGTAGAGATTCGCATCGAACCAGTAAAAGCGCAGTCACAGACACACTTAGCGTAAGCCATCACTGCTAAGAATGTCCTTAAGGGGACGCACGTATGAAAAGGAGAGGGGGGCTTTACAGAGTCCTTCCAAGACTGTTGTCGCAGGATAGATGGCGTCTGCTGATGCGGACGATGTGGAGTCAGGTAACAAGAGTGAATCCAAAGCTAGTGGGGTAAAACCCAAAAGAAAACCAATAGCTAGTGAAGTAGAACCAGTAAAGACCATTAGCAACTGCTGAGGAGCAACCAAAACCCAACCAGGAAGCACTCACCAAACCACTACGCAGAGGAACTGAATAAACAGCACTGAACTGGGTTAGAAGCAGGCTGTATGGAGCCGGCCCAAATCCAAGGATAACAGTAAGGAGATGACTTCCTCCCAGTCATGCCCAGGGATTCACTCCCTGGTCACCTGTACAGCAGGATGCGCAAATTCTTGACTTTTCTGAGCAGTAAAAGGACTATGTGAAAACTAACCCTGTCCGTGTCTTAGTATATACAGTATCAGTGCCGTATCACCTCCCAGACTGTAACCAGACTTGTGTTTTCTGTATTGAGGCTATAAGGCATGCTAGAAGCCATCACTATTGTTTCATTGAAGTAGGTCCTACTAAAGCCCCAAGTTCTTTTGCAGCTCACAAATACATGTATATCAAAGAAAGTTGCAGTGTAATGTCCATGAAAAGAATACAGTACACATTTTAATTTTTGGACACATTTAAGCATCCAGCAAAGTGCCAGAGGAAAACATTTATCAAAGCGGTAGAAGAGCTGTCAGAAAAGGTCACACTTTGTAGCTTTGACTATGACAGACTCCACAGGGAAATTCATGGAAGTATTATGTTACAGTTTCTGGATTTACCGAATAAGTTCCTGACCGCGTGAGCGGGATTTTTCTTTTCAGTATTAAAGACAAAAATGAAACCGCAACATATAAGAAGAGCAGTTCAAAGAAAGAAAAGATTTAGCTGCAAAAATGAATCTGTGTCAATAACCCTAATACATCTATATTCACGAAAGCGTACCTGTCTTTTGACACAAAACCAGCATAAAATAATGGGATTGCTGCCTTCATCACTCTCAAGTTAAAACTGCTTGGGAGCACAGACCTGTCTAAAGTGTTTGAGGTAATGATCTTATTCTCAAGATCTGCAATTTGCCATCCAATCTTACCCCACTTCTAGAGAGTCAAAGCCCAGTCACACTTCATCTACCGAGACAAAGCACAGTCCCACTTCTTCTAGAGAGACAAACCACAGCCCCACTTCTTCTAGCGAGTCAAAACCCAGCCCATCTTTTTCTAGAGAGACAAAGCCCAGCCCAACTTCTTCTAGGGAGACAAATCCCAGCCCCACTTTTTCTAGCGAGACAAAGCCCAGCCCAACTTTTTCGAGAGAGAAAGCCCAGTCACACTTCATCTACAGAGACAAAGCACAGTCCCACTTCTTCTAGAGAGACAAACCCCAATCCCACTTCTTCTAGAGAGACAAATCACAGCCCCACTTCTTCTAGAGAGACAAATCCCAGCCCCACTTCTTCTAGCAAAACAAAGCTCATCCCAACTTCTTCTAGAGAGACAAATCCCAGCCCCACTTTTCATAACCAGACAAAGTCCAGCCCAACTTCTTCTAAAGAGACAAAGCCCAACCCCACTTTTTCTAGAGATGCAAAACCCAGCCACAGTTCTCCTAGAAAGACAAAGCCATGCCCCACTTCTTCTAGAGCGACAAAGACCAGCCACACTTCTTCTTGAAAGACAAAGCCCAGCCCCACTTCTTCTAGAGAGACAAACCCCAGCCCCACTTCTTCTAGAGAGACAAACCCCAGCCCCAATTCTTCTAGAAAGACAAACCCCAGCCCCACTTCTTCTAGAGAGACAAAGCCCAGCCACACTTCATCTAGAGAGACAAATCCCTGCCCCACTTCATCTAGAGAGACAAAGCCCAGCCCCACTTCTTCTAGAGAGACAAATCTCAGCTGAGAGACAAAGCCCCAGAAATGAATAGGAAGAGTTTTCCAAAAATGTTTGAGAAATTTAGAGTGTATCCACTTAAAAAAATTGACCAAAATAGTTTTTAGAATTTAGTTACTAATCGGTGCCTTCAAGAACGCAATAAAACTGTCTTGCTAGTGCCACCTGTTGGACGTAACAGCAGGAGCTAAAGGACTAATGTGCATGTTTTATACCCATACAGCATTGCAGGTGAGACTTCATTCGCTGCTCATCTCCTTAAAAAGAGTCAGTCCTTCCACCCAAAAAAAAGTGCAATTAAGTCAAAATCCTATAATATAACTTGTATCCTATCGGAAGTCATAAGTCATGTCAGAAGTAAAGGACATTTCGTTGATTATGAAAGGTTAATGCCTGAACTGGACTCTTCCACCTCAGTACAAGAGAAAGCAAACATTCTCAATTTAATTGATGTGGGTCATTCTGTTAATGCCTGAGGCTGTCTTTACAACTGATGTATAGAAAGTCATGCCTGCTTCAAAGGATGTGAGAGCATCTCATTTATCAGGCTCATATTGTGTGTCTGCACTACTTCACAGAGAACCCACATAAAATCATATTGATCAGGGTGTGGGGGTGCTGGGTTTTTGTGCCCTAGGTCCACTTTTTGCAATGAACTCTTAAAAGACCCTCTGGACTTTATAGCCTCACTGCAATATATCACTCTCCAGTGGGAGCAGATAGCGAGGCGAGCATTTTGGCTAATAGTTTCTAATACTTTTTCCTCTTCTTTTTTTTTTTTTGCATATTTCTCTAGAACGCCAGTTTTGCTTGTGAAGCAGTAGGAGCTCCGAGCTACAGAGCGAGAACGTCAATACCAGAAGTCTGAGTAGCTCCACTCACTAACAAGTCCTGCTCTTTCCCCTAATCAATGCCCTCTTCAACTTCTGAGACGTCTTGCCTCCTAAAATCAGAATTATTCCATTACCAGAGCAGATTTCTCTAACCCTTTGTCTAGCTGAATAAAAGCTTTTATTAGTTGCAAAACCAAAAAAAGAGAGCGTTGTCGAATTCTCCCTAAGGTGCTAAAGTCATTTCATCATTGAAAATGACTCCCGCAACAAGACTTATATTAGAAAGTTGACTTACAAGTTCATTTTCTCTTGCTTCCCACTGTACATCTGCAGGGCCGAGTTTTGATTTTATGCTGTCCCAAACCTCATGGTATTCCAGCCTCAGTTCATAAATGTGTTATGCCAGGAATGAATAATGTGGCTGCATGCTGAACGTTCTGATGTTATGATTTGGAAGACCTCGGATGACCCTTTGTTGACTATCTAACCAATGAGAAGATTAGTGAGATATCCTTTGTACCTTATCAGATCCCAGCTTTATTTTTCTGGCCTTAATCTTGGATGAAAAGAGGATCAACCCATTTTTTTCTAAATTAGTTTACATTAATATCTCTGACTTCCACCATTTTCTAACTCTAATTGGTCATTATCTATCCAAACTTGGTCATAGGTGAGATAATCCAAGGCGTATGGGGGAAATCAGGAGACAAAATATTATCCAACTTGGCCAAATACATACATGTTTAGCCTAATTGAGTATTCCAATTCAGCACAGTGTGTTATTCATGGCCTAAATACTGGAGGATCACCCAGTTGGCACAGGCATTAACCCAATCATAGAGCACCAAAGGTCCAGTAGAAGGCGTCTAGAAGACATCCTCATTTAGAGGTCACTATTGAAGTCAATCTCTTACTTATTAACTAATTGATAGGGCTCAAAAGCCATCATAATGTTGATTTTATAAAGTTTTAGAACTTTTGGGGCTTGGAAGAGTCAGTTGGTTTGCATTTGAGGAGGCAACACCAAACAAGTTGACTGTGAAAGAAATGGACACCTGAAAAGTGGAGAGAACTGAGAGAGAGGTAAGAGAGGATCAAGAGTGAGGTGAAAGAGGATTGTTACTAGTCTTTTGTTTTTTGAGGGGTTCTGGTCAATGTTTCTGCAGAGTACAAAAAGGTTGTAGAGAACTAGAAAAACATCACTAACCTGTCGCAAACTCAACCACTTGCCTGTAGGCTGTGGGTGGTTTTATGGCTCCACACACTTCATTTCAGTGTCAGATGTGATGCCCCTTTGTAGGTTGCACAAATCACCTCCACGTTGGCTGGTCTTATATGATATGCTTAGACTCGGCAAGTAAACATGATAACCTTCAGCTTTACTACTGCAAAATAAAGAAATAAATAAACTTTGTCATTACCAAGAGCTCTTTAGTGCTGTTCAGAACACAGGATTAAACTGTATTTTTTCTGTGAAACAATCATCCAGGGCTGCGGTAAATCAGTGGGTCCTGACAGGAAAGTAGAGAGGTAATAGTGCATTTTATATGGTTTGTGGTTCAGCGCCAATGAAATTTTAACATGGATATAAAATAAATGGTTCAGAAAATAAAAAATGCAAAAGGAGAAAATAGAGCCCAGCAAAAATGTGTGTCATACAAGGTGAAACTTGGAGTCCTTGTCTAGACTTATAAACTAGGGCGGGTTCTCCTTGTAATAGAGGTTTGATCTATCGACTCCTGTGGCCCTTTAGATGGAACAGAACTACAAGAATCCAGAGAAGTCCATTGACATGAGATGTTTTCTGAAAACCATTGGAAGATCCCCAAAACATTATTGAGATCTGCTGAGAATCTGATACCTGTGTCAGTGTTACACATAGGATTTAAGGTGCATCAACCCAGGCAGATGTCTGCCGTAACGACTAATGATCGATGATTGATTCATGCATTTACCTATGAACAATTTGTCTCCATACAGTATGTATATTGCCGGCAGCACATCTGTCGTTCACACCAATAGATGAGCTGTCGATAATTATTATTTAAGTCGCATAAAAGATTCGATCAGCTGAAGAACGAGCTCATTGTGTGACAATGATCAGCAACTGTGTGTACCCCTTTTGCTGCCTAAAGGCCCACTGAAAAGGGGCCTTACAGTGGATGTCACAAAAAATAATAATCTGGATCTGCCAATGGTCGGCAAATAAAAAAATATATCTAGGGCCAGGAAAGGGCATCAGGATCACTGTCAAAATTTAGGCTATTGCAGCAAATTAGGCCCATGCATATGCCTCACCACCTTCCCATGTGAATAAAGCGGTAGTGCCCATGCATATGTCTTACCACCTGTCCATGTGAATCAAGCAGTAGTGCCCATGCATAGGTCTCACCACTTTTCCATGTGAATCAAGCAGTAGTGCCCATGCATATGTCTCACCACTTTTCCATGTGAATCAAGCAGTAGTGCCCATGCATATGTCTCACTACCTTTCCATATGAATCAAACGGTAGTGCCCATGCATATGTCTCACCACTTTTCCATGTGAATCAAGCGGTAGTGCCCATGCATATATCTTACCACCTGTCCATGTGAATCAAGCAGTAGTGCCCATGCATATGTCTCACTACCTTTCCATATGAATCAAATGGTAGTGCCCATGCATATGTCTCACCACTTTTCCATGTGAATCAAGCAGTAGTGCCCATGCATATGTCTCACAACCTTTCCATGTGAATCAAGCAGTAGTGCCCATTCATATGTCTCACCACCTGTCCATGTGAATCAAGCGGTAGTGCCCATGCATTAGTCTCACTACCTTTCCATATGAATCAAACGGTAGTGCCCATGCATAGGTCTCACAACTTTTCCATGTGAATCAAGCAGTAGTGCCTATGCATATGTCTTACCACCTTTCCATGTGAATCAATCAGTAGTGCCCATGCATATGTCTCACTACCTTTCCATATAAATCAAATGGTAGTGTCCATGCATGTCTCACCACTTTTCCATGTGAATCAAGCAGTAGTGCCCATGCATATGTCTCACCACCTTTCCATGTGAATCAAGCAGAAGTGCCCATGCATATGTCTCACCACCTGTCCATGTGAATCAAGCGGTAGTGCCCATGCATATGTCTCACTACCTTTCCATATGAATCAAACGGTAGTGCCCATTCATATGTCTCACCAACTTTCCATGTAAATCAAACGGTACTACCAATGCGTATGCCTCACCACCTTTCCATGTGAATCAAGTGGTAGTGCCCATGTATATGCCTCACCACCTTTCCATGTGAATCAAGCGGTATTGCCCATGCACATGTCTCACCACCTTTCCATGTGAATTAAGCGGTAGTGCATGCATCTCACCACCTTTCCATTTGAATGAAACGGTAGTGCCCATGCTTATGCCTCACCACCTTTCCATGTGAATCAAGAGATAGTGCCCAAGCATATGCATACTTCTGTGGTTCTATGGAAGCTGTAGAGTGCATGCATCACCACTGCTGCTGTAGTCGCTGAATGGAGTAGTGGTCATACATGCGCCCTACCACTTACGAGACCAGCAGTCAGACCCTCTCCTATCTTACATTTTACATCTATCCTGTAGTTGGCGGTGGAATAACTACTTGATGCAGTTACACTACAATTAGTCCTGCAGAAGTAAAGGTCCGATGTGAATAACACATTTATTATTATTATTATTATTATTATACAGAAAAGATGTCTCTTGCAGACTATGAATTATGTATTAAAAATATTGTTTCACTTGTTAAGTCCAGAGAGTGATTCTGGCAGTTTTGCAGTTACTAAGGATTGTTTCAATTACAGTAAAGCCAGTAAAAAGCATTAATTTAATTGAAAACAGTCAGATAAACAAACAAGCTGTGGTTGAATAGTGGGCCGGAAACGCGTCCCGGTATAATGTTTACAATAAAATTATCAGATGGACCGGAAATAGTGTTACCCAACTGAGCTCACAATGTGGGGGACATTGATACCGGCGCCAGTTTAAGTGCCTATTGTGATTGGCTGTGTCCCTGTGCCCCTGGATCCCATATAACCCATCTGCCTCCATTTAATTTATCATTAAATTACATAACATGTAATGAGTTTTTCAGATTTGTAAACAGGATTTTATTAAAACTATCACACAATGATATGGAGCTGTGCACTTAATTTGTTTTTACTCGCGCTTCAATGTCTTGCAATTGCACAACTTCTTATGCAATTAGCATCATACAGTTGTGCTCAAAAGTTTACATACCCCAGCAGAATTTTTGCTTTCTTGGCCTTTGTTCAGAGAATATGAATGATAACACCAAAACTTTTTCTCCTCTCATGGTTAGTGGTTGGGTGAAGCCATTTATTGTCAAACTACTGTTTTTCTCTTTTTAAATCATAATGACAACCTAAAACATTCAAATGACCCTGATCAACAGTTTATGTGCCCCATTTCTTAATACCATGTAATGCCCCCTCTAACATCAATGACAGCTTGAAAACTTTTGTGGTAGCTGTGGATGAGGTTGTTTATTTTCTCAGAAAAATCAGTAAATCAGCAAAGCTGCCCACTCTTTTTGGCAAACAGCCTCCAGTTCCTGTATATTCCTGCGCTGTCTAGCATGAACTGCGTGCATGAGATCTCCCCAGAGTGGCTCAATGATATTGAGGTCAGGAGACTGAGATGGTCAATCCAGAACTTTCACTTTGTTCTGCTGTAGCCAATGACAGGTCAACTTGGCCTTGTGTTTTGAATCGTTGTCATGTTGGAACGTCCAAGTACGCCCCA
This sequence comes from Ranitomeya imitator, assembly GCF_032444005.1. Lineage (NCBI taxonomy): Eukaryota > Metazoa > Chordata > Amphibia > Anura > Dendrobatidae > Ranitomeya > Ranitomeya imitator. The sequence goes on from NC_091288.1 coordinate 196,125,018, forward strand.
TACGCAGCTTCCGGGCTGATGATTGTAAATTTGCCTCCAGTAGTTGTTGGTAACGTGCTGAATTCAACTTTCCTTCAACTTTGACCAAGTTTCTTGTACCTTTGTATTTCACACATCCCCAAAACATCAGCGATCCACCTCCGTGCTTTACAGTAGGAATGGTGTTCCTTTCATCATGTAATGTTTATGCTTGTGGCCAAGATCAATTTTGGTCTCATCACTCCAAATGACCTTGTTCCAGAAGTTTTGAGGCTTGTCTCTTTGCTGTTTTGCAAATTGTAGGGGGATACTTTCTGGCATTTGCACAGTAATGGCTTTCTTCTGGCGAATCGACCATGCAGCCCATTTTTCTTCAAGTGTCTCCTTATTGTGCATCTTGAAACAGCCACACCACTAGTTTTCAGAGAGCCCAGTATTTCAGGTGATGTTATTTGTGGGTTTTTCTTTGCAAGCCGAACAATTTTCCTGGCAGTTGTGGACAAAAATTTTGTTGGTCTACCTGACCGTGGTTTTGTTTTAACAGAGCCTCTGATTTTCCATTTGTTAATCACAGTTTCAACGCTGCTGACTGGCGTTATCAATTCCTTGGATATCTTTCTGTATCCCTTTCCTGTTTTATACAGTTCAACTACCTTTTCCCGTAGATCCGTTGACAATTCTTTTGATTTCCCCATGACTCACAACCCAAAAACATCAGTGACTGGATGTAAGATGCAAGAGTCTGTCTGGATCCCAGAAACTCGCTCAGCTTTTATGCACACACACTGATTACAAGCAAACAGTTCACAGATGAGGATGTTACCTTTAGTGGCCATTTAAACCCATTTGTGTCACCTTCTGTGCATGTTATCAGGCCAAAATCACCAGGGTATGTAAACTTTTGTTCTGGGTCATTTGGATGTTTTGGGTTGTCATTATGATTTAAAAAGAGAAAACACAATAGTTTGACAATAAATGGCTTCACCCAACCACTAACCACAAGTGGAGAAAAAGTTTTGGTGTTATCACTCATGTTACCTGAAAAAAGGTCAAGAAAGCAAAAATCCTTCTGGGGTATGTAAACTATTATGCACAACTGTAGGTGTGAACGATATCAAGTCTCTCAACTTATGGGGAGTCCAAAACTACAAAAACGTTTTTTTTTGGCAAAATTTTTCAGTTATTTTTTACAATGTAATATTATTTTAATGGTGTGAAGGAAGGGCAATTGGGGCAATGACACTTGGTTTTAACTCTTTGGGAACAGTGTAAGTAATGATGATTTACCTTTTTGGTCATGCAGTTGTTGGATTTGTTTGTTTTCCACAATTTTTACATTTTTTCTAACAATATATGGGCGATTTGCAATCCAAATGCTCATCATAATGCCTAATTCCACCTGCTTTGCAGGTGAAAATGGGCCCCCTTACCTATTGGGCCCCTGTGGGGCTGCAGAGGTTGCACCAATGATATGTCCACCCCTGCTCTCAATCAGTAATCAGCCGCGCTTTCCTTCACTTTTGAGCTCCATAGACTCTCCATTTAATATAATCTTAACCCATACATTGCCAGGAACCATTTCCTCATTGAGGGTTTTTCCTGGACTTTTTCCTGTTAGTCCCTCTGTAGGATAAGCCATACATATCGGGTCACTCCCACTGATCAGCTAACCGCAGCGCCACTTCCCCTTCATTTTTTTACCCAGGATAGCCCTGCCTCATATTCGATAGAGTCTTTATCTGAGGGTGCAGTTCAGTCCCGTTTACCTGAATGCGAACAATAAATGGAAAAACAATAAAGAGGACCTTCGGCATCACCCCTTCCATAATGATTTAACCCCTAGGTTTGCTAGGAATTGGCCCCCTTATGATCAAATATTTATTGCCGATCCTAATTGAACAACGTCTGTAAAGTTAACACATCAGTGCCAGCAATCCCAAAAGTTGGACTGAAAAAAGGTATGTCCAAAGTAGAGATTTCCTTCATAAATAAATCCATAAACAACATTTAACACAACGGATGATTGGAGGGGGGAGGTGGCACAACAATCATGAGAGTCCTTTGGGCCAGTGGAGCACTAGTGGGCATGCTACACAACTCTTCAAACAGTTAGTGAATGATGTCATAGAGCATGCACACTACGTCTTTTTTATAAGATGAATATAGGACCATCATCCCTGTGACCAGACCCCCACAATCGAATATTTATTACCTTTCCTCTGTGGGCTAAAATGGGGATAAATTATTTCATTTTTCTGCCTTTTTATGTTTTTTATCGTACTTTGCACTTCATTCTAAAATCAGCCCGACCTGCTTGTCTCTTGTGTCCATTTATTCTTCGATATACTCAACTGCTTTCTTTAAAAGCGTTATCTATTAGTGATGTGCTCAGATAAGGTGTTATCCGAACATGCTCGTGTGCTAACCGGGTGTCTTCGTTGTGCTCGAAAAATATGTTAAAGCCCCCTCCCCTTTATGTCTCACGGATGTTCGACAGTTCGATGTTCGATTGCCAAACAATCTTATCCAACCACATTCGCTCATCACTTGTAGCCAGGACTATATTAATTTTTACTGTGGGCCCAAGAACTAACAAGCAGGGAGTTGCTAACCTGCCTTTTCTGGCCAGCACAGATCCCTGCCGACAAAGAGCAGTCATAGACCATTACTGTCCACATTTCAGCAGCTTCTACTGACGTCACGTCAACAGAGCAGCAGCTTCTCTTCTGCTCTTCTCTGCTCTGTTGATGGGGCGTGACTGCTGATGTCATGCTGTATGACAGCCAACTCCTGCCTGCCTAACTGAAGGAAGCCGGTTGTCAATCTGCATGACGTCGCCAGTCAGGCTCAGTAGACAGAGTAGCTAGTGATGGGCAGTCCGGCTCTTTTTGCTGATCTGGTTCACTTGGCTCTGCTCACCAAAAAAAGCCATCTCTTTTGGATCTTAAATAGATGCCCATTAAATATGTGTTTACCACTAAACACATATTTAAGATGACGTTAAGATAAGATGAAACCTCAGGATTTGGTTCTGGTGGTATTAAAAAAAAAGGATCCAGCTTCACGGAATAAAACTTTCTTCATTAGTGAATAAATTCAATTCCAATAATGAGACTTAAAGCATCATGTCAGTAGCAAAGCTATGAGGTTGGTGCAAAGTCCATGACTACATGGTCAGGCGATCTACGCATTTCAGGTGTTAGCCACCCTTAATCATAGTTCAGGTGGGCAAGGCTTCAGCCACTAAACACCATCATATTACCCAACGTGAGAGCCATTCAGAGACTGTAGTGCCATCATTTCCAGCAGAGAGCTAGCTCTCTGTCTCAGATCGGTCACAAATGACCAACCCACCACTAAGAGCAGCCCGGGAATGAAAGAGATGCTCTGTTGACGTGGAGCAGCTGAATCGCCAGCAGGAGCAACTACCTGCCAGTTAGTAAACAAAAATATAGTCCTGGTTTACCCCTATGTAACAAAACATCTTCTTTCATAAAGATGATGATGACCCACTTTGCATCATAGGGTGTTTGATACATGGTCCCGTTTCATAGCCGTGGATATCATGATGGCATAAGTAACATTTTGAGTCTTATATAAGAACCATATGGCTCCTATCCAACCGAGCCGCGTTTCACCGTGTTGTATTCATTGACTGTAACGACACATTCGGAGAGATCCACTAGGACATAAGCTCGCCTGACATGAACCAACGCGCTCTGGGTTTTATATCCGTTGGCTTGGGTACCAAATATGACAGACTGAGCCATATTCTCCTCCGTTCTGCCAGAGGATGAGACTTGTATATTCGCTGTCAGCGCTTACAGCTCCGCTACCGGATCTGTTCAATTATTTGTCTTTCACTCTGCTTAACTTTTGTATTACATAGATTCCGGCTTGTTTGCTTTATTTCTTCTGTAGCTTATTCAACATTTGTTGCCTGTTTTCCCCAAAGGAGCAAGTGTTGTATATATGTATGAGTGTGGCACGCACTAAGAGGTATTTCTCATTTTTCATCCATCACTCATTTCATGCAAGGCCAGGATTGCAATGTTCCTGGCGCCCTCGTTGTGATGTCGAAACATTCAATTTCAAAAAGAGTGGAACATTTTCTCGGCTTATCCAATTTCCCAGTGGGCATTAAAACATCAGACTGTATTTAGTTGTATTTTCTAATACTGTACATTTATAATTGATTTACGCCCAGTTCCCGTTTGCGGAAGGCCTTCGCGTTTTCCATCGCTGTATTTAGAGAGTCGCGTTTGGGAGGTTTTGACATCTACATTTACTGACGCTCAATTTGGGAACTTTGTGAAAAGGTTTGTGGCAAAAAAAGATTCTGTCCTAATAAGATTTAACAAAATAGAATAAAGAAATGCATTTACTAAATGCTGTAGTAGGTGTACTTGAAGTGGAGGATTACAAAAAAAAACAAAAAAAAATTTGATGAGTAAATGGAATGTGTCTTTAGACAATGATCTATTTTTGAATTTATTTGTTATATTAAAAAGTATTTTTTTTAGAATGTCTTCCTTCAATTTTATATATTATCTCTAAAAAAAAACAAAACAGAAACCTTGCAATTTTTGCACTGGTCACTAAGCCTAAAACTAGACTGATACTTAGGCTGCATTCACATGTGACAAGTTCTCGTGCTGTCCGTTCTTTCTTCGGACAGTGCACTGACCCATACCGTTTCATTGATCCATACACATATTTTTATGGATCGATGCCTTCGGTCCTTGAGGCTCAGAGCAGTTAATGTCACAGCTCACCTCCTCCTCCTGTACAATGACTGATAACACCTCTATATACAGTAGATAACACAGGATCCACCATTCACAATAGGTGATGTCACAGCTCACCTCCTTCTCCTGTACAATGACTGATAACACCTCCATATACAGGAGATAACATAGGATCCATCATTCACAATAGGTGATATCACAGCTCACCTCCTCCTCCTCCTGTACAATGACTGATAACACCTCTATATACAGTAGATAATACAGGATCCACCATTCACAATAGGTGATGTCACAGCTCACCTCCTCCTCCTGTACAATGACTGATAACACCTCTATATACAGTAGATAACACAGGATCCACCATTCACAATAGGTGATGTCACAGCTCACCTCCTCCTCCTGTACAATGACTGATAACACCTCTATATACAGTAGATAACACAGAATCCACCATTCACAATAGGTGATGTCACAGCTCACCTCCTCCTCCTATACAATGACTGATAACACCTCTAGATACAGTAGATAACACAGGATCCCCCATTCACAACAGATGATGTCACAGCTCACCTCCTCCTCCTCCTGTATAATCACTGATAGCACCTCTATATGAGCCAGAGCTAATCTATTGCTAAATATGTCCATGAGGCTGCTGTAAAGAACAGGAAGTAGGAGTCTAGTATTAGACTTCATGATCAGAATAAAAACTAACAGATGACTGCCTTTAATTCTATAAATTAATGTATTTTATTTAATCGTAGATGATAATATATTGATATGGAAAACAGAAAAAAAAAACGAATGTTTATTTATGAAATAATATTTTATATTAAGTCAAATGGAAAACATGGCTTCTTTCTACCAAAGCATAGCGCCACTCTCGTCTATAGGTTGTGCCGGGTATTGCAGTTTTATAGGGTGAATCTGCAGTATATGACAAAGTATAAGAGATCTGACAGGTTAAAGGGATTGTCCTAGTTAAAACAAATATATCTGTATTCTAGCACAGGCAATATGATCAAATAAAGGATAACCTGTTACATCCCCTTCCACTCTAGTTCCTCCACTCTTTTGGTGCCCACCAGTCTTTGTTTACTTGCCTGCAGCGATGGCCTGAATTGCTACCATCCATTACTGCCCCCTGCGGTAATACTTGCATGTGTGGCACGAGACCGCTCCGTACGGCCAGTGATTGGGTGAACACGCCATGGATGTAGGCAATACTATTCCATGAACTTCATGTTAAATAACAGAAGTCCAAGTCACCTCAACTTAAATCAACGAGATTAGAGAGGATTATGCATTAGGTCAACAGTTCATACTATATTTGTACAGGGACATCGGTTTAATGAGTAGAATGATCCCTTTACTTCAACTGAATGACTTCTTCCTTAGCCCTTCCCCCTCCTAATCCTGTTTTTACCTACATGACCAGGTAAAAATCATCACATTTGAAGTGACATTAGGGTCCAATATGATACAAAATACCCGAAAATTACACCGTTCTAAAAACTTCACCTCTCAAAGTCCTCAAAACCACATTTAAGAAATGTTTTAACCTTTCAGGTGCTTCAAGGGAGTGAATACAATGTAGTAAGAAAAAAATGAACATTTTACGTTTTTTCACAAAAATGTTACTTTCGCTCCAATTTTTTTTTTTATTTCACAAGGGTAACAGGAGAAAATGGACCCCAAAATTTGTTGTGCAATTTCTCCTGAGTACGCCAATAAACCACATGTGTGGGAAAACTACTGTTTGGATGCATGGTAGGGCTTGGAATGGTAGGAGCACTGTTTGACTTTTTGAACATAAAAATGCCTGGAATCGAGAGAGTATGCCATGTTGCATTTGGAGAGCCCCTGATGTAGCAAAACAGTGGAAGCCCTCCACAAAAGACCCTAAGTAAACTAGGCCCCTCAAGGAATGTATGTAGACATGTTGTGAGCACCTCGAACCTCCAGTTGCTTCAGAGAAGTTTATAACGTAGAGACATGAAAATAAAAAGTCAAATTTTTCCCACAAAAAAATGTTATTTTAGCACCACATTTTCCATTTTCACAAGGGTGACAGAAGAAAATACGCAATACAATTTGTTGTGCAATTTCTCCTGAGTACGCCGATACTCCATATGTGGAGGAAAACTACCGTTTGGGTGCATGCTTGTAAGGAAAGGAGCGTCATTTGACTTTTTGAACGCACTATTTACTGGAATCATTAGCAGATGCCATGTTGTGTTTGGAGAGCCCCTGATGTGCCTAAACAGTGGAAACCCTTTACAAATGACCCCATTTTGGAAACTAGATCCCTCAACAAATGTATCTAGATGAGTGGTGAGCATCTTGAAAACTCAGGTGCGTAACAGAAGATTATAACGAAAAGATGTGAAAATTTTGAAAATAATCACAGTTTTCAAGCAAAAATTTTGTTTTAGCCCCAAATTTTGCATTTTCACAAGGTTAACAGGAGAAAATGCACCATACGCATTGGGCACGCCGTTACCCAATATATGGAGGAAAACTATTGTTTTGGCGCATGGCAGGGCTCGGAAGGCAAGTAGCACCATTTTACTTTTTGTACGCAAAATTTGATGGAATCATTAGCGGATGCCATGTCGCGTTTGGAGAGCCCCTTATGTGCCAATACATTAAATATTTTTTCCAACAAAATAATGGTTTTGATCAAAATGTTTCATTTTCACACGGGTAACAGGAGCAAAATGAACCATTCAATTTGTTGTGCAATACCCTACATGTAATCGGGAACTACTTTTGAGGCACAGTGGAAAACTCAGAAGAGTGCTATCATTTAGTGCAAATTTTACTGCTATGGTTTGCGGGTGCCATGACCCACTGGGAGAGCCCCTGAGGTGCCAGAATGGCAAAACCCTCCATAAGGCTGGTTTCACATTGGCGTTTTTTGGGGTGCGTTTTTGCGGTAAAAAACGCAAAAAAACGCATGGTGAAAAAACGCATGTAAACGCGTGTAAACGCTGCGTTTTTTTGACGCATGCGTTTTTGCATGTGGTAAAAAAAACGCGGCGTTTTGACGCGTTTACATGCGTTTGCGTTTTTTAAATGCATGCTGAGAAATGTGTGACAGCTGCCAATCATCAAAAAAAAGTAAAAAACCCACTATAAACAGAAACAGTTAGGGTTAGGGTTAGGGGTAGGGATCCTAACCCTAACCCTAACCCTAAAGGGATCCTAACCCTAACCCTACCCCTAACCCTAACCCTAAGGGATCCTAACCCTAACCCTACCCCTAACCCTAACCCTAAGGGATCCTAACCCTAACCCTAACCCTAACCCTACCCCTAACCCTAACCCTACCCCTAACCCTACCCCTAACCCTAACCCTAAGGGATCCTAACCCTAACCCTACCCCTACCCCTAACCCTAACCCTACCCCTAACCCTAACCCTAAGGGATCCTAACCCTAACCCTACCCCTAACCCTAACCCTACCCCTAACCCTAACCCTAAGGGATCCTAACCCTAACCCTACCCCTAACCCTAACCCTAACCCTAACCCTAAGGGATCCTAACCCTAACCCTACCCCTAACCCTAACCCTACCCCTAACCCTAATCCTAAGGGATCCTAACCCTAACCCTACCCCTAACCCTAACCCTAACCATAAAGGGATTAGGGGTAGGGTTAGGGGTAGGTTTAGGGTTAGGGGTAGGGTTAGGGGTAGGGTTAGGTTCCCTTTATCACCTTTATGTTGGGGGGTGGCATATCAGTGTGTTTTCTGGTTTTTTAATAAAAAAACGCATGCGTTTTTTACCGCAAAAAACGCATGCACCAAAAAACGCATGCGTCCCCATTGACTCCAATGTATTTTTTGACCCCAAAAAAACGCATGAAAACGCATGCGTTTTTTTTTGGTCCAAAAAACGCTTCTAAAAATACTACAAGTAGCATTTCAGAAAATGAACGCATGCAGTAAAAAAACGCATGCGTCAAAAAACGCGACTAAACGCGTACACAAAAAAACGCATGCGTTTTCAATGTTAAAGATAGGGAAAAAAAACGCATGCGTTTTTTGGAAAAAAAACGCTGCAGACAAAAACGCAAGTGTGAAACCACCCTAAGTGACCCCATTTTATTAACTGCACCTCTCAATGAATTCATCTAAGGGTGCAGTGATCATATTAACACCGTGGGTGTGTCACAGAATTTTATACCATTGGGCAGTGAAAAAAAAAATACATTTTTACCACAAAAATGTTGCTTTAGTCACAGATTTTACCTTTTCACAAGGAGAAAGGGGTAAAAATGGTACCAAAATTTGTCACACAATTTCTGAGTGTGGAAATACCCCATGTGTGGCTGTACAGTACTGCTTAGCCACACGGCGAGGCAATGGAAGGATCGCTATTTGCCTCCTAGGTCGCAGATTTTCCCATAATACTTTGCAGACTCCATATACAGAGGCTCTAAGTGATAGAAGAGTAGAATACCCCCTCAAGTGACCTCATTTTGGAAATTATGCGCCTTTGGGAATTTTTCTACAGGTGTAGTGATGATTTGACTGCACGAGTGTTTTCCAAAAACAAGCAATAGTGGGTGTTGCTAAGTGAAAATTGCAAATCTGCTGTTGTAGTGCCCGTACATTGTTGTACCCAAGCTTATGCCAAGATTGTGCTTCTGGAGACACGCGCCTGTAAATTAGGCAGGATCTCATCACTACAGAAATGCCAAACATGTGGACGCTAAATGTGGTTTAGGCACACTGGGGCTCAGAAGGGAGGGGGCATTTGGATTTGGGAGTGCAGAATTTGCTGGATTTCTTTTGGGGGGGCGAGGATCAATTTCACTTTTCAAAAGCCTTTGTGCTACTAGTAACATGGAAACCCCCTATATTTCCATTAACAGATGATGGACCTGAGTGGGGACTTGCTTTTTTTGTGGATAGAGTTGAAGCTTTTATTGGGAACATTTTGCATAATGTTTGGGATCACATTTATCCAGCGCTCTGTGCTGAACACCTATATTAGGATTTCCATCTAAATCTCCAAGTGACGTAATTCATAATTCAAACCCCGAGGGATCCATTAACTATAATGAGGCAGCATAGTTACTCTGGACACCGTCTGGCCTCTGTTCACCAGTGTCCTTCTTTTCATAGGTGCACAAAACTGTGGTCGACCACGCTTTTATGCATGCCTAAAAAGACGGACAATGCTGCATCACAAGTCAGATGGTGTCCACAGTGCCTCCATCTGCTTCATTATAGGGAACCTTCTGCCAGAGGTTACGTCTGAATCACGTATTTCAGAGATTTACATAGAAACCCTGGTGTAAGCGCTCAGTGCAGAGCGTAGGATAAATGTGCACCGAGCCTAAGAACAATCTTTGGGAGGCAGAATGAACAAATCAACAGCAGGTGAATAATTGGTTTTATTTATGTTTTAGACAACTTTATTCTTCGGGTTGGTGCAATTACAGCGCTAGCAGATTTATATGGTTTTTTTATGTTTGGCGTCTGATAGACACTAAAAGATGCTGTTTTTGCATCACCATATTTTGATAACATAATTTTTACATATTTCTGCTGACAAAGTCATGTTAGGGCTTGTCTTTTGTGGGAGATGACATTTTTATTGGTATCATTTTCAGGCACATAACGTTTTTTGATCGTTTTCTATTCTGATTTTTGGGAGGCAGTATTAACAAAAGCCAACAATTCATTAATTGTTTTTTTTTTGGGGGGGGGACATGTAATTCTGTGTGTGATTAAATTGATAAGGCAGCTTTATTCTTTGGGTCAGTACAAATACAGAAATCCCTAATTTATATACATTTTTTATGTTTTGGCGCTTTTACACAATAAAAACTATTGTTTGGAAAAAATAATTAATTTTACATTGTTTAACAATAATTTTTTTTTACTTTTCCTCTGATGGAGCTGTATGGTAGCTGGTTTTTTGCAGAACAAGATGTTGTTTTCAACGATAGGGACAGTTTTATATGTCTTGTTGTTTCAGACGCGTCAATACCAAACATGTGTACTGTTTTTGTTTTTGTTTTTTTTTTCATAAAAATATTTATTTATGGGTCCTTTCCAACCTGGACGTATTGATACATCTAAGGATGTGAAGGGGTTCAGGCGGTTGTCTACTGTATCATTATTTTACAAATGTGTTGGAGTGCATGACTTTGTGGCACTTACTAATACCATAAGTATTACAGGTTTTCCTCCTGTACTCCTTAACACAGCCTTCTTCACAGATTGCACAGCTCTTCTGCTCTCAAAAATGGCTCTTGATGGAGAAGCATGTAACCAGACCTGTCCTTCAGCTCCTCCATTTGAGGGACAGCTTGCCCATGTGCCATTTTTTCAATTGAAGGAGGCTGATGGATAGGCTTGGTCACATGATCCTCCACCGGTAGCCATTTTGCCAACAGGATAGCTTAAAGTTGGTCAAAACTCTTCAATAGCTGTAAGGCGAGCTGTAATGCTGACAGCTATTTCTCCCAACCTGCACATACTTATGCATGCTCAGTTTGACAGAAAGTGTGTTTTCCGTTGGAAAAGGAAAATAAGCTGCGGATAGACATCCATTTTCAGTGCCATGGTGTTTCCGAAATACTCATTCATTTCTATGGGATTTATAGAACCAACATTTCTCAACCACTTTCGACTTTCAAGTGGTTGGAACTGGACTAAGTTTAAATCCAATATACCCAATTTTTCTCTCCTTTGACATCATCTGTCAAGAAGGATTTGGGAGGCCCTCATGTAGATAATGTAGATGGCCATTACCATCAAAAAGAGCAGGAGCCTCTGACTTTCCTCTAATGTGTATGGCCACCTTTACTCATGTTCTCCATTACCTTTGACATTTTCTTGGCCATGCTATCAGCAATTTCCGTGCTTCCTTGTCATCTTTCTTGCAATGTCCAGGAGGCTCCAGAATTATCTCCACTCTTCAGTAACCTCCGGGAACCTCCTGGAAATCGGTGCTCCTGGAAGGTTTCCTGTGCAGGATACTGGATATTTTTAAATCAAACTATGTCCAGAAATACATTAATGGGTCGGGAAACAGATTGGGGAAGGGGTAATATTTGTAAAAACAAGGGGTATGGTTATAGACAAAAAAATATTTTGAACCTTCCTGCAAAACTATTTTTAAAAGTTGCCTAGTAAGAGCACCTTAGTGAAACGGGGGATCAAGGTCAGTGGAAGGTTGGCAGCTTTTAAAATGGCTTCCATAGACAGGCAAAACACTAACTACTTTCTCTATTAGATGCCAGGGGTTGTACTGGGTTTCACACTTTAACCTCTGCACAGGAATTTGGACTTACAAAGGGGGCCCCTGGGTTGGGGTCACAGCGTAGCTGCTGCCCTGTGGAGTTGGCTGGGAGAGGAAGGTCAGAAAGCTTTGCCAGGAGGTCAGGGACGTGGCATGAACAGAATCGTCAGGCTGAATGAAAATCAATACATGGGATGAGGTCAAAAACAGGAATCCCACAGACTGAGCACAACTGAAAAAAACAAGACTGAACCAGGGAACTGTACCTTGTAAATCCCATCAGTATCCTGTGAGTCCAAGTAGGATATGGTTCTGTGACATCGGCCACAGCAGGGAGCCAACTACTTCTGCTGGACAGGATATACACCTACAGGTCCCAGCCACATTAGTATCTCTGGATTTCTTGATGAGCAATATAAAGCTCATCAATGTGGTATTTAAGAGTCAAATGAATCAGTGGATACATATGCACATACAGTATGTGTACAATACCTCCATAATAATCAACAAGTGTCATCCTATGCAAATGCTCTAAAGCATGAATGTAAATTTCACACCATATGTCACCTGTCATACAGATGTAGCCATTATAAAAGGGAGTCTGTCAGCAGGTTGTTGCTATGTAATCTGAGAGCAGCATAATATAGGGTAGAGAGCCTGAGTCCAAGGATGTGTTACTTATTAGGTTGTGTGTTGTAGTTTCAATACAATAAGTGTTTTATCAGCAGCAGATTATCACTGCAAACAAGGTATCACGTGCACAGCAGTCAAGCTAATCTGTGTAACCCATGGCATCTGAGTGCTGTCCAATACATACAGTGGCATGAAAAAGTTTGGGCACCCTTGGTCAAAATTACTGTTATTGTAACAGTTAAGCAAGTAGAAGATGAAATGATCTGTGAAAGGCCTAAAGGTAAAGATAACACTTTTCCTTTGTATTTTAGGCAAATATATATATATACATATTTTCATCTTTTGCATTTTAAAAATTACAAAACGGAAAATGGGCAGACGCAAAAGTTTGGGCACACTTGGAGATTTATGTGCTCAGATTACCAAGATTTCAGACCTTAATTAGCCTGTTAGGGTTATGGCTTGTTCACTATCATCATTAGGAAAGGCCGTGTGATGCAAATTTCCCAGCTTTATAAAAACCCAGCCTCCTCTAACCTTGTGCCAAAAAACAGCAGCCATGGGTTCTCCAAACAGCTGCCTAGCACTCTGAAATTAAAAATGGTGGAGGTCCACAAAGCAGGAGAAGATACTACAGCGTTTTCAAGTGTCCCTTTCCTCATTTGGAAATGTAATAAAGAAGTGGAAGTTAACAGGAACAGTGGAGGTCAAGATTTTGACCAGGAGTGCCCAAACTTTTACATGCCACTGTAAGTAGGCTGCGAGAGTGGGGCTCTTGAGAGACCATTTCTCGCCTGTCTCTTTGTACCAGTACTCACACGAAGAGATTTTATCACCTAGCTTTATTTGACTATGGAAGCAAGTATGAAGATTCCAAGAAAAGGCTTATTTTCAAGCTGTATACTTATTGTTCTGCACAATCAGGGCCGGACTTGCCATCTGCCAATTCTGGCAAATGCCAGAAGAGCCTGTCTGGTCGTGGGCCACCTTGTCTGCTACTTTGTTAACAGAATCTGTGTTCTCAAGACATCCAAACTGTTAAGAATTGTGACGAGCACAAAGTCGCTGACTCCATCACAAACCGCAGCAGGCCACGGGTATCATTACAAATATGGGTCTTGTAGTAAATTTTGCTTTCCTCCATCCAGGGTAATATTAGTAATATATCCCATCTGGTGCTTGGGGAAGAGACAGCATGGACCTGTGCGATTTCAAATGCCAGGGCGGAATTTCATCAGCCCCAGTCCGTACCTGTGCACAATGACAGTAGGTAAAAAAGACTATTCTGGACCATGGATGCAAAGACATGTGCCTGATAACATGGCTGACATACTTAGAATAAGGAAGAAGGGAGGAGTTACTGTCATCAGAGCCAGGGAGGCAGACAGAAAGGGAGAACAAACTTCTTAAAAGCAAACCTTATTCCATAGCAACGCAACAGCAATGGTGTATGATTCCCAGGTCGTGGGACATGACAGTCTGAGTCCTATCTAATGTTTTGTTGCATCGCACTAGGACCGAAAAATATGGTCGTCTGCACAAACCCTTAAGAAGGGACACATCTTTACCTCAAGATTACCCTGATTGTTTGATAATCTATTACATTTAGGTGTGTAACATCTAGAGAGTCATCACCCAGCTATGAACGACTCTTCAAAATCAGTTTATAAAGGAGCAATAAACATCAGACTATATTACGACGTGTCACTTCTGAGGAGATTTTAATCTAACCTGCCATAACCAATATAAGAAATTAGCTCTGATCAATCCATGAAGGGCAGCTCTCCGTGGAGCTCATTGTCTTCTGTAGTTTACGGCCTATTTGTACTCGTAGTTATTAAAAAACCATCCTAGGCCGCACTACCACATGTGTCTCAATCCTCGGCTATTGTCTCTTCATTTTCTCCTCCTGACATCCCTCTCGCTGATTTCACCTCAGTTCCCTCCTGCCGGAGGCCCATCATTTTAATCTGTCTTTTGCTCCTCATTTGCCTTTTTAATTTAATTAAAATTTATGTCAGATGCGAGATCGTAACCTTAAAGCATTAACCATTAACATTAGGAAACAAAAATTCAGCCTAAAGAGGGTAGACATGTCCAAGAGAGGGAAAGCGAGTAATCGTGACTGCTTGTTTGGAGCCGCGTCACATGACGAACAGGCTTAGCCGTAACTAGCTTACATCATTCCTGAGCCACAAATTAGATCTGTCCATACCACTTTATCTGCGCTGAACTAATACATGTTGGATTATATAAGCCTTGTTCCTTTAGCCGGCTATCCAAAGCCGTCGTCTCTAAACCATGACCCACTTTCTGTCGAAAGCCAATAAAACGCTATTGCAGGACTTTCTATATCAAGGCTCCGTATATTCATGTCCTGCCAATTTGCAGAACCTCCATTTAGAAAGTAACCTAACCAACATTTTCATTTTTTTTGTAATAAATCAATAATACTTGTGAAAATAAAAAACAAATTATGCTATATCTTATTAAGGAAATCTGCTTCTTTCTCCTCCTGGACTAATCATTCATTCTCAAAATTCTCAATTCATGGGTCTACGGGGTAAATTTTCTCCTTATGTTGAGTGACATGCAAGGTCTGGCACGGAGGTATGAGGAGACCTCAATGCCTTGCATGACCTCTGGGAAATTAAATATGCAAATTGTCTCTTCAGAGAGGAAGAAGACTTGAACTCTAGCACCACCTATTGGAAGTTGCGATCCTACAAGTCAATATCGACTCTTTAACGAGCCTTGCAATATGACTTAGGGTAAAAGCCAAATCAGAATCTCAGTTTGTAGATACAGGGTTTCAGGGTATTAGATCTGATTTGTCTGGGTGAGAGGTTAAGACTGGGATCTAAGGGGTAAGTTTTCTCCTTATGAAGAGAGACATGCCAGAAGGAGCATGCAAGGCATTTAAGTCTCCTCATCGTGTAATGCCAGACCTGACATGTCACTCTCTTGTAGGATTGCTGCTTTCAGTAGGTGGCACTAGAGTTCAAGTCCTATTTCTCTCTAAAGAGACAATTTGCATATTCAGTTCACAGGTAAAATCTGTCTTCATAGAATACAGACTATTCCATTGCTGAGATAGGAGTTGGTGCTCATAAAATTCTATGGAGAACTGTAACTCATTTCAAGAGAATCTGCAGCAGAATGTCTGTGTCTGCCTCTATCTCCTCTTTCCTCCTCCATAGAATTTTATAAGCACCAACTTCCATCTTCTGTGTCAGTGATGGGAAAATCTGTCTTCACTGAATATGGATATTACAGATTTTTACCCATGAATAGAGCATGAAGGATCAATACAGGAGGGGAAAGAAGCAGATTTCTCTCTTTCATGTTTTCTTTTGATATATGAAATAAAAATCAAAATGACGGTTACTCTTTGAGGGATTCTTTAGGAATATATAAGCTGTACTTCAATCATAGAGAATTTGAGGGCTGCATATTTGTTGGGGGTGTAAAGGTTTCAGGTGTGCACTGTCCCAGGGATCTCTAAAGGTACCTTACTCTCAATAGAACATTGCGAGATGCGGCTGAGATTCCAATCAGCAAATTACCACAAGTGTTCAAATCGAATAACTATAGTCACTCGGCAATCATTGAAACTAGCAAGTGCAGCCAATTCGGAGCTGATTAGGATTCTGCAAGCTACTCCACTTTCCAAAGATTTTTCCAGGGGTGAACAAACCACTTTAAGTTACGTCTTTGAAAATAGATGACATCTAATGGTATAACACAGTCTGTGTACTGTTTAACCAGCCTTGCTAAAGCTGACAGCTGAGGGTTGCAGCCACCAGCTGTCAATTTTGCCAGGCTGGTTATCAAAAATACAGGCGTACCCACGTCATTTTTTTTAAACATTTATTTATAGTGCAGGTGGCGGCTGAAGAATACTCCCATCAGCTGCCCTCTCTGTCATTAGCGGCAGCAGGTATAGGCGAATAGGAGTAGTAGTCCCACCAGCTGACACCTGCTCTCACTGTTATTAGTTGAACTCTCAACATTTCCCCTGCTAGCGCTGATTTCTAGCAGAGGAGAATGATGAGAGCGGTCTTCAGCGCCCAGCGCCGGGGAACAAAGCAAACGGTACCGCTGATTCCCAGGCGCCGGTTCACGTGGTACTTCCTGTTGGCACACGGTTGCCACACGTAGTAAAAAACAACCATATCCCTTACCTGTCCGTCGTTCTCTCCCACGCCGTAATCCATGTCTGGGGATAAACAGTGTCAACCAGGACGGTGCAAAGATGTGACAGTCCAGGCTGAGAGCCACTGGGAAATGAGCTGCTACATACGCAGTGTCAGTGACCAGCGGTGACATCATCATGGATGACTGAGGCTGCCTTCCCAGGCGGGCCCCTGAACTGCGGGGACCTCAGCACCGTGGGAAAAAAGTCAGTGAGTTCACCGCAGTTCACTGTGAGAAATTTTGGTTGCCACAATGTTAAACACATGGACACACGGACAGTGATATCTCCTGTACTGGTTTTTCCAGTACCAGAAATATTAGGACATGTGAAAGAGCCTTTAGACAAATTTGGGATCAATATTTGAGAGAAAAAGGCCTTTTGTGCACGTAGAAAAAGTCTTAGATCTTTGAGTTCGGCTCATGAAAAATGGAAGCAAAAACAAAACTGTTTGGTTTATACTTTTGTTCAGTATAGCTATCTTTTTTATTTTTGTCCTTCTGTTTCATCTACGGTTATTAGAGGGTTATTACTAGACGGCTTTGCTGGTTTCTAGAATGACATGTTCGACCTTCCAACTCATTGAGCCCCTATCATAATGAATGAGGTAAATAATGGCGTCACTTGCTGCTGCAAATACAATAATGTTCCGTGCTCGGGATGGATTTGCGTCTGTGCACGGTGCATGAGGATATACGTATTGATCCCTTCTCCTGATAGTGGCACAGCTGGCATGTGGAGGGTGAATTCAGCGTGACGCGGCCGCTCCAGATAACTGTCTCATTGCTCTCTAAAGTTGTTATTTTAGCATAGACGGGTGATTTTTTATTTTTATTTCTGGATCATTCTTTTAAATCTGTTCAGTGTGCCTTGCTGCAATCCACTGAGCCCGTGATTGAAAAACTCGTAGGGGTCCATTTCTTAAAGCTTCTTTTATGTGTCATGTGACGCTTTGCTATTTATTTCTAGGGGACTTACATAAGCTTTATAATATCGCAGAGCACGCCGTGTGCTTTCTCTAATGTGAAAAAGCAAAAATAATGTGATGAAAGGGCCCAGGTGTTCCGAAGCCCCCCGTTTTTTTTCTATAATGATTCCCAATATGAGCCCCCGGTCTTTAGAATGCATCGCCACATTTCTTCTCCGTAGCGCAGGACTCGGGCTCGACAATCTCGGCTTTTTCGAATTTCCTGTGGCCGTAGCCAACGCGCCTGGAGCAGATCCTGAATGTCTCTCTGCCTATTAATGCTCTCTCGGCAGTTTCGGCCTCCGTCTGTAGGAGTCAAACTTTTCATTGCTTTTTGATATATGGCGGTGGACGCATGCCAGTGGGCGAGAGGCATGACAAGGCTGCAGAATATATTCATTATTACATTGTATTTCTCTCGTTTTCTGCTGCTAACAGCTATGGCAGTCATTGAGAATCATTGACTTTGCACCACGCTGACTATGTACACAGCACTGCTGCCCAAAAGGCCTTCAAAATCCATTTGATGATGCCTTAGATAGACTTTCATAGTGTCGCATAAGGTAAGATCTTTTTAATCTTTTTTTTATTAGCAGGTGTTAAAGTAATGTTTAGTGGTTTAATATTAATTAAAGGGACAGCACGGTGGCTGAGTGGTTAGCTTAAAGATAAGCGGATCGACTCGCGGGATTCTGGCCTGTTGGGCACGTCGGTAGTCTCTGACCGCTGGTCGGGAGGCTCGCAGATATCTCCGGGATCTTTGGTGAGGCTTTTGAATAGCAGAACTGGAGTGACGTTATCATCGCATCACGCCGGCCCGGCTAGGCTAGCCAAAAGCTTTGCGAGGAATTCTGGAAGGTAAGAGATTCACTAGCCTCTTGTCCAGCGGTCACAGACTACAGATCAGGCCAATGGACTGGAATCCTAAAATCGATCCACCCATTTTTAGTTAGCGCTGCAGCCTTGCAGCACTGGGGTCCTGGGTTTAGATCCCACCAAGGACTACATCTGCAAGGAGTTTGTATGTTCTCCCCATGTTTGCGTGGGTTTCGTCCTGGGTTTATGGCACCCATGTAGTCTCTGCTGTCAGACCCGGTGTAGTCGAATCCTGCAGTCAATCTGCTTTCTGTAGGGTAGCAAGAAGAGGGGGTTGTAAGAATGAAGAAAGACATGGCTGCAGGATCAGTCAGGATTTGTGTTTACAACTCCCATGTATTCCTATGTGTCGTCATAGCTACAGACTACAAATAGTAATGAGCGAAAGTGCTGGAAAAGGTGTTATCTGAGCATGCTCGAGTGCCTTCGGCATGCTAGGAAAATATGTTCAAGTCCCTGAAGCTGCATGTCTCGTGACTGTTTAAAGGCTTGAGCAGACAACCATATTTTCAGTCCGAGAGTGATCGGCAAAACATCAAATCACACTCGTATCAGTGTTATTTTATGGGGCGGTGCACATATCTGATTTTTTCCTTGGACCAATTCAGATCGCACTTGGCCATGCAAGTCAATGAGTCCGTGGAAAACATTGGACTGCACTCGGATGTCATCTAATTGCAGTCTGATTTTCACTTACTGGAAAAATTGAGAAGACAGAGACATTTTTTTTCCATCTACTCCTCATCTGGGAAAATGGGATCACACTATGACCACACTCTAACTGACCACTATGTATGAGCGGTCACGTGATGCCGCACATTACAGTGATGAATATGCGGCTCCACCTCCCATAGGGGTGGAGCCGCATATTCATTACTGTAATAAGCGGCACCACGTGACCACTCATACAGGACAAGCAGTGACGCTGGGAGGATGTAAGCGCCGAGGGAACTGGGTAAGTATTTTAATGCCAGCAAGGGGGCGCACAGGGGGTGGGAGGGGGCAGATTACCGGCAACTTTATTTTAAAAACAAAAATAAATAAAAAAAAAAGATTATTCATTCCTTCTTTCCAGCGAACGCTGCTGGGAAAAAGGAATGAATACCGGCTTCAGCACCACACGCAGGGGACAGCGCTTAACTCTAGCGCTGTCTCCTGCACGGTCCGTGTGGTCCTCAGTCGGCACATGGGCGGCACACAGCTGCCGCTCGTGTGCCACACTGATGTTCAACGTAAGCACACGGACACGGATAATTCCGGTACCGATTTTTCCGGTACCGGAATTATCTGGACGTGTGAGACTGGCCTTAGTCAGTGCAGGACGTAAGATTACAGAATTTCAACTAAAGTTTCAAAGCTTTCTTGCATTTTTCACATAGAGAACAATAATTTATTCCAAAATTTCAGGACATATGTAAGCTCCAGTTCCTATCTACACCTCAAAAACATTTAGAAATACCCATTAAGTTTCATTAGATCAAATAGATTTTCTATTCTATTCTCCCTGCAAAAAAAAAAAAATTGACTGCATAAAAAAGCAAAAAAGTTATCAAAATCTTCTTTCTAAACTTATACCTTAGGGGATATATTCTTTAAATTGATGCAATACATATCAATGGTAAATAGAAATCAAAATATTTATAAGCCATTTTTTTCCAGGAATAATATTAACCATCTTTTCCTTTTATAATACCTTAATACCTTGGAACGGCGCGATGCTGATTTTGTTTTATGGTTTCTTTTCTTTGTGGAAGAAAATACATCAAAGCAAATACCGTATATATAAAAACATATTTATAAAAGTGAGAAGCTTCCATTAAAAGAAATAAATATGTCTCCGGAGAACAGACATAAAACATTACTTTCGATGGGGCTATTACTTTACATTACAGTTGTTCTAAAATCGTATTTTTTTACGCTGAAGAAAATGATTTTACTCTGAAAAGAAAAGGTTTTAGCAAAAAGGGAAAAGAGAATCAAGTATTTGAAGATAATGTTCTTTTTTTTTTTATATATATATATATATATATATAAATGAGAAATGAAAAAAAGATTTTAACAAAATGATAGCCGATATTTAAATACAGTCTTATTTTTTTGTGTTATTTATTTTATTATTCTTTTATATTACTATACACCAATCGGCCATAGGAATGAAACTACAGAGAGGCAAAGTGAATAATATTAATTATCTTGCGTCCGTGCGTAGGATGTGTTAGGTAGCAAGTGAATTTTGAGTTCTTAAAATTGATATGTTGGAAGTATGAAAAATGAGCAAGCATAAGTGACTTTGACAAGGGTGACAACATTTTAGGTATTGTGGTGTGTCCCTGGTGGGAAGTGGTTAGAACCCACCAGAAGTGGTCGAAGGAAGGGCAAGCTGTTAACTGGCGGGCAGCATCATGGGTGCCCAAGGCTCGTTGAGAGCCGAAGGTAGTCCAGAACTATAATGATAATATACAAATATATATATAAAAAATAAATATAATCAGTCCAAAGACTCCGGATTCTAAAACTAAAATCAGAAGTGAGATCTATCAGTATAAAGGGTGTGAACAACGAATGTTTAAAGGAGTTGTCCACGTTTGTAGTCTATGTGACTGCAGATTTGTAAACCCTCGCATCGCGCACAGTGAGTGCTGTCAGGATTCTTCAGTGCAGGTGCCAGGAGTGGGTGGTCACGTGACCACCAGTATGCAATATGCACACTCCCGGCCACATTTCGACTAGACGTGTGCAGCAATGCTCATGGTCATGCACGTCTAGTCGGAATGTTACTGGAAGTATTCATATTGCAAACTTGCGGTCGCATGACCACCCAGTCTCAGTCTCATTGCCGGCACCGTAGAATCCTGACGGGATTCACAAGTATGCAGTCACATAAAATGACTGTAGATTTTCATTCCAAACCTGGACAACCCAGTTATTGCTCTAATGAGTCTAAAAAAAATCTAAAAAATGAGTAGCTTTTCTTGCTTAAAAATCTCTTATCATTTTGTGTTGATATGGAAATCAACCTGTCTTCACGGTTAAAGGGAATTTATCAGCATTTTTTTCTATGTAATCTAAGAGCAGCAGGTGTAGGGACAGATACCCTGATTCCAGCGATGTGTCACTTAGTTTATTGGGTGCAACAGTTGTGATACAACACAATTTGCTCTGCTATAGAACCAAAAACACATGGGCTACTTGCATAGTGAACAAGTCTATATTATAAGATTATATACATTAGAATGGACTGCTCTATTATGGGTATACCTTGGCGATTGGTGGAGCAGCTTAACAGACAATTTTTTGCAAAAAAAAGTATTAACTAAATACCCTGTATTTTTTGCATTTTTTGACTAGCACTTGCTTATTTACTGTGACTTTTTTACAACAGAGTATTTTTTACCTCTCTGTGCGTTTTTGTGTCTACAATTTGCTCTGCTGCAGCTCTAGCAGAGCTCGAAATGCTGAGCTGTGTATAACCCCGCCCACACCACTGATTGGCTGCTTTCTGTGTACAATGTATATTGTCAGAAAGCTGCTAATCAGTGGTGGGGGTGTGGCAAGATGAGGAAGCACAAGACATCTAGTCCACCAGTGATAATATCCTGCTGATAAGACACTGATTATATTGAAACAGCAAAACACAACCCAGTAAGTGACACATCACTAGAATCAGGGTCCCACCGAACACCCACTCGCCTTTCCCTGTGGGCATAATATACTACTCAGACAACATGGGGTGAGGGTGAAAGAGTGTGGCACTGGCAATACTTTTTTGAAGCACAAAACAGGCAGATAAGACATAGAACAACCCCAGCAAAATACCCAAGATGGTGCAAATTACAGAGCCTCACCTTTCCGCTGACTCACCAGGATAAGAGCAGCTGTTACTTCAGAACTTCCAGGGCTGACTACCCCACCCATAAACACAGAGAGGAGGTAACACCAAGCTTAGGAAGATGACAGTCCATTGAGGGACAAGGTCAGTTAACCATAGGGTGACAGCCTGGCTTCTCCAAACATCTCCATGGAGCCAGGTGACCGGTGGGTCCAAATCCTGGCTACCCCAAACTTATTCATAATTCAGCAATGGTCAGTGGAGCAGATCTGTATTCTTTCAGCCAGTGCCATGTTCTCCTAAGCTGGCATCCTGTACAATGACCAATCTGGGTCCCTCGTGATGGAGCCATGGTGTCTCGACTGCTGTTTTGTACTGAGCCTCTAGTTAGTTGGATGTTTGGATGTCTGGATGTATATCTGGATATGGAGGTATCTGTTACAGAGGCGCATATATCCTCTTTTTACAGCTGACAACTGTCCTTCAAGCCAGCATCCAGAGGTAACAGGGAAGAATGGTGACAAAATCAACTCACATTGTTTAATTATTTAATCTATTTGCATCATTTTTCCTCCTCTATTTTGCAAGTCGATAAGCTAGATGCCCTGGACAATGTGCAATCAACATATCAGCAAACATCATTGCTCAGTTATCCTGTGTCTCTAGTGATCCAGGACAACAGCACAATATGTTTCATCAAATGTCAACTTACAAGTCAATATTACATTCTTATACGAACAAAAGTCTGTGTTCTCTTGACCAACAAGAAAGAAACACATAAATTCAAAAGTCGGCATATAGATAACAGTCTATTCCTCCGAGTTTGATGAAAATAGAGGTCTGATTAATTAAGATAAAATGCTGTGTCGTCGCACACATGGTAAGGAGGATCTGACTACATACAGGGTTTGTTTGTAGTCTGTAACCTTGGAGACACATAGGTCTACATAGGAGCTGTATATACAACTTGGAAGGAGATTTTTAATCATGTGCTAAGTTGTTTCTTCTTTATTTAGATACTTTGAATAGAATGACAGGGTCCTCTGTTGCAAGCGCTATCTTCTGCAGAAAGAAGGGGAGACACTGCTGACTGTTGGAACGGTACAGTCACACATGTTCCCGATATAGGAAAATAAACACTGTATTATTTATCTCTGCGGCACGCTGAAAACCTGGCATTGAAATCAACGGCTCTAAGTGAAATTTCTAAGAGGAAGCTGCTTTTAGGTGGCAGTGTGCCCCTGTACCTACTGGGTCCCTGGGCAGCTGCACAGGACGTCCATATGGTATATCCGTCCCTGTATTTCTGTACATTGCATAGAAAGGTGTTTCCTTATATAATGTGAAAAAAAATAAATCTGTAAATATGTCGTTACTTTGATTCTTCCTGCTTGCTGAGATTTGGCCTGTCGCACTTTCCATGATGCCAGCTTTCAGCTGAGATCCTGGTAATGTCAGTTTCTGCTTCATAATCTGCCTTGCGCTGGTAAATAATCCAGTTTTATTGGTTGTATCGACATGATTGAAAGGCGCCAGGAGCTGCAGCTTTCCCACAACAGGGCACAGTTGGTGTTTTGTGAAATTCCCGCAGTCGTAGCTTCCCTTCAGCTGCTTCTAGTCAATGCCAGTTTATAATTCAGCTGTTCACCCTTCCAGTTTAGGGATGCCATCAATTGCTGCTAAGGAGAAGTGAACACAGCTTCACAGCGGCGCAATATGGGGATAGCCCCAGGTAATTTTCCAATAAAGTAGGATTCTGTGCAGCGGTGCCCTTCTGCTTGGCAAGTGGGAATATCTCAGCAGCATCTATCGCAGTTCCAGATGCCTACCTTCCTGTCAGTGTACTAGATCAACGTGGCGTCTCCGTTGTTAACCATTGCCAAGCCGATAAGGAGTAGATTTATATGATATATATCATAAAATATCGTAAAATAAGCAATGCCGATATGTTGTCAGAGCGATCCCGCTTACACAACATGTTCTAGTCTAATATATCAGACTTTACAATAATAATAATAATGGTCAGGGTCACACTGGCTCAACCACAATAATGGGCACCAATGAGCCTGTAAAAGTTAAGCCCAATAGAGCTGGCTTTGGAGCCAACTATATGCAAGTCGGGTTTATTTCTTCATTGGATGACTCTTAAAAATGTATTACAGGGAATCTTTCAGCAAGTTTTTGATGTGTAATCTGGGAGCAGCACCGTGCAGGGACAGAGACCCTGATTCCAGAGATGTGTCACTTAGTTTACTGGGTGCAGCAGTTGTGATAGAATCACAGTTTTCTCTGTTGCAGATCTCAGAATGCTGAGCCCTGTATAACCCCGCCCACACCACTGATTGGCTGCTTCCTGTGTACACTATATATTGAGAGAAAGCTGGTGGGGGCATGGTTGGACCAGGAGGCATGAGACACCTAGTCCTGTAGTGATAATCTCCTGCTGATAAAACACTGATTTTACTGACGCACAGTGACACATTGCTGGAATCCATGCTTCTGCCCATACATCAGATTACATAGCAAAACCTACTGACAGATTCCCTTTAAACCTTATTAATGTTGTGTCCTAGTAGACCAGAGGGTGGTCCTGTTTAGTGAGTTATCTCTGTATAGAGGATCATTTCCTCTATAGCAGGAGTAAAAAAAACAGTGATAAAAGTAAGATTTTAGCCAGGGAACATTTACAGTGGTCTGGGTGATAAGTCTTCTGCTCACTACTAGAAACTTGCTGATCACTGGTGGTTCCACCAATAAAATTCCCTCCAGTCCCAAGGGAGAGGGTCTTAAATCCCCTGTTTGAATGGAGTGGCAATGGAGCGTGTGTTCTTTCATTTCATTCAGACTGGGAACACCAGTTCTCGGGAACAGTTGGGGTCTCACTGGCGATCGATGGGTTATCCCTCATCCTGAGTAGAGCTGACAACTCCTTTAACTCCCACTAGAGTTAACTTATAAACCATGAAACTATCCAATCAGAATGGAAAATAAATTACAGATCTTCACCTGGATACTGTACATCTACTTTACATGGTTCTGGTTATCCTGCCACCATGACTTTTACAGGGTTCATGATGAAAGTTCAGAACTTTGATCCCGTTTTCATCCTGATCTTGATAGATCCTGACCAGGCTTGGACTGGCCCACAGGAGAACAGGAGAATCCTCCGGTGGGCCGCTTCGCAAGAGTAATCTATTTACCCCAAACATGAGCAATACATTATTTCGCTATGTACAGACAAAAGCATCATCTCATCATTCATTCAACAACTACTAAGTTTATGTTTATAAAGAAGCAGAAGTAAATTTGTGGAAGAGGGTAATGTAATATTTACTTGAAGCTGAACACTGGCCCCCATATCAATGTTACTGGTGGGCCATTACCACCCCAGTCCGTCACTGATCCCGACAGATCATATGTATGTTCATTGAGCTACCTAAGTAATAAAAAATGTGCAAAAAAAACATTGTATCTAACATGACAACGAGTAGATAAAACCAGGCTGCTATGATGTTACCAACATATAATTCACTTCTATTATGTACTTTGTAGACAGAAATCTAAACATTACATGGAACCTAAAGCTGAAACATGGACCTAGCACTTAAAATCCACCTGTATGGACCCGTGAATGACAAGAATGTGGTTAAACAAAGCTTACATGACAGCTTCTCCCGGCATAGTGAAATGCGCTGGGTTGTTTCTGCGCAGAGAGGAGAGAATACAGCGCCTGTTTGTGAGGTATGGGCCATCTTGGATTAAGACAATGAAAAAAGTACATACATGGCTGTAATGGCGCTGTAATACAGATTAAATTGATACCTTTCTTGAAGAAATCCGCTTTGAGGGTCTTCTTTAATCTTAAGTTTTATGATATCTAATTTTTGGTGCACAGGGGCCGGACTGTGCACTGAGTCTTCTCCTCCCTGTGTTATTGCCCGGCCCCTCTGCTGCCCTCCGGTCTATAAATGATCTGACATCTCAGGAGTGATCTATCAATCACAGACCAGAGGCAGATGGAAGGGCCAGGGAATAACAGGCAGGGAGGAGAAGACCCAGTGCACAGTCCGGCCCCTGTGCACTGAAATCTAGACATAAGAAAACTTCAATTGATGATTAAAGAAGGGCCACAAAGCGGATTTCTTGAACAAGGGTATCGATTTAATCAGCATTGCAGCGCCATTACAGCCATGTCTTTACATTACAAAATCCTGTTGACAAGTTCCCTTTAAGACTATAGACTAATTGCCAGCTTCACTGAATTGCATCGGGATATTCATTTCTCACTCCACATCAATGAAATCTGTATTACACACACACTAATTTCCCCTGCTGTGCTATCACACACCATCTGCACAGTTTATTCAGTCTCTTCTTTCTCCTCATCTGTATGACATCCTCTCATTATCCAGATTCACCTTAAATGACTACTGCAGTCACTGCTTCTGCTTTTATTAAGGCTGTGATAGTCCCTACTGATTGGCTGTGCTATACCATGTGATGTGATAGCTTTAAGGTATACACCTGAAGTCATGTGACCATTCCATTGCGTATGCAATCTTTTACGTGTAAAATGGTGGTGATCAATTGTGGTGCTGCGATTTGCATCAGTAGTGTGTGCTCTCTTCCCTATCTACAGCTTGTGTGATCTGCTCTCCCTGATAACTTAGATGCTTTCCCTCGTCTCCACACTCTGATCTGTTGTTTTCAACCTTAACCCTCTCTGAGGGGGAGACCAGAGAGACAGGTATCAATAGCCTTTAAAGAATAAACCAGATGAGTAAGCAGTAGTCTGGCACATAGGAGAGATGGGTAAGCAGTAATCTGGCACATAAGAGAGATGGGTAAGCAGTAGTCTGGCACATAAGAGAGATGAGTAAGCAGTAGTCTGGCACATAGGAGAGATGGGTAAGCAGTAGTCTGGCACATAAGAGAGATGGGTAAGCAGTAGTCTGGCACATAAGAGAGATGAGTAAGCAGTAGTTTGGCACATAGGAGAAATGGATAAGCAGTAGTCTGGCACATAGGAGAGATGGGTAAGCAGTAGTCTGGCACATTGTAGAGCTGGATGAGCAGTAGTCTGACACATAGGAGAGCTGTGGTCTGGTACATATGAGAGAAGAGTAAGCAGTGGTCTTGCAAATAATAAGAGATAATCAGCAGCTTGGCACATAGGATAGCTGGGTAAACAGAGGTCCAACACAAAGACAGCTATCAGTATTCTTTCACATAGGAGAGACAAATTAAATGTCAGTCTGGTGTATAAGCATTACTATAACACATAGGAAAGATGAGTAAGTAGTGGCCTGGCTCATAGGAGGGATGTGTAGGGAGTTATCGGGCACAGCAGTAGTCTGACGCATAGGAGAGCTGGATAGACAGTGGTCTGACACATAGGAGAGCTGGATAGACAGTGGTCTAACACATAGGAGAGCTGGATAGACAGTGGTCTGACACATAGGAGAGCTGGATAAACAGTGGTCTGACACATTACAGAGCTGGATAAACAGTGGTCTGACACATAGGAGAGCTGGATAGACAGTAGTCTGACACATAGGAGAGCTGGATAGACAGTGGTCTGACACATTACAGAGCTGGATAGACAGAGGTCTGACACATAGGACAGCTGGATAGACAGTGGTCTGACACATAGGAGAGCTGGATAGACAGAGGTCTGACACATAGGAGAGCTGGATAGACAGAGGTCTGACACATAGGAGAACTGGATAGACAGTGGTCTGACACATAGGAGAGCTGGATAGACAGTGGTCTGACACATAGGTGAGCTGGATAGACAGTGGTCTGACACATAGGAGAGCTGGATAGACAGTGGTCTGGCACAAAGGAAAGTTATCAATGGTCTTTTACATAGGAAAACTAAATAAACGTCAGTCTCGTACGTAGAAGAACTGGGTAAGCAGTGGTGTAGCACATAGGAGAATTGAGGAACAAGTGCTCTGATATGTAATAGAGCTGGAAGTGTAGTTATCTTAAAGAAAATTGCAAGAAGAAGCCGTCCTGCATATAAGAGGATTGAGTAGGTCAAACATTAGGGGTCTGGCACAAAGAGGGCACATGCCAGACCTGCCTTAACCAAAAAATAGCTGTGGGAAAAGCTGCTATAATATGATATGTAATAAGGCATGAGTCATGAGAAAAGTGCTTGCCATGGTCATAATGCAGACATTAGATATGTGATAGCCGCAAAGCCAAGAAACCAAGTCTGGAAGACGGCTCTGCCCACACTTCATATATGTATTTTTAATATTACCCAGAGATTGACTTGAGCAAAAATGATAATAAAGTGTCTCGCCGATGGCTCCAACTGCTGATCTCAGCATTAATTACTCCTGTTCTGAAAAGTGAAAAGGATGAATACAATCTCAGCTCCTTCTCTGCTCACTGACTGTGTCAGTAATTATACGAATACAATTTATAATTATGAATGAAATACAGTATGCTTATCAGAGCCTGCAGGGCACAGACATTAAAGTCCTTCAATGCCGGATCTCACCGTACCTCTCTGTATTCTGAACTATCAGCAGCTTTCTATTTTGTTTTTAGTGCCTAGACTAATGTGGAGCGATGGTACTAAGCAATAGGCTTCTTTTGAAAATGTGTTCTAGACAATAATTAATGTTCCCGCTGTACACCCCGAGCTCCGCGACTCGGTATAACATCAGGTGTGATATCCTCACCTGCTGCAATAATATGCTTTCCCTCGGCTGGTCGTCTCACCCAGGTTTTTCGGGTGAACTTCGAGGATACGTTCAGTGGAGTACGATGTTTTTTTTTGGCCAATATCTCGGAGAGGAGAGCACCTGGGGCTGTAGAGTCTACCGAGAAACACAAAACATTTCGAGCTGGCAATAATAACACAAATTAAAATAGATGGATTCAGGCTTCCGTGAAATTCATTCTTTTGTTTTAGGAAAGTGTAACATTGCAGCTAAATTACCCATTTTAACTGATGTTTCCAAATATGATAATTGATGTTTGCAATTTATGGAATTCGGTCTACTTATTGCTTTTTTTAGAAAGGTGAACCGTTTGGGGAAGTATTCTACCTGTAGGGGCACAACTACAATAGGTGAAGGGGTTACAATCATACCCGGGCCCCGGAGCCTAAAGGGGCCCAAAAAGGTGCCTATAAAAAGACCTGCAATAATTGGGGGGCCCCATTGTAGCTTTCGCATTGGGGTCCATGAGTTTCAAGTTACGTGACTGTCTACAGGGGCTAGCCCAGTAAAAAACAGTTTTTTACAATTATTGATCCCAATATAATATTCAAATAATCAATGGAACTTAATTATTGAAAATTGTTTTTTTTTTATTATTTTGAATGTCTTCATATTTTATTATGGCGATACACATTCATAGAACATTCCATTGTAAATGTCCTCTCTTAGATATTGTAAATCAAAGGTTCTTTTTCTTCTACCGAATGGAAATCTAAATAATTAATAAACATGATCTGCAACCATAGCTAGGCTTGACTTGTTTGCACTCCCCATCCCCCAGCACCCGGTCAATCCATCCAAGTTTCATTAAAGAAGTCTAAAGTTGTAGACTGAAGATGACCAGATGCCTAAGTCAATCAGAAATAAATACAGAGCCCAATTATCTCTGTTTTTAAGGTTCCGCAACTTTTTTTTTACAATGCGCCTGCTTGACCACCTGAATGTCCAGCCCTGTGACAATCTCTCCCGGCTCACAGCAGTCCTGGTCCACAGCAGGCTTCGATTCTTCTGCTGTTGACAGAGCAGTTCCTTCTCTTCGGCTCCGCTCTGTTGACGGGACATCCCTGACCAAGTCATATTGATTAATCGCCAACTCCCTTCTGCGTTAGACAGAGTCAGCTGTTAATCAACATGACGTCAACAGTTACATCCTGTCGACAAAGCAGAGCTGAAGAGAAGGAACTGTTCTGTTAACGTGATGTCACAAGAAGCGAGAGAGTCATCTGTGATTGCTCTGAGCTGAGAGAGATCATCGCTAGGCAGTTCAGGCAGATAATTACCTGCCAATAAGTGTTTAGTACTATAGGAGGGAAAATAATGTCCTGCATACCCTCTTTCAAGGAGTCTGATATAGTCACTCTTGTTTCAAGAATCCTTGCATAAATCCATTGTACAAGCAATATTGTATTATATCATATACTTATGAGCCGCATCTTCTTCTGCCTCCAGAACTCATTTATCCAAAACACTAAAGTGAATCTTGCTAAAAAAAAAATGGCCTGCCAGCTCACTGGGGGACCAGATCACGGTTACTTATTAAAGTCTTTCAAAAGTGGAGGCGCAGTGGGATAGGCAAAGACACACATCAAAGGTGTTACTGGTTTTAAAGGAATTCTTTCTTTCGTCTTAGAGCTGGATTCACAGCTACATCGCTCAGTACTGCTGTAGAATGTTCTTCATGATGCTGCTGCTGTTTTTGAACATGTGCTACATAAAGACAGAACAGCAAGAATCTCTCTCTGTCTGTGCTGTGAATGGGGGACATCAAAAGGGGGCCTGTTTCCTCCATAGCTTTGATTATATTGATTATTGATGTATTATTGATGATATTGATATATTGATTATATTTCTATTGAGGGGTGCCCGTCGTTAATGCCAGCTTTTCTTTCCCAGGTGGCACTGCATTTCATCCATGGAGCATCTTCTGTTGGCTACAAATTGACAAGACTTCGATACAATTTCCTTCTCCATTTTAAGGTATGAGAATGTTGCATTAAAATGAACTACATATAGCAGGTAGCAATCGTTCTCATGACACTTGCTATACTTGTGTAAGTTTTTGCAGAATCTTCTCTTATAAAATTTCCCAGAAGTTCCGTATTTCTATTGTTCTAGAAGACTTAAGAGATGACTGTCTCTGTTCTTCCCAACAACGATTGTACTGATTTTTCACATCCTTAACCTTTCCGCAGTCTTTTAGTCACCAGATATATAACTCTCACTGGTTATGTATGTGTATTGATGGCCATGCTCTAAGTTTTAAGTCAAGGAAACATTTTTTTTAATAAATCTCCAGGCAAGGAAATCAATAATTAATTTTTTTTTTATTTTTCCTTCCTACAACAGACCTTATTGTTTTCAGAACTGCCCTAGGAATATAGCATTGATTTGATAAAACTCATTGCGATATCATTAAATACATCCATTATTCAGTCATAGTCCTACATTTAATATATGAATGAAAGACGGCTAGAAGAGGTTTAATGATACCACAGTACAGTACCTGAACATTTTTTTTTCCCTTCATTGTCTGTATAGGTGATAACTTGTAGACCGCTGGGGGTCTGCCGGCTGGGAAACCCACCAATCCTAATAATTGGGCTCTAAAAAACTCCACCGCTCCATTATCTGTCTATGGGACTGCCAAAAACAGTTGAACGCTGTTCTCGGTTATTTCAACCAGTCCTATAGACAATGAACTGAGTAGTGGCATGCATTTGTGGCCACCACATTTTAGAGCCCTGTTCTTAGGATCAGAGGGGGTCTCAGCTTTCAGACCCTTAACAATCAGCAACCTATCACCTACCTTGTGAATATCTGAGCTCCTAAAAACTCCACTGCTCCGTTAATTATCTAAGGGACTGCTGAAGATAGTTCAGTGCTGTCCTCGGCTATCTCCACCAGTCCCATGGACAATGAATAGAGCATTGGCGCTCATTTGTGGTCACAACATGTTCTCAGTTTCAAAGGGGGTCTTAGCATACAGCAAGTTATCACCTATCCTTTTGATCAGTGGGGGGTCCCTTCAGACAGACCCTTAGTAATTAATAAGTTATCACCTACCTTGGGAATATCTGGACTCTATAAAACTTCACCATTCGATTAATTATCAAAGTAACTTCTGAGGATAATTGAGCACTATTCTTGGCTCTCTCAATCAGTCCCATAGATGATGATTAAAGCAGTGGTGCTCATTTGTGGCCACTAGAGTTGAGCGACCTTGACCTTTTTAGAGTCGAGCCGGGTTTTGCGAAACCCGACTATGTCCAAAGTCGGGTCGAGTGAAATCGGCCGATTATGACGTAAAGTCGGGATCGACCGAAACACGAAACCCAATGCAAGTCAATGGGGCAGCATAGTCGGCAGTGAGTGGGGGCCAGGAAAACACCTAGAGTGCCCATTTTAATGTCAAAACCATCCATTCTTCTTAATGAAGCTTGTCAAGCGTAATTTACCTTATAATAATTGGAAGGCATTTGAAATTGGGGGTCATTTGGCTAAAGTTGTGGGGGGTAGGGCTGGTTCAAGTAATTAGTGGGCCCAGGAAATCTGGACCACGTCACGGCAGTGGAGCAGGGAGAGGTAAGTATTTCAACTTTGCAAGTGCTGTGAACCTGAGCAAGCAGGGGGGGCCCACTCGTTGGCATTGGCACTGGCACAGGGCCCCTCAAAGTACAGCGGTGTGTTTGCACGGCGGGGGCGCCTCCCACCGGCAGCAACACTTTTGCGTACTATGAGAGGCCCTGTGCCAGTGACGTCGCCAACTAGTATTCCTCCCCCCACCTGATGAAGGAACCTGCACTTTCATCTGCACCTTCCTCTTTGTCCCCGTGTAAGGTGGTATGGTATGCGGGAAGAGCAACCTGACTTTCAGCAGGGTCACAATGTTGTTGTGTAGCGTGCACGGGGAATGTTGCGTTATGGGTCAATGTACCAGCAGACTCATCTATCACTGGCTGGGCAATGGGCACGATGAAGTGGAAACACAGATATAGGCCCAAAGAAGAAAGTGGGCTAAATGCAGTTCAAAATTGGTAACACAGGAATAACCAGGGGGCATTGCAGTGGAGGACAACTGGAATGAGAGGCTGACACAGAGAGTAGGGCCAAATCAGTAAGTAGTCGAAATGCAGTTCAAAATTGGCAACCGTAGTAAACAGGCGGCACAGCTTTGTTCAGTGGAGGAGAACAGCAAGGAGTGGCAGACACCGATAGTAGGCCCCAAACCAACTAGTACGCCAAATGCAGTTGTTCCATTTAACCACAATTTAATGAGAGCCTGAAGATAGAAGCTCAGGAAAGGCAACCTGGGGAACACCTTGGAGTGTAACACACCATCTCTCTCCACCCCATACCCATTTTGTATGGCCTAATGCAGTGTACTTTTCTACAACTACTAAACGAGAGTCGGAAGACCGAAGCAATGGCAAGGAAACCTGGGGAACACCTTAGAGTGTAACACACCCTCTCTCTACACCCCATACCCAATTTGAAGGTCTAATGCAGTGTAGTTTCCAAGAACTACTAAACGAGAGCCGGAAGATCGAAGCTCAGGAAAGGCAACCTGGGGAACACCTTGGAGTGTAACACACCCTCTCGCTACACCCCATACCCAATTTGAAGGCCTAATGCAGCGTAGTTTCCAACAACTACTAAACGAGAGCCGGAAGATCGAAGCTCAGGAAAGGCAACCTGGGGAACACCTTGGAGTGTAACAAACCCTCTCTCTACACCCCATACCCAATTTGTAGGCCTAATGCAGCGTAGTTTCCGACAACTACTAAACGAGAGCCGGAATATCGAAGCTCAGGAAAGGCAACCTGGGGAACACCTTGGAGTGTAACACACCCTCTCTCTACACCCCATACCCAATTTGTAGGCCTAATGCAGCGTAGTTTCCGACAACTACTAAACGAGAGCCGGAATATCGAAGCTCAGGAAAGGCAACCTGGGGAACACCTTGGAGTGTAACACACCCTCTCTCTACACCCCATACCCAATTTGAAGGCCTAATGCAGTGTAGTTTCCAAGAACTACTAAACGAGAGCCGGAAGATCGAAGCTCAGGAAAGGCAACCTGGGGAACACCTTGGAGTGGAACACACCATCTCTCTACACCCCATACCCAATTTGAAGGCCTAATGCAGCGTAGTTTCCAACAACTACTAAACGAGAGCCGGTAGATCGAAGCTCAGGAAAGGCAACCTGGGGAACACCTTGGAGTGTAACACAACGTCTCTCTACACCACGGAAGGGATGATTCTTAGGAAGGAAGGCTGTTGGAAATAAGCATTGCGCGTCCGAGGGTGATTAGATTCTTATTAGGTATATACTCACCCTCGGACGCGCCCTGCTTCTTTATTTGGAATGAATGTTTATTTGCAATGTGGTGTTTAGTGTTGAGCATTCCGATACCGCAAGTATCGGGTATCGGCCGATACTTGCGGTATCGGAATTCCGATACCGAGATCCGATATTTTTGTGATATCGGGTATCGGTATCGGAAGTGTAAAATAAAGAATTAAAATAAAAAATATTGTTATATTCACCTCTCCGGCGGCCCCTGGACATCAGCGGGAGGATCCGGCGTCCGGCACGGCTTCTTTCTTCAAAATGCGCGCCTTCAGGACCTGTGGAATGACGTCCCGGCTTCTGATTGGTCGCGTGCCGCCCATGTGACCGCCACGCGACCAATCAGAAGCCGCGACGTCATTCCTCAGCTAAAGTCCTAGAATGAGCGCCTTCTAGGACCTGAGGAATGACGTCGCGGCTTCTGATTGGTCGCGTGGCGGTCACATGGGCGGCACGCGACCAATCAGAAGCCGGGACGTCATTCCACAGGTCCTGAAGGCGCGCATTTTGAAGAAAGAAGCCGTGCCGGACGCCGGATCCTCCCGCTGATGTCCAGGGGCCGCCGGAGAGGTGAATATAACAATATTTTTTATTTTAATTCTTTATTTTACACTTTAATATGGATCCCAGGGCCTGAAGGAGAGTTTCCTCTCCTTCAGACCCTGGGATCCATGAGGATACATTCCGATACTTGATGTCCCATTGACTTGTATTGGTATCGGATATCGGTATCGGCGATATCCGATATTTTTCGGGTATCGGCCGATACTATCCGATACCGATACTTTCAAGTATCGGACGGTATCGCTCAACACTAGTGGTGTTGACTTTCTCTATTATTTTGGTAATTAATGATTTTATTATTTTCATTATTTTGCATCTTATCGGCAATAATATAAAGAAGACGCGACAGGACAACACTCGGTGGATGCCATATGTGTGTTTTCAATTTAAAAAACCTTTCAGTTAACTACTTGCAGGAGAAAGTAATTGTAGCTGGTGGCCATTTTTAGTACTGTACCAGATTTTAGCTGTTTGTTTGTTTTTAATGTCAAAATGTCTGCATTTGATATCTCACCAGTATTTTCTTTTTTATAAGCAAAATCCTTTTTTTTTAATTTTATGATGTTGGTTCAAGGGGTACACGGGCAGCAGTAGACAGGTCAGTGGAGGCCTAGTGGAAGGAGGGACCGCAGACAGGCTTCGAAGCCCTAACATAATAAATTGGGCTGCCTGTAGGCAATTTAAAATTGGTTCCAGGGGAACACGGGCAGCAGTAGACAGGTCAGTGGAGGCCTAGAGGAAGGAGGGACCGCAGATGCGCCAATGTTTCCCCCATACCAAATTTGTAGGCCTAATGCAGTGTAGTTTCCAACAACTACTAAACGAGAGCCGGAATTTCGAAGCTCAGGAAAGGCAACCTGGGGAACACCTTGGAGTGTAACACACCCTCTCTCTACACCCCATACCCAATTTGAAGGCCTAATGCAGTGTAGTTTCCAACAACTACTGAACGAGAGCCGGAATATCGAAGCTCAGGAAAGGCAACCTGGGGAACACCTTGGAGTGTAACACACCCTCTCTCTACACCCCATACCCAATTTGAAGGCCTAATGCAGTGTAGTTTCCAAGAACTACTAAACGAGAGCCGGAAGATCGAAGCTCAGGAAAGGCAACCTGGGGAACACCTTGGAGTGTAACACAACGTCTCTCTACACGACGGAAGGGCTGATTCTTAGGAAGGAAGGCTGTTGGAAATAAGCATTGCGCGTCCGAGGGTGATTAGATTCTTATTAGGTATATACTCACCCTCGGACGCGCCCTGCTTCTTTATTTGGAATGAATGTTTATTTGCAATGTGGTGTTGACTTTCTCTATTATTTTGGTAATTAATGATTTTATTATTTTCATTATTTTGCATCTTCTCGGCAATAATATAAAGAAGACGCGACAGGACAACACTCGGTGGATGCCATATGTGTGTTTTCAATTTAAAAAAACTTTCAGTTAACTACTTGCAGGAGAAAGTAATTGTAGCTGGTGGCCATTTTTAGTACTGTACCAGATTTTAGTTGTGTGTTTGTTTTTAATGTTAAAATGTCTGCATTTGATATCTCACCAGTATTTTCTTTTTTATAAGCAAAATACTTATTTTTATATTTTCTGATGTTGGTTCCAGGGGTACACGGCCAGCAGTGCCCTGGTCAGTGTAGTAGTAGTTGAAAGAATGGACCGCAGACAGGCATCGAAGGCCTAAAATAAAAACACATGGCTGTAGGCAATTTTAAATTGGTTCCAGGGGTACACGGACAGCAGTGGTGTGGTCAGTGGAGGCCTAGTGGAAGGAGTGACCGCAGACAGGCATCGAAGGCCTAAAATAATAACACATGGCTGTAGGCAATTTTAAATTGGTTCCAGGGGTACACGGGCAGCAGTGACCTGGTCAGTGTAGTAGTAGTTGAAAGAATGGACCGCAGACAGGCATCGAAGGCCTAAAATAAAAAAATTGGGCTGGCTGTAGGCAATTTTAAATTGGTTCCAGGGGTACACGGGCAGCAGTGGTGTGGTCAGTGGAGGCCTAGTGGAAGGAGTGACCGCAGACAGGCATCGAAGGCCTAAAATAATAACACATGGCTGTAGGCAATTTTAAATTGGTTCCAGGGGTACACGGACAGCAGTGGTGTGGTCAGTGGAGGCCTAGTGGAAGGAGTGACCGCAGACAGGCATCGAAGGCCTAAAATAATAACACATGGCTGTAGGCAATTTTAAATTGGTTCCAGGGGTAGACGGGCAGCAGTGACCTGGTCAGTGTAGTAGTAGTTGAAAGAATGGACCGCAGACAGGCATCGAAGGCCTAAAATAAAAAAATTGGGCTGGCTGTAGGCAATTTTAAATTGGTTCCAGGGGTACACGGGCAGCAGTGACCTGGTCAGTGTAGTAGTAGTTGAAAGAATGGACCGCAGACAGGCATCGAAGGCCTAAAATAAAAAAATTGGGCTGGCTGTAGGCAATTTTAAATTGGTTCCAGGGGTACACGGGCAGCAGTGGTGTGGTCAGTGGAGGCCTAATGGAAGGAGTGACCGCAGACAGGCATCGAAGGCCTAAAATAATAACACATGGCTGTAGGCAATTTTAAATTGGTTCCAGGGGTACACGGGCAGCAGTGACCTGGTCAGTGTAGTAGTAGTTGAAAGAATGGACCGCAGACAGGCATCGAAGGCCTAAAATAAAAAAATTGGGCTGGCTGTAGGCAATTTTAAATTGGTTCCAGGGGTACACGGGCAGCAGTGGTGTGGTCAGTGGAGGCCTAGTGGAAGGAGTGACCGCAGACAGGCATCGAAGGCCTAAAATAATAACACATGGCTGTAGGCAATTTTAAATTGGTTCCAGGGGTACACGGGCAGCAGTGACCTGGTCAGTGTAGTAGTAGTTGAAAGAATGGACCGCAGACAGGCATCGAAGGCCTAAAATAAAAAAATGGGGCTGGCTGTAGGCAATTTTAAATTGGTTCCAGGGGTACACGGACAGCAGTGGTGTGGTCAGTGGAGGCCTAGTGGAAGGAGTGACCGCAGACAGGCATCGAAGGCCTAAAATAATAACACATGGCTGTAGGCAATTTTAAATTGGTTCCAGGGGTACACGGGCAGCAGTGACCTGGTCAGTGTAGTAGTAGTTGAAAGAATGGACCGCAGACAGGCATCGAAGGCCTAAAATAAAAAAATTGGGCTGGCTGTAGGCAATTTTAAATTGGTTCCAGGGGTACACGGACAGCAGTGGTGTGGTCAGTGGAGGCCTAGTGGAAGGAGTGACCGCAGACAGGCATCGAAGGCCTAAAATAATAACACATGGCTGTAGGCAATTTTAAATTGGTTCCAGGGGTACACGGGCAGCAGTGACCTGGTCAGTGTAGTAGTAGTTGAAAGAATGGACCGCAGACAGGCATCGAAGGCCTAAAATAAAAAAATTGGGCTGGCTGTAGGCAATTTTAAATTGGTTCCAGGGGTACACGGGCAGCAGTGGTCTGGTCAGTGGAAGTCTAGTGGAAGGAGTGACCGCAGACGGGCTTCCAAGGCCTAACATAACAAACTTGGGCTGGCTGTAGGCACTTTTAAATTGGTTCCAGGGGTACACGGGCAGCAGTGACCTGGTCAGTGTAGTAGTAGTTGAAAGAATGGACCGCAGACAGGCTTCGAAGGCCTAACATAACAAACTTGGGCTGGCTGTAGGCACTTTTAAATTGGTTCCAGGGGTACACGGGCAGCAGTGGTCTGGTCAGTGGAAGTCTAGTGGAAGGAGTGACCGCAGACAGGCTTCCAAGGCCTAACATAACAAACTTGGGCTGGCTGTAGGCACTTTTAAATTGGTTCCAGGGGTACACGGGCAGCAGTGGTCTGGTCAGTGGAAGTCTAGTGGAAGGAGTGACCGCAGACAGGCTTCGAAGGCCTAACATAACAAAATTGGGCTGGCTGTAGGCACTTTAAATTGGTTCCAGGGGTACATGGGCAGCAGTGTATGGTCAGTGGAAGTCTAGTGGAAGGAGTGACGGCAGACAGTCTTCGAAGGCCTAACATAACAAAATTGGGCTGACTGTAGGCACTTTTAAATTGGTTCCAGGGTAACACGGCCAGCAGTGCCCTGGTCAGTGTAGTAGTAGTTGAAAGAATGGACCGCAGACAGGCATCGAAGGCCTAAAATAAAAACACATGGCTGTAGGCAATTTTAAATTGGTTCCAGGGGTACACGGACAGCAGTGGTGTGGTCAGTGGAGGCCTAGTGGAAGGAGTGACCGCAGACAGGCATCGAAGGCCTAAAATAATAACACATGGCTGTAGGCAATTTTAAATTGGTTCCAGGGGTACACGGGCAGCAGTGACCTGGTCAGTGTAGTAGTAGTTGAAAGAATGGACCGCAGACAGGCATCGAAGGCCTAAAATAAAAAAATTGGGCTGGCTGTAGGCAATTTTAAATTGGTTCCAGGGGTACACGGGCAGCAGTGGTGTGGTCAGTGGAGGCCTAGTGGAAGGAGTGACCGCAGACAGGCATCGAAGGCCTAAAATAATAACACATGGCTGTAGGCAATTTTAAATTGGTTCCAGGGGTACACGGACAGCAGTGGTGTGGTCAGTGGAGGCCTAGTGGAAGGAGTGACCGCAGACAGGCATCGAAGGCCTAAAATAATAACACATGGCTGTAGGCAATTTTAAATTGGTTCCAGGGGTAGACGGGCAGCAGTGACCTGGTCAGTGTAGTAGTAGTTGAAAGAATGGACCGCAGACAGGCATCGAAGGCCTAAAATAAAAAAATTGGGCTGGCTGTAGGCAATTTTAAATTGGTTCCAGGGGTACACGGGCAGCAGTGACCTGGTCAGTGTAGTAGTAGTTGAAAGAATGGACCGCAGACAGGCATCGAAGGCCTAAAATAAAAAAATTGGGCTGGCTGTAGGCAATTTTAAATTGGTTCCAGGGGTACACGGGCAGCAGTGGTGTGGTCAGTGGAGGCCTAGTGGAAGGAGTGACCGCAGACAGGCATCGAAGGCCTAAAATAATAACACATGGCTGTAGGCAATTTTAAATTGGTTCCAGGGGTACACGGGCAGCAGTGACCTGGTCAGTGTAGTAGTAGTTGAAAGAATGGACCGCAGACAGGCATCGAAGGCCTAAAATAAAAAAATTGGGCTGGCTGTAGGCAATTTTAAATTGGTTCCAGGGGTACACGGACAGCAGTGGTGTGGTCAGTGGAGGCCTAGTGGAAGGAGTGACCGCAGACAGGCATCGAAGGCCTAAAATAATAACACATGGCTGTAGGCAATTTTAAATTGGTTCCAGGGGTACACGGGCAGCAGTGACCTGGTCAGTGTAGTAGTAGTTGAAAGAATGGACCGCAGACAGGCATCGAAGGCCTAAAATAAAAAAATTGGGCTGGCTGTAGGCAATTTTAAATTTGTTCCAGGGGTACACGGACAGCAGTGGTGTGGTCAGTGGAGGCCTAGTGGAAGGAGTGACCGCAGACAGGCATCGAAGGCCTAAAATAATAACACATGGCTGTAGGCAATTTTAAATTGGTTCCAGGGGTACACGGACAGCAGTGGTGTGGTCAGTGGAGGCCTAGTGGAAGGAGTGACCGCAGACAGGCTTCCAAGGCCTAACATAACAAACTTGGGCTGGCTGTAGGCACTTTTAAATTGGTTCCAGGGGTACACGGGCAGCAGTGGTCTGGTCAGTGGAAGTCTAGTGGAAGGAGTGACCGCAGACAGGCTTCCAAGGCCTAACATAACAAAATTGGGCTGGCTGTAGGCACTTTAAATTGGTTCCAGGGGTACATGGGCAGCAGTGTATGGTCAGTGGAAGTCTAGTGGAAGGAGTGACGGCAGACAGTCTTCGAAGGCCTAACATAACAAAATTGGGCTGACTGTAGGCACTTTTAAATTGGTTCCAGGGTAACACGGCCAGCAGTGGCCTGGTCAGTGTAGTAGTTGTAGAAAGAAGGGACCGCAGACAGGCTTCGAAGGCCTAACATAACAAAAATGTCAAAACAATGGTATTGTCAGTGCCAGGCATTGAAGGATGTCAGCGCCTAGACTACACATTGGTGAAGCTGTGAGAGATAATTTTGCTAGTGGTAGAGCACTGTTTGAGCTGGGGGGGGGAACTGTCTTGTGGCCGGCGTTACAGGCACAGGGCCCCTCATATTACAACGGTGTGTCTGACGTTGACCGCCAGAGACACTTTATTGTACTATGAGGGACCCAGTGGCAGTGCCGTCGACCAAAAGCGGCCACACCCACCTCTTCAGACAAACAGCACTCTCAAGGGTCCAAGCGCAAAGTGGCGATAGCACGGCCCCGTGTGGGGAGTTTGGCCATTTCGTGAGGTGGAAACATGTCGTATGCTGGACAATCAGGTGAAGAAAATTACGAGATTGGAAAAGTCATTCAGAATAGTCCACAGGCAAGACCTTTTCATAGGAAAGCTAGGTGTCAGCCGGGCAGGGTGGGGCAAAAGATTTTGAAATCCAGTTGTGGTTCATTTTAATGAAGGTTAGATCATCTACATTTTGGGTAGCCAGACGAGTCCTTTTTTCTGTTAGTATTGAACCTGCAGCACTGAATACTCTTTCTGATAGGACACTAGCTGCCGGGCAAGCAAGCTCCTGCAATGCATATTCTGCCAATTCTGGCCAGGTGTCTAATTTGGATGCCCAGTAATCAAATGGGAATGACGGTTGAGGGAGAACGTCGATAAGGGATGAAAAATAGTTTGTAACCATACTGGACAAATGTTGTCTCCTGTCACTTTGAATTGATGCTGCAGTACCTGTCCTGTCTGCGGTCATAGAAAAATCACTCCACAACCTGGTCAGAAAACCCCTCTGGCCAACGCCACTTCTGATTTCTGCCCCTCTAACACCTCTGGTCTGCTGGCCCCTGGAGCTCGTGTGAGAACGATCACGGGCGCTGTGTGCAGGGAATGCCAGAAGCAAACGGTCAACAAGAGTTGATTGTTTTGTTGCTAATATTAGTTCCAAGTTCTCATGTGGCATAATATTTTGCAATTTGCCTTTATAGCGAGGATCAAGGAGGCAGGCCAACCAGTAATCGTCATCGTTCATCATTTTTGTAATGCGTGTGTCCCTTTTGAGGATACGCAAGGCATAATCCGCCATGTGGGCCAAAGTTCCCGTTGTCAAATCTGCGGTTGTGCTTGGTTGAGGGGCAGTTGCAGGCAAATCTACGTCACTTGTGTCCCTCAAAAAACCAGAACCCGGCCTTGCCACGCCACCAATTTCCCGTGCCCCCGGGAAAGCTTCCTCATTAAAAATATACTCATCCCCATCATCCTCCTCATCCTCCACCTCCTCTTCGCCCGGTACCTCGTCATGTACACTGCCCTGACCAGACAATCGCTGACTGTCATCAAGGCTTTCCTCTTCCTCTGGTGCAGACGCCTGATCCTTTATGTGCGTCAAACTTTGCATCAGCAGACGCATTAGGGGGATGCTCATG
Source organism: Ranitomeya imitator (assembly GCF_032444005.1). Classification (NCBI taxonomy): domain Eukaryota; kingdom Metazoa; phylum Chordata; class Amphibia; order Anura; family Dendrobatidae; genus Ranitomeya; species Ranitomeya imitator. The sequence continues at coordinate 196,167,595 of NC_091288.1, forward strand.
CTTATTATGGCGTTGTCTGCACTAACCAGCCGTGTGCATTCCTCAAAACACTGAAGGACTTGACACATGTCTTGAATCTTCGACCACTGCACACCTGACAACTCCATGTCTGCCATCCTACTGCCTGCCCGTGTATGTGTATCCTCCCACAAAAACATAACAGCCCGCCTCTGTTCGCACAGTCTCTGAAGCATGTGCAGTGTTGAGTTCCACCTTGTTGCAACGTCTATGATTAGGCGATGCTGGGGAAGGTTCAAAGAACGCTGATAGGTCTGCATACGGCTGGAGTGTACAGGCGAACGGCGGATATGTGCGCAAAGTCCACGCACTTTGAGGAGCAGGTCGGATAACCCCGGATAACTTTTCAGGAAGCACTGCACCACCAGGTTTAAGGTGTGAGCCAGGCAAGGAATGTGTTTCAGTTGGGAAAGGGAGATGGCAGCCATGAAATTCCTTCCGTTATCACTCACTACCTTGCCTGCCTCAAGATCTACAGTGCCCAGCCACGACTGCGTTTCTTGCTGCAAGAACTCGGACAGAACTTCCGCGGTGTGTCTATTGTCGCCCAAACACTTCATAGCCAATACAGCCTGCTGACGTATGCCAGTAGCTGCCCCATAATGGGAGACCTGGTGTGCAACAGTGGCAGGTGCGGATGGAGTGTTTGTGCGACTGCGGTCTGTGGACGAGCTCTTGCTTCTGCAGGAGGACGAGGAGGAGGAGGAGGAGGGGGTGCGAACGGCTACAGACAACTGTTTACTAGACCGTGGGCTAGGCAGAACTGTCCCAAACTTGCTGTCCCCTGTGGACCCTGAATCCACCACATTTACCCAGTGTGCCGTGATGGACACGTAACGTCCCTGGCCATGCCTACTGGTCCATGCATCTGTTGTCAGGTGCACCTTTGTGCTCACAGATTGCCTGAGTGCATGGACGATGCGCTCTTTAACATGCTGGTGGAGGGCTGGGATGGCTTTTCTGGAAAAAAAGTGTCGACTGGGTAGCTCGTAGCGTGGTACAGCGTAGTCCATCAGGTCTTTGAAAGCTTCGCTTTCAACTAACCGGTAGGGCATCATCTCTAACGAGATTAGTCTAGCTATGTGGGCGTTCAAACCCTGTGTACGCGGATGCGAGGCTAAGTATTTCCTTTTTCTAACCATAGTCTCATGTAGGGTGAGCTGGACTGGAGAGCTGGAGATCGTGGAACTAGCGGGGGTGCCGGTGGACATGGCAGACTGAGAGACGGTGGGAGATGGTATTGTTGCCGCCGGTGCCCTAGATGCAGTGTTTCCTACTACGAAACTGGTGATTCCCTGACCCTGACTGCTTTGGCCTGGCAAAGATACCTGCACAGATACAGCAGGTGGTGCGCTAAATGGTGGTCCTACACTGCCGGAAGGGATGTTGCGTTGATGACTAGCTTCATTGGCCGAGGGTGCAACAACCTTAAGGGACGTTTGGTAGTTAGTCCAAGCTTTCAAATGCATGGTGGTTAAATGTCTATGCATGCAACTAGTATTGAGACTTTTCAGATTCTGACCTCTGCTTAAGGAAGTAGAACATTTTTGACAGATGACTTTGCGCTGATCAATTGGATGTTGTTTAAAAAAATGCCAGACTGCACTCTTTCTAGCATCGGATACCTTTTCAGGCATTGCAGACTGAGCTTTAACCGGATGGCCACGCTGTCCTCCACCAGGTTTTGGCTTTGCCACGCGTTTTGGGCAAGATACGGGCCCGGCAGATGGAACCTGTGGCGATGTTGATGCCTGCTGCGGCCCCTCCTCCTCCTCTGCTTCAGAACTGCTGCCGCCTGCACCCTGTTCCCCCAATGGCTGCCAATCGGGGTCAAGAACTGGGTCATCTAATAACTCTTCTTGTACCTCCTGCGCAACTTCGTCTGTGTCACCGTGTCGTTCGGTGGTATAGCGTTCGTGATGGGGCAACATAGTCTCATCAGGGTCTGATTCTTGATCAGCACCCTGCGAGGGCAATGTTGTGGTCTGAGTCAAAGGACCAGCATAGTAGTCTGGCTGTGGCTGTGCGTCAGTGCACTCCATGTCAGATTCAATTTGTAATGGGCATGGACTGTTAACTGCTTCACTTTCTAAGCCAGGGACGGTATGTGTAAAGAGCTCCATGGAGTAACCCGTTGTGTCGCCTGCTGCATTCTTCTCTGTTGTTGTTTTTGCTGAAGAGGACAAGGAAGTGACTTGTCCCTGACCGTGAACATCCACTAACGACGCGCTGCTTTTACTTTTACCAGTTTCACGAGATGAGGCAAAAGAGCTAGAGGCTGAGTCAGCAAGATAAGCCAAAACTTGCTCTTGCTGCTCCGGCTTTAAAAGCGGTTTTCCTAATCCCAGAAAAGGGAGCGTTCGAGGCCTTGTGTAGCCGGACGACGAACCTGGCTCCACAGCTCCAGACTTAGGTGCAATATTTTTTCCCCCACGACCACCTGATGCTCCACCACTACCACTACCCTCATTACCAGCTGACAATGAACGCCCCCGGCCACGACCTCTTCCACTAGACTTCCTCATTGTTTTAAAAACGTAACCAAACTAACGTTATTTGTTGCAGTCACACAACTTACACGGTGAGCTATAACTTCAGTATGATTTAGCTACCCCTTTACAGGTTGGTGAGACCACAGCGAAAATCAGGCCCAATGTTACACACTCTTTTTTTGGTGGCTGCAAATTAGAGAGATGCCCCACACGCAGGACTGTCACTGAAGCACAAATGTTAATATTAATGTCACACTATTATTTTTTTTTTATTTTTATTTTTTTCAGGAACACTTTAGAAACCCCCCAAAAAAAAAAAAAAAGATTTTTGCAGGGAGAATTTAGAAAACAAATGTAACAAACTATATGCTTTCTATGGGCCACTGAGTGAGAGATGACGCACACAGGAATCAGGAGTGGCACACAAGCCCAGAGGCCAATATTTTTCTACCAATGATTGATGGAGTTATTTTCTCTGGTAGATTTTGGAACCCAAATCAAGGAAAAAAAATGTAGGCTTTCTATGGACCACAATTGGAGAGAGAGAGAGAGAGAGAGAGAGATGGCACACCCAGGAGTCAAGACTGGCACACAAGCAGAAAGGCCAATATTAATCTCCCACTGTTTTTTTTTTTTTTTTTTTTTTTTTTTTTTCAGGGAGACTTTAGAAAAAAAAATAATAAAAAAAATATGATTTTATCAGGAAGAATTTAGAAACCAAATAAAATAAAATGATTTTTTCAGGGAGAATTTATAAAACAAATAAAAACAAAAATAGGCGTTCTATGGCCCACTGACTGAGAGATGACGCACACAGGAGTCAGGAGTGGCACACAAACCCAGAGGCCAATATTTTTCTACCAATGATTGATGTAGTTATTTTCTCTGGTAGATTTTAGAACCCAAATCAAGGAAAAAAAATATAGGCTTTCTATGGACCACAATTGGAGAGAGAGAGAGAGAGAGAGAGAGAGAGAGAGAGAGAGAGATGGCACACCCAGGAGTCAAGACTGGCACACAAGCAGAAAGGCCAATATTAATCTCCCACTGTTTTTTTTGGTTGTTTTTTTTTTTTTTTTTCAGGGAGACTTTAGAAAAAAAAATAATAAAAAAAATATGATTTTATCAGGAAGAATTTAGAAACCAAATAAAATAAAATGATTTTTTCTGGGAGAATTTATAAAACAAATAAAACCAAAAATAGGCGTTCTATGGCCCACTGACTGAGAGATGACGCACCCAGGAGTCAAGACTGGCACACAAGCAGAAAGGCCAATATTAATCTCCCACTGTTTTTTTTTTTTTTTTTCAGGGAGACTTTAGAAAAAAAAATAATAAAAAAAATGTGATTTTATCAGGAAGAATTTAGAAACCAAATAAAATAAAATGATTTTTTCAGGGAGAATTTAGAAAACAAATAAAACCAAAAATAGGCGTTCTATGGCCCACTGACTGAGAGATGACGCACCCAGGAGTCAAGACTGGCACACAAGCAGAAAGGCCAATATTAATCTCCCACTGTTTTTTTTTTTTTTTTTCAGGGAGACTTTAGAAAAAAAAATAATAAAAAAAATGTGATTTTATCAGGAAGAATTTAGAAACCAAATAAAATAAAATGATTTTTTCTGGGAGAATTTATAAAACAAATAAAACCAAAAATAGGCGTTCTATGGCCCACTGACTGAGAGATGACGCACCCAGGAGTCAAGACTGGCACACAAGCAGAAAGGCCAATATTAATCTCCCACTGTTTTTTTTTTTTTTTTTTCAGGGAGACTTTAGAAAAAAAAATAATAAAAAAAATGTGATTTTATCAGGAAGAATTTAGAAACCAAATAAAATAAAATGATTTTTTCTGGGAGAATTTATAAAACAAATAAAACCAAAAATAGGCGTTCTATGGCCCACTGACTGAGAGATGACGCACCCAGGAGTCAAGACTGGCACACAAGCAGAAAGGCCAATATTAATCTCCCACTGTTTTTTTTTTTTTTTTCAGGGAGACTTTAGAAAAAAAAATAATAAAAAAAATGTGATTTTATCAGGAAGAATTTAGAAACCAAATAAAATAAAATGATTTTTTCAGGGAGAATTTAGAAAACAAATAAAACCAAAAATAGGCGTTCTATGGCCCACTGACTGAGAGAGAGAGAGAGAGAGATGGAACGCTTAGTACTGGCACACAAGCCCAAAGGGCAATATTAATCTCCCTTTTTTTTTCCAGGGAGAATTTCTAAAACCCAAAAAAAAAAAAAAATAGGCTTTCTATGGCCCACTATTTGTGAGAGAGATGGGACGCTCAGGACTGGCACAGATGGCACGCTCAGGACTGGCACAGAAGCCCAGAGGCCAATATTAATCTCCCTTTTTTTCTGGTAGAATTTATAAAACCAAAAAAAAATTTAAATAGGCTTTCTATGGCCCACTATTTGTGAGAGAGATGGCACGCTCAGGACTGGCACAGATGGCACGCTCACAACTGGCACACAAGCCCAGAGGCCAATATTAATCTCCCTTTTTTCAGGGAAAATTTATAAAACAAAAAAAAAAAATAAATAGGCTTTCTATGGCCCACTATTTGTGAGAGAGATGGCACGCTCAGGGCTGGCACAGATGGCACGCTCAGGACTGGCACACAAGCCCAGAGGCCAATATTAATCTCCCTTTTTTTCAGGGAGAATTTATAAAACCCCCAAAAAAAATAAAATAGGCTTTCTATGGCCCACTATTTGTGAGAGAGATGGGACGCTCAGGACTGGCACAGATGGCACGCTCAGGACTGGCACAGAAGCCCAGAGGCCAATATTAATCTCCCTTTTTTTCTGGGAGAATTTATAAAACCAAAAAAAAATTTAAATAGGCTTTCTATGGCCCACTATTTGTGAGAGAGATGGCACGCTCAGGACTGGCACAGATGGCACGCTCACAACTGGCACACAAGCCCAGAGGCCAATATTAATCTCCCTTTTTTCAGGGAAAATTTATAAAACAAAAAAAAAATTAAATAGGCTTTCTATGGCCCACTATTTGTGAGAGAGATGGCACGCTCAGGGCTGGCACAGATGGCACGCTCAGGACTGGCACACAAGCCCAGAGGCCAATATTAATCTCCCTTTTTTTCAGGGAGAATTTATAAAACCAAAAAAAAAAATTAATAGGCTTTCTATGGCCCACTATTTGTGAGAGAGATGGCACGCTCAGGGCTGGCACAGATGGCACGCTCAGGACTGGCACACAAGCCCAGAGGCCAATATTAATCTCCCTTTTTTTCAGGGAGAATTTATAAAACCCCAAAAAAAATAAAATAGGCTTTCTATGGCCCACTATTTGTGAGAGAGATGGCACACTCAGGACTGGCACACAAGCCCAAAGGCCAATATTAATCTCCCACTGTATTTTTATCAGGGAGAATTTATACACCCCACAAAAAAAAATACAGAAAAATGAAAAGGCTTTCTATGGCCCACTATGTGAGAGAGATGGCACACACAGGGATGGCACTCTAGCAGAAATGCCAAATTGCCAATCTTAATCTCCCACCAAAAAAAAAAAAAAAAAAAAAAACAGGGAATGTCCTACAATTACTATCTCCCTGCCTGCAGTAATCTCAGCCAGGTATGGCAGGCAGCTACTATCTCCCTGCCTGCAGTAATCTCAGCCAGGTATGGCAGGCAGCAATAAGGAGTGGACTGATGCACAAATGAAATAAAAAGTGTGGACAAACAAAAAAGATAGCTGTGCAGAAAGGAAGGAACAAGAGGATTTGTGCTTTGAAAAAAGCAGTTGGTTTGCACAGCGGCGTACACACAGCAATGCAGCTATCAGGGAGCCTTCTAGGGCAGCCCAATGAGCTACAGCGCTGAGGGGAAAAAAAAAAAAAAAAAAACTTCCACTGTCCCTGCACACCGAGGGTGGTGTTGGACAGTGCAAATCGCTGCAGCACAAGCGGTTTTGTGGTTAATGGACCCTGCCTAACGCTATCCCTGCTTCTGACAAAGCGGCAGCAACCTCTCCCTAAGCTCAGATCAGCAGCAGTAAGATGGCGGTCGGCGGGAACGCCTCTTTATAGCCCCTGTGACGTCGCAGACAGCAAGCCAATCACTGCAATGCCCTTCTCTAAGATGGTGGGGACCAGGACCTATGTCATCACGCTGCCCACACTCTGCGTTTACCTTCATTGGCTGAGAAATGGCGCTTTTCGCGTCATTGAAACGCGACTTTGGCGCGAAAGTCGCGTACCGCATGGCCGACCCCGCACAGGGGTCGGATCGGGTTTCATGAAACCCCGACTTAGCCAAAAGTCGGCGACTTTTGAAAATGTTCGACCCGTTTCGCTCAACCCTAGTGGCCACCACATTTTAGAGCCCTTTTCTTGGGATTTCTAGGGGTCTCACTTACCAGACCCTTAGTATTCAGCAAAGTATCACCTATCCTGTGAATATCTGGGCTCTTTAAAAAATCCATTTCTATGGAACTACTCAAGATAGTTGAGCGCTGTTCTTGGCCACCAGTCCCAATGACAATTAGTAACGCACTGGCGCTCATTTGTGGCCACCACATTTTGGAGCCTTGTTCACGGGATCAATAGGGATCTCAGCTGTCAGAAACTTAGCAAACAGCAAGTTATCACCTTTCCTATGAACATCTGGGCTCCTAAAACCTCCAACTTTCCATTATTGTCTACTGGACGGCCAAGCGCTGTACTCATGGTTCTCCCACAGTTCCATAGACAATGAATAGATGGTTGGTGCTCACGCTTGGCCACCACTGAATATGGCACTTCAGAGCCCTGTTCTTAGGATCAGTGGGAGTCTCAACAGTCAGACCCCCATGATCAGTAAGTTATCACCTTTACTATGGAAATAACCCCTTAAATTGCAGACGTTAGGGACTAAATCAAGGTTTGCCAAGAAGCTTATCTCATCTGTCCTCCATATTTTACTTATACTCTATACTTATAACATCAAAAGTCAGAAATGTTTGGTGTTCTAGTCATTACTGCCAGTAACTACCATTAAGTCATTTATTCAGTATGTAATCCTTGAATGTAAGATAATGGCAAAAATGACATAAAATTACCTTAATTGTTTGTAGGCCATAATTGAGATAATGACAGTCTAGTGGAAGCCATGGTCTTCAGGTCGAATGGAAAAACAATATGGAACAGTTTCTAACTCTTCTCCATTTTCCACTGAAATAATTTTTATAGGAATCTCAGAAGATCCAGATGTTGAGGTTTCTCTCTGATATTGGCAGAACATGAAATGCACAAATATGGTATTCTAATTTGTATGGTAATCTTAAAGGAGTTGTAGCACTGCCTAATAATTTTCTGCTAGGAATACCGAGCATTGGGCTATACAGCACGTGGTCTGAATGGAGCAGTTGTTGAGCATGTGCATCACTGCTCCGCTCATTGTCTATGGGACTCCCTAAGATAGTGTCACAAGAGCACTGTTAATCATTACCTGGCGGCTCCAAAATGACTACCACGGACAGGATTGACGCAAGCTACTCCATTTCCCAGTGATTGCCTTGGTCTTCACCCTTTAACCCAGTGTTCCCCAACTCCGGTCCTCAAGAGCCACCAACAGGTCATGTTTTCAGGATTTCCTTAGTATTTCACAGGTGATGGAATTATTGCCTGTGCAGGTGATGCAATTATCACCTGTGCAATACGATGGAAATACTGAAAACATGACCTGCTGGTGGCTCTTGAGGACCGGACATGGGGAACACTGCTTTAACCCATGTACAGTGATCTGGACTTAAACAGGAGTCCGTGGGCAAAAGCCACAGGGTCAGCTGCTGTTCAGTAGAGCAAGCTGGCAAGTAGGATAGTCAGGTAGCCAGGTCAGATCCAAGAGGTCATATTAGGAAAAGAATCATAAAATAAGTAGTCAAAGGCCAAGGTTAAAGAATGGGAATAATCAAGACAAAACACAGGAGCACAGAGGTGTAAACCAGGAAAGCTGAACTATTGACTGGCAGTGGGAACTGGCTCTCAGAGGTTTATATAGTAACAGTGCTGACAGCTGATAGAAACCTAAATGGATTAACCCCATAGCTTCTGGACTGGCCAGACTCACAAGTCCCAGGAATAATGCAGAATTGATACTGTTATAGAGAACCTGTCCCCCAGAAAAAACACTATGAATCTGTAGTTATAGGGTTAATCTACAGGCTAATAGTGTTACTAACCTGCCTGCACGTAGCCAAATGCTGGGAGGACAAAATGAACTTAATTTTCCCTGGTAGCGTTCTGGTTTCAGTCACAGGGGCGGCGTCGGCACTGGTTCAGCCATCGCTGAGTATAGAGAGTGGTGTCTGTAACCTCGCCCCCGACCCGGACTGACAGCCGGCTCTTATGCAGAGCGAATGGCAGTAAGGGCCGAGTGTGCGGCTACAACCGCCCCTCTCTATACACTGAGTGGTGACTGAACCGGCGCCAGCGCCACCCCTGTGACTGACACTGGAACGCTGCTAGGGGGAATAAAGTTAATTTCTCCCGACAGAGTTTGGCGACGTGCAGGCGCTGGGCAGGTTAGTAACTCTGTTATCCTGCAGATTAAGCCCGTATCTGCAGGTCAATAGCAGTTTTTTTCTGGTGAAAGGTTTCATTTAAGCATCACCTACAACAATGATGCGGCACCGTCTAGTGTCCAAAGCAGCAACCGGCACAGATGTTACAGATAGCTGAGTACAGATGAGACTTTGCAGTGCTCCATCTGAGTAGAGCATTGTCAAGCATGTCCACAACTGCTAAGCTCATTGCCTATGGGACGGCCAAAGAAAGCTGAGTGCTGGCGAGTCTTTGCAGTGCTCCATCTGAGTAGAGCAGAGTCAAGCATGTCCACAACTCTCCATTCATTGTCTATGGAACTGAACAATACTCAACTACAGTATGTCAGTCTCATAGCCGCAGAATGGGGAGAAGTATTGACCACTGCTTTATTCACATGAGCCCCATTACCAAATCCGATGGTTTATCCAGTGATGGATTGGTGCAAATTTGGTGCCACCTCTCCAAGGGTCCCACTCTTCTTTAATTTGGATACAACAGGCAGCAGGTGACTGTGCCACTATCGAAACCACTAGTGATAAGAATGAATCAAGCTTATTTCAAGTTAGGACCAGCAGTATGCATTAATAGATGCCCCTAGGCAATGCCAGCCAAGTATGAAAATGGTGGCTTCTAGTGATGGGCGAACGTGCTCGAGTAAGGTGTTATTCACATGCCCATGTGCTAACTAAGTGTCTTCGACGTGCTCAAAAAATATGTTCGAGTCCCCATGGCTGCATGTCTCGAGACTTCGACAGCTGCAGCACATGCAGGGATTGTCTAACACGGTGTTCCCCAACTCCAGTCCTCAAGGCCCACCAACAGGTCATGTTTTTAGGATTTCCTTACCATCACCTGTGCAATACAAAGGAAATCCTGAAAACATGACCTGTTGGTGGGCCTTGAGGACTGGAGTTGGGGAACACTGGTCTAACAAACAGCCGCAAGACATGCAGCTTCGGGGACTTGAACATATTTTTTGAGCAAGCTGAAGTCGGTTAGCACCCGAGCATGTGGATAACACTTTACTCGAGCACGTTCGCTCATCTCTAGAAGCCACCATTTTCACTCTTGGCTGGCATTGTCCAGAGGCATCTAATCATACATACTATTGGCCCCAGCTTGATATAAGCTTTATTCATTCTTATTTTCAGCCCCATAACACAACGTTTTACATCATGTCTAATAGGAATTTATTTGCCGATTATCTCAGCATTCAGCCCATGGTAATAGTCTTTTTATGCCGTCCTCCTGATGGAACGTGTCGAGCATTGTTTGGCTAATTGTGTGCACCTGGTTGGGTGTTAGAAGAGTGGGACCATGGGTGCGCTCCGACATCATTTCATTACCGGAGAATAATAGCTCGTGTTGAGCCCTACACATCCCTGCACTCAGCTATGAATAAATATTTCATACAATGAATATGAAAATATTCATAGCTTAAAAGGACTAACTATCCAGAGTAAAACATCCACGGGTCAATCTAGAGACTATACGCACACAAAAGTGGATCTTCGCATCTCCTAACACAGATCTATGCTTCTATAAAAATGCTCACGCTTATTATTTTAATCATAATTACTTCAGTTAGCAAACGCAAATTTTTTTCACCCCCCTTCGCCATAAAAAACAATTATGTATTAGTGGCTTCTAATAGCGCTGTATATTGCCATAAAATAACACAGGAGACTTTCTTTTATTTTCGATTTTTAACAGTAGGAAATGTTTTAATAACGCCATTATTACCATAAGTGCTTTTTTTCTTTCTTTTTTTTTGTTGAGACTATTATTATTTCCGACACTACGGTTAATGAAAACGATACAAGCAATTGCTTGTTTGCTATATAATATAGGAAGGAGTGGGAGAAAGCAGAGCAGCGCGTGAAGGCAGTGTGCACCCCGGTAAATGACTTACATGACTGGTAGGAGATCACTTATGGATGGAAGGCGATCTTAGGCGATTAGTTGATCTATGAATAGTTTGGCTGTCTACATCATGCAAAAAACTGATTATTCTACAGCAGTTTGCTTTTTATCGTTGGTAGCACTGTGGTAATAAACTTCTGTAAAGTATATCATCTGCTCAGTGCTGGATTCCTACCCTTCCTGACATTAATCCTTAGCACCTTTACGTACCAAGTAGAGTGAAAATCTTTGGAAATTCGAATTCGCCAATTTTGCCGAATTTTCCCGATGAATTAAATTAACTCCAAAGCCTCCAGGTTCACTGAAAGAAACATTACATTTCTTTTCCTCACACACTAATCTTCACAACTGTACAGTAGTAGACGAAAAATGGGGAAAGATTCCGGCACAACCATCTAGGGATAAAACGGATTCTTTATTCAAACAACTACATTTGAATAAAGAATCTGTCTTATCCCTGGATGGTTGTGCCGGAACCTTTCCCCATTTTTTGTCTACCTTCCTCTGATCACCAGTGGAAACGGCACCCTCAGGAGGAACTCCGGCCCAAATTTCCAGCTACACATTCTCAGCGTGGTAAGGTCCTTCTTCCCTCTCCCTGCATCTTTCATGACTTTCTCTCCCTATTTCTATTGTAAATCTCCAGATTCAATACTATATTGGCTGCTGCATTCCCTGCTTCAACTTTTATACTGGGTATCATAGTCCCTCGTGATTGACTGTTAAATATGTGAAATATGACATGTGTCGTAATAGCTTTAAGGCTGTAGGAGGAAGCCTTTCCGACTGGGCCAAAGTTATGTGATCTTTCTCTGAAGGTTGCATGGCGGTGGACAATTTATGGCAAATTGTTTGAATTTGCAGGATTAAGCAAATTGTCAAGAATTAACACAAAAATTAAATTTATATCAAATCAGTTTGCTCATCTCTAATGTCAAGCCATTCCTACCTGTAACCCATATTGTTCTCCAGCTCTTCCATGTTCTCCAACACATCAGTTGAATTACTTTCTTATAGCTTAAAGCCATGTACAAAATTTATATCAGGGCCTCCATGTGCCATTTGTAATACTGATGTCTTCTGTTCTTATGGGGCAAATAGACCTTTGGCCTCTTCATGAAACTGAGTCCAGGTGTGACTCTAATTCTTCTCTCCTTGTACTGTTAACAATTGGTAGATTTTTTAATAGCACCACTTTTGGCATTTGTCTTCTATTTGGTCTCTTTGGATCTACTTTACACTAATCACAGAGGACATAATATTGGCACTTTCTGCTAACGTTAAGAATGCCCGGAAGTTTATTTTTTCATTGGCCATGGCTTCACGCTTACAAACTCCTCTTTACTTTTCACGTCTTCTCAAAGTGTGTTTGGATTCCAGAACTTTGGCATTAGATATAGCATTATGTCGTCATGCCTAATAAATTTCTAAAAGCATTGTTTTTGGGAGATTTATGAAGGTTTTGGCAATGCCCAGTAGATTTGCCAACTGTTTTGAAAATCCAGGAGGTTTTCCGATTCCTGGAAGCCTCCAGGACATTGCAGGAGAAATGACAAGTAGACTTTATCACATATCCATATACGAATACAAGAGTAGAGAACGATAAGCAAGTAAACAAATTTATCCCTAGGAATCCCAACAATGAATGAACCTGAAATCAATTGATGGTCAGGAAATCCTTCAAAGAGAAATGGATTGCCCAATAAGGACAATCTCTTTGATAAAAAATTGTCATTATTTTTTTGAAAATTGGAGGGACTTACATTTTAAGAATTACTGAGCTTTATTTGGCACAATGCAAGCTTGGCACTATGGAGCGCTTGGTTTAGTTTTGAAGCTTGGTTTATTCTCTCCCCTGTAGACTCTATTCAGTGGTGTACCAACAATGGCAGTAGACCACACAGCTGCCGTGAGGCTCGTGAGTAAAATGGCGCTTGGTGTCGAATGACCTGACTCCTGCCTGGCATGAGTCCACTTCTCCTGACTTCCGACATGAATGTAGTAGAGAGGTCAGGAGAAGTTGTATGGAGTTACAAATCTGACACTCGCAAGCTTTGATCACATCAGGTTAACCCCTTAGAATCTATTAAGAATAGTGATGATAGCCTATAGAGGGTTAGACTAAGGGAGGTTGACATCCAAAGGTCCATGATAGGCCCAATTGGACCTTTACCTTGGGGCTCCAGGATTTCTATGTGCACACCCCTGCTGATTTAATCCAATTTGGTCTTAACCCAGGAATGGATCTATTCACATTTGTACTGTGGTTCGCTGTGGGTGACTTAAGGAAACCATTAACTTACACTGCATTCGTTTTGATGTGAAAAATAGACCGAGATGCATGCCTAGAGATTTTCTGTTGGCATTTTAAGTGTATGCTAAATGAAAGTCAACAAAACTGATCTGATGCTGCCTTGAAATTCACTACAGCCCAGTATACAGAATCTTAGATTTACAGTGGCATGTAAAATTTTGGGCACCCCTGGTCAAAATCCACAATAGCCGACCTCAATAGGTGCAAGCTGAAGGTTTTACAATGGCCCTCACAGTCCACTGATCTGAGCAACATTGAAAATCTGTGGTTAGACCTTAAAATAGCAGAGGATGCTGGACGCCCCAGTAGTCTCACAGAACTGGAGGAATTTTCCAAGGCAGAATGGATGAAAATACCTCAAATAAGACTTGAAAGGCTCTTGACCAGGGGTGCCCAAACTTTTACATGCCCCTGTCATCTGTAAGTACAGAAGAGCTACGCGAATAATACAGCTATGTATAAGAGGATATGCTTATGCACATATTGTTCACGGGGATCTAATGAATTCCGTCGTGAAGCTAATTCCACAGCAGAGACAATTTACATGTCTTAACTGCAACACGCCGGGGCTTGTACATTTTATACTAACGTCAGCGTCTCGAGATTTGTAATGTAAATGAGAAATCCGGCCGCTACAGTAATTGACTATATATGTTTATGCATGAATTAAAGGACACTTAGATTGATAGAGAGATGGAGATTTTGCAAGCAAACATGAATAAGCTATATTTTATGAGATTTTTTTAACCACGAAATATCATACATCTATAGATTTTCATTATTTTATGCTTTTTATTTTTTTTTTTAATTATCTAGCGCAACATGGTGATTTGGGTTATTGATTATGATTTTCCTGTATATAATGAAAAATATTAAAAAAGACTCAATTTTCTAGCTACCAATGAAGATTTATGCAACATACAGTATATAGAGCCCCAAAACTATCTCTGTGTCCTCCTTCTCCCGGAAAGGTACAGCAAGTGCTAACATAGGTATCTGGCAGTGGTTGAGCTCCGTCCCCCTATTGAAATAAGCATGCATGCTTGGTTCTTCGAAGCATGAATATTTATGGGCTGTGTAGAGTTTTGGCCATCAGCTATCTTATCTATATGGCTTGTCGTTGAGAAATGTCTTCGAACTTAGATTGGTAACAGCTGAGAGACAGAACTTCATCACAATGACCAGGGGACAAGAAATGAGAAATATAAATTTGATACTTATTCTCATGAATAGGCTTTGATATGTCATTTATATTTTTGCATCTTGAGCTTTTACCATCGGGGAATTTTTCCGATAATAGAAGACATACTCCTTTGGAAGTCGGAAAATAATGTCACCGTTGAAATAGATCAGGTTCGATTGATGTCCACTCCAAATTTTCTGAATATAAACTCAATAACTGCTGGCGAAACCCTCAACAGGATGAAAATCCCATCACAACCACAAGGTGACCATACATAGGCACATATAACATAGACATTTCCCAACAAAGTATCACAAAAATCACGTTTTTATTTTGTTTTTTCAAAGCAGATAATCTTTCGACACACAACTTTGAGATATCTTGAGCTAAGAGGAAAGCTAAGGTCACATCTGTACACAGTAAAACCTCAAATGTTGACACCACTAGTGTCATTTCAAGATACACCAGGGCAAGAGGACTCACCGTTACTACTTATATCTATATGTATAATTGTCTTAGGGGCACTTCTGTCTGTTTGTTTGTCTGTCTGTCATGGAAATCCCGCATCGCTGATTGGTCGCGGCCGCCAGGCACAGCCTGGCCAAGAATTAGACCCTTCCTACTTCTGTCCAGTCAGTGCCCGGCGCCCGCTCCATACTCCCCTCCAGTCAGTGCTCACACAGGGTTAATGGCAGTGTTAACGTACAGCGTTATGCCGCGGTGTGACGCACTCCGTTAATGCTGCTATTAACCCTGTGTGACCAACTTTTTACTATTGATGCTGCCTATGCAGACCGCTAAGTCTTCTGGTTAATTTTACAATGCATCTCTGGGAACGGAAGCTGGCGGCAGCTGCGCACACATCAGGACAGCATCGCTGGACGCTGGAGGGTGAGTATATAACTATTTTTTATTTTAATTATTTTTTTTAACAGGGATATGGTGCCCACACTGCTATATACTACGTGGGCTGTGTTATGTACTGCGTGGCTGCTATATACTACGTGGGCAGTGTTATATACTACGTGGGTAGTGTTATATGCTGCGTGGGCTGTGTTATATACTGTGTGGCCACTGTTATATATTGCGTGACCACTGTTATACACTGAGTGGCCTGTGTTATATACTGCGTGGCCTGTGTTATATACTGCATGGTCTGTGTTATATACTGCGTGACCTGTGTTATATACTGCGTGGCTGTGTTATATACTGCATGGGCTGTGCTATATATTACGTGGGCTGTGTTATGTATTGCGTGGGCTGTGTTATATACTGCGTGAGCTGTGCTATATACTGAGTGGGCTGTGTTATATACTGTGTGGGCTGTGTTATATACTGCATGGGCTGTGTTATACACTGTGTGGGCTGTGTAATATACTGCGTGGGCTGTGCTATATATTACGTGGGTTGTGTTATATACTGCATGGGGTGTGTTGTATACTGCGTGGCCTGTGCTATACATTACGTGGGCTGTGTTATATACTATGTGGTTGTGTTATATACTGCGTGGCTGCTATATACTACATGGCTCCTATATACTATGTGGCCTGTGTTATATACTATGTGGCTGCTATATGCATACATACATACATATTCTAGAATACCCTATGCGTTAGAATCGGGCCACCATCTAGTGTCTGTATAACTGTCTTTTTCAGTTGCCCTTTCTCTTTTTTACTAATCCTACAGAGTAGCCTTCCTTACGGTACGAGCGCATGATGAAGTTTTTTAAGCAGAAGACGTTCCAAGGAAATGCAGGAGGTGTTTGTCTTCTTTGATGCTTCTTCAGTTATTTTTGCCACAGTTTTGTCTTCTTTTTTACTACACAGTATACAGTATATAAATCAGAAAGTCACCTGGAGAATGGTTAGGTGACTTCTTTTAGCTGCTTCAAGGCTTACCTGAAGCAGTTAAAAGTAGCTAGAAAAGACTGAACATGTGCACAACAAGTCATTTTGACATTGCAGTGCATACGTTCTTTTTTTTAGCATCTTTTAAGCTCTTTTTCAGGTGGACATACTTTTAAAGTGTCCATTCACCCAAGAAAACTGTTGCCAGCAGCTTTTTTTCTAAACTCTTTTATACGTTCATAATGTTACACACTTGTCCCTGGTATCCCAGGCTCTACTTCCTTCATCTTGATCCGCTGCCCTCTGTTTTGCTTCACGTCAGGTTTTGCAGACTGCACGGTTGGTTCTGTGAAATCATCTCCTAGGACACACACCTATGTAGTAGGATTGAGATTCAAGAATTTAGTTTAGTACACTCCACCTTCTGTGCACGCTGTGCTTAACCTGCTTCAATACATTTTGACTTCCAATTCATCCGTCCTGCTTCACCCAAGATTCCTGAGTGTGCCATGTCTTCACTCACTACATGCAATCATGACAGCTGCACCAACGCCTGGGGTCCATGTACCCACCCAGATCTGGAGCTTATTAAGTCCACTTCACTAGGCGAGTCTCACAGAAGGTGGAATACACAAAACTAAAGTCTTGAATCTCAATCCTAAGACACAGGTGTTTGTCCTAAGGGGCCTTATATAGCATCACGGAGATGACGTCACTGAGCCACAACAGATAACCTGCCAAACCCGACGTGGAGCACAACAGAGGGCAGCGGACTGAGGTGAAGGAAGCAGAGCCCGAAATACCCGGGACAAATGTGTAACACATATGCTCGCTCAATTCAGATGAGCATACACGTGTTCTCTAGAATCGTATAGTGGCAAATTTTCTTCCTGAAAGAACAAAAGGATCATCATTACAATTAAAATGATCTCCCCCAATATCACCAATAAAGGGAGAGTTGAAGGCTCCAATACGATTGGATGGTTGGCCAGTCCTACCAAAATTGGTGAGTTAACTTTTCTCTATTGTATATGGAGGTCTTTACTTTAGAAAATCATTATTCCAGGATCTTATTGTAGTCAAGCCTGCCTCACAAACAGTAGGTACTCCATCGTACAGGTGTACATTTTGACAAAATTCACTTAGGCAATGTCCACATTGGAGCACCATGTCGAAAACTTGACAGATCCAATTATAGACAACGGTTGATGTCCATCACATCATCTATTATCTTTATTTTTTCATTCCTTTGATGGAAATACAAGCCAAGATGTGAACCAAACCTTTTAGATGAACCAAGTTAGGATGAAACTTCCACGATGAGTAGGATCCATAGCGGCACTTTTACTAGCCAGTGTCTACGAACCTTCATGGCAATCTAATGAGCTACAACGGGTCTAGAGATCAATATGAAATCTCCAGAAATATTATAGGCAGCGTGTCTTGACAGTTTTCCTCAGATTTGTACAAAACCCTTCCAGAATGTTGACCCTATTGCTTTATCAGACTTCTACACACACTGATATCTAATGTAGGATCTAAATGAAGCACAATGATGGTCTGCTCTTTGCCGAAGGATCAGATTGCAGAGAGAAGGATCAATCGGCAGACGTGCTTATCAAGGTGCTAAGATTTGTTAGAGGCTTCAATCATATCTCTTCCTGTGGTTCACAAGGGGCAGCACAAGAGAAGCCTCGGCAGTGATATTCCACATATATATACGCTGGATGACTGGCCGTCCCCATTCCCAGCAACAGTCCCTGGAAGAAAAAGTGTTAAAGAATAAATCTACAGAACAGCCACTTAAATCGGGTTTGGCGGAGGGACAGAATGCTGATGTTGTAGCTGGAGAATAGAAGCATAGACAGCGCTGAGTCAGCAATTATTCCAGAATAACATAGTCTGACCATTAGCGGGATTAATATACACTAAATGTGTGCGCTATTTCGGATAATGCGAACATGTTTCATAATTGCTCAAAATCTCTTCAGGGAAAAAATGTAGTTATATTAATATCGGCTCCCTTTAGCAGTATTTACATTCTTATATGTCTATGAGGACAGATTTTTACCAAAATTGCTCTGAGCAGCACAACAAGGAGAAGGATTATATATTGTATGGGGAAAGGGGGGATAAAAGAAGAATTTTTGGATTATTGCAAGTTTGAGCTCTAACAAGTGGTGGATGGAAAAAAAAATGCGTTGGCTATCTGTTGCCCTTACCTTCCTATTCAGTCAGTTTATCCAGAGATGATTTTGCGATATTCTGTTGGGAGATGTTTATTCTGTATGTGTCTCTATGTGGCCACCCAGTGGTTGGAATGCGAAATGCAGACTGTCGTGACTTTGTGCATTATCCCTTTACTGTAACATCACTGTGTGCAGAACACCTGTACTGTGACAGTGCTGGGCTGCTTGTCCTGTAACTTTACTGTGCGCTTTATCTCACTTTCATGATATCGCTATTTTGGTACATCATTGTTGATGTTAATTTGTGACTTCATTATTTTTTTTTATCCCTTTACTGTAACCTAAATGTGTGCATTATCCCTGTGCTGCGACAGTACTGTGCACCTCCGTGCTTATTGTGACATCCCTGTACATTATCTCTATAGTGTGACATCCCTGTGTGCATTATCTCTATAGTGTGTCATCCCTGTGCATTATCTCTATAGTGTGACATCCCTGTGTGCGTTATCTCTATAGTGTGACATCCCTGTGTGCGTTATCTCTATAGTGTGACATCCCTGTGTGTGTTATCTCTATAGTGTGACATCACTGTGTACATTATCTCTACACTGTGACATCACTATGTGCATTATTCCTATTCTTTGACATCAGAGTGTACTTTATCTTCGTGCTTTATCTAACTTCTGTGACATCACTGTGTGCACAATCCATTCGTTGCAACATAACTGCACGCATTATCCCTGTACGCTGACACTACTGTGCACCTTATCCCATACTGTTCCTTTACTGCGCGCATTGTCTCACCTCTGGGAAATATCTCTATGCATCATCTCTTTACTGTGACATCACTGTGCACATTATTACACTCCTATTACTTCACTCTGGGTATAATCCCTGTATTCTGACATTACTGTGTATATTATCTGTCCTTTAACACCACTATGTGCACTATCCCTGTACTGTGAAATCACTCTGTGCATTCTTTCTGTACTGTGTGCATTTTCCCTGTACTCTGACATCCCCGTATGCATTTTGTATGATGTGACACCACTGCGTGCATTATTCCTATAGTGTGACATCACATTCCGTGCTGTAACTTGACTGTGCGCATTATCACTTCACTGTGCCATCACCGTGGTCGGCGTCCCTGTAATTAGCCCTCAGGGTGTGCATTATCACTATCCAATATCATTGTGTCCATGATGTCAGAAGGTGACAGATCCTCTTTAAGTGTGAAATTTCATGCAACATACTTATAATACAACTTAGTCTATTAAATGCCGCCAGCCTCCGAGTGTTTTTGTCAGCCATACTTCTAAGCTACCAGGTTTCATTCATTTATCCTCATTGTTCAAATAGGTCTTCTAATGGCCACAAAGGAAATCATTCCCAAATGTATAATGAAGCATCTCCGTCACCATATAGTATGTTTAGCAGTAGTCTGCAAAAGATGATATTCAAACATTAATATTGCTTTATAGGTAAATCGCCAACTGAGTATTCACATAATAGGTGTCCACACTTTTACCATTGACTTCATCCTCTTGAACCTGACATTGGTGTTGGTCGATAATCCAGAAGGAATTTTCCCTTTTTGTCCCTAACAACCCGTATTTGTCGCCGAATAAACCCATCCCAAAATAGCGACAGAATTCCAAACTTGGATAATAATTGGCCACAGCGGCCTTTATTATAAACATACAAAATAGCAGTAAAATAACGTGGGGAGGAGTCCTTGAAGCTCCAAACTGGTGGTCAACCACAATAAAGAGAGTGGACAGAAAAACAGACCATAAATGTACTCCCAGCCGTTACCACCCAGGCTCGGGAGCACCAAAATACCCCGAAGTGTTATTATTATTATTATTATTTATTGTTATAGCGCCATTTATTCCATGGCGCTTTACATGTAAGGAGGGGTATACATAATAAAAACAAGTAAGAAGGGTTAACCATGTCCACTTAAAACTTGGGAATCCGGCCCACCGTTGCCAAGATCCCCCCCCCCCCCGAACCACCAGACCCGAAACCAAAGTTTACACCAACTGAAGAATCCGTATCCCGACGGATCCCCCAGGCCAATTTAGCACCAACTCCAAGGACCCCTCCCACCGCCTCAACCCACCATGACCCAAAAACAACTACTCCCGAAAAACCCTACGACACAAAAAAAACATGGCGGGAGGGCGGGATCTCCTTGTGGCTTCAGAGCGGGAACTGGCTAGCCCCACCCCCTCCTTTCCCTATAAACCCCCCTTCATGCATAAGACCCCACTTCCCTTAAATGACCCCACCTTCTATCCTTCTGCTCCAAATCCCTGTCATGACGGCCTGCACGTACGCCGCCTGTGGGGGAGGGGATGGCTCGCTTCGGCCTGCTCTTTCTGGCAAACAAAGCTCTACTATACCACTGGGTACTCTGCATTTGGACCCTGTCACAATGCCAGCTTTGCTATTCTGCTCTACCAGCATTTCACCGAACTTCATTAGGCCAGCTCTGCTTAACATTGCGATTCCGTTGTATCGGTATTACATGGGAATCTGAGACAAATCCAGCTATGTTACATTGAACTACATGGCAAACACAGCTCTGCTTCTCCAGTTGCTATTGTTCCAGTCCTAACTTTGCTGTTCCAAACTGGTCCACTCAACTGCGCCAGCGCCGTGTGTCCGTGCTGCAATAGAACTGCTCTCCTAGACTAACAGCTCCAGACAAGACCTAACATTTTACATGTAAGAATCTCCCTTATAAGAACGAGTACCCTCTCGAGGTGTTGTAATTAGTCATGCCACCGCCTCAGCATCAGTTGATCAGGACCGCCATAACTTGGAGCCTTGCATTTACTTGCCCGTACCTTGCTACACAAAGAACATGAGGCTTCTAGACACATAGTATATCCAGCTAAATATAATGGCGCAATACTGTAGGATAGTAAGTGAACCAGTCTGACCTGCTCATACGGCACTAATAAATTGTGCATCCCTACTCACTGGAGGAATAATGCTAAAAAAAAACAAAACCTAATACAGCCTTTCGAGATCAGCCGGTTGCCTTTGTGTTACCCCTCCTTGCATTGGCACGATGAGCACTTTAGAGAATGTCGCGCAGCTGCTTATTCCCGGGGATCAAAGTTCACATCTTCCGTTTAACCTTTTTCTTTCACATAATAATAGAGGCGGTATAATAGAGACAACAGTTACAGCAGCTCAGCACAAGAAGCATTAATTATAATAGGAAATAACTGAGAATCTCCGTTCTTCAATAGGAAACGGCACAAAATGGAGCTCTTCACAAAGGGAAGAAATAAAACGGCTGGCAAAGCACTTTTAGATGTCTCAATAAGATAAGCCGATACTTGGAATTGACAGAATTATGCATTGCCGCATAGACTGCTGGGTAATGGTATGGAAATGAAGTCACAAGTTGACAGGGACCCAAAAAAAAGCAAACATGTAACGCCCCTGCGCCTGGTGGCATAGCTAAACTATCAATGACCTTATCAGGGACCCTTTGTAATTTCTCATGCACATTAAATGAGTTGTCCGTTCCCCAAAAATAAATAGATACCTTACTAATATAGATTTTTCGGTAGTCACTCCAGTCCCGGATCATGGCAACCTCACTTCATCATGTGGTGCGTTTGCACAATGGGGCAGGATGATTGTTTGTTGCCATAGGTAAGTGGCCAGCCCCCTTCTCTATCCATGCAATGGTCATGTCAGAGAAGGGGGTTGTCTCAGCTATTGAATTAAGCAGTCAGCCATTCCCCCTTCACATACACAGCACCGATCCCAACACAGCAAGCACTGCCTTGTTTCCGAGGCTCAGGATACCTGGCACAGTTCAACTAATATTACTACTAGGCCAAGTAATTTACTCTTTTAAACTTATTTATGCATTTTTGGGGAACTTTAAAGGGTATTCTCATCTCCAATATCCTATCCCAATATGTAGTAGGTGTAACACTAATAATATTAGCAAATATCTCCAATTAGAAATGTAGTATAATATTTCTGATTCGCTAGGTCTTTTTCAGCATGTGGAGACATTGCAGGACCTTAGGTATCCATGGTTACGGCCGCAGACAGTTAGTTGGCTAGTTGCTGTTGGTTGTATCTAGTGATGAGCGAATATACTCGTTACTCGAGATTTCCCGAGCATGCTCGGGGGTCCTCCGAGTATTTTTTAGTGCTCGGAGATTTAGTTTTCCTCACCGCAACTGAATGATTTACATCTGATAGCCAGCATAAGTACATGTGGGGGTTGCCTGGTTGCTAGGGAATCTCCACATATACTTATGCTGGCTAAGAGATGTAAATCATTCAGCTGCGGTGAGGAAAACTAAATCTCAGAGCACTAAAAAATACTCGGAGGACCCCCTAGCGTGCTCAAGAAATCTCGAATAACGAGTATATTCGCTCATCACTAGTTGTAACCATGGATACCTAAGGTCCTGCAATGCCTGCACATTCTTCAGGTGGTTTCCGCTTGGAAGCTGATCCCTAATTTGTATAAAACAAATTAAAAAAAAATACCAGTGGCCAAAGATGTTGCAAAAAGCGCTCAGGAAATGACCAAAAAGATGCAAGAAAAGATGCTTGAGGACAAAGAATTGTTGGAGTATCCAGAAGCGTCTTTTTTATGAGAACCTCAGCGGGTTCACGTATGTCTAAAAGACGTTGTGAGCACATTCCCAAACTGACAAAAGACCACCAGGAGGTCAAAAACCTCAACTTTTGATAGGAGATTTAGAGAGCTTTTTGACCTGAAAACTGAGCAAAAAAGCTCAGTATGAACACGAGCTATGGAATAAAGGCGCTGAACAGGTTCACTACAGTCCTTTATATCATAAAAATAAGAGAAGAAAAAAACATTTTACCTCTAAATGAACTTATACACAACTATTTATATGCACATGTAGCTCTTTCAAAGACAACTCCAGCAATACCTTTACATGGCCAGCCCGTTACTGAGAAATCAGTGCTTGAATTGATATGCAAATGAAGCTGAAGAGCTACGGTAGATCTGTAGCCTCTGTCACTCCAGCTCTATTCCCGCTTCCTGCTTTTCTGACGGCTCCATTGCCTGAAGTCACACGGTAAAAAGGCTATCGGTGAAGCAGGAGGAGGCAGGGAATAGAGCTGGAGTGACAGAGGCTTCAGATCTACCATAGCTTTTCAGCCTCATTTGCATATCAATTAAAATGCTTATTTCTCAAAAAATGGTGCAATGGATTGGCCATGGGATGGTATCCCTGAACTTGTCTTTGAAAGAGCTACATGCGCATATAAACACCTTGGGCTTGGTGTGAAATCCTGCTCACAGATTCCCTTCCCATTAAATGGTGTTAAGTTCTACTAAACGCTCACATTCTCATTCTTTTCGTAGACTAGTTTATTACATATGAATACAGCCCAAGGTTCGTGATACGATTAGGAGCATCCCTCCGAGAAATAAAGGCTCTTATTACATGAGTACAATGACTGAGTGGCCACAACTAACACTCCTGTATCAAGTAACATGGAATGAAGTCAATGAACACAGGATGTATAAAGGATTGCTTTTATTGTAAAATAGCATTAGAAGGTTTTCGAGAAAAGGCATCTTCAGGTAATAATCACATTTCTTCCCCCTAAAGCAAATTACTCCTGACCAGTATTTCTAAATTCGAAATTTCGAAAGGATCAGCAAAGGACGCGATTTCATTCATATATTTTCTACATAAACTGACTGATGATTTATTAAAAAGCATCTAAACTTAAAGCTGTACCTTTCAGGTGACTTTTTAGAATAATGATGTGCGTATACGTGCAAAATAACACTGTTTCTGCCCTTTAGAAAACTTGTACGTAACATTTATTCACCATTTTCCTCTCTGTAGAGCCTGTCTCTAATTTTCAGTTGTCTCTGAGCTAGTGAGTGGAGAGAAGCTATAGAAAATCCAAGATTCCGATGCACCAGAGAAAACAGGGAGAAATCATAACCTTTATTCCATTCTTAAAAATCACATGGTGAAGAACAATTGAAGTAGACAAGTAATGTTTTGGCCTTTTTTGAAGCCAGGGGTATAATAAAAATTACAGCCAATGAGACTCATGGACTAAGTGCGGAGACAAGCTGCTATGATGTGTCCCATAAACAACGCATACATAGACACGACAAACTTCTCTTTACATATCTCAACGTAGCACAGAGACAGAAGGAGCAAGAGCATGGGGAACATTACATTGCGGTACTGAGCATTGTCACTGTGAATCTATCTCTGGGGTGAAATAAACACTAGAAAGCTGCAGCACTCATCTATCAATCTGCCTAGGTGTCTAAGACTCAGTTGACAGCTGTAATCTGATCCCTCAGTGAACTAGTAGTTCGTCTTGTTTAGGCCAAGACAGATTTTAGCAGTTTTTCTCCAAAGTGAATTGAGAAGTGGCTCATAAGTGGAGAAAAAAGAGAATATTTATCTATTAAGATATGTATAAAAGGTTCTAGTATTCACTTGCGCTTTTAATTTATGCAAAGATTGTTGAAATAACAGTGATTATTTAAAGGGATCTATCTATCCTCATCTGCATTGGACCATAGAAGTATTTTCCTTTATATTGGACCATCCATTATTAGTAGCTGCCCTCCATTAATTTAATATCTGTAATATGTATATAACTGGTTTCTATGAGAAGGTGATAAGAGCCATCAAGAATTCAGAGTAACTAGATTCAGTGATGGGTGAAATGAGTGTTCATTCCTCATCGCATACATTTCACCCATATAGATCTGTTTAGCTCATACAGTGAGTTTTTCTCCCCCAGAAATTAGAATATGGCTATTCCCTCCTCTTAGGATATGTGCACACAACGTTTTTTGCAAGTATCTCCAAAGGAAGACATTTCAGGAAAAGCCGGCATTATTTTTTAAGCCTTTTTTTTTAGCTTATTTTTGGCAATTTATCAACATTTTTGACCAACTTTGTTTTTATCGAGCTTTTTTGCAGCTTTTTTGCGCCATCTTTTGTACTGGCATTTTCCATACTTTTTTTTTTTACTATAATAATGGAGAAACTGCTAGCGTTTTTTGAACCAAAAAACGCTGGCGAAACGTTCAAAAGGACCCCCTGACGTCTTTTAAGCTGTCCCATTGGCTTCTATTATAAAACATTGGGACTCTTTAAAACGTAAAACGTCTGAAGGAATGGTCCGCTCGCTTTTTTTTTTTAACCAATTGGTTTTAACCAATTAGTGGCTACAAGTGAAAGGCAATTTGCTGCAGCAGCAACCTCTCCCCTTTTTCCTTGTTTCTGGTAGGACAAAAGATAACTAAGATAAGGGGCAGTGATCGGCTAACCATGGATCTGCTCGGCAGGCGGATTAACCCCATTGTTTTCTGTAATATTTCTGCAAGACTGACTGCTTACGGATCATTCGGAAAATGCTGCAGACGAACAAGCGGTGAGAGTGACGGTGTTTCTTATTTTATTTAATCATTCATTTCCCGTTCCTTTAAATCAAACCTTTTTGTTTTTTTTTAGAAGCCCTTTTTATATAATGATTTGTTCTACAGAAATATTATGCAGAACCACGCGCTAATCCTGAATAATTCCGCAGCCAACAAGACAGAAATGTAAGAAAACACCCAAAGACGCCATTTCTTTCCCCTTTGTTAATCCTTGAGCATAAGCAGTTTATGCACATCGTAGCCGGACAGCGCTACGACAGTGATCCCAGTTGTCTTTGAGAAATTCACTAGAGAGCAAATTATTAACATCCCAGTTATGTTTCTTTTTTTACGAGAACACGTTGTGAATAAAATAAGTGAAAGACCTGCAAAACTTCAAAGAAAACCGTCAGGCAAATTGGGTCCTTCAAAAAAAAAAAAAAAAACATAAGAAAAATAAAAAAAAGCAACATGGTCGGGATTGTAAAGCAATTAAAGCTGAGCTTGTGCCGAATCTCGTCTGCGAGGCGCATTAACGAGGTTCAGTTCTTTTCGCTGCCTCTTATAAGAATTTCTGCGTCCAAAATTGAAGCCAAGTAGGAACTTAACGAGACGCGTCGACTCATGATGCATCTTAATTGTGGCTCCGAAATACATATACAATAAAAAAAAAGTCAATTAAAGGGGCAATAGTATCAATACACCTGCAGAATATTTAAAGGAGGGGGTTTGCAAATTTACTGGAGATGTTTTCTCCCATTCTACCTACTGAAATCTGATTTTCCAGGTAGATTCTACAGTAATTTAGGGCTTTATAGATGTTCAGACTTACAAAAACATGGCAGGTTGTGCGTGGTATTGCAGCCAAGCCCCGTCCAGCCTCGAAGAAAGCTGGGCTACAACATCAGACATTACGCAAAGGGAATGGCGCTGCTTTTGAAAGAGAGCAGCCATGTTTTTTCTAATTTTGGACATCCCCCTTTAAGTACCAGGTGGAAACCCATTCACTAGTCAGTGGCTTTAAAGGGAATATACCTGTATTAACAGATTAGTTTCAACTCAGATGGGCCGCTGTTTTCGAAAGAAGGTTTTTCTATTCTTCAGCATCTCCTTTAGGTTTACTCTTATTGATAACTCGTTTGGCTTCCTGTAAAATTGTCCTTCTGCCGTGTGCCACAGACAGGGAAGCCAGATTGTGAGCCCCACTGAGAATGGGGACAAGTAAATAGTATACACTTTTCATTATCCAATGTTTTGTAGATGTGATTTTGTGGCCCTTATTGACATATACAGTGAGGAAAAAAAAGTAATTAGTCAGCCACCAATTGTGCAAGTTCTCCCACTTAAAAAAATGAGAGGCCTGTAATTGACATCATAGGTAGACCACAACTATGAGAGTGAAAATGAGAAAAGAAATCCAGAAAATCAACTTGTCTGATTTGGCAAGATTTATTTTGCAAATTATGCTGGAAAATAAGTATTTGGTCATTAAAAAAAGTTAATCTCAATATTTTGTTATATATCCTTTGTTGGCAATGACAGTGTTCAAACGTTTTCTGGAAGTCTTCACAAGGTTGCCACACACTGTTGGTGGTATGTTGGCCCATTCCAGTGATGTTTTGGGCCTGTCGCTGGGCAACACGAACTTTCACTCCCTCCAAAGGTTTTCTATGGAGTTGAGATCTGGAGACTGGCTAGGCCACTCCAGGACCTTCATATGCTTCTTACGAAGCCACTACTTCGTTGTCCTGGCGGTGTGTTAGGGATCATTATCATGCTGAAAGACCCATCAACGTTTCATATTTAATGCCCTTGCTGATGGAAGGAGGTTTACACTCAAAATCTCACGGTACATGGCCCCATTCATTCTTTCATGTACACGGACCAGTTATCCTGGTCCCTTTGCAGAGGAACAGCCCCAAAGCATGATGTTGCCACCCCCATGCTTCCCAGTAGGTATGGTGTTCTTTGGATGCAACTCAGCATTCTGTCTCCTCCAAACACAACGAGTTTTGCTTCTACCAAACAGTTCTGCTTTGGTTTCATCAGACCATATGACATACTCCCAATACTAATAATAATAATAATAATAATAATAATAATACTCTTCTGAATAATCCAAAAGCTCTCTAGCAAATTTCAGATGGGCCCGGACATGTACTGGCTTAAGCAGAGGGACACATCTGGCACTGCGGGATCTGAGTCCCTGGCGGCGTAGTGTGTTATTCATAGTAGCCTTTGTAACGGTGGTCCCAGCTCTATGCAGGTCATTCTCTAGGTCCCCCTGTGGGGTTCTGGGATTTTTGTTCACCATTCTTATGATCATTTTGACCCCACGGGGTGAGATCTTGCATGGGGCCCCAGATCGAGGGAGCTTATCAGTGGTCTTGTATGTCTTCCATTTTCGTATTATTGCTCCCATAGTTGATTTCATCACACCAAGCTGCTTGCCTATTGCAGATTCAGTCTTCCCAGCCTGGTGCAGGGCTACAATTTTGTTTCTGGTGTCCTTCGACAGCAATTTTGGTATTCACCACAGTAGAGTTTGGAGTGTGACTGCTTGAGGTTGTGTACAGGTGTCTTTTATACTGATAAGGCCGGTGTCACACTTGCGAGTGTGATGCGAGAAACTCGCGCAACAATACTCCGCACTGCCACCGGCACTCGGAAAAGGAGTGTGCGGCTGCATGTATTTCTATGCAGTTGCACACTCCATACCTGAGTGCTGGCGGCAGCGCCAGGTATTGATGCCAGAGACTCCCGCGAGTATCTCGCCTTACACTCGCAAGTGCGACCCCGGCCTAACAAGTTCAAACTGGTGCCATTACTACAGGTAATGAGTGGAGGACAGAGGAGCCTCTTAAAGAGGAAGTTAGAGGTCTGAGAGAGACAGAAATCTTGCATGTTTTTAGGTGACCAAATACTTATTATTAACAAGTGAAACAAACTAGAAAATGTGTTACATCTTAGATTCCTCACAGTGCCCCCTTTTAGTCTGATGGCAACGTTACACTCCATTGTCATTGCCTTCTGCAGCTTCTTCAGGTCCTAACTTACAAGAGTCTTGAAGAAGTTCACAGAGATGCTGAGCACTTGTTGCTGCTTTGCCTTCACTCTGCATCCAATTCATCCCAAACCATCGGCATTTGGTTGAGGTCAAGTGGTTGTGGAGACTATGTAATCTGTGATAGCCTCCATCCCTCTCCTTGGTCACACAGCACTTCACTTGCCTGGAGGTATTTTGTGTCTTAGTCCTGTTGCAACACAAATGATGGTCCCACTGAGTACAGACTAGTTAGGAAGAAATGTCATTCCAGAATTCTGTGGTCACCATGGCGGGTAAATGTGACTTAAATTTGGAATAAATCACCAGCAAAGCACCCCCACACCATCACACCTCCCCTTCACGCTTTTTTTTTACTCCTTGTTTCCATTTGAAGAATATGGAGGATTTAATGGCAGCTTACAATCCTCCTTCAGCATGTGTAGCTGTAACAGGAAACCTGGTTCAGCAGGTGGTCCAGCCCCACCAGCTAGTACCCAGGCTCATACAGGATGACCACCTGTGGAGACCACGATGTGTGACTGCTTCATTCAAACTTCGTTCAGTCACATAGGCTTTCATAAGGAGATTTAAGGAGAATATGAAGCTACTAGATGATAGCCCAATTCTAACGCATCGGGTATTCTAGAATATGCATGTCCACATAGTATATTGCACAGCCCACAAAGTATATTGGCCAGCCACATAGTATATTGCCCAACCACGTAGTATATTGCCCAGCCACGTAGTATATTGCCCAGACACGTAGTATATTGCCCAACCACATAGTATATTGCCCAGCCACATAATATATTGCCCACTCACGTAGTATATTGCCCAGTGACATAGTATATTGCCCAGCCACGTAGTATATTGCCCAGCCATGTAGTATATTGCCAAGTCACGTAGTATATTGCCCAGTCACATAGTATATTGACCAGTGACATAGTATATTGCCCAGCTACGTAGTATATTGCCCAGTGACGTAGTATATTGCCCAGCCACGTAGTATATTGCCCAGCCACGTAGTATATTGCCCAGCCACGTAGTATATTGCCCAGTCACGTAGTATATTGCCCAGTCACGTAGTATATTGCCCAGTCATGTAGTATATTGCCCACTGACGTAGTATATTGCCCAGCCACATAGTATATTGCACAGCAATGTAGTATACAGCACAGACACATAGTATACTGCCCAGTGACGTAGTATATTGGCCAGTCACGTAGTATATTGCCCAGCTACGTAGTATGTTGCCCAGCCATGTATGTAACAGGTTAAAAAATAAAAAATAAACATATACTCACCTTCCGAGGGCCCCTTGTAGTGCTGTCGCCTGTGTGCGGTGCACGCGGCAGCTTCCGGTCGCAGGGTTGGTACGAGCGCAGGACCTGTGATGACGTCACGGTCACATGACCGTGACGTCATGGCAGGTACTTCTCGCATAGCATCCTTAGCACCGGAACCTGCCGCTTACACTGCTGAGGACAGGACGCGACGTCGGAGGGTGAGAATAACCTTTTTTTTATTATTCTTATTTGTAACATTAGATCTTTTTACTATCGATGCTGCATACGCAGCATTGATAGTAAAAAGTTGGTCACACAGGGTTAATAGCTGTGTAACCGGAGTGCGTTACACCGTGCTCCGGTAATGCTGCCATTAACCCTGTGTGAGGGCTGACTGGATGACTGGAGGGGAGTATGGAGTGGGCACTGACTGTGGGGAGGAAAGAGCGGCCATGTTGCTGCCGGACTGTGGCCGTCGCTGATTGGTCGTGGCAGTGGTCGTAGGTGTTTTGCCACGATCAATCAGCGACTTGGATTCAATGACAGACAGAGGCCGCGACCAATGAATATCCGTGACAGACAGACAGAAAGACAGACAGAAAGACGGAAGCGACCCTTAGACAATTATATAGTAAATAGTATGTCCTAGCCAAACACTGGTTAAATTTTCGACATCTCTGGAACGGGTAAAACACCTTCCAGGGTCTTGATCCATTCTTGCACCCCAGGGTGGGGAGATAAGCAGAACGGCTAGTAGCAGCAAGGTAACAAAGCTGTATTTGGTCTCAAAGAGTAATGGGGCTCCGCCGAATCCAGTGGTGCCAGAACCAAAGCCTTAAGACTTTTCATAGGTTTTGGGAGATTTAGCTACAAACCCCCAGGGAGGGAAATAAGTACCATCCCAGGGGTGGAAAAGGGTGTGACCAACCAAGCAGATAAAGGGGAACACATTAAGTAACATGCTGGAAGGAGCTGGCACCAGCTGCAGCCGCATTTTCCCATGTGGTCCAGCACACATGGTTGAACATCAAATCGGTAACTGACATGATTCATCTGCTTATATCTTTTGTACTTCAACTGTATTTGCATATCTGACCATTGTATATGTATAACTATTGTGTACATTGTGTTTTTTATGGTGTACCCTTAAGGTGATTAAATATATGATTTAACCTTGGGCTGCTATTTTATCTCAATCCACATATCCACACGTCCATGTTCTCAGTTTTAACTTTGCATGCTACCGGGGCTGGTTTCTGGTCCAAAATAATCCCATTAACAGACTAAACTTATATCTCACAAGGAACTGGTGGCAGTCCGACCAGGCTGTCAGGGCTCTGTTTCACTGGTGATAGTGAAAAGGGCCTCTCAGCCTGTCAGGGTTGTGGGCGAGTGTGGTGCCACATCAGCGGCTGTGTGGGCCCCCTTCTCTCACTCTCCAAGCCTCCATACACAGGTGGTGTCTGTGTAAAACTGTGCCAAGCGTACCATACGTGTTCTCAGGGGGTGTGTAACCTCACATTGGTGCATGTAAGGAGACCGTACCCTGTGATCCCTGTGTGACGTAATAGTGACATCAGGCTGGGTGGTGAGGTGGGGGTTCATCACACAATTTTTGTTCCTTTGTAGTTTTGCTGCCTTCAGTCTGAAACTACAAGGTGAACATTACAAGAAGAACAAGGAAAACTTGCAACTGCACAAACAGTTGTGTCCAAACTTTTGACTTTTGAAAGTACCGTTTTGCAACTGGATGTGACTAGTGGACAGTTCTGGTCACACGTTTCTCTACCTACAGCCATCAAGAGAACAGGAGAACTGAGCAGTGGGTGATAAAGGAGGAGAACCTGTAATACTGTATATTAGCAAGTGCTGCAAAATCATGTCCACAACACATTTGTTAGGCTAGGTTCACATTGCGTTCAGTGACTACGTTAAACGGACTACGTTACACCGTGGCATAACGCGGTATAACGTAGTCCGTTAACGCCGCCATTGAATGCAATATCGGACGCATCGCTAGCGCACACCCACAATGGGCGTGCGCTAGCGATGTGCCGTCATTTGAGTGACGGACCCGAGACGTGGGCTGCAGCGTTTCCGGGTCCGTCACTGCTAGCACAGATGGAGCTAGCAGATGCTCCATCTGCGCTAGCGCTGTGCAAAGTCGGCACTTGCGTTAGCGCAGTCCGTTTAACGTATGCGTTGAACGGACTGCACTAACGCAATGTGAACTTAGCCTTACTATAAAGTGTCCAATCCTTTTAAGACATTATAGACTTTTCCATGCCTTCAGGTAAATTTGTCTTTGACCAGTAGCAGAATATCTGGGAATGTCAGTGCACAACGATCCATTCAGTATGACTTCTGCTTCCTTCTTTGAATGTAATGTCTCATGTAGATGTGAAAATATGAAGCACGTGGTTTGCTCACCCTTTAACAATAACGTCAGGAAATACTCAGTCAATGGTGTCATGTACATTCACACTCTGTGTAAAATATTAAAGGCCAGCATAAAATAGTAGAAAAGCAAAATGCATACAGATATTTATACAGTGGAGACTATATTGGAGGAAACTTTGTCAGAAGTCACTGGTGAGTCTTGGCATGAGTTCCTCCGAGAGTCCAGAGGCAGCGCAAACCACACATCCATGTCTGTTTCATTTTCCTATCACATTGGAGCTGCCCCTCAGGATAGCAGAAGTCTGTCCAAGATGACGTGAAGACTCGACAGACCTAATACTTGGAGGTGACTTGTGGCAGTAAAGGAAACATCTATTGCAGTGTGACATTGTATGAGAGACCTGACGATTATGGCCAATTCTGGCCACATTATACATCCCAGCCCCGAGACCGAGTCATAAATGAAGGGAAAATAGAGAAGCATGGCATCCACTATTCATGCTCCACTGCTGATCTCTCCGATGGCCGGTAAGCCTGTTTGTAGCCAGACTGAAAGGGAATCTGTCACCAGGTTTTTACTATCCTATCTGTCTGTAGTATGATGTTAGGGTAGAGACCATGATTCCAGCGATGTATCCCTTACTAGGCTACTAGCTGTAATTTTGATAAAATCCCTAATTTATCTGCTGCAGATCAAGCAGTTCTTTGAATGTTGAGCTCTGTATAACCCCGCCCACACCACTGATTGGCTGCTTTCTGTGTACACTGAGCATAGGCAGAAAGTTGCCAATCAGTGTTGGAGGCGGGGTTATACAGAGCTCATGAACATGGAGGACTACTTGGCAGCAGGGTTACTAGTCCACTAGTGATAATCTCCTGCTGATAAAACAGTCATTTCTATAAAAGCTACAGCAAAAAGCCCAGTAAGTGCCCCTTTTCTCCAAGGCTGGGTCTGTAAATTGCTCAGCCGCGTTCGGTTGAAGTTTATTCTCTCGCACTTTGGACCTATCCACTTTCATTGGGATAAGGTGCCATACCAGGCACAATCCATGGAAATGGAAATAAAAAACACACCTGCTTTACTAAATTCATAACACCCTTTTGAAATGAAGTAGTCATTAGATTTATCTTCCTCCCATTATTTAACCCATTCATATGTTTCTTTTTTGGGGGGATGCAATGTTACGCATGTAAAAGTCTCATTTTGCTAAATAGTTTTAATAAACATGCAAAAAAACATCTCCACTGTGACTTGTTGCTTCTGGGCAAATTTTATTACAGCATGAATATTTTAGAGGCAATATAAACACGGGCAATGTCACGGGTTGTATAATATCCGGGATGCCCAAGTGTTCCTGGAAAAGGATTTTTATTAATCCTGCTAAGCTTTTCTGCTTGGGGCATCTTGTAGTTGAACACAACTACAGTCTGGACCCCATAAATCTACCATTGTAATCACACTTTATAATTGTCATTGAGCCATTTATTAATTTATGATGTATTTACATAGTTGGACACTTTATGTAATTAAAGGGGACAGGTCACTAGGTCAAAAGTGTCCAGTGTTAGGGTTGGCGGAACGCACCAAATATATAATTTATTAGATGGAATTGGTGCGTTCACAACCCGGGATCCACCGTGCAGGAAAGTACCTGCTGCTAAGTAAGACGGACTATATGGCGGTACTATAAGTATACATACAAGGGTTAACTTCACCCTGCGTGAAGGAAGCGATCCTGTTGCGTCACAGGACCGCGGTACCGCACATAGAGCGCGAGCAATAAGTCAGCGAACTCAACCCCAACTAGGATTGAAGTCCGATTAGACCACTGCTGGCACAACACCGCAACTGGGTGTGTAAGGAAACTATTGAAATAGTAAATAAAGGCACGAGAGTGCGTGCGGTGCCGCACTGACGGACGCCACTAACCACCCAGGCTTGGGTAAGGAAAGCGCAGAGGAAGCGCACGGCGCCGTATTGGCGGACACAGCAACTGGACGCTGTGATGTGTGTTACGTGCTATTGGATAAGTCGGGCGCTAGATAGCAAACATACACCTTCCGTGAACAGACATTCAATAGGGAGGGTTATTTAAAGAGCGACTTTCACTCACAACACACACACACATATATTTACAAGACAATACTAGCGCATGCCCGTGCGGTCATGCGCAGTTTATATAGTTGCAGCACAGGAAGCTGCTACTGAAGTTTTTGCCCTTTCAGGACCTTCCAGAAGGACCAATGGAAAGTGCTGCAGTACCTGAGCATGTTTTGCCCTTTCAGGACCTTCCAGGAGGACCAATGGAATGTACTGCAGCACCTGAGCATGTGACCGAACATGTGGCCCTCGACCTCCAATGGGAGACCCTGCCCTGGGCATGCTCAGTGTGAGTAAACAAGGACTTAGTCCCAGAGAGGCTAGCTCGCCGCAGATCAGTGCAGGATACCATAGGAAAGCCAGAAAAGGCAGTAGTGACCCTATGCACCGAATCAGCCTCAGCGAGACGCTGGGAGCGACGTCTCCGCTGAGCAGAGCCCACTGCGGCCGATATTGAATGGGAGACCGCAGCAGACACGGATCGAGATTCCCCCTGTGCAACAGAGGAAACTCAACTCCTAACATCCAGTTTCTGCTCTTATTGTATTCCTGATGGTCCTCTGAGTATTAAGATTTTTGTTTTTTTTTAAATCCGCCATACGTTTCCAGAGATATGGGCCTTTTTATTTAGTGCTCATTTTTATGGTCTTTGCTAAAGAGGCGTGACTCCCAGGATTCTATGGGGGCGTGTCCTGCATAATTACTCACCTGCCACACCCCCTTTGTAAAAACAATAAAAATTAGCACTAAATAAAAAGGTCCATATCTATGAGACCATTTGGTCGATTGTAAGAAAATAAGAAACAAAATACTCAGGGGAGTAAGTGGAATAATATAAGAGTAAAAACTGGTCCCCTTTGACCTGGTGATAAGTCCCCTTTAAGCGCTATTTAGCAAGTGCTGTCAATCAGTCACCATTATAAAGCACCGGTAGTAGCTACAGTTCAGTTCCAACATACATCGACCAGTCCATGACGAAGATAGTATTGTATAGCTATGAATTTCAGGGGAGGTGAACTGTTTTATAGAAGTTTTCGGGTCAGTAACAAAATTTGCCGCAAACCAGAGACTCATTAAAATCTTAAGGTTTTGTTAAGATCTACTTGGAACTTAATGGAGTATACCCCTCCTGGACATCTATGGCATATGCAGGACCCACATCTATCTAAAAAAAAAATTGGGCTACTCAGTAATATTTGCAAATCCTTGATGTTTTTGTGATACTGTTTCGTTAACATTTTCAGCACCAGAATGGAGTTTTTTGGGGTTGTCGTGGAAACACCTAAATCGAAAATGAGCACATAGTGTACCGCCGCGCTTTAGGCCGAGATTTGTCTTATTTAGAAGTGAATGGACCATTGGAGGATATGATAGAAACTTCTCCGCATTATTCCAAGCCGGTATCATTGTTTTAGAAAGAGATTCACTGCTTTGTTTAACGGTAATGGAAAATTCCCCCCATCTTCCGCTCGAGTCATTCTGTCCTTCCTGCACTTATCACTGTGTGATTTATGGTGGGAAAAAGATTCCTCTCCTACGAAAAATAAAAATCATCACACTAATCCCAATAGTATACTGTCTCCTGTGCATTATCCCTCAGCCTTTTAAAGGAATAATAAACCTACAAATAAATCATACAAGTACACAGGCGATACACTTTGTCAGACGGCCAAGTTCTGCATGCTCCTGACACTGTCGTATAGAAATTTGGCAGAAAATATAGGGGTTCATCTTTTGCTGATCAGTTAAGATTTCAGAAGGGGAAAAGAGTTATGAAACTGGGGTTTGTCCTTAAGGAGAGGTTTAGCCATTGTGTTAATCTAATGTAGGGGGAGGCTCCTGCTGCAGCCACTTGTTCTACAGCGAACAGCCAAACTGGGGTTAGTACAGAAGGCAAGGCTTAGCAATTGTATTAATCTAATTTATGGGTAGGCTCCTGCTGCAGCCACTTGTCCTACAGCTAAACTGGGGTTAGTAGAGAAGGCAATGCTTAGCAATTGTATAAATCTAATTTATGGGGAGGCGCCTGCTGCAGCCACTTGTTCTACAGCGAACAGCCAAACTGGGGTTAGTACAGAAGGCAATGCTTAGCAATTGTATTAATCTAATGTACGGGGAGGCTCCTGCTGCGGCCACTTGTCCTACAGCCAAACTGGGGTTAGTACAGAAGGCGAGGCTTAGCAATTGTGTTAATCTAATGTAGGGGGAGGCTCCAGCTGCAGCCACTTGTCCTACAGCTAAACTGGGGTTAGTACAGAAGGCAAGGCTTAGCAATTGTGTTAATCTAATGTAGGGGGAGGCTCCTGCTGCAGCCACTTGTTCTACAGCGAGCAGCCAAACTGGGGTTAGTACAGAAGGTGAGGCTTAGCAATTGTGTTAATCTAATGTAGGGGGAGGCTCCTGCTGCAGCCACTTGTCCTACAGCCAAACTGGGGTTAGTACAGAAGGCAAGGCTTAGCAATTGTGTTAATCTAATTCATGGGGAGGCTCCTGCTGCGGCCACGGTCCTACAGCCTAAAGTCAAACTGGGGCTAGTACAGAAGGCAAGGCTTAGAAATCTTATCAATCTACTGCAGGGGGAGGCTCCTGCTGCAGCTACTTGTCCTACAGCATAAAGTAAAACTAGGGTTTGTCCTAAAGGCGAGGTTTAGTTTATTAATCTAGAGCAGGGGGGAATCTCCTGCTGCGGCCATGTGTCCTACAGCCTAACGTTAAACTGGGGTTAATACAGTAGGCAAGGTTTAGCAATCTTATCAGTCTACTGTAAGGGGGGAGGTTCCTGCTGCAGACACTTGTCCTACAGCCTAAAGTTAAGCTAGGATTTGTCCTTAAGGTGAGGCTTAGCAATCTTATTAATCTACAGTAAGGGGGGAAGTTCCTGCTGCAGCCACTTGTCCTACAACCACACTGGGGATAATACAGAAGGCAAGGTTAAGAAATCCTATCAGTCTACTGCAGGGAGGAGGCTCCTGCTGCAGAAAGTTGTGCTACAGCGTACAACCATACTCGGGATAATACAAAGGGCAAGGCTTAGCAATTTTATCAATCTACTGTAGAAAGGAGAGGCTCCTCATCATCCAGTTATTTTACAGCCTACGGCCATCTTACCATGCTTGATTGATTTTACGTGGAATGGTCCCTCTGACTGGTGAACAAATGATGTCAGGGAAGAGAGATAAGACTGATGGATTTCAGCATGCCTGATCCTTTTGTTCCCAGGTGAGCTAATCTTCCGACAGTTGCTTTGATCACTTTTTACATTCAAGGAATGTGTATGCTGAGGTCGGGAGAGATACCTGTTGTCTTCCACTTCTCTAGAATGTATGGCCCCCCATAGTGTTCCCCTAAGCATGTTGAACATAGGCTGAAGTGGTGCTAAAACTTGCAGAAATCAACTCTAGTCTAAAGAGAAGCCCAGCAGCTTGTAGTGACTTTCCCAGGAGGACCTTCACAGCGGAAATGAAGAATTACAATCTTCTATTAGAATCCAAATCTTGTGGCTTGTATACAGCTTGGGGTAGTTATTTACATTGTTTTCACTCAAAGCTCCAAAGCTTGACTCTGACAAAGTATATGTCTGGGGATAATAAAAGGGTACAATGGGCCTGATGGGATTCTCTTTACCCAAAAGTTTAGACCTGAATTCTACAGTTAGTGGGATAATTTACGTAGTTGGAAGCTTCTGAGGAAGCTTAACTTTTATGAAGAGGTTCAAGAGGTTTCGCCATTTTATGAGAGGCTTCTGGACTTTCAGGAATAGTTGGAAAACATGGAATATAAGGATATTAGAAAAAAACAGTATAGAAATGTCTAGTTTTAAAGAGGTGACTGGTGATAACTGACACTTATGCTCCAGGTTCCACCACCACTGGATGGTTTTTCCTGCCTTTATGAGAAGTCTATCAAGAATAGATGGTGAAAGTTGTAATAGAACCAATACAGAAAAAAATCTCCAAGCTCAATCCATATACTGAATAGATCATTGTCAGTCAGTGAATTTTTACAAACCGTTTTTCAAAGCCAAATGCAACGACGTCACACCTGCGGAGAGCCACTCGCCGGAGGAACATTTTCCTGGGACTCCTAGGATTTTAATCTTGCGGCGTCTGCCACTCATACAGTCCCTGAATGCTTTTAGTCAGCACAAAGCACAAAGTGTAATGCTCTATTTTGTCATTTTCCCAGACAGCAGGTCTATGAAATAACCATAGTAATGTTATATTGCAAATTGCCTTTACTTTCCCAGCAATTTCGGAAGGTGCTTGTGTGTGGGACTGCGCTATGAATGCAATATGAATCGGTTAGCTATTTTATCTCATTTGGGTTTTATTACGTTCTGTAAGTAACTAACTACCCATCCCTCTACTCTCCTGTGGGCAGCTAACTTGGCAGGAGGATTGTAAATTACTCAGCCCGGTATAAGATTATTGTCATAGGAAAGGTTGTAAAATTGATACAACAAATTAAGAAAAATACACGTTGGCAGCGCTATTATAGATAATTGAGGGACTAGCGCACAGGTTTTCTGCCAAGTTACAGTGATCCAGACCCAGAGATGAGCAGGACATTGGCAAAACAGGCTGTTCCCGTAACAGCTGCCAAAAAAAAAAGAATTAGAACCATACCCAGCTGTATTCCAGCTTAGTTTGCTCTGCCCAAGGTGTAATGCCCCCAATTACAAAGTTAGTAAAAACTAAAAGGTACCCGAATGCCAAGTAACTAGTGATGAGCGAGTGTCCTCGTTACTCGAGTTTTCCGAGCATGCTCGGGTGTTCTCCGACTATCTTGGGCGTGCTCGTAGATTATGTTTGAGTCCCCGCAGCTGCATGATTTGCGGCTGTTAGACAACCTGAACACATGCAGTGATTACCCGTTTGTTAGGGAATCCCTACTTGTATTCAGGCTGTCTAGCAGCCCCAAATCATGTAGCTGCAGGAACTCAAACATAATCTACAGGCACTCCCAAGAACACCCAAGGATGATCGGAAAACTTGATTAACAAGAACATTCGCTCATCACTACAAGTAACATACTCAACGCATCTTCTGCTACAGTACATGTTTTTAGGCTCACCTTGTGAAGTGGACAAACAAACCCCCAGGTCCGAGTAGGTACAATGACCCTGGGAATTGGTGCAGCTGGCAGTATGATGTGTGGAGCGATGACGTGGTGCACTCAGGAGTTTTGGGAGCAGCAGGATGGATGAAGTAGAAGTCAGCAGAGAATAGTGAAAACTAAAGCATAGAATTTGGAGTACACCAAATTAAAGTCTTGAATCGCAATCCTAAGACACAGGTGTGTATACTAATGAGCCTTAAATAGGATCATGGAGATGATCCTGGGCAACCTGCAAAACCCGATGTGGAGCAAAACAGAGGGCAGAGAACTGAGATGAAGGAAGAAAAGCCCGAGATACCCAGGACAGGTGTGTAGCACTAGTCACTAAGTAATGAGAAGTAAAGCTCCATCCTTAATTAATAATAGTTTATCAGTCATCAATGTAGAATCTAGCAGATTTGTAGTTAATTTTATTCTTTACAGCGTCATGCACCAATTTTTCAAGGACCACTATAGAGGTGCTTTCAACCAAGAATGGATCTTTCAGACAGTCTTTGCAGAATGGTCCTTGATTTGTGAAAGCCATTTTAAAACACTACACATTTCGGATTCAAAATATCCTTTTTCAGACTGTCTTATTATTTGAATTCCAAGGAAAATGGCAAAACACATATAGAGGCATCTTCAACCAAGAATGGATCCTTCAGACAATCTTTATTGGTAAAAATCAGTCTAAGACATGACGCGTTTCAAAAATGTCAGCTCCTTTTTTAAATTGCCTTATCTGGATACTGACTCATTTATTTTGGTTGATGAGAAAAAATCAAGGCTAGATTATAGCCTGGAAAATGGCCGATGTCTCGTCTGTTTAGTGGCTTTTCCCAATGACTATCCCTTAATGACTCCCAATAGGTCTTTTGGTGGTGATCTTCAAGGGACCTGTGTTTTACAGGGTAATATTTTTATGGTGCTGTAGAACAAGCCTTGGTTTACAGTGAGCGTACATCTGTATACAAAATGATTCACAAGTAAAATTAAAAAAAAAAAGTTTTGAAGTCCAATAACCATAATTATTTAACATAAAATACATTACATAAAAGCAAAAAAAAATGTATTGTATTAGGTATACACTAGAGATGAGCAAATTTGTAAAAATTCCATTTGTCAGACTTTCCAGAATTCGTGCAGAAAATTTGACTTAACAAAAATCTAACTGCTGGTAAAAAGATGTTTATTTTTCTCCGGGCAGTAGAACCTGAGGAAAAGACTGGGCAAAAAATAGTAAATATTATACTCTCCTCGACCCTCACTTCTCCTAGCACCACAGCTCCCGATCCACCATTGACGTGATTCTTCCAGTGTTTCAGAGCATCTAGCGCTCACTTGGCCACACAAGATGTCACGACAAGCATTGCCCCGCAAAGTCATGAATTACCTTTCAGCTCTGGTCCCATCTTTACTTTTCGGCACCTCCAGGTTCTCACTCATGTGATGTTATTATGACTCATAATGTCACTTGAGGAATAGGCAGAACCAGAGGCGCCGAAGATTAAAGATGGGACCAGAGCCAAAGGTAGGAAGCGAGTAAATGGACCCGGTGAAGAGCTTCTGCACCAGGACAGGTAAGGGGCAAGGGGAGAGTAAACTTTATTTTATAGTTTATCCCTTTCCAGGTCCTTAATTAAAAAAGCAAATTGCCGCCAAGAAGGCTTTCATTTTCATTAATTTGAGCAAATTGGAAAGAAAAATTAGGTTCTGGCAAGTCCAACTGGCCAAACCTCTACCTGGAAAAAAGTGTTGTGAAATTGGAAACTAATTTGATTCCCCTTAGATCAAATTGATTATCTCTAGTATCTACAGATATAGATAAATAGATAGAAAGATAGATAGATAGATAGATAGATAGATACGTAGATAGATATAAAGATAGATAGATAGATAGATAGATAGATAGATAGATAGATAGATAGATAGATAGATACGTAGATAGATAGATACGTAGATAGATAGATAGATAGATAGATAGATAGATACGTAGATAGATAGATACGTAGATAGATAGATAGATAGATAGATAGATAGATAGATAGATAGATACGTAGATAGATAGATAGATAGATAGATAGATAGATACGTAGATAGATAATAGATAGATAGATAGATACGTAGATAGATAGATAGATAGATACGTAGATAGATATAGATAAATAGATAGATAGATAGATACGTAGATAGATATAAAGATAGATAGATAGATAGATAGATAGATAGATAGATAGATACGTAGATAGATAGATACGTAGATAGATATAGATAAATAGATAGATAGATACGTAGATAGATGGATAGATAGATAGATACGTAGATAGATATAGATAAATAGATAGATAGATAGATAGATAGATAGATAGATAGATAGATAGATAGATAGATAGATAGATAGAAAGATAGATAGATAGATAGATAGATAGATAGATGATAAAGAATTTAAAAAAATATGTCTGAGCTGCAAAAAGAAAAATAATTTACATGTTCCCCCAATTAGCAAAAATGACAAAAAAATAAATAAATGTTTTCTTGTATAAAACAAGGACCCCCTGCAGCCATGTTGATAAAAGAAATATATAAAAGTTATGGCAGCTAAAATGCATGAAAGCAAAATAATTTACTTTCTGATTAAGGCTGAAACAAGTCTCAGCATTATGAGTTCAAGCAATTCACTCTGGAACTCCCTCGGGGGGCAGGTCTTGTTACGTGGATATCAGGGTGGCATTGGTGGCTTCATTTGGATATCATTACTTATGTGTTACAGTGGCATGCTGCTTTGCCTCTGCCGCCCCCCCATCCACAGCCAGACTATAAGATAAGGTACATCTGGACTATAAGACGCACCCCAAAGTGTTCATAATAAAGTTTTGGTTTTTTTTTGCCTAAAATACAAAGGAAATGTGTCATCTGTAACTTTAGACCTTTTGGAGATCATTTAATCTTCAACTTGCTTAACTGTTTACAAAAAAAAGAAATTTTGACCAGGGGTGCCCAAACTTTACATGTCATTGTATATGGAAATATATGGGCAGAGGTGGTTTTGCTTGTTTTGGACAGAAGCCTTCATTGATTTTGACCCTGATCCAGTATCTGGTCTGGTGTTTTGTGGTCTTCACATAGAGGTGGTCTTTGGAAAGGCTTCTATGCATCTTCTCACTTAGATGTTGTCGGTTCCCATATTATAATATTCTCAGTCCTGCGATTTAGAAGTTAAAGTATAATTAGAATTCTGTACAAATTGATAGTTTGCCAGATGTCCTCTTGATTTTACCTACCTGGTTTCCGATCTGGTCCCTTGGTAAACTGCTATCTGCATTTGCCATCATTAAAATTAATTAGGATATGATTATCTTCACTTCTTACTGTGCAGTGATATTTGGGTATTGAAAAGCTAAGATGGCATAGATGAGGAGCAGATGAGATTTCCGTCTGTTACTAATTTATTAATCTGATGTTTGTTTATAAGAGAACATTGTACAAACATGGCAGCTTCCTTCCAAAAACAGTGCCATACTCGTCAATGGATCGGGTCTGGTATTGCAGCTAATAATGAATAAAGTGTCTCGTAATTTGCAAATTTTTTGAGTTTTTTAAAAGATTGCAATAGGAAATTGCTTTTCAACAACTGGCTGCAGCATGAGCCTCCCTGTCATGGATCTGTTGTCTGGTGTCCCAGAACCAGGGGCTCCTTCCCTATCCCTAGCGCTAAGGGCGCTCTAGCTCACCCTGTTCCCCAGATTACTTCTGGTGGTAAAGATGCCGGGACCACGTACCTTTCCTTAGCTCCTGAATCCGCCCTCAGTCTGTACCTTTCCCCCACTCATGGAAGAGGGGAGTTGAGGTGTACCATAATACATCAACCTGACTAACAAGGTAATATGAACAGGGATAAAGGAAAATACCAGTCATACAGATATACTCACACAAACAACAGAGGAAAGCACCGAGGAGTGGAGGATAGGGTAAAACAAAAGGAGGAGAAATTAGCACACATCCAAAACCTAGGAACAGTCAAAGATAAATCCACCAAACGACTTCTCAAATAACAACCAACAACCTCCAACCATGCAGCATAAGCTAACTCTGATGATGAGTGCTAGCCAGGGCCCAGATTATATAGGAGATGGGAGTCGCTAATAGTGCACAGCTGAGCATTAAAGCAGGAAAGCTTCCAGGAGCTCTCAACAGAGCAGATTAAAGGGAAACTGTCAACCCCAAAATCGACAATGAGCTAAGCTCACCAGCATCAGGGGCTTGTCTACAGCATTCTAGAATGCTGTAGATAAGCCCCTGATGTATCCTGAAAGATAAGAAAAAGAGGTTAAATTATACTCACCCAGGGGCGGTCCTGCTGCGGTGGGCGTCGCAGTCCAGTCCAGGGCCTCCCATCTTCTTGCGATGATGTGCTCTTCTTGTCTTCACGCTGCGGCTCTGGCACAGGTGTACTTTGTCTGCCCTGTTGAGGGCAGAGCAAAGTACGGCAGTGCACAAGCGCCGGGAAAGGTCAGAGAGGCCCGGCGACTTCACAGTGCAATACTTTGCTCTGCCCTCAACAGGGCAGACAAAGTACGTCAGCGCCAGAGCCTGCGCATGAAGACAAGAAGAGGACGTCATCATAAGAAGATGGAAGGCCCCAGACCGGACCGCGATGCCCATCGGACCGGACCGCAGCAGGAATGCCCCTGGG
This sequence comes from Ranitomeya imitator, assembly GCF_032444005.1. Lineage (NCBI taxonomy): Eukaryota > Metazoa > Chordata > Amphibia > Anura > Dendrobatidae > Ranitomeya > Ranitomeya imitator. The sequence continues at coordinate 196,212,184 of NC_091288.1, forward strand.
TGAGTATAATCTAACCTCTTTTTCTCATCTTTCAGGATACATCGGGGGCTTATCTACAGCATTCCAGTATTTACACAAGAGAATTCGATGGCAGACAATATGATCAATGATAACAAAATTTCCCCATTAAGTGTCACCTGCTTAACCCAGCAGGAAGTATGGCGGTATCTAAAAATCACTAAAATTGACAAATCTCCGGGCCCCGATGGGATACACCCCCGAGTACTGCAGGAATTAAGTACAGTCATTGATAGACCATTATTTTTAATCTTTAAAGACTCCATAATAACACGGTCTGTACCACAGGACTGGCGTATAGCAAATGTGGTGCCAATATTCAAAAAGGGGACACAAACTGAACTTGGAAATTATAGGCCAGTAAGCTTAACCTCTACTGTGGGTAAAATCCTGGAGGGCATTCTAAGGGATGCTATACTGGAATATCTGAAGAGGAATAACCTCATGACCCAGTATCAGCACGGGTTTACTAGAGACCGTTCATGTCAGACTAATCTGATCAATTTCTATGAAGAGGTAAGTTCTGGACTGGACCAAGGGAACCCAGTGGACGTAGTGTATATGGATTTTTTTAAAAGCTTTTTCATACGGTGCCACACTAAAGGTTGATACATAAAATGAGAATAATGGGGATAGGGGAAAATGTGTGTAAGTGAGTTAAGAGCTGGCTCAGGGATAGGAAACAAAGGGTGGTTATTAATGGAGCACACTCGGACAGGGTCGCGGTTAGCAGTGGGGTACCACAGGGGTCAGTATTGGGCCCTCTTCTTTTTAACATATTTATTAATGACCTTGTAGGGGGCATTCAGAGTAGAATTTCAATATTTTCAGATGACACTAAACTCTGCAGGGTAATCAATACAGAGGAGGACAATTTTATATTACAGGAGGATTTATGTAAACTAGAAGCTTGGTCTGATAAATGGCAAATGAGCTTTAATGGGGATAAATGTAAGGTCATGCACTTGGGTAGAAGTAATAAGATGTATAACTATGTGCTTAATTCTAAAACTCTGGGCAAAACCGTCAATGAAAAAGACCTGGGAGTATGGGTGGATGACAAACTCACATTTAGTGGCCAGTGTCAGGCAGCTGCTACAAAGGCAAATAATATAATGGGATGCATTAAAAGAGGCATAGATGCTCATGAGGAGAACATGATTTTACCTCTATACAAGTCACTAGTGCGACCACACTTAGAATACTGTGCACAGTTCTGGTCTCCGGTGTATAGGAAAGATATAGCTGAACTAGAGCGGGTGCAGAGAAGAGCGACCAAGGTTATTAGAGGACTGGGGGGTCTGCAATACCAAGATAGGTTATTACACTGGGGGCTATTTAGTTTGGAAAAATGAAGGCTAAGGGGTGATCTTATTTTAATGCATAAATATATGAGGGGACAGTACAAAGACCTTTCTGATCAGGGTATATACACTAGATTCCTTGATAGGGTGTTGATCCAGTGAACTAGTCTGATTGCCGTATGTGGAGTTGGGAAGAAATTTTTTTCCTCAAAGTGGAGCTTACTCTTTGCCACATGGTTTTTTTTTTGCCTTCCTCGGGATCAACATGTTAGGGCATGTTAGGTTAGGCTATGGGTTGAACTAGATGGACTTAAAATCTTCCTTCAACCTTCATAACTATGTTACTATGTTACATGTTTCGGGGTGCATGCCCTTCATCAGTGCAATAGATCGGAATCCTAAAAGTCCATATAAACCCTTTACACATTTCAGAATTGAAAAATGCAGCTCGGTAGCGAAAAACAAAATTGGCTCAGTCACTAAAGGGTTACACATTAATGTCTCGGGCAAGCCCCTTAAGGACAGGGTATGATGCAAGGTACCGCCTCACCTTCAAGTACCACCCACGAAGACCCTACAATAGGAATAATAGAGTCTTCTCATATCTGGTGTGAATTACAACCTCTATTATCCTGGGTCAAAAAAGACCAATGCAATGCAACCAGTTGTGACATCAGGAATACGATACATATCATAATGAAGACTTTTTTTAGTAAAAATGACCAGGTGTGAACTTGGCCTATGAATAATAGACTGTTTTGTCATCTCCTCTGCAGATACATAAGGATTTTAGGGCCAACGACGTGAAAATGCTGATGTCTTACAAATCTGAAAACCTGGAAAATATCATTCCTATAATCCTTCGAAACGAAATATGTTCCCATCTGGGAGGAAGATTTTAACTGAAATATATCAGTAATGAAAATGGAAATAAATTTGAGGGTGAATGTGATAAATCCACAGAAAACTATACGACAATCGTAGATAATGTGAATATATTTCAAGGTGGAGATGGGAACTGGTGTAGAAAAAAGGAAGGCTCTGAGATTGAGATTTATCCGTATGATATTTCAGCTTTATTAACCAAATCTGGTGATAGAATAGCATCTAATCTACATAAAAAAATAACTTATGGGACCCAAAAATTTTTTCCTGGGCAACGTATCTCACTTATCAGTAACATATACAGTGGAGCAAAAAAGTATTTAGTCAGTCAGCAATAGTGCAAGTTCCACCACTTAAAAAGATGAGAGGCGTCTGTTATTTACATCATAGGTAGACCTCAACTATGGGAGACAAACTGAGAAAAAAAAATCCAGAAAATCACATTGTCTGTTTTTTTCACATTTTATTTGCATATTATGGTGGAAAATAAGTATTTGGTCAGAAACAAAATTTCATCTCAATACTTTGTAATGTATCCTTTGTTGGCAATGACAGAGGTCAAACGTTTTCTGTAAGTCTTCACAAGGTTGCCACACACTGTTGTTGGTATGTTGGCCCATTCCTCCATGCAGATCTCCTCTAGAGCAGTGATGTTTTTGGCTTTTCGCTTGGCAACACGGACTTTCAACTCCCTCCAAAGGTTTTCTATAGGGTTGAGATCTGGACACTGGCTAGGCCACTCCAGGACCTTGAAATGCTTCTTACGAAGCCACTCCTTCGTTGCCCTGGCGGTGTGCTTTGGATCATTGTCATGTTGAAAGACCCAGCCACGTTTCATCTTCAATGCCCTTGCTGATGGAAGGAGGTTTGCACTCAAAATCTCACGATACATGGCCCCATTTATTCTTTCATGTACCCGGATCAGTCGTCCTGGCCCCTTTGCAGAGAAACAGCCCCAAAGCATGATGTTTCCACCACCATGCTTTACAGTAGGTATGGTGTTTGATGGATGCAACTCAGTATTCTTTTTCCTCCAAACACAACAAGTTGTGTTTCTACCAAACAGTTCCAGTTTGGGTTCATCAGACCATAGGACATTCTCCCAAAACTCCTCTGGATCATCCAAATGCTCTCTAGCAAACTTCAGACAGGCCCGGACATGTACTGGCTTAAGCAGTGGGACACGTCTGGCACTGCAGGATCTGAGTCCATGGTGGCGTAGTGTGTTACTTATGGTAGGCCTTGTTACATTGGTCCCAGCTCTCTGCAGTTCATTCACTAGGTCCCCCCGCGTGGTTCTGGGATTTTTGCTCACCGTTCTTGTGATCATTCTGACCCCACGGGGTGGGATTTTGCGTGGAGCCCCAGATCGAGGGAGATTATCAGTGGTCTTGTATGTCTTCCATTTTCTAATTATTGCTCCCACTGTTGATTTCTTCACTCCAAGCTGGTTGGCTATTGCAGATTCAGTCTTCCCAGCCTGGTGCAGGGCTACAATTTTGTTTCTGGTGTCCTTTGACAGCTCTTTGGTCTTCACCATAGTGGAGTTTGGAGCCAGACTGTTTGAGGGTGTGCACAGGTGTCTTTTTATACTGATAACAAGTTTAAACATGTGCCATTACTATAGGTAATGAGTGGAGGAAAGAGGAGACTCTTAAAGAAGAAGTTACAGGTCTGTGAGAGCCAGAAATCTTGATTGTTTGTTTCTGACCAAATACTTATTTTCCACCATAAAATGCAAAAAAAATGATAAAAAAACAGACAATGTGATTTTCTGGATTTTTTTTTCTCAGTTTGTCTCCCATAGTTGAGGTCTACCTATGATGTAAATTACAGACGCCTCTCATCTTTTTAAGTGGTGGAACTTGCACTATTGCTGACTGACTAAATACTTTTTTGCCCCACTGTAAGAGTAAGGAGAATGTAACAATGTATATAATCTTATATTAGGATATGTTCTAGAATGGGCCAGATTTGAAACTTCTAGAAGACATGTGATCTCATCCTTCGAGGGGATGTCCATCAGATTGTTCCTTCCAAAGGGCTTTAGGTACCGTCACACTTAGCGACGCTGCAGCGATACCGACAACAATCTGGATCGCTGCAGCGTCGCTGTTTGGTCGCTGGAGAGCTGTCACACAGACCGCTCTCCAGCGACCAACGATGCCGGTAACCAGGGTAAACATCGGGTAACTAAGCGCAGGGCCGCGCTTAGTAACCCGATGTTTACCCTGGTTACCATCCTAAAAGTAAAAAAAACAAACACTACATACTTACCTACAGCCGTCTGTCCTCCAGCGCTGTGCTCTGCACTCCTCCTGTACTGTCTGTGTGAGCACAGCGGCCGGAAAGCAGAGCGGTGACGTCACCGCTCTGCTTTCCGGCTGACCGACGCTCACAGCCAGTACAGGAGGAGTGCAGAGCACAGCGCTGGAGGACAGACGGCTGTAGGTAAGTATGTAGTGTTTGTTTTTTTTACTTTTAGGATGGTAACCAGGGTAAACATCGGGTTACTAAGCGCGGCCCTGCGCTTAGTTACCCGATGTTTACCCTGGTTACCAGTGAAGACATCGCTGAATCGGTGTCACACACGCCGATTCAGCGATGTCTGCGGGGAGTCCAGCGACCAAATAAAGTTCTGGACTTTCTTCCCCGACCAGCGACAGCACAGCAGGGGCCTGATCGCTGCTGCCTGTCACACTGGACGATATCGCTAGCGAGGACGCTGCAACGTCACGGATCGCTAGCGATATCGTCTAGTGTGACGGTACCTTTAGGCATAGCCGATTTTGCCAATTTCCCATAACCTCTATTTCAATGCTTACCCACCCCTGATTGCTACTGCCTAGTCAGATAGGAATGGTACAAAATGCCTGATAAGCCAAGTACTAGCTGAAGCAGGACACCCCTACATCCAGTGACTGACTGACTGATCAATTCCATCCATTTTCTGGGTGGAAAAACGGGACCAACCCTAGAGTGTAAATGGAGCACATCAGCCGATGACAAACTTATCTCAACTGCTGCGCTCTGCACCGTCAGTGATCCAGATGACAAAAGCTATAAGGAATGAAGACAGTATTGGATTATATGCAGATCATTCAAGGGCTTTTTTATCCCTTTTCTAACCCTGGTTAGGTTTAGGGTTAGGGTTAGGTTTAACTGTAAGGCTAGGGTTAGGGATAGGGTTAGGTTTAGGGTTAGGGTTAGGTTTAACTGTAAGGCTAGGGTTAGGGATAGGGTTAGGGATAGGGTTAGGGTTAGGTTTAACTGTAAGGCTAGGGTTAGGGATAGGGTTAGGGTTAGGGATAGGTTTAGGTTTAACTGTAAGGCTAGGGTTAGGGATAGGGTTAGGGATAGGGTTAGGGTTAGGTTTAACTGTAAGGCTAGGGTTAGGGATAGGGTTAGGGTTAGGGATAGGGTTAGGTTTAACTGTAAGGCTAGGGTTAGGGATAGGGTTAGGGTTAGGGTTAGGTTTAACTGTAAGGCTAGGGTTAGGGATAGGGTTAGGGATAGGGTTAGGGTTAGGTTTAACTGTAAGGCTAGGGTTAGGGATAGGGTTAGGGTTAGGGATAGGTTTAGGTTTAACTGTAAGGCTAGGGTTAGGGATAGGGTTAGGGATAGGGTTAGGGTTAGGTTTAACTGTAAGGCTAGGGTTAGGGATAGGGTTAGGGTTAGGGATAGGGTTAGGTTTAACTGTAAGGCTAGGGTTAGGGATAGGGTTAGGGTTAGGGTTAGGTTTAACTGTAAGGCTAGGGTTAGGGATAGGGTTAGGGTTAGGGTTAGGTTTAACTGTAAGGCTAGGGTTAGGGATAGGGTTAGGGTTTGGTTTAACTGTAAGGCTAGGGTTAGGGATAGGGTTAGGGTTAGGTTTAACTGTAAGGCTAGGGTAAGGGATAGGGTTAAAAATGAAGATATGTTTCGAGATTTGGCTACTGCAATAAAAATAGTTATTAGTTACATAAAAAAATGCAATAAAAATCAAAAGGAAAAAATGTCATATTTTTTCTAGAAATGTATAATATTTACAGAGAAACTTCACTGATGCTTTGAATGTATCAGAACTAAATATCTGCAATCAAAGTTAACTTTTCTTCCAACAGTTTAACAAATCTGCACACATTTTGTTGGGGTTTAATTGCCTAATTTGCGTCATTTATTTGTAATTAACGTTTTTCATCTTGTTACATTATACCCAAATGTCATCCTATTAAATACAGTATTTAGAAGCCTGGTAGAAGAAGGAAATAAATGGGACTTCATCCTCGCTGTGATTATCTGAAATGCATCCAATTTCGTGCTGATAATTGATGCCTCCCCCCCCCCCCCAAATTACAGCTACATGTCACTTTACACTTTAGATAACTGTCAGCCGAATGCTCATCGAGACCAAAAACTATATAGTTCCATTCTCCTAATACACATGTGCTCAATATATGTCTCGGGGGCGAAAAACAAAAGGATTGGGCATATTGAATTTCAATATGCCTGATCTTTTTTTCCCATGATGGGGCAAAGTGGAGATAACTCCATATGATATGGATGGTTGGTCTTAGAAATTGGTGGAGTTGAGAAACATTCTAATCTAATGTTTAATCTAATCTACATCTAATGTGTAAATCCACTAGGGTTTTCAGAGCAGAATTTAACACTCTATAGACCTTAGTGTCTGATGATTGACTGGCAGACTCTACTTGTCAGCCAGACAGTTGCTCTTCCCAAATTCCCCCATATATAAATGTACTAGGCATATGAATGGGGAGCCACAGACAAGATGACTGGACATCTTGAAATTCAACATGCCCGATCCTTTTTTTTTTTTGCTCCTATATAAAAATTGTTGGCTTCTTCCCAAAAATAATTATTGAAAGGGAATAGTCAGACAGCCGTATAACTCGGACGACTATAACAGCAGAATTCTCGGACTGGCCGGCGGCTCTTTGCTTTTTATGCAGCTGTCACTCTCGGGTCAGGAGAAACGCTGGTCAGTCCGAGCATTGCGTTGTGATCCTCGTCAAAGTTCTACGGCCGTTTGACTCTTCCTAAACTGTCAGATTAAACTACGGATGGTGTGCGACACAGACAAAGTGGGGTGACTAACAACTGCAGACAGAGCAGTGGGGGGAGGATCCTGCTGCAGCCAATTGTTTTACAGCCACACGGAGGAAACTGTAAAGGAAAAGAGAGGACTTTGCTGATCTACTAAGTCACACGGATTTTTTTTTTTTGCAATATGGGTCAAAGTTTTATATCAGTTGAGGAAATTAAGGAAGGAAGTGCAGAAATATTGTTTTTATCTGACCTATGACATATACATATGACCTAACCTTAAAGAAGTAGTCCACTACTTTTACGTTCACGACCTATCCTTAAAGTGGTCGTCCACTACTTTTACATTCATGACTTATCCTTAAAGAGGTCGTCCACTACATTTACATTGATGACCTATCCTTAAAGTGGTCGTCCACTAATTTTACATTCATGACTTATCCTTAAAGAGATCGTCCACTATATTTACATTCATGACTTATCCTTAAAGAGGTCGTCCTCTACTTTTATATTGATGACCTATCCTTAAAGAGTTTGTCCACCACTTTTACATTGGTGACCTATCCTTACAGAGGATGTCCACTACTTTTACATTGATGACCCATCCTTAAAGAGTTTGTCCTCTACTTTTACATTGATGACCTATCCTTAAAGAGGTCATCCACCACTTTTACATTAGTGACCTATCCTTAAAGAGGTTGTCCACTACTTTTACATTGATGACCTATCCTTAAAGGGGTCATCCACCACTTTTACATTAGTGACCTATCCTTAAAGAGGTTGTCCACTACTTTTACATTGATGACCTATCCTTAAAGGGGTCATCCACCACTTTTACATTGATGACCTATCCTTAAAGAGATCATCCACCACTTTTACATTGATGACCTATCCTTACAGAGGTTGTCCACTACTTTTACATTGATGACCCATGCTTAAAAAGGTTGTCCACTACTTTTACATTGATGACCTATCCTTAAAGAGGTTGTCCACTACTTTTACATTGATGACCCATGCTTAAAAAGGTTGTCCACTACTTTTACATTGATGACCTATCCATAAAGAGGTTGTCCACTACTTTTTGATTGATAATCCATCATTAGGATAGGTCATCAATGACTGACTGGCTTGGGACCGACATCCGGCACTCCCGGCGATCAGCTGTTACCGGCGGGGGTGCTGGGTGGTCAGACATTGATGACCTATCCTAAGGATGGGTCATCAATCAAAAAGCAGTGGACAACCTCTTTAAGTTCCTTCGTGTCAAAGGGACATGTTCCTGAACACTCTGGCAATGTTTAATTAGTGTTGAAAGTGTTGGTCTGTGTATGGACTCTATTGAGAGGGAAAATGGTAACACTGAGTTCCTCACTTATTTCTTAATTTCCATGAGGAATAACAGAGGAATTGTGAAATGTAGAGCTCTATGAAAACATTATGACAAAACAAAGGCCCAGTACATTATATTCAGAGCCTTATAAAAGGTTTCTCTTTCCTGTATTAAACTCTCCGGCAGAGCAAATTTCAATTAGAACGTCGTTTTAACCTTAGCAAATGGGTTACAGTAAAACATTCATGGCAGATTGAAATAGCGTTTTAATGAACTGGCATATTCTAAAATTTACTTTTTAAAGGTTTTAAACATGAACTCTAGAAATGGCAAACAGAATCTATAAAGAGAAACTTTTTTTTCTCTCTACCTGTCTATTATAGTATCCGAGATATTTAAATTAATGGCCGACATTGGCTTTATAGGAATATAATAGATTCACTCTGTAAAGATTAATTTGGTATAACGCCATTTCCGTCGACTATCGCTGATTAAACATAAAACATGTCCTCTTAGTGGAAATGCTTTGTTTGCTTGTGTCAAATTTATAGGTGCTGTTTGTAAAAATCCAGTTTTATGGCAGACTTTATTTTTTATATCTGAAATGCTAATGAAACGATGGCGCTTGTTGATCATGATCAGAGCATTTATTCTGTCGGAAATGAAGAGCGAGGATTGTCCCAGAATCAGCGCCACTCTTGGATTTAGGTTGAGTCTGGTATTGCAGCTTATGTCTTTGGTCATTAATAGAGCTGTGTTCCAAAATCAGACTTAATAGAGAATAGTATTGCTTTTCTTGACAAAAAAAAAAAAATTTCTAATATTAACACAGCAGTAAAGGGCTGACGACAGGGAACAAATTGGGCTAGGGGAGAAAATAGTCTGTGATAATAATTGGAGGCCATATACCATATTTTTCGGACTATAAGACTCACCAGACCATAAGATGCACCCCAAATTTAGGAGAGAAAAATAGGAAAAAAAAGTTAATGGGGTCCATCTTATAGTCTGAATTTAGCTTATCGAGGGATAGTCTGGAGGGGTCAGCGGTGGTGGAACCGGGTCACATGAAACAGGAGCAAAGTCACCACTAAAGGAAGTCGGCAGCAGCAGGAGTAGGGTGATGCTGCGAGTCCTGGACTGGCAGGGGATTGTGTCCCAGCAGTGCAAGGCAGGAGCCATTGATCTCCCGGCAGTGAGAGACAGGATCGGAGTCCACGCTGTGCACTTTGATCTCCCAGCGGTGGGCTACAGAAAGATGGCCCTGGAGGCAGTGCGTGCACAAATTGATATTTCGGCTCATCATTGAGATGACATCTCAATTTGTGCATGTGCGACACCATTTTCCTGTTTCCCACTGCCAGGAGATCAAGGACTCTTGCCTCGCATCGCCGGGGCACCACTCCCTCCCAGCCAAGAACCTGCAGCATCGCCCCTTTCCTGATGCAGATGGCTTTCTGCAATAGTGACCCTGCCTCCTATGACACAGCTCTACCAGCACCTCCCCCGGTAAACTACATTCGGACTATAAGACTCACCCCCAATTTCCTGCCAAATTATAGGGAGAAAAATGCATCTTATGGTCTGAAAAATTTGGTAACTTTTGCACAGATTTTTTATTGTTCATCTCATTGGAAGGGTAAGCAGCTTTCTAAATAGTCTTCATTAAAAAAAATGTCTACCATTTTGTCTGTAAGATTTTTATCTAGCTAAAGTCTCTGTAATAATGTTAAAAAACTGTTAAAGCTGCTCCTCATGGCTCTCTACTCTCTCCCTTCTTTCTCTTAGTATTAAAGGTAGCAACAGGAAGGAGGAGGGGACTATAGACAGATCTTCACAGTGTGGAGAGGAGAGGAAGCATCTATAGTCTCAGGAAGGGCAGAGGATAATATGCTATAGTCAAGGAGAAAAGAGCATTGAGAGGAAATAAGAGCAGGATAAAAGCTGTTCTGTTACATAAAAGCAAGGGAGGATAGCAGCACCCTGGATACACATAGATCTCATATCCAGCCTATATTACTGGGAGAGACAATCCCACAAGAGGAAAATATGAAACTTCTATCAGGCTGCAAACTGCATATCAGGAGGTATGAAAATGAATGAAGAAATGAAAATTACAGACTTAAATTTAGTACAATTTTATTAAAGGTAACCACTAAGAAAGGTAAAAATATATATTTTCTTTAAGTGAACATTTAAGGTATTTAATTCCAGACGCACTGTGGTTTTCCTTAATGGTATGAGCGGCATGATGGAAGTTCAATAGAGAACACACCTTCATAAAGCTGATTGCTGCCCTACAGGATTATCATTGCCAGGTGAAGCTGTAGCCAGCCAGGCATTGCCCCAACTTGGTATCAGGAACCCTGCTACAGACTTACAGCAATAGTCTGCGCACGTGTTCCAAGCGGACCAAGAGTGTGTGCGGAGAGCTGCGGCAAGCTTACCTGCCGGCGTGCAGGACCTGAAACACGTGACCACCGGGGAAGTGACCGGAGGCAGAACCAGATGCCAAGTGGCAGAAATGGCCGGAGATGCTGGAGAGTAGTCAGAAAGTGCCAAAGTCAAGCCGGGAGGTCAGCGTAGTACAAAAGGGTGAGACGTAAAGGGTGATCAGGACGTAGCAAGAGGTCAGATAGCAGGAGATAGCGACGTAATACAAATAGGGCAGGCAGACAGGAAAAAAGAGAACCAAGCCAAGAGTCAGAGCCAGAAACAGATAACAAGGACAGAGTCACAAGCCAAGTGCACAGATGAGAAAACAGACCGGGTCATACACTAAAAGGCAAACAGACGAAACAGTATGCAAGCACATCAAGGGTCAGACACACAGTCAAGAACGAATGTATCGCTGACAAGGATCCCCAGACGGAGGCAGGTAAAAATAGCCCTCCCGAAACCAAAAGGAGGCCATGCAAAATTAACCCTGAGAGGACAGGAAAGGGAACCCTGTCCACAACCATGACACTTGGACTGCATACTAGACTGTATTGTGGCCCAAACCCTGAGGTGCAGCAGTAGCTGGCATTGCTTCTCCACACACCGAACAATTCGCATTTGAAACTATGGACAGAGCCATTTTGAAAAAAGGAAAATAATAACATGTTAGTGTCTCTGTAGTGAAGCTGTGCTACAGCACCCCCACAGGATGAATAGAGAATTGCAAAATTTTATTTCCAAGCAAGGGGCTATCTATCTTATACTAGGCCATCTTTGGTCCTCCAGAGTGAGACATGCTCCTGTAACTAATATTTCCTCTAGGTTAATGATGAAAAGCCATGAAAGAAGAAAGTCCCCCATACCAAGAATTAATTGTCCAACTGAGCATATTAAATCATACTTTGTCAACCAGACAACCCCTTTCCTATAATAAATTGTGCCGCTGACACATTCAGCTCCGATATCAATATTGCATCCATAGCTTCCTACACACAGTAACACCTTGAACAACTCACAGGACCATTTAGGTCGCTTGTTTTCACATTTAATTCCCCAAAAACAGTAATAATTAGCAATCTGCAGTCCGGCTCGAGTGCGAGGTTTTGCGATCTGTGATGGACCTGGTCTGATTGTAATGAATAGTCTCACTGATTATAGCTTCTAGTGGCTGAAAATGATGAGTAAAAGTAAAGTATTACAGATAAAGAAAACACAAGAAAAAAATAATTCCCAGGAACCTCAAGTCCTCATATCCATAGCAGTGCTCATGTAAAATCATGACTATCACCTGATACTGCCATATAGTTCTCAATGTCATCAGTCACATTAGTCTCTGCCCCATCGGAGCTTACAATCTAACTTCCCTATCTCAACACACTAGGACCAATTTACCAGTATTGTTTTGGAGAGTGAGTGTAAATTCCCACCAATGCGATGAGAGAGACTAATATTACTATATGGCAGCACTCAATTATTAAAGGGCAACGCGGTGGCTCAGTGGTTAGCAGCACTGCAGCCTTACAATGCTGGGGTTCCGGGTTCAACTCCCTCCAAGGAAGACATCGGCAAGGAGTTTGTGTCTCCTCCTCGTGTTTGCATGGGTTTCCTCCTCGTTCTCCGGTTTCCTCCCACACTCCAAAGACATATATAGACAAGAATATAGATTGTGAGCCCCAATGGTGACAGTGATGATAATTTCTGTAAAGCGCTGTGGAATATGATAATGCTATATAAGCAAATCATAGTAAATTAAAAATAAATGGGATTTTCCACTCATTTTTTCATAGGGAACCAGAAATAAGTGCTGTTTGTAAAAGAACAACATACTATTACTTACTGTAGCGTGGCTAAAGGTTGTGTAGTCAACGGGAGATATGTGTGGAGGTGAAACCCTCCAGAGTGTGTTAAGGCTCCAGGACTGAGCCTGAAGGACTGGTGTTGTGAATTCTGTGGCAGAGCTTCCTCCTGTGGTCACAAGTGGTACTTCGACTGATTCTCTCTGTGAGCTTCCGTTGGTGGAGGAAAGTGGTACTGCGGCTTCTGAGTTTCCTTCCTCAGGTGATGTGGTGAAGTCGTTAGGTGCTGCTCTATTTAACTCCACCTAGTGCTTTGATCCTGGCCTCCAGTCAATGTTCTAGTATTGGACCTGTTTCCTCCTGGATCGTTCCTGTGGCCTGCTGCTCTGCATAGCTAAGTTCCGCTTTGCTATTTTGCTTGCTGTTTTTTCTGTCCAGCTTGTCTATTTGTTTTTTCCTGCTTGCTGGAAGCTCTGGGACGCAGAGGGTGTACCTCCGTGCCGTTAGTTCGGTACGGAGGGTCTTTTTGCCCCGTTTGCGTGGTTTTTGTAGGGTTTTGTGTTGACCGCAAAGTTACCTTTCCTATCCTCGCTCTGTTCAGAAAGTCGGGCCTCACTTTGCTAAATCTATTCCATCTCTACGTTTGTCTTTTCATCTTAACTCACAGTCATTATATGTGGGGGCTGCCTTTTCCTTTGGGGTATTTCTCTGAGACAAGGTAGGCTTATTTTCTATCTTCAGGCTAGCTAGTTTCTCAGGCTGTGCCGAGTTGCATAGGGAGCGTTAGGCGCAATCCACGGCTGCCTCTAGTGTGGTTGGAGAGGATTAGGGATTGCGGTCAGCAGAGTTCCCACGTCTCAGAGCTCGTTCTATGTTTTTGGGTTATTGTCAGGTCACTGTATGTGCTCTGACCTCTATGTCCATTGTGGTACTGAATTACCTTTTCATAACAGTACTGGAGGCCCAAAGTACTAATGATTCTCAATAGAGGGAAAAAAGAAGTTCTGAGACCATTTTTTTTTCTCTGCACTGTGTTTTGCCTTTTTTTTCCCCTAGACATTTGGGTGGTTCAGGACACAGGTGTAGCGATGGACATTAAAGGTCTGTCTTCATGTGTGGATCAGCTCACGGCAAGAATACAAAATATTCAAGACTTTGTGGTTCAGAATTCTATGTTAGAACCGAGAATTCCTATTCCTGATTTGTTTTTTGGAGATAGAACTAAATTTCTGAGTTTCAAAAATAATTGTAAACTATTTCTGGCTTTGAAACCTCGCTCCTCTGGTGACCCAGTTCAACAAGTTAGGATCATTATTTCTTTTTTACGTGGCGACCCTCAGGACTGGGCATTTTCTCTTGCGTCAGGAGATCCTGCATTAAGTAATATCGATGCGTTTTTCCTGGCGCTCAGATTGCTGTACGATGAACCTAATTCAGTGGATCAGGCAGAGAAAAACTTGCTGGCTCTGTGTCAGGGTCAGGATGAGATAGAGGTATATTGTCAGAAATTTAGAAAGTGGTCCGTACTCACTCAATGGAATGAAGGTGCGCTCGCAGCTATTTTCAGAAAAGGTCTCTCTGAAGCCCTTAAGGATGTCATGGTGGGATTTCCTATGCCTGCTGGTCTGAATGAGTCTATGTCTTTGGCCATTCAGATCGGTCGACGCTTGCGTGAGCGTAAATCTGTGCACCATTTCGCGGTATTACCTGAGCTTAAACCTGAGCCTATGCAGTGCGATAGGACTTTGACCAGAGTTGAACGGCAAGAACACAGACGTCTGAATGGGCTGTGTTTCTACTGTGGTGATTCCACTCATGCTATCTCTGATTGTCCTAAGACACTAAGCGGTTCGCTAGGTCTGCCACCATTGGTATGGTACAGTCAAAATTTCTTCTGTCCGTTACCATGATCTGCTCTTTGTCATCGTATTCTGTCATGGCATTTGTGGATTCAGGCGCTGCCCTGAATTTGATGGACTTGGAGTATGCTAGGCGTTGTGGGTTTTTCTTGGAGCCCTTGCAGTGTCCTATTCCATTGAGAGGAATTGATGCTATGCCTTTGGCCAAGAATAAGCCTCAGTACTGGACCCAGCTGACCATGTGCATGGCTCCTGCACATCAGGAGGTTATTCGCTTTCTGGTGTTGCATAATCTGCATGATGTGGTCGTGTTGGGGTTGCCATGGCTACAAGTCCATAATCCAGTATTAGATTGGAAATCCATGTCTGTGTCCAGCTGGGGTTGTCAGGGGGTACATGGTGATGTCCCATTTCTGACAATTTCGTCATCCACCCCTTCTGAGGTTCCAGAGTTCTTGTCTGATTACCGGGATGTATTTGATGAGCCCAAGTCCGATACCCTACCTCCGCATAGGGATTGTGATTGTGCTATCGATTTGATTCCTGGTAGTAAATTCCCAAAAGGTCGACTGTTTAATTTATCTGTGCCTGAGCACGCTGCTATGCGGAGTTATGTGAAGGAGTCCTTGGAGAAGGGGCATATTCGCCCGTCATCGTCGCCATTAGGAGCAGGGTTCTTTTTTGTAGCCAAGAAGGATGGTTCACTGAGACCTTGTATAGATTACCGCCTTCTAAATAAGATCACGGTTAAATTTCAGTACCCCTTGCCGTTGTTATCTGATTTGTTTGCTCAGATTAAGGGGGCTAGTTGGTTCACCAAGATAGATCTTCGTGGTGCGTATAATCTTGTGCGTATTAAGCGAGGCGATGAATGGAAAACTGCATTTAATACGCCCGAGGGCCATTCTGAGTATCTAGTAATGCCATTCGGACTTGCCAATGCTCCATCAGTGTTTCAGTCCTTTATGCATGACATCTTCCGAGAGTACCTGGATAAATTCCTGATTGTGTACTTGGATGACATTTTGATCTTCTCGGATGATTGGGAGTCTCATGTGAAGCAGGTCAGAACGGTGTTTCAGGTCCTGCGTGCTAATTCTTTGTTTGTGAAGGGATCAAAGTGTCTCTTTGGTGTTCAGAAGGTTTCATTTTTGGGATTCATCTTTTCCCCTTCTACTATCGAGATGGACCCTGTTAAGGTCCAAGTCATCCATGATTGGACTCAGCCGACATCTCTGAAAAGTCTGCAAAAGTTCCTGGGCTTTGCTAATTTTTATCGTCGCTTCATCTGCAATTTTTCTAGTATTGCTAAACCATTGACCGATTTGACCAAGAAGGGTGCTGATGTGGTCAATTGGTCTTCTGCTGCTGTGGAAGCTTTTCAAGAGTTGAAGCGTCGTTTTTCTTCTGCCCCTGTGTTGTGTCAACCAGATGTTTCGCTTCCGTTCCAGGTCGAGGTTGATGCTTCTGAGATTGGAGCAGGGACTGTTTTGTCGCAGAGAAGTTCTGATTGCTCGGTGATGAAACCATGCGCCTTCTTTTCCAGGAAGTTTTCGCCTGCTGAGCGAAATTATGATGTGGACAATCGAGAGTTGCTGGCCATGAAGTGGGCATTCGAGGAGTGGCGTCATTGGCTTGAAGAAGCTAAGCATCGCGTGGTGGTCTTGACTGATCATAAGAACTTGACTTATCTCGAGTCTGCCAAGCGGTTGAATCCTAGACAGGCTCGTTGGTCGCTGTTTTTTGCCCGTTTTGACTTTGTGATTTCGTACCTTCCGGGCTCTAAAAATGTGAAGGCGGATGCTCTGTCTAGGAGTTTTGTGCCCGACTCTCCGGGTTTATCTGAGCCGGCGGGTATCCTCAAAGAGGGAGTAATTGTGTCTGCCATCTCCCCTGATTTGCGGCGGGTGCTGCAAAAATTTCAGGCTAATAAACCTGATCGTTGCCCAGCGGAGAAACTGTTTGTCCCTGATAGGTGGACGAATAAAGTTATCTCTGAGGTTCATTGTTCGGTGTTGGCCGGTCATCCTGGAATCTTTGGTACCAGAGAGTTAGTGGCTAGATCCTTTTGGTGGCCATCTCTGTCGCGGGATGTGCGTTCTTTTGTGCAGTCCTGTGGGATTTGTGCTCGGGCTAAGCCCTGCTGTTCTCGTGCCAGTGGGTTGCTTTTGCCCTTGCCGGTCCCGAAGAGGCCTTGGACACATATCTCTATGGATTTTATTTCAGATCTTCCCGTCTCTCAAAAGATGTCAGTCATTTGGGTGGTCTGTGATCGCTTCTCTAAGATGGTCCATTTGGTACCCTTGTCTAAATTGCCTTCCTCCTCTGATTTGGTGCCATTGTTCTTCCAGCATGTGGTTCGTTTACATGGCATTCCAGAGAATATCGTTTCGGACAGAGGTTCCGAGTTTGTTTCGAGGTTTTGGCGAGCCTTTTGTGGTAGGATGGGCATTGACTTGTCTTTTTCCTCGGCTTTCCATCCTCAGACTAATGGCCAGACCGAACGAACCAATCAGACCTTGGAAACATATCTGAGATGCTTTGTTTCTGCTGATCAGGATGACTGGGTGTCCTTTTTGCCTTTGGCTGAGTTCGCCCTTAATAATCGGGCCAGCTCGGCTACCTTGGTTTCGCCGTTTTTCTGCAACTCTGGATTCCATCCTCGTTTCTCTTCAGGGCAGGTTGAGTCTTCGGACTGTCCTGGTGTGGATACTGTGGTGGACAGGTTGCAGCAGATTTGGACTCATGTAGTGGACAATTTGACCTTGTCCCAGGAGAAGGCTCAACGTTTCGCTAATCGCAGACGCTGTGTGGGTCTCCAACTTCATGTTGGGGATTTGGTTTGGCTATCTTCTCGTCATATTCCTATGAAGGTTTCCTCTCCTAAGTTTAAACCTCGTTTCATTGGTCCGTATAGGATTTCTGAGGTTCTTAATCCTGTGTCTTTTCGTCTGACCCTTCCAGATTCTTTTTCCATACATAACGTATTCCATAGGTCATTGTTGCGGAGATACGTGGCACCTATGGTTCCATCTGTTGATCCTCCTGCCCCGGTTTTGGTGGAGGGGGAGTTGGAGTATATTGTGGAGAAGATTTTGGATTCTCGTGTTTCAAGACGGAAACTCCAGTATCTGGTAAAGTGGAAGGGTTATGCTCAGGAAGATAATTCCTGGGTCTTTGCCTCTGATGTCCATGCTCCCGATCTTGCTCGTGCCTTTCATATGGCTCATCCTGGTCGTCCTGGGGGCTCTGGTGAGGGTTCGGTGACCCCTCCTCAAGGGGGGGGTACTGTTGTGAATTCTGTGGCAGAGCTTCCTCCTGTGGTCACAAGTGGTACTTCGGCTGATTCTCTCTGTGAGCTTCCGTTGGTGGAGGAAAGTGGTACTGCGGCTTCTGAGTTTCCTTCCTCAGGTGATGTGGTGAAGTCGTTAGGTGCTGCTCTATTTAACTCCACCTAGTGCTTTGATCCTGGCCTCCAGTCAATGTTCTAGTATTGGACCTGTTTCCTCCTGGATCGTTCCTGTGGCCTGCTGCTCTGCATAGCTAAGTTCCGCTTTGCTATTTTGTTTGCTGTTTTTTCTGTCCAGCTTGTCTATTTGTTTTTTCCTGCTTGCTGGAAGCTCTGGGACGCAGAGGGTGTACCTCCGTTCCGTTAGTTCGGTACGGAGGGTCTTTTTGCCCCCTTTGCGTGGTTTTTGTAGGGTTTTGTGTTGACCGCAAAGTTACCTTTCCTATCCTCGCTCTGTTCAGAAAGTCGGGCCTCACTTTGCTAAATCTATTTCATCTCTACGTTTGTCTTTTCATCTTAACTCACGGTCATTATATGTGGGGGCTGCCTTTTCCTTTGGGGTATTTCTCTGAGGCAAGGTAGGCTTATTTTCTATCTTCAGGCTAGCTAGTTTCTCAGGCTGTGCCGAGTTGCATAGGGAGCGTTAGGCGCAATCCACGGCTGCCTCTAGTGTGGTTGGAGAGGATTAGGGATTGCGGTCAGCAGAGTTCCCACGTCTCAGAGCTCGTTCTATGTTTTTGGGTTATTGTCAGGTCACTGTATGTGCTCTGACCTCTATGTCCATTGTGGTACTGAATTACCTTTTCATAACAGACTGGACACTTGTTTTTCTTTTCCTGAGCTAAAGGCTGTTTGCTTTCTGTTATTTTGCTATGTGGTTTATGGAGCAATAAACCCTGTGAAGTTTTAAAGGAACGCGCCCCCTGAGTGTCACCCGTCGCACCCGAGTGAGTGAAACCCCTACATTACATACCTACTCTACTTTGGGGTCTCTGCTTGGACTGGAAGTGAAGCCACATCCATACAGTCACCTGACTGTTGAGGCCACTGATTGGCTGCAGGAAGTAATTATTATGTCTCCTCACTCTGTAGCCAATTAGTGACCTCAGTGGTCAGCTGATACAATGGACACTGCCCACCCCTCATGAAACCACCCAGAGCATCAATGCTGGAGAGATAAATACCAATTCCTTTTTTTTTTTTTACAACCATTTTTTTCCCCTCTTGCCACCTTCCAAAATGGATCTAAAGACTCTTTAACATTGGTGTATGATACTCCAGTATGAAAAAAAAGAAAAAGGAATACAGATCGTAGGAGGGTTTTACTTGAAATTAATTAAAAGGCTCTCCTCTTAATAAATTTAGGACTGCCTAAAAATCAAAAAATGTAATAAATTTTCTAGAAAACAAACAAACAAACAAAAAAAGTAATTTTTTGGCTTTTATCTTAAAAAGTTTTACTGAAGCAAGATGACCACACCCACTCCATTGTGACCACACCCACTCCATTGTGACCACACCCACGTTATTTAAAAACATATGTCTTAGGGGGTTTTTTTTTACATTTTTTGGAACAGATAATTTGTGACAATTTTTGACACAAATTTTAAAAAATAAGTTTAAATAAAAAACGGGCAGAAAAATTAATTTATAAATAAGGGCCATAGTGCCCACACTGCATTATGGGTAATATAAGAATTCCATGTGCCACTGAACAGGCTCATTTTTCTGCCATATACTAATAAGACATTGCGTGGATATACGTGCAGGATTGCTGGTAATTAGCTGCCTCAATGCCGGTTGTTCTTCATATTATGTACACTGTCATCCACATTTAATAGTGCACCATGCTGGCACTATGCTTTACCCTTTGCTATGATTACTTCTTTCGGAAATGTAAGCACACAGCATATTTCTTACTTAACAATGGGATTTTATCGGTGTCTGCGTCCTGCTCGGCATGAAGCTATGTGGGAAGCCCAGCGCCGGGACTCTGTTCCGTAGGCCTTTTAAGTGGGTGGATCTGATTGATGTTGCGATTTCAATGCTTCCATCACCCACGAGATTGTCTTTCACATCCGTCTTTTGTTCCAATTCATTCTGATAATTTTCAGCTGACTCTAATACACCTAATTACGTTTCGTCTTATCTCCTTGAAAATCTTCCACTATTTGCAATGTAGATCGGAAATTTTCGATAACGGCCATTGTTCATGAAATGTGACTATTCAGCATCGGATTACATGTTGGATCATAAAAGACAAAAAAAAAAAGAAGATAAAATAGTTTTAAAGTTTCAAAGTTACTTTAAGATCTTAAAAGTTCATCATTTATGGAATTACTCTTATGTCCCAAAAATTATAAAAGTATTCCGGGAGGGATATTTTTATTGGCTAACCAGAAAAAAATATATATTTGCAAGCTTTCGGAACTCTCCGTCTGGTGGAGATGTGAATCGTGTCCATGAATACCGCAATATAATTTTGTATTGTACCTCATGGAATTACTGTGATGCTCAAGCAATGGGATAGCATTGGAGGATAGGAGTGGGAACTGGGACAGTGGCCCTGGACCTTACACTCTTAGGTGTGTAAAATTGCAAAATAATAAAAGTAGTAGTGCTGTCCCAAGAGACAGTTAAATCCTGTGGTGGTGCAGGGAGCCACAGGCTCCCTGCACCACCACTCTCCATTATGGAGGTCACCAGCTGATGTAGATCAACATGGGAGAGGGAAAAAATGATTTTCACAGTGCTCACCAGAATATCACAGGACCATGGGTGCCAGGTTCAATGTGGCTGGAGTCCACTTGTAAATGCATGCAAAAAAGGAAAAACCAGCACCAGGTGATTTCCATAAAAATTCAAGTTTTGTCTTTTATTTAATCCATTGTTTGTAAAAAGTGAAAAACATACATATCATAGAGTCTCAAGGGGCAAATGTCCCCCGGACGCCTGACGCGTTTTCGGACTTTATGTCCTTACTCATAGGCATCTGGACGTTACATTCTTAAGGGTGTAAAATTGCAAAAGAAAAATATAGTAATGCTGTTCCAAGAGAGAGTTAAATTGTGTGGTGGTGCAGGGAGCCACAGGCTCCCTGCACCACCACTCTCCATTATGGAGGTCACCAGCTGATGTAGGCTTACGATCTACAAGAAGATTTCACAGGCAATGCATTGTTGTCTCCCTGTGTGCTGAGAATAAGAGGTCTCATTATTAGTTTTAGAAAAGGCACACAGGAGGCATATATTTTTTTTAAAGGGACACTATGGGGGTATTCTTAATTGCTTACATGCTGCATCACTTCACTGAAATATAGTATTTGGCAGACCACTAATTATCCATATGTAGAACCAGTATGTTCTTCCTTACCTTTCCTCTAGGCTTGACTTAACCTGTGACATATGGTGCAAAATGACTATCTTTGAAAAACATCATTTTGAGATACTCTGTTAAGAGATGTTTATGCTATACATGTCTGAATGTAGAAAAAAAACCTGAAAATTGAGTTTAATTTAAGTTGGTATACATGCAGCATATAAACGCATGTTCTCTTTGGCCATAAAGAATACAAAACCTATAAGAAGCAAAATAAACATAAACCCTACTGTAACTACATAAGTAAAAAGCAAAAATGCATTTAAATAACTCAGGGTTCTTCGTAATACTGTTTTTGATCAAAAATAGCATAAAAGCCATCCCACCATCGACAAGGTGACCCTGATCGGGAAGGTCCTACACTGTCTAATATTAAAAACCTTACCATGGGTCAGAGTTGACCTCAGTGTGTGAATAAGGGCAGACAAAAGGACCGGGGTCCCGACCTGTGGACACCAGTCTAGGGAAGCCTTTAAATGGTATTTCCAGCTCAGGAGAGGGAGGCCATTTAGTCGATGCAGGGTGCCCAGGGTTTTTTCCTGCATGTTGTGATTAATGTGTTGAATTTGCATCATGATAATTAAAACAGGTATGGAAAGAGCGGTTTTGTATACATTCGCTTCTGGCTCTGTACTTTTAGGCTCTTAATGTATCAGCTGCTTTTTCATTTCCTTCCATTCTCAAGTTCCACCAGTAATAAGAACCAAAATTGTTACCTGAAGAATTTTGTGGAGGTTAGAGCTGTGCGAACCCGCCAGGCCCAACCACTTTGCCTTGGGACGCATCTCCAATGCTGTTACCTTAAGGTCCTAGGGGCCCGAAAAGTTTCCTTTGAAAAAATTATTGTTCAAAACAGGCAACCACGTGTGAATACTTCAGCTAAAGATAATTGAATTGTACTACGCTTTTATTTTTTTGTTTGTTCAAACTGGGGCCATGATTAAGAGGGGACCTGGTGGAACACAAAGTGTAGGAACTGGAGGAACTCTTGACCTTCCAATCTCAAACCGCCCACAGGGGGGTTTACAGTTTACACACCACAAAGGTTGAGTAAAATAATTTTTTAGGTGCACTACTCATACAGACGTGGCTGCAGAGTACGCAGAGGCTTTTGGGCAGAAGTTAATTACAAATTTCACCCACAGAGCATGTTTCCACATTTCATCCACAGACCCTGATAAGAAATTTTACACCCAGACAAAGGACCATAGAACCCCCACAGGTAGGGTTGCAGAGTGCACACAGTGGCTTAAAGGCACATTACTCCCACAGTTATGGGTTAAAGAATACACACAGCGGCTTTTGGCACAGTACTAACACAGACACGTTGCCTAAGAGTAGAAAAATATACTTGCACACACATCACTCCTACCAACAAAGTTGAAGATTATTAAAACCTTTTGGCTACGCACGGTACTATCACAGACATGGGTGCAGAGTACACATAGAGAGAGTTTTTGTAAAAATCCTCACACGCAAAATCACACTTGATTTAGTCCTCAACATGTTTGTGCAGGGCAGGGATGGCTCGCCTGGAAGGGTAGTGGCAGCTGGGAACAATGTACTGTGGGACAGCCATCGACATCAGTTTTTTAAAACTGTCCTTCTACCGACTCCTCACCCCTGCTCTCCTTACCAGTCTACACGCTGCAGAACGATGCTACAGTTGGCAACCAAGTTTTGTCATCATCTGACATGTGCTGCGGTGGTCCACTGACCGTGTACACTAGCCCTCCCATGTACTCATCCTCTAACCTATCAAGTGGTTGGGCATCAGTGCACTCACTCTCTTCCACTTCTGGAGCAGGGGCAGGTGGATGGGCCACGGAACCCCAGCCAGCGGAGTCATCAAAAATTGGAAGAGACTTCTTGAGGCTCAGACTGATTGGCTGATTTGCAAGGGGGTGAGGTGGAAACTGGATTATCATGGTCCTCATCTGCTAACTGTGCCTTGCAGCATTTCAAAAAGCTATAGAAGACTGCCAAACCCAAACAGGAAACTAGATATACAGTAAAAAGTATGTCCTTTACAGTTCGGGTTTACTCATCCCTAGTGGAGATATGTGCGGTACAGCTGCTCTGATAGACATTTATTAACGCATCCATATGTCGTTGTGATCATATCACCAAGACCATTTTGTTTCTACTTTCCATCAATATCTTAGAAAAGTAAAACAAAAGTGTAAACTGTTTAAATGCCTCATGCTGTGCCTGCAGGGATGCTGCTAGATCTGTAGGGGTGGAGCCTGATCTGCAGGGGTGGAGCCTGATCTGTAGGGGTGGAGCCTGATCTGCAGGGGTGGTGCATGACACATAAAATCTCAAGCTCCCACTGCTTAGGCCTTGCACAACGAATAGCACAGAGGATCAGTTTTGCAGGCACACGCTATTATTTTTTTTATAGAAGATGGATTTGGTAAGATCAGAAGCAAAGGGCATTCATCATGACTAGTGATGAGCGAGTTTACTCGTTGCTTGGGTTTCCCAGAGCATACTCGGGTGTTCTCCGAGTATTTTGTAGCGCTCGGAGATTTAGTTTTCGTCGCCGCAGCTGCATAATTTGCGGCTGCTAGACAAGCTGAATACACGAGGAGATTCCCTAACAAACAGGCATTCCTCACATGTATTCAGACTGTCCAGCAGCCGTAAATCATGCAGCTGAGGCAACTAAAGCTAAATGTCTGAGCACTACAAAATACTCTGAGACCACCCGAGCATGTTCTGGGAAACCCAAGCAACGAATATACTCGCTCATCATTAATCATGACATGAAATGACTAGTTTTTATATTTTTCAATGTATTATTAGTCTATTAGTCCATCTATTATAAATCTGTTATTAACAAAATTCAGAAATTACCCATATATTTCGAACTTAATATGTAAATTTTCCAAAAAATGTATGGCCCATGTTCATTATTGCCTTTGCGCCTCTTTTTTTGTCTACTTTTATGTGTGTTGCGTCTTTTTTTTTTTTGCTTGACCCCAGTTCCTTATTTCTTTTGAATGTATTGATATGTGCTCACCTTTCCACTTTGTGGTCGGAATCTAACAATTTCACATGTTTTAGCCTGAACCACCAATTGTGACTTTTTAAAAAATTGCAAAATTAGGCTCAACTTCACTACAATTACCCTTTGGAGTATTTTTCAGTACGCCATAACTTTGGCCAAATTGACATTTCATGTCAATTTTGCACCAATAAGAGGGAATTTCTCTTCGAGTTGTTAGCAGATGACTCTCTTGATAATGTGCATTTACCAAATATACTTTGTGGCAGGTAAATTACATTGCGTCAGTATATAAGCCCACACTAAATCTGTAAAGTAGGTTTATGAAACTAATCGCCGGCCAACACTTGGCACAAAAGTGATTTATTTTCAGCGAGTTGCTAAAAAAAAACAAGAAAAATGTATATTGTACCAAACAAAGCCCATTCTTCTTGCAAACCTTGGACTGACTCCAGCGAAAAAGGGAGAGGGAGTTCTGCTTATCAATAGCCCATAGATTTTTTAATAGCGGAACACCAATAAACAAGGTTACTGTAAATTAAAAGTTCTCCGCACTAAATGTTTTTTTCTAGAGGATTGCAAAATCCAATTTGCCTTTTCAATATGCCCTTACAAGACAAATAAAATAATTTACTTATTGAACTAATGCACTGGGTAAAACGTAAGCTTCCTGCTTGTCTACAACCTGCTGTGTGCCATTTATAGTACTGATGTAAATTGTGGCAGGTCCTGGATGCAACAATCACCCCTAAAGATTATTCCTCACCTGCTCCAAATGATTAAAAAAATAAAATACTGCCCACTTCAGCCTGATGACTAAATAAGACTCCTCTTGACTATGCCCCTGCCTCTATGTATATAACCAGGGGTGTAACAGATGCCGATCGGCTCTGATGCAAAATGTAGACCTTGGACCCCACCTGAATGTTAGTCAAATGTATAGGCCCTGGTAGCGTTCTAGATCCTATAAAGACATATGTATTTGCCTGCCATATAGTGATGTCCCCCTACTAGCGCCTTCTTGTAATAATGCCCCAATTCTGGTGCCTTCCTGTAATAAAGTTCCTTATCCCGAGCCCCTTCCTGGTATAGTATCCTAAGCCAAAGCCTCTTGCTTTAACATGTCCCCATGCTGATACCTTTCCAGTAATAATTTCCCTCATCCTTGGCTCCTTCCAGGTATAATGTCCCCATCCTGGGCCCCTTTCAGGTATAATGTCCCCCATCCAGGGCCCCTTCCAGGTATAATGTCCCCAATCCAGGGCCCCTTCCAGCTATAATGTCCCCCATCCTGGGCCCCTTTCAGGTATAATGTCCCCAATCCAGGGCCCCTTCCAGGTATAATGTCCTTCATCCTGGGCCCTTTCCAGGTATAATGTCCCCCATCCAGGGCCTCTTCCATTTATAATGTTCTCAATCCTGGGCCCCTTCCAGGTATAATGTCCCTCATCCTGGGCCCTTTCCAGGTATAATGTCCCTTATCCTGGACCCCTTCCAGGTATAATGTCCCCCATCCAGGGCCTCTTTCAGGTATAATGTCCCTCATCCTGGGCCCCTTCCAAGTATAATGTCCTCAATCCTGGGCCCCTTCCAGGTAGAATGTCCCTATCCTGGCCTCTTCCAGGTATAATATCCCCCATGCCTTTTCAATTGCAGCATTTTAAAAAATTAAAATAAACATTTCTTCTCTCCCTCCACTCCTGTGATGCTTAGTGCCCTCTTCCACAGCTGTCAGAGGAGCCGGCAGCTAACTTGGGCTTGCCTGACACGGCACATGACGTCAGCTGCCGATCTCTGATTGGCTGGCGACATGTATTGCAGTGCAGAGACCTCAGAAGCACATCCAGCTGAACTAGGCGCTGGTGATCATCGGGCCTTCATCCCACATGGGCCTTGTTACAGTCACATCCTCTAAATATAACCATAAAACAATGCGCAATTAGTTTATTAGCAGTTCTTCATTGATGACATCATTGATTGCCATTTGACCAACTTGGATTTCTGTTTTGATTATGTGCACAAGGTATCTTTTTAAGTGAATTCCACCTGGAATTCACCTAATAAAAAGTCAAACAAGCGCGCCATAAAATGAATATGGTGCACAGTAATGTCGAAGCAACATTGCTGTGCACTTGTTCCATCTTATGTCACTTGTTTTAACAACGTCAGGGTTCGGAAATCCTGAAGGAGTGAAAAGAAGTAACTTGCTTATTCTTCCTAGCGGTAGCTGCCTGCTCTCAGTACTTGTGTGATGCTAATCACTACTCACGCACAAGCTGTGGGGCTTGAGTAGTCAAGAAGTCCGGGGTCATATATAAAGAAGGCTTGTCATATTCAAAGGGGTAAGGCAAAGGCGTCGTCAAGTCCCAATCCCAGGTCAGAATTCCAGGGAGTCAGCGGATCAAGACAAAAAGGGCAAGGCAAATGGATGGTCAAAGGCAAGTTCCAAAGTCGGGCAACAAAGATCAAATACAGGAACACAGAGAACAGAGCAAGCACACACTATTTGATCTAATCTACAACTGACACTAATTGGAGGCAGAGAGACAGCTAAATAGCCAGGTAATCACTCAAATAGCAGACACATTGAGGAAGCCCTAGCACACTCCAGCCCTGATTGGATGGCTGAACTGACACTCAACACACTAACAGCTCAAGTCAATGCTTTGAGACACACTGATAGGCAGAATCGTGACAACTTGAAAGTATAGAGTAAGAGACACCTGCTGTGGAGATGCTGCCACAACGGCGGCAGAACCGCAGGCGAAGCCGCTGTAAGAAAATGACTGTCAATTCCTTCCTGAATTGGCTTTGGAACAGGTACAGCTGCCTTGGGTGCATTTTCTACAGCTACACCCCTGCCTGTAGTAGGTACACAATGGGAATATACTGTCCCCCCACAAATTCACAGAGAACATATAATCCCTATGATGAGATCTTCCTCTCACCCCAACCCCTACTAGGCTGATGATTCAGTTGCTCCATTGCATGCGCCAGGCACCAATGCTCCTTCCCTTAAAATCAATCCTTTTTCAATGGTCTTTCAGCTGTAATTAATGTTCCCTGTATAATTAGATTGATTTTTTATGTACTGTGCAAGAAGAAGAGAATTTATGGACTAAATGCAGCGAGACATATGCTGAGATTGCAGAGTTGGAGAGAAGGAATATTCTGTGAGGGTGCATGGCGGGGACACATGGACGGTCCTAAGAATGTTATGCAGTTTTCTGGTTATGGCAGATGTCTGTTTTCTCTGTAAGCATATTGCTTGATTAGTTCTTAATCTTTTATTTCCTTTTTCAACTACTATAATGGAGATGTGTGAAGATGTAGCAGATCCAAGTTTCTCTTGCTGTAGAACATTATTTAGTGTAATTACTTTTACAAGGGATAAAACTATTTATTGCAAGAAAACAGTAGCAAAATGCTAAATAATCAGCATAGCTATGCTACATCCTCTTGCAATTAACTATAATTAGTTACTCCCAAAAAATAAATCTCCACTGAATATGGGATAATTTACTGAGAGTCTGACTGTTGCAATTCCAACATCGGGGATTTTGAACCCCAAGATTGGAGCTTTGCAGCCTCATCCTGAATGCATTAGAGGGGCACAAGCTCAGCGCCCATTTCATTCATTGTGCATGGGACTGCCAAGTATAGCACTCTGCTATTTTTCACAGTCTTATAGAACGGAGCCGAGGCTGCGTACACACAACACACACCGCCACTCAGTTTGGAATGGGACTGTAGAGCTTTGCTATCATGGATTACACAGCCTCAATCTCAGGATCACCGGGGGTCCTAGTGGTCCTATCTCCAGTGGTCAGTGTATGGTGGATAATTTGTTGTGTTTTTTTGAGGGGTGGAGGGCGAATAACCCTTTAATTGCATTGCAAAATTTGCCCCCAAAAAAGCAGGCGTCGACATTCTCTCAATACTAATAATGTCATCTGCGGTATACCTAGATAGAATGAACTTGGCTTACCTAGTCTCTGACAAGGCAAAGAGGAACATTTCTGCTTCAGTAAGTTATCTCACATCCAGATAGGTGTAATCGTGCGGGACTGCGATCCATCGGCCAGGTTAGTGCTCTGTGACCACTTGAGGGGAGATCTGCAGATCTCTTACTTTCCAGGATCCCTGGTGTGGCTTTGGATTAGGCTAGTTTCACACTGGCGTTTACCTGACCTGCGGACTTCCTCCGTGAAGCCCCGCCCTCGGCCGCACCTCCTCCACTAGCTCCGCCTACTTCTGCATGCGGCCTGCGTACCTATCTTTAACATTAGGTATGCAGGTCATGCGGCTGTATGCGGATGCTTCCGCATGCGTCGTTTTGACGATGCGGAGAAAAAAAAATTGCTACAGGCTGCGTCCTACGCTGGTCACCGCATCGTCAAAACGATGCATGCGGAAGCATCCGCATATAGCGGCCACGACCTCCGTACCTAATGTTAAAGATAGGTACGCAGGCCGCATGCAGAAGTAGGCGGAGGCCGAGTAGGTCGAGGGCGGGGCTTCACAGAGGAAATCCGCAGCCTTCCGCAGATCAGGTAAAAGCTAGTGTGAAACTAGCCTTAGCCGGTGGGGGAATCCATCCACCCAACTGTAGTCATGTCTAATTAGGACAAGCACCACAGGGAATCTGTCATCAGAAAATGACTTATTGTTTAAATCAGGTTTTTATGTTACATGCATTTAAAAAAAAAATAGTTTTTCAATGTTTTTTTCCCTTTATATCACTATCTCAAAGAAAACAAATTTAACAATCTTCTAATTTTCTCACTGGCCCCTGGGGCTTTTTTTTAGAGTCATACTTCGTATCCTTTCAGAAAAAGTTTCCATGAGTTTCCTTATCACCAGAGGCCGTATTGAAATGGCATTTAGCGCCTATATGCAAAGCTGATAACACAAGATCCAACAATCACAACATCTGCTCTGCTCCTCCTCCCTTCACAGTGATTTATGAACACACTCATTAGATTCTTCAGTGCAAAAGATAGGATTGGAGGTTTGATCACTGTGGCTATGTACATGTGTTGTTTCCTGAAACAACGGGGATTTTTTATTTTTAATGTGTGATGTAAAAAAAGGTTATAAAAAAAAAATATTTCACACAAAATGTTGATTTAAACAATTGGTCATTTTCTGATGACACGTTCCTTTTAAGCTATGGCTTCAGGGACAACATTCAGTCAATAGTGGCAGAGGGACAATAGTGGAATTAGACTAGCTGGAGACCAAATTATGGCTTCTCTCTGCAAAGAGCCATTATAAGACACCATAGATGGCCTTTACTGTCCATATGCCTCTGATCAGATCCTTCCTCCCCATATTTCATGCATGAACACCTTTCAAATGTCTGGACCCATGAGAGTGAAAAGAAAGGTTCCCACCAACCTACTCATTTTGATCTGCAGCTTTAAAGAAACCTTCAAATGTAAGAGTCTTCGGAGGAGTCCTTCCGACTTATGTGGCCTTTTCCCGATGAGGCAAATGAGCATGCTATCCTCATACACTGCGTCCTTTGTAATATTCCGAACTAACTCAATCCCTGCTGAAACTCACGCTTCATTAAACTCACGTCAACCTGCAGAGACCGAGTTTGGGTGGAATAATAGACATCAACCTTTTGCTTCGTAACGTGCGTGCAAATGTCCCGTAGATCCAGGGCTCTGCAGAACTTAATTAGTGGAACAAGACTGTGAAACCACTATTAAAGGTCTGGTAGCACGAAGGACATGGAGGATTTAAGTTAATGTAGGCGGGCAATGTTAGGGCTGATTAATTCCAAGCAAGAATACATGGGTTTCAGTAAAAGGATTTTCGGAACAGACACAGATACGACTCATTGGATGGCAATAAGTCTAAGAAACGTCGTATCAGTATATAGACCTAAGCTTGGGAAAAATGGAAAATCAAGAGTTTAAGTCTCAAAACAGAAGAGTTAACTAGTTAATTAGTCTCTGTCACTACAAGGATGTGCTTGAACATTTACAGAAAAAGGGTTAACCACTGTGGACAACCCCTTTATTAGCGGTGGACCTGTTGCAATAAGCGATGATGAAGTGTTATTACTGTGGGTGGCCACCGCTGGAGAAGTAGGGTATTACATGGCGCCACATTTAGAGTAAATGAGTTGTCAAAGCATTACCTATTATTTAAAATTAATTTTAATGTTACATATACTTTAGGAATTGCTAGATTTTTTAATTTTATTTTTCCAAGTTTCATAATTTCATTGTTTTTAAGGTTAAAGGTAGACGTAAGTCTATCGAGTTTAACCTATAGCCTAACATGTTGATCCAAAGAAAGGCAAAAACTCCATGAGGACAGTCGTTAATAGCTCCATGTTAGAGGAAAAATCCACAATCCTGATAAATTGCCATTTTCACCATACAACTCAACCTTATTTATGGCAAACTATTTCTTGCACTTCAGAGATCACTTCTCAGCAGTCACATCTCATCATCACGGGGAACATTACAAAAAAAAGGTAATACTTCTATACACATAGCTCATCATTTACAGGAAAGGATGGATACAGCTCACCTCCTCCCCATCCTCCACAATGACCTCTGCACAGATGACAGAACATGCCCACAATATTCTACTATAAAAAACAATGAATATCTCCAGTTTACAGGTTGTAATGCAGCGGGGTTGGTGCAGTGTGACAGATAGGCAGGGACCACGGGAAAGATCACAGCAAACATGTTTAAAGTCCAAACAACTCACACAGTGTACAGCGCTCTTGGCTCTGTGTTAACTCACACAGGCTGGACACTGCAGAGCCACCTGCTCTGCTACTTGCAAACAAACACTGACACGCCCAAACCCTATACTGCAGGGTTTTTTAACTGGAATCTGTGGCCATGGGCCACCTGTAAGACCCGGTTTGGAGGAAGCAGACCGCCCCACTACCATCCTGTAGTCTGCTTCAAAAATAAAAGCTCTTACCGGATTTTCTTGAACATTGCCTTGGTCAAATAGCTTGACTAGGACCACACTTACTTTTACTTTGCCTTGTGTCTCACAGGCATCCTACTGTGAATACAAATCACTTCAGTGGATCTAATAGGACTCCGTCTGCATCCTGGGAGATATATATCGACTCTCGCATATGATCCCCTCACTGCCTCACAAGGTCCATGTGCCTGCTGTACGATAGACCTCGAAGTGCTGTAAACAGTAGCTCGGGAGAGATGGCTGCCACCATGATCATTTGCAAAAACAAAAGAGAAATCATCAATTACAAAATGAAAACAGATTACTAAAAGAAGTGTATTAGTACATGGTTTACATAATAATTAAAAAAATATATTGAAAGGTGATAAATTCCTTTTAAATGAATGG
This sequence comes from Ranitomeya imitator, assembly GCF_032444005.1. Taxonomy (NCBI): domain Eukaryota; kingdom Metazoa; phylum Chordata; class Amphibia; order Anura; family Dendrobatidae; genus Ranitomeya; species Ranitomeya imitator. The sequence goes on from NC_091288.1 coordinate 196,243,897, forward strand.
AGAACCATGTAATCCATGGTCACTGTGAGTTCTCCAGAGCTAAATACCTCTATATACCAAATAACCCAGAAACTTTTCATTCTGGGATGGAATTTCCTTTTACTTGTTTGCTGCCACAATCTCACATTCCATACGATGAAAGATTATTGTGCACAAGCATTCCCAGAAATACTCATCCATGATAATCTTGCGTTGTACATAGATTCCAGAACACCGGTTGAACGAGTAAAATGCTTGTTCTGTTGGTTAAAGTGATCTTCTGTGCGGGATCTTTCCTGTTTACATCGAGTGATGTGCTGCCGAGAACAATGGTAAGTCATCCTCATTGATTCATCTATTACAGACCTATTACAGATCGTTCAGTGCGCTTCGTTAGGGTTTTAAATGACCGCCAATCAGAAAATAAGTTTGAATTGTAAACGAACCTTAAAGCTAGGATACATGTCGAGAAATCTCTATATATATAATTGTCTAAGGGGTACTTCCGTCTGTCTGTCTGTCTTTCTGTCGGCAACTTCCGTCACGGAAATCCCGCGTCGCTGATTGGTCTCGCCAGCTGCCTGTCATGGCTGCCGCGACCAATCAGCAACGGGCACAGTCCGATTAGTCCCTCCCTACTCCCCTGCAGTCAGTGACCGGCGCCCGCATGCTCCCCTCCGGTCACCGCTCACACAGGGTTAATGCCAGTGGTAACGGACCGCATTATGCCGCGGGTAACGCACCCCGTGACCGCTGCTATTAACCCTGTGTGTCCAAGTTTTTACTATTGATGCTGCCTATGCAGCATCAATAGTAAAAAGATCTCATGTTAAAAATAATTTTAAAAAAACAAAAAAACGTGCTATTCCCACCTTCCATAGTCTGACGATGCGCTCGCGCCTGCCACCAGCTTCCGTTCCCAGAGATGCATTGCGAAATTACCCAGAAGTCTTAGCGGTCTCGCGAGACCGCTAAATCATCTGGGTAAGTTCGAAATGCATCCTGGGGACGAAAGATGGCGGCAGCCGCGCTCGCATCACCAGAGCTTCGCTGGATCCTGCCGGAGGGTGAGTATATAACTATTTTTTATTTTAATTATTTTTTTTAACAGGGATATGGTGCCCACACTGCTATATACTACGTGAGCTGTGTTAGATACCGCGTGGCTGCTATATACTACCTGGCCAGTGTTAGATACTATGTGGGTTGTGTTCTATACTGCGTGGGCTGCGTTATATACTACATGGCTGCTATATACTACGTGGGCAGTGTTATATACTACGTGGCTGTGTTATATACTATGTGGGCAGTGTTATATACTACGTGGGCAGTGTTATATACTACGTGGCTGTGTTATATACTACGTGGGCTGTGTTCTATACTGCGTGCTATATACTACATGGCCACTGTTAGATACTATGTGGGCTGTGCTATATATCACGCGGGCTGTGTAATATATTACGTGGCCAGTGTTACATACTATGTGGGCTGTGTTATATACTGCGTGGCTGCTATATACTGTGTGGGCTGTGTTATATACTACGTGGGCTGTGTTATTTACTGCATGGCCTATATTCACGCATCACCTATTCTACAATATGTATGCATATAGCAGCCACATGGTATATGCCACAGGCCACGTAGTACTCCTATATACTACGTGGCCTGCGCTATATACTATGTGGCTGCTATATACATATATACATACATATTCTAGAATACCCGATGCGTTAGAATCGGGCCACCATCTAATGTAGACATACTTTTCTTCTGGAAATTGTCATCCTTGATGTGAGCTGATTCCAGAGCCTCAAAAATGTGTTAATTACCGATTTAACACCTCCTTTAGATCATGGCCCTCCACACCCTTTCCATGGCTCTCCATTCCCATTTCCCAATCCTTAAATGAGTGATTTGTTGTCAGGTTTTTATCAAATGTTGACCGAGAAATTAAAAATTCTGCTATCTGGAAGGTTTAAGAGATTTGCCAACCCTGCCAGGAGTCCGAGGTGTCTTCCTTATTTCCTGGGAGCATTCCGGATGGTCTGTTATAGTCGGCAAGAATATGTAGAGCCCGACACAGAATTAGGCTGCCCATGCTCGCTGCATTCTGAGCAATTCTCAGCAGTATTTTACTGTGCGGAATTTAGGTAAAAGTAGGACCTCTTTCGAAAATATAATGGCAATTTTAACACAATAACCATAATTGCAGTTGTCTAAGCAGTTAATATCTAAAAGCACAAAAGGAAGATAGTCCAAGTGGTGATAAGACTGAGCGTATAAGTGACAAAGAGTTAAATATCACACATTGTATATGGATTAGCTATGGCAGCTCTTCTACGTAACTTTGGCATTGTGGACCCTCCACCATTCCTTTAATTGCCAGTGATAGATCCGTCTTTTCCCATATGTTATTCTCGTTCCATTAGCATAGATTAGACACTTGGCCTTACGTATCCATCTAAAAGATTTACAACAGACTGTAGATAAAAATGGATCCATCCAACAAGGAAAGTTGCCAATGTGTAGGAACAGCCTAAAACTGCAATGCAGTCGGAGAAAAAGCAAATTAAGGAAGTGTTTCTAGGCAATATAATAGAAGGTGAAGAATCTAGCTACAAGTGTAGACATTAGCTTAATATCTGTCCAGGGCGAGACGCCCAAATGTGAAAGATTTAAGATGTTGGATGCAAAACTGACAATTTAATGGAATAGAAAAGATGACACCGATTTTAAAATTGAGCAAGATTGACTTTTACATAAGACATCCTAATTGCAGAAATGGGTAAGGAAGGACCAATAACAACCTAACCAGCCTGAGATAAGAAGTGACTGTCAGGACAGGATGTTTGATTATAGTTTTGCACGATTTTGATTTTGCATGACAAATTCTAGAAGTAGGAATGATTTTTAGAAACATGTTGGAGCTCAGAAGCTTAAATAAAAATCTCCAAACTGGTTAAGGTATCATACAATTGTTTAAAGAATAAATTTGCAATATAGAAACCAAATCAGTACGTTTTACAAATTCAGCAAATTCTTTTGAATTATAGTGACATTTTTATGTCTTAACCTCATGTTCTAATTCTCTGCTGATTATTTTCTTAATATACCATTTATAGAGGACTATCGTAGCCTACTGTGTATAAAAGCAGAGGCAGGGAATGCAGCAGCCACTTGTAGTGAATCTGGTTAGTAAGAGGATTTTGCAGCTTAGTCATAGAGATAGTTACTCGAGAAATTCATAAAACACTGAATGAAATGTGGAGTGTGACAGCACAGCTGTGAAAATTAGTGTCCTAGGAAAAGGGAATAATGTTGTCTGAAAACTATCAATGACATTATTCCCTTTTCCACTAACAGTAGTGACTCCCAGACCCCCTCTATTACCGTTATAATGACGCCCAAAGCTTTTCCACTGAAATCACACCAAGGCAGTATGCCAAGCTCCAGGGTTTCTATCTTACCTCCATTTAGATCTGCTCTTCTGTGAAGGGCTACACACAAAAGTCACCATCTAGAGATTTAATCTTAATATCTGTTTTGCTACAACAGACAGCCGCAAGCCACACATCATGGGCACACAAGCCACATGTGGATGTTGAGCTGCATGTTGGGAACCCCTGGTTTAGATCATTTTATGGAAAAGACAGTATTATTTTTACCTACGTTACCTACAGTGAAAAACTAGGACGTAATACTATCTGTGCCTTCATGATTTGCTGCAAAAATCAGGAGACTATGGGGACTAATATTGTGACGGGATAGTCAAGGAGTCTGAGGTCAAAAGCCAGGAATGTACGTCATAAACAGAAGGAAGAGACAAAGACGTAGTCAGGTAACATTCAGAGATCAGAATACCAGGAGGATAGCGGATCAGTAGAAGCGGTTAAGCAGACGGATGGTCAGAACAAGGTCCAAGGTCAGGCAATGAAAAATCTACAAACAGAACACAAGGCACAGAGACAAACCACACAGTAGGCGAATGTACATCAGGCAGAGGTCTTGGAGTAACCGGCCAGTTAAGTAGCCTGGCAACCACCTGGGACAACGAACACCTGGAGACAGCCCAGCACCTCCCAGTCTCAGGTTGGATGGCCAAGCTGTCAATCAAGAGACTGACAGCTCAACACACCCCTGTACCAGATTGGATGACTAGCTGTCAAAGTACTGACAGCTTCTGCATGCACCTGTACTAGATTGGACAGCTGAGCAGTAAGTCAAAAATGAAAAGAGGGGCGCAGTACTTGTTGGTATAAAAATAACAATAACATTAGCAGCAAAGGGGTGCACTACCTAGTCTAAATATAGCAATATGGAACTTCAAGAAAAAGATTAGACTAATACGGTATGCACAACCACAGCCCATATAAAAGTATCAAAACCTTTATTAACACCTCACAATATGTATAAAAACACTTAAAACACAATACAAAAATCAATACATAAATCACACTCCAAAAAAGCGCCCTATTATTGCAACCTGAACATCACAAATAACATAGAAAATGTTATATTTATTGGTTTGGGTCCTTTTTTATCCATCTCAAAGGACATTTATTGAGTTCTTGTTGTTCCAGTAACCAGGGACACCACATATCCATGGGGCCAGGATGTTTAGATTGTCTGTTTGATTAAGCATAGCCCAGGCTCAGGGCTGGCATCCTGGTGCACACGGGGTTCAGTATGCAACTGTATATTCCATATTCTATGTTATTTGTGATGTTCACGTTACAATAATAGGGCGCTTTTTTGGAGAGTGATTTATGTATTGATTTTTGTGTTGTGTTGTGTTTTAAGTGTTTTTATACATTGTGAGGTGTTAATAAAGGTTTTGATACTTTTATATGGGCTGTGGTTGTGCACACAGTAATTTATATATTCAGTCAGAAAGCAGTACTATATTTGCCTGTATTATTTACTGTGAAAAACAAGAAGACAGTACTATCTATGCCAAAATCATTTACTGAAAGAGGCAGGGAGGCAGCACTATCTGTGCCTACATTATTTACATTGAGGTGGTCCCAACTGTAGATATTTACAGTAATTTACACATACAGACAGAAATATAAGTAGATTGGAATAAAATGGTTTAATAAATCATGGAAAATAATATTTACAATGTACTTGATTTGTCTGACATGTCCTGTGTAGAAGAGATTATGGTGACAAGTCGAAATATTGCTTCATTGCGGTGCCCGGCTGTGCATTAATGCCGAGAATTAGCTACTAAGCTCTTAAACTTTATAATGGTCTTGATCTGGGGCTGAGGACTTCAGAGGTCCCAACAGCATCTGGTCTTCATCTATTTTATTTTGTAATACCCAGTGAACAGATTTATACCAACACCGAGCTTCTAAGTCCTCATTACAAGCACAAGTGATAGCTTAGGAATTACAACATATATTTAGGAGGGGAATCTTTATTTTTGGATTCCTATAAAAAGAAAAAAAACATTTAAAATAATATAAAAGTGCAATAAATAAAAAATGATGTAGCACCTAAGATATCCCTGGGAAGCATGGGCTGGCACCAGAGAGGTCCCACAGTTATAAATGTATAAAGGGAGCCCAACCTACTAGATGACTTCTTGGGTGCCAGCTCTAGCGTTAGGGTTTTCACACTGCATTTTGCAATGTCTGTTGTAAGTATACATTTGTAGGTTTTACTATTAACATACTGTATCCCTCTGATTAATGCTAAGGCATAGGCATTATGCGAGTCCTAGTCACCGATTATGTTACCTGCTATTTTGCAGGATTCAAGCAAATCAGATGTCTAAAAATTTGGATTCTGACAAATTTTTGTGAAACTTAAAACTCATTTTATTTGTCTACTTCGATTGTAAAAAATATTACATCTTGATGAGCCTTTTCACAGAGCAAATAAAAAGAATACTCTCGTATTCGGACCCTAATGTGCACACCATTGGAAGAATGTGAGCCTATGAGTACGTTTGACAAAGTGTGAAAGTAGCCTAAATATACATATAGCACAGTCCTTAGATTATCTGATACCAGCAGGAGTATAGTTCCAAGGATGCAGAGGGAACAGTCACATTTGGGTCTCACTAGGTCTCAGTGCTTAAAGAGGATTTGTCACTTGTTCAAAACCCCTTGTAAAATTCCCCGAGCTCCCCTGATTCTGCTGCTCTTTTCCATTTTGCACTGTGTTGCACCATTGCAGAGATATTCACATTTGTTGCTTTTGGAGCTCACTTTGTGAAATCTCTGCTTGCAGTCCATCTGGCTGCTTCTTCAAAGCATTTTTTGGTGTTGGGCGCTTTTACTCCTCCTTCCAGATGCTATCAATTATAGTTTGACAGAATCTGAGACTGTCATTTGCATTGTCTGGGAGGGGTGAGAAATCTGCAAAACCGCTCAGTTGGTCTCCAAGCAGAGATTTCACATAATGCACTCCAAAGCAGCAAATGTAAATATCTCTGCAATGGAGCAATATAGCGCAAAACTGAAAAAAGTTGCAGAATCAGGGAAGATCAGGGGATTTTTCCAAAGCATTTAACTAATTTTTTTAGCAAGTGGTCTGTTCTCTTTAGGAAGCAAAGTTCCCACCTACTCCTGCCAGAAAAAAACTTATAAGTATTTAAAATGGCAAATTTTGTAATTAACCCAACCAACAAAGTTGTATTTGGGTCCAGAAGCTTCAAGTTATGCCTCTGGACACCAGTGACAGCACTGCTTTCAAAATTGTATGAACATGTCACCACTAGGCCATGTATTGTTATTATAATAAATTGATCCAATTAAATCTTACCTTCCAATTTAAAACTGCTTTTCGGCACATACATCTAATTGTCGGAATTCTCTTGGTCCATCACTTCCATCCACTCTTTTTGAGTGGATGGCTCCTCTTCAACAGTGTTTAACCAGCGCTATAAGTGCTAGAACTTCTCTTCATTCATTTCCCTCCTGCTGTTGTTTAATGGCTTGCCTGCCCCCAACCAAAAGACCATCTTTCTGTTATAACTTTATTTAGTTTGACAAACAAGAGGACAGGGACAGAGAAACAAAGATCTGCCCATAACGTCTCGGAGTCCGTCTTTGGAGATGGATTGCACTTGACAACAGGCAGTAGACATTGGCTGTAACTTTGGAGTGATTTTTAAGGGATAACAACATAATTTTTTAATAAAGTAATTTGCAGATTGTCTATTTATCACATAGTAACATAGTAACATAGTAACATAGTTAGTAAGGCCGAAAAAAGACATTTGTCCATCCAGTTCAGCCTATATTCCATCATAATAAATCCCCAGATCTACGTCCTTCTACAGAACCTAATAATTGTATGATACAATATTCACATTATCTATCAAATGAGATCAATTGTCTGAAAGTGTAGACTCAATAATCAACAGTCTGTGGTACTCCAGCTGCAGCAAAGCTACAATTCTCAAAACATACAGGGAATTATCTAACAATGTAAGAGATGCAGCTTGGAGACCACTACATTAACCTATAAACTGCTGCTTAATACGTAGCTCAAATGGTGCCCTGAATTTGTGTAGGTTTATAATGTCTCGGAAAAAAAAACAAGTCGTTGCAATCACCAGCTGAATGCTGAGTGAGATGGAATCCACGACTTAATGACTGCATACAGTGCAGTACAATTGCAAAAACTCATAAATATTTATCTGCATTGCGGTTCCTTTAGAATCATTTAATATGTTACGTTCGGCTCCTGCATGATTTACACGCGCAGAAATTATATGAAAATGGTGAAAGGGAAAGTTCACCCTGTCATTTCATATCAAATAGAAATCACCTGTTCCTTCCAGCTACACACCTACTACTCATCAGTCTCTTATGGAGATCCCAAGAAGGCATCTACCCAGGGTTGGGCGTCTAATGCATCAACGCGTTAGGATGGAAGTTTCTGAAGATACTTTTCTAACAGTAACACATACAGGGGAGTGGATTGAAGCTCCTGAGCCATAATGAAAAACCTGTAACTGGCACCCCCAACTACCATGTCCCATTTACATATAACACTGGTGTCTTCCTATGTGGCAGAAAAACCTTAAGCCCCCATAAGCTCCAGAGACTGAAGCTAGGCACCTGGGTCATATAGCACAGAGAAAACAAATATACAGTGCCACCATGTTCTTTCCATGATGCATGATCTGATTCCCATACTTTCCAACTGTTCCTGAGACCTTTGAGAGACTTTTGGAAAAATATGAGACCTCCTGCCCTCACAGAAGAGTCATCAAATCTCCCAGACCATGCCAAAACCTTCCAAAAGTCAACAATTTTATGTATTATGCAATGATGTCCAAAAGAATAGAACAGTGGTTTGTAAGGGTCAGAGAATGGACATCGAGAGGGCAGACGTTGACCACGAAGAGTGTGGACAGGGTCAAAAACACTTCAAAACTTATCCTACACCATATACAGTATCTACTTCCAAAAGTTGGCAAATATAACAATTTCCATTTGCTTGATTACTAACAGTACAAATCCAATGGCGGAGAAGTCAACCCTAATAATAGATGGATTCCTTTCCTCCAAGGTCCCAATAGCAGCAGCATGGTTTTAGCTACTCCAAAGACAGCCCTGGAACACCCAAAACTAGGCGAGAACATCTACTTTTCAGTAGAATTTATACAATCCCCAGCAATTTATAGACAAGGACATGCATGATTTTTCCAGGATTGTTTCCAATAATTCAGGACCACCCCAGTAACTACACTCAGTATGTATGTCCCGGTTCTTCAGTGCAGCAATCGGACCATTTGACTACATTAGTGCTGAGAGTATACTATGAAAATTTCATATTCCGCTGACATCCATTTTACATACATTTATTGATTTTCGTACTGTGAAGGGACGTGTAATAGTTTCAGTGAATTCCTGAATTAATGGGATGAGTCACTTGCCGAATGTTCAATCGCGGGGACTGTGTTTTTCTAAGACTTAAACATTCAGTTCTGCTCTGAATTGATCTTCCTTGGATGGGGATTTCCTTCCGGGGCCGAAGTCATTTATGCCATTGTACCATGATCCTTTCCACCTCTTTTTCACGTTGACCTTTACCGGCCCAGATTTACGGTCTATTCAATAAATTCCAGATGAACAATACGTCAGGAGCCGACTCCATAGATTGCAGTTATAAATGTAGTGTTGCTCACCCATGACAGACAGATGAATTATTTCAAAATTTTCATCCTGCAACAAACCTTCTCAACCATATTTCTTAATCTTCCAGTCCCTCGAGCGCGGTTTATAATAGATTGCTACAAGTTTGGTGACAAAATTAATACGGAATTAAAGCTTCTTGTCTCTTTTCGTACTATGATGGTGGCATATAGCTGGTAGCTTTGATGTATTCTTATCTGACCACCAACACTTTTTCCAAAGCAATAGTCTATCATCATAGAAAATACCTGTGGAAGATCTTAAAATCAACTGTTCAAGTTCTCTGCAGCTCCTCCACAGCTCAAACCAAGTACTGCACTTTTCCAATTTTAATCAAAAGGTTGCACTGCGGTGGCAGGTCTTCTTTGTGAGTCACTCTCTAAGGCAGAAAATAGATGATTTTTCTGAATACATAGCCCGTGTATTAATTTAGAATTCTTCATGGGGTATTCAAAAAGGATTTCCTAAACCAAATATTCTTTGAAAAGTAGGATCTCAGGTGAATCTTATTAAAATAAAGAAGTCTCACTGGTACCCAGCCACCCCCTCATTCACACCTGATTGCCCTTAACTGGGGATATATTCACATGCAGGAGTCTGCTATAGACTCAGTCTGCTGCAAATCATCTTTTAACTTCCATCTTTTAAATTACATCTTTTTAATTATGATTCTGAATTAGACTGAATTCTAGAATGCATTTGGCTACTCATCACTACTACAATATTATCATCATCTGCACCATCTAATCGAGCTGTTCTCCTCTTCCCACAGGTATGCACTGACTTTACCCAGCTCTCCCTGGCTCCAGAATATCTCTGTATACTGCATTGATTTTCCATGGTATGCACTGACTTTACCCAGCTCTCCCTGGCTCCAGAATATCTCTGTATACTGCATTGATTTTCCATGGTATGCACTGACTTTACCCAGCTCTCCCTGGCTCCAGAATATCTCTGTATACTGCATTGATTTTCCATGGTATGCACTGACTTTACCCAGCTCTCCCTGGCTCCAGAATATCTCTGTATACTGCATTGATTTTCCATGGTATGCACTGACTTTACCCAGCTCTCCCTGGCTCCAGAATATCTCTGTATACTGCATTGATTTTCCATGGTATGCACTGACTTTACCCAGCTCTCCCTGGCTCCAGAATATCTCTGTATACTGCATTGATTTTCCATGGTATGCACTGACTTTACCCAGCTCTCCCTGGCTCCAGAATATCTCTGTATACTGCATTGATTTTCCATGGTATGCACTGACTTTACCCAGCTCTCCCTGGCTCCAGAATATCTCTGTATACTGCATTGATTTTCCATGGTATGCACTGACTTTACCCAGCTCTCCCTGGCTCCAGAATATCTCTGTATACTGCATTGATTTTCCATGGTATGCACTGACTTTACCCAGCTCTCCCTGGCTCCAGAATATCTCTGTATACTGCATTGATTTTCCATGGTATGCACTGACTTTACCCAGCTCTCCCTGGCTTCTGAGTGTCTCTGTATACTGCATTGATTTTCCATGGTATGCACTGACTTTACCCAGCTCTCCCTGGCTCCAGAATATCTCTGTATACTGCATTGATTTTCCATGGTATGCACTGACTTTACCCAGCTCTCCCTGGCTCCAGAATATCTCTGTATACTGCATTGATTTTCCATGGTATGCACTGACTTTACCCAGCTCTCCCTGGCTCCAGAATATCTCTGTATACTGCATTGATTTTCCATGGTATGCACTGACTTTACCCAGCTCTCCCTGGCTTCTGAATGTCTCTGTATATTGCACTGGCTTTTCTATGCTTCCCCTGGATCTGAGTGTCTTGGTGCAGCACATACAATCCTTTTAGTATGCTTTCTTACCTATCAGTTTGTTTTCCATGACCTGTTTTCATGTATCTCATTGTGTGATCCTGGCATCTCTTTGAGTGGTCAGTCTTACCCCTCCCTCACTTTATGACCTTTGCTTAACTCTCTACATCTGGTCTCCCATACCCAGCCACCCCCTCATTCACACCTGATTGCCCTTAACTGGGGATATATTCACATGCAGGAGTCTGCTATAGACTCAGTCTGCTGCAAATCATCTTTTAACTTCCATCTTTTAAATTACATCTTTTTAATTATGATTCTGAATTAGACTGAATTGGACTGGAATTGACTGGAAGGTAACAGAACACTAACCACTACAATGTTTCGGTTTCTTTTCTCTTTCACCCCCATACTACTTTCCTTCTTACAATCTCCTGCAATCCCTCCTCCTAGTAAGGAACTAGTCATTTCTTCCTCCATACTCCCCAGCCATCTCACCTTCCCCTCAGAACTGTTCCTCCACATACAATCCTTTTTCTCCAGAGACACACGGCCGCATCATGTCCTATCCTGCTCCCACCTTCTAATGATCTGTCTGTTACTCCTCATTGCTGGTGACATATCCCCAAATCCCGGCCCTCCCCAATTCATCCCCACACTCGTTTCTAACCCCCTGCCACGATCCTCCGCACGTTTTCCCAACCACGACAACCTCATACCCATTCATCCAGCCCCCACTCCCCCGCTCCCCCTACTTGGAGCACTATGGAACGCACGCTCCATCTGCAACAAACTGCCATTTATCCATGACCTCTTCATCACCAACAAACTCTCCTTCCTCGGCCTCACTGAAACCTGGCTCACCCCCTCTGACTCGGCCTCTCCAGCTGCGCTCTCCTATGGCGGATTCCACCTCTCTCACACCCCTCGCCCCAGCAACAAACGCGGTGGAGGAGTTGGCTTGCTCCTGTCCGACACCTGCTCCTTTACTCCAATCCCGCTACCACCCTCCGCTACTCTTCCCTCGTTTGAGGTGCACTCTGTCCGCATCTATTCCCCCTCCAACCTCCAGCTGGCTGTCATCTACCGCCCCCCAGAACTAGCCATCTCCACCTTTCTCGACCACTTCACCACCTGGCTACTTCATTTCCTCTCTGTTGACATCCCCACTATCATCATGGGTGATTTCAATGTCCCCATTGACACTTTCACCTCAGCTACCTCTAAACTTTTATCACTGACTGCCTCCTTTGGCCTCACTCAATGGTCCTCTGAGGCCACTCACAAAGATGGCCACACGCTGGACCTCATCTTCACCCGCCTCTGCTCCCTTACTAATCTCACTAACACACCCCTCCCCCTGTCTGACCACAACCTACTGACATTCTCGTCCCTCTCCTCTCCTAGTGTGCAACCCCCACTCCACAAACTCACTCACCCTCGCAGAAATCTCAAACATCTCAACTTACAATCACTCTCTGAGTCCCTTCTCCCTCTCACAGACATAGCCTCCCTTCATGACACAGATGCTGCTGCCACTTTTTATAACACCACAATAACAACAACACTCGATTCGGCCGCCCCACTCATGCATAGTAAAACTCGTACAATTAACAGGCAGCCCTGGCTGACCAGCCTGACCAAAGAATTGAGACGGGTTTCCAGGATTGCTGAGCGGAGATGGAAGCGATCCCACTCTGCCGACCACTTCACTGCATACAAGCAGTCCCTCGCCAGCTTCAAGTCTGCGCTCACTGCCGCAAAACAAACTTACTTCTCATCCCTCATATCCTCCCTGTCCCACAACCCTAAACAGCTTTTCAACACTTTCAATTCTCTACTCCGTCCCCCCGCACCTCCTCCCTCCCCCCTCATTTCTGCTGATGACTTCGCCTCTTTCTTTAAACAGAAGATCGATACGATCAGAGAAAGCTTTGGCCCACAGCGCCCACTGCCCCTCTTAGCTGCTCAACCCTGCTCCTCCAAAACCAGCTTCTCCACCATGACAGAAGATCAGCTCTCCACCCTCCTGTCAAGATCACACCTCACCACCTGCACGCTTGACCCGCTCCCATCCCACCTCATCCCTAACCTTTCCACGGTCTTCATCCCAACCCTAACGCACCTCTTCAACCTCTCACTCACAACAGGTGTCTTTCCCTCATCCTTCAAGCATGCCAAGATCACACCCATCCTCAAAAAGCCCTCCCTCGACCCATCCTCTGTGTCTAGCTATCGCCCAATATCTCTTCTCCCTTATGCCTCCAAATTGCTGGAGCAACACGTCCATCTTGAACTGTCCTCCCACTTCTCCTCCTGCTCCCTCTTTGATCGGTTACAATCAGGCTTCCGTTCCCATCACTCAACTGAAACTGCCCTAACTAAAGTCACCAATGACCTACTAACTGCCAGGAGCAAGCGACACTACTCTGTCCTCCTTCTCCTGGACTTGTCTTCTGCCTTTGACACTGTAGACCACTCCCTTTTGCTACAAATCCTCTCATCCCTTGGCATCACAGACTTGGCCCTTTCCTGGATCTCGTCATATCTGACAGACCGAACATTCAGTGTCTCCCTCCCCCACACCACCTCCTCACTTCGCCCCTTGTCAGTCGGTGTTCCTCAAGGCTCTGTTCTAGGACCCCTACTCTTCTCCATCTACACTTTCGGCCTGGGACAGCTCATAGAATCCCACGGTATGCAGTACCATCTCTACGCTGACGACACGCAGATCTACCTCTCCGGACCTGACCTCTCCTCCTTGCTTACCAAAATCCCGCACTGTCTGTCTGCCATTTCAGCCTTCTTTTCTGCTCGCTTTCTACAACTGAACATGGACAAAACAGAATTCATCATCTTTCCCCCATCTCACTCTACCCCTCCACCAGACCTATCCATCAATGTCAATGGCTGCTCACTATCCCCAGTCCCACACGCCCGGTGCCTCGGGGTGATCCTCGACTCTGCCCTCTCTTTCAAGCCACATATCCAAGCCCTTGCCTCCTCCTCTCGTCTCAAACTCAAAAATATTTCCCGGATCCGTGCTTTCCTTGACCGCAACACTGCAAAAACGCTAGTGCATGCCCTTATCATCTCCCGCCTCGACTACTGCAACCTCCTACTCTCTGGACTCCCCTCTAGCACTCTGGCACCACTCCAATCCATCCTACACTCTGCTGCCCGACTAATCCACCTGTCCCCCCGCTATTCCCCAGCCTCTCCCCTGTGTCAAGCCCTTCACTGGCTTCCTATCGCCCAGAGACTCCAGTTCAAAACCCTCACACTGACATACAAAGCCATCCACAACCTGTCTCCTCCATACATCTGTGACATGGTCTCCCGGTACCTACCTACACGCGACCTCCGATCCTCCCAAGACCTCCTTCTCTACTCCCCTCTCATCTCTTCTTCCCATAACCGCATCCAAGACTTCTCCCGTGCTTCCCCCATACTCTGGAACTCTCTACCCCAACACATCAGACTTGCGCCTACCATAGAAACCTTCAAAAAGAACCTGAAGACTCATCTCTTCCGACAAGCCTACAGCCTGCAGTGATCCTCAACCTACTGAACAGCCGCACAGCCAGCTCTTCCCTCTCCTAGTGTATCCTCACCCACCCCCTGCAGACTGTGAGCCCTCGCGGGCAGGGTCCTCCCTCCTTATGTACTCGTGTGCCTTGTTATCTGCTCATGTTTAATGTATTTGTCTATATTTGCCCGTATTCACATGTAAAGCGCCATGGAATAAATGGCGCTATAAAAATGTATAATAATAATAATAATAATAATAATAAATAATAATTTTTATTCTCTAATCCCTCCTAAATATGTATGTGAGATAGTGTACCTGTATAAAAGAACTTACAATTGCCGTCTTCCCCAGTTTCCAGCACAACTTCAAACCTCTTCTGGGTCAAGTGTCCTGAAATCAGACAAGGAGTTCATGTGTGGAGTGGACGTTAAGTCTATGGAGACTTGTCCTGAGTTTCATAGACTTACAATGGGAAAGCAGCACCACTCAACCCAATGGATACTGCGCAGCCATCAATTGGACAAGAAGAGGACCGGAGCGACGCTGGAAACTGGATAACATGGCAATTACCAAAACACTTACACTATACTACATACATAATTAGGAGGGAATGGGGGAATAAGACTTCTTTAAGTTTTCCATTTTCTAAAAATGTTTGGACACAATCTTGTTGACCACCGCTTAAGGTACCGTCACATTTAGCGACGCTGCAGCGATCTAGACAACGATGCCGATCGCTGCAGCGTCGCTGTGTCATCGCTGGAGAGCTGTCACACAGACAGCTCTCCAACGACCAACGATGCCGAAGTCCCCGGGTAACCAGGGTAAACATTGGGTTACTAAGCGCAGGGCCGCGCTTAGTAACCCGATGTTTACCCTGGTTACCAGTGTAAATGTAAAAAAAAAAAAAAACACTACATACTTACATTCCGGTGTCTGTCGCGTCCCCCGGCGTTCTGCTTCCCTGCACTGTGTAAGCGCCGGCTGTAAAGCAGAGCGGTGATGTCACCGCTGTGCTCTGCTTTCCGGCCAGCGCTTGCACAGTGCAGAGAAGCACAGCGCCGGGGGACAGACACTGGAATGTAAGTATGTAGTGTTTGTTTTTTTTTTACATTTACACTGGTAACCAGGGTAAACATCGGGTTACTAAGCGCGGCCCTTCGCTTAGTAACCCAATGTTTACCCTCGTTACCAGTGAAGACATCGCTGAATCGGTGTCACACACGCCGATTCAGCGATGTCTGCGGGAGATCCAGCGACTAAATAAAGTTCTGGCCTTTCTGCTCCGACCAGCGATGTCACAGCAGGATCCTGATCGCTGCTGCGTGTCAAACACAACGATATCGCTATCCAGGACGCTGCAATGTCACGGATCGCTAGCGATATCGTTGTTAAGTTGTTCAGTGTGAAGGTACCTTTAGACGTACTGTTTTGTTAGTCTTATCAATTTATTTATTTCTATATCACAATTCCTTAAAAAATTGGTTTCTTTCAATACTCATTCTTTCCCTTCTTGATCCATCAAGTTAACTTTCATTTAGTTTTGCCATAGTTGAATGTCTTTGGCAATGCCTCGGTGAAACTTATATTTCAGGCTAAATTATGGTCTTCATATGCTTTTGGCATTGGCCTGTAAAAGGAGTAGGACTAACCCCGTACAAATACCAGGGTCTAGTAGAGGTCCCGTAGTGATCTGAGCTGGAGAAACAATCTCTACCTAGAAAAGCTGAAAGTGGGGTAGAAATGGAGGCACGATGTGGCTTAAATGTCCATATACTCCAGGAATCAGCCCTTAAAAAGACAATATACTATAACATTAAAAAATGAGTTTCCGATGTTAAATGGTAGAAAATGTTTTTTTTATACGACCTCCATAAACAGAATGGAAATTAAACAGTTAAAAAGATTCTATAAAACATCACATTTAAAATGAATTTATCACCTCGTTGTTACCACCTAATATGAGAGCCGCATAATGTAGAGACAAATATCAAGATTCCAGCGATGTGTCACTTACTTGGCGGCTTGCTGTAGTTTTGATAAAATCACAGCTTTATCAGCTGGAGATTATCACTAGAGGACTAGTAAACATGCTGCCATGTGGTCCTCCATATTCATGAGCTCTGTATAACCCCGCCTCCACCACTGATTGGCAGCTTTCTGACTATGCACGACGTACACAGAAAGCAGCCATTCAGTGTCGCAGGTGGGGTTACACAGAGGTCAGCATTGAGAGAACTGTTATATTTGCAGCTGATAAAGCAAGCAGCCTAGTAAGCGATATGTCACTGGAATCAGAATCTATGCCCCTACATCGTGCTACTTTCACATGGGGTAGAAAAAAACCTGGTTATAGATTCCCTTAAAAATGGTGATTTCTCCTGAATTTTTTATATCCTCGTGCATTTAAATGATCTATTAAAATAATGTTGCAGAAGCAAGTTTCATAACATTGCTCATTATCGGTAACCTACTACGTTTAATTACTTTCCAGACTGAATTCCAGCCACTCATTAAAAATTAAGTGGCCAAAATAACTTTCCATAAAGAGCGGAGTTTATTTGTGTAAATTCAATATGAGATGTCTTCTCTTTTATATTAAAAATACTGCAGGAGAAATGAAACATGGGAGGACTAAACTCTGCAGAGCAAGGCAGAGGAATATGTCATTAAGGGATTGGGTGTAATAACCCCCAATGGGAACTGTAGCGCCCCTGGAATAAAAGCAGCAGCAAAGTTCAGAACCAGACGCGTAGAGTAATATATTTCCTATAGAACAAGCCAATGGTGCAGCGGTGTCATCCTTGGGTGGCCCAAAAGACAGCTGTATATTGCTAAAGTTGTACTCAGGACCAGCTGGCTATCTTATATCTATGGTAAGGGACAAATTTTAACCAATGGCAGATGTAGGCGCAAGGGATGATTAGACATGTAGAATTTTAACATGCCCAATCATTATGTTCTAAACTCCCCTCTCCACATTAAGAGCATATGAATAATCGGGTGTGTCGGGAGTGCATTTGTATTAAGCGTCTGGTTGTATAGCTGTTTACTGAATGACCAGTTATGGACGGCAGAAGCTCTTTGTGGGCGTATAATACATCAAACAGTAAAACCTCTTCGAGGCCCAAAATTGCATTGGTTTCCAAGGTGAGTGGTCTTCTCAAAAAATGCACAATGTATGGTGGAACTGAAAATCTGTGGAAGGAAAATGTATCCTGAATATGTTTGTTGTCCATAACGTATTGAGGTCCGACCACTCAAAGCTACGCTGATCAGTAGAATGGGGAACTCCAATCATTCCCTATCGGGCTCCTGATCGCTGTGTTTGGCTTTCTCCAGAAACCCTATAGAGAATGTATGGAGCAATGATCAGATATCCGACCTGCTGCTCCAGTTTTGGAAAAGGAATAAAATTGCATCATTGGGAAAAAAAAGTCCCCTGTTCTGCTGATCAGTGAAGGTCCTATTGGTGGGACACCCACCGATTAGTAAGTCATCTCCTAGACGCAGGATTATTTGACCAGTGAGAATGTTCTCACTGGACATATGATCAAACTCAGCCCTCATTCCGTTGTTCCCGTAAGAATGCTATCCATGGTTTTCATGGATGGCACTTGTACCCGTCATAGTCTATGGAACCATTCACTTTTCCGTGATTTTCCGTGGACCAAGAGGTCCATAAAAAAATCGCTAAGACATCTCTGATGATGGGATCAAAATTTGCAATCCAAATCTAAGGGTCCATGACAAAACTGGATGGCACTCGGATGACATCGGAATGCAGTCTGATTTTCACGGACTGTCAGAAAGGAGAAGGTGGAAACACTTTTTTTTTGTTTCAGCGTACAAGAAAAACTGATGACACTCTGATCAAAGTCTGGTCGAAAAAATCGGTCCGTTTTTCTCGTATGTGGAACATGTGTGAATGAGGCATTAGGAAGATGTTGTAAACATTTTCTTTTGCGAATTTGAGTCTTTGAGAATAGACTGCACCATACCTAGTAATATGATCCTAAACAATTCAACCCCGGCTGTGAGGGACAAAAAAAAAAGAGCAAAAATAGCTTTGTGCTTCAAGGGGGTTGTTTTTGCTGAATCTTTCAGTTTTAAGCACTGCTGGACAAATTTTAATAGATAAACTCCAAGGAGACTTCCCACCCTCGAACTTTATAAATTACTGGCCAAAAAAAAAGACTCCCCAAAGTTCTTTCTTGTGCGGAGAACTGTGCCAGGAAACACATTTTCCAATCCAAGAGCATCCTATTCCAGAAGCCTCGTCTGCTTGTAAACCCACCACACGTTCTCCGAGAGAGATCGCTCACAACCACATTAAAAAAAAAAAGACTAGAGAGATAGAAGAGCAATTTATCTTGTGATTTATGCTGGTGCGCAGCCTGGAAGAACATTCCTACATCAGAGGAAGGGTTATTTACACCGAGGGAGGAAATATTCCAGCGTATGCTGTACTTGTATTAAAGGATTTAGGATTAGAGCGTTGGCCATTTGGAACCAGATTCAAAGGGACAGATGTAGTAGCCAAGTGCGGTCATCGAAATTGGGCCGGGAGCCTTAACATCTCAGACTGGCTTGTAGCAACATATGGCACTTTACATAAGATTATCAGCATACCAACGGTGAAACAGTCGGCCGAGCGTGGCGGACTACAACTGTTTAGTGGTTATAGGACTCTACAGGCATCATTACACTGAGGGGTTTTTTTTATGGCTGAGCATTCACCGTGTAACCTCAACATGATCTCTGCGGCTAGAGGTCTAAGCGTCCTGTAATTAAACCATATTCCTAAGATCACTGCTTGTAATTCTAGAAAGCAGCACTACATAGGATATTCTACTGTATATATACTATGTGTAGATGGTAAAACAGATTTGCCATTTTCATTAAAAAAAAATTGGGATTTGACAGAATTCAATTTTTTTCGATTGGCAGAAATCCAGCAGAATGGTAGAAAGCCAGCAGTCATAAAGTCAAGAGTGTCGGGAAAGAGTTTAAAAAATAAATTTAATAAATTGAATGCTCACCTCTCCCCGACCCTCACTTTATCTGTGCAGCCCCCTATGTTACCAATTCTCCAGTAGTAGATAAACTTGGCACACACGTGGTCAAATGAAAGTGAGATTTAATTTAAAGAGAGTACATACAATATTGACGTTTCGGTCTTAGGTTAGACCTTCATCAAAGTACCTCTCTTAGAGTATTTCATAGACTGATGTACTAATAGGAGATTAATCCCTCTGCTTGTGGCTGGAGCAGCTATAAATAGCCGGCTACACTGGGCGCCAGTGCTGTGCTGTGCTGGACGCGGCTTCCACTGCTCGTCCACCGAGCGGTGGAAGCCGCGTCCAGCACAGCACAGTCTATGAAATACTCTAAGAGAGGTACTTTGATGAAGGTCTAACCTAAGACCGAAACGTCAATATTGTATGTACTCTCTTTCAATTTAACCCCTTTGCGCCATGCGCCGTACTAGTACTGCGCTGCCGGCACTGCATTTGTGCCAGCAGCAGTACTAGTACGGCGCACCGATCACCGCGGTCTCGCGCTGAGCGCCGCGGTGATCGGGTGCGGGTGTCAGCTGTATATGAGAGCTGACACCCCGCAGCAATGCCCACGATCGGCGCTATCGCCGATCGCGGGCATTTAACCCCTCTGATGCCGCTGTCAGTAGTGACAGCGGCATAGAGGGGGATCGCGCAGGGACGGGGGCTCCCTGCGCTCTCCCACCGGAGCAACGCAATGAGATCGCGTTGCTCCGGTGACCCGGAAGGAGTCCCCAGATCCAAGATGGCCGCCGGACTCCTTCCGGGTCATGAAATGACCTGGCTAGCCGGCGCCTGCTGATAGCAGGCGCTGGAAAGCCAGCTAAACTGCCTGTCAGATCGTTAATCTGACAGTGTGCTATGCACAGTGTCAGATCAACGATCTGATCTAATACAGAGATGTCCCACCCTGGGACAATGTTAGAAAGTTAAAAAAAAATAAAATAGAATGTGTAAAAAAAAAAAAAAAAATCCCCAAATAAAAAAAACAAACATTTCCCAATAAATCCATTTATTTATGTAAATTAAAAAAAAACAATAAATGTACACATATTTGGTATCGCCGCGTCCGTAACGACCCGCTCTATAAAACTATCCCACTAGTTAACCCCTTCAGTGAACACCGCAAAAAAAAAAAAAAAAACAAGGCAAAAAACATTGCTTTATTATCGTACAGGCGAACAAAAAGTGGAATACAACGCGATCAAAACGACAGATATAAATAACCATGGTACCGCTGAAAACGTCATCTTGTCCCGCAAAAAAAAGCCACCATACAGCATCATCAGCAGAAAAATAAAAAAGTTATAGCTCTCAGAATAATGCGAAGCAAAAACAATTATTTTTTAATATAAAATAGTTTTTATTGTGTAAAAGCGCCAAAACATAATAAAAATTACATAAATGAGGTATCGCTGTAATCGTACTGACCTGAAGAATAAAACTGCTTTATCCATTTTACCACACGTGGAATGGTATAAACGCCCCCCCTAAAAGAATTTCAGGAATTGCTGGTTTTTGTTCATTCCGCCTCCCAAAAATCGGAATAAAAAGCGATCAAAAAATGTCATCTGCCCGAAAATGTTACCAATAAAAACGTCAACTCGTCCCGCAAAAAACAAGACCTCATATGACTCTGTGAGCCAAAATATGGATAAATTATAGCTCTCAAAATGTGGTGATGCAAAAACTATTTTTTGCAATAAAAAGCGTCTTTTAGTGTGTGACAGCTGCCAATCATAAAAATCCGCCAAAAAAACGCTATAAAAGTAAATCAAACCCCCCTTCATCACCCCCTTAGTTAGGGAAAAATAATAAAATGTAAAAAAATGTATTTATTTCCATTTTCCCATTAGGGCTAGGGTTAGGGCTAGGGTTAGGGCTAGGGTTAGGGTTAGGGTTGGGGTTAGGGTTTCAGTTATAATTGGGGGTTTCCACTGTTTAGGCATATCAGGGGCTCTCCAAACGCGACATGGCGTCCGATCTCAATTCCAGCCAATTCTGCTTTGAAAAAGTAAAACAGTGCTCCTTCCCTTCCGAGTTCTCCTGTGTGCCCAAACAGTGGTTCCCCCCAATATATGGGGTATCAGTGTTCTCAGGACAAGTTGGACAACAACTTTTGGGGTCCAATTTGTCCTGTTACCCTTGGGAAAATAAAAACATAGGGGATAAAATATAATTTTCGTGGAAAAAAAAATATTTTTTATTTTCACGGCTTTGCGTTATAAACTGTAGTGAAACACTTGTTGGTTCAAAGCTCTCACAACACATCTAGATAAGTTCCTTGGGGGGTCTAGTTTCCAATATGGGGTCACTTGTGGGGGGTTTCTACTGTTTAGGTACATCAGGGGCTCTGCAAATGCAACATGACGCCTGCAGACCAATCCATCTAAGTCTGCATTTCAAATGGCGCTCCTTCCCTTCCGAGCTCTGCCGTGCACCCAAACAGTGGTTCCCCCCAACATATGGGGTATCAGCGTTCTCAGGACAAGTTGGACAACAACTTTTGGGGTCTAATTTGTCCTGTTACCCTTGGGAAAATAAAAACGTGGGGGCTAAAATATCATTTTCGTGGAAAAAAAATATTTTTTATTTTCACGGCTCTGCGTTATAAACTGTAGTGAAACACTTGTTGGTTCAAAGCTCTCACAACACATCTAGATAAGTTCCTTGGGGGGTCTAGTTTCCAATATGGGGTCACTTGTGGTGGGTTTCTACTGTTTAGGTACATCAGGGGCTCTGCAAATGCAACACGACACCTGCAGTCCATTCCATCTAAGTCTGCATTTCAAACGGTGCTCCTTCCCTTCCGAGCTCTGCCATGCACTCAAACGGTGGTTCCCCCCCACATGTGGGGTATCAGCGTACTCAGGACAAATTGGACAATAACATTTGTGGTCCAATTTCTCCTGTTACCCTTGGGAAAAAAAATTGCGGGCTAAAACATCATTTTGTGGAACGAAAAAATGATTTTTTAATTTTCACAATGCTACATTCTAAACTTTAGTGAAACAATTGGGGGTTAAAAGTGCTCACCACACATCTAGATAAGTTCCTTAGGGGGTCTTCTTTCCAAAATGGGGTCAATTGTGGGGGGTTTCCACTGTTAAGGCACGTCAGGGGCTCTCCAAATGCGACATGGCGTCCGATCTCAATTCCAGCCAATTTTGCATTGAAAAGTCAAATGGCACTCCTTCCCTTCCGAGCTCTGCCATGCGCTCAAACAGTGGTTTATCCCCATATATGAAGTATCGACGTACTCAGGACAAATTGCACAACAACTTTTGGGGTCCAATTTATCCTGTTACCCTTGGGAAAATAAAAAATTTGGGGCAAAAAGATAATTTTTTGTGAAAATTAATATAAATTTTTTTTTACGGCTCTACATTATAAACTTCTGTGAAGCACTTGGAGTTTCAAAGTGCTCACCACACATCTAGATTAGTTCCTTAGGGGGTCTACTTTCCAAAATGGTGTCACTTGTGGGGGTTTCCACTGTTTAGGCACATCAGGGGCTCTCCAATCGTGACATGGGCTCCGATCTCAATTCCAGCAAATCTTGCATTGAAAAGTCAAATGGCGCTCCTTCCCTTCCGAGCTCTGCCATGTGCCCAAACAGTGGTTTACCCCCACATATGGGGTATCGGCGTACTCAGGACAAATTGTACAACGACTTTTGTGGTCCAATTTCTCCTGTTACCCTTGGTAAAATGAAACAAATTGGACCTGAAGTAAAAATTTTGTGAAAAAAAAGTTAAATGTTCAATTTTTTTAAACATTCAAAAAATTCCTGTGAAGCACCTGAAGGGTTAATAAACTTTTTGAATGTGGTTTTGAGTACCTTGAGGGGTGCAGTTTTTAGAATGGTGTCACTTTTGGGCATTTTCTGTCATATAGACCCCTCAAAGTCACTTCAAGTGTGAGGTGGTCCGTAAAAAAATGGTTTTGCAAATTTTGTTGCAAAAATGAGAAATCGCTGGTCAACTTTTAACCCTTATAACGTCCTAACAAAAAAAATTATGTTTCCAAAATTGTGCTGATGTAAAGCAGACATGTGGGAAATGTTGTTTATTAACTATGTTATGTGATATAGCTCTCTAATTTAAGGGCATAAAAACTAAGAGTTTGAAAATTGCTAAATTTTCATAATTTCCGACAAATTTTTGTTTTTTTCACAAATAAATGCAAGTCATATTGAAGAAGTTTTACCACTATCATGAAGTACAATATGTCACGAGAAAACAGTGTCAGAATCACCAGGATCCGTTGAAGCGTTTCAGAGTTATGACCTCATAAAGTGACAGTGGTCAGAATTGTAAAAATTGGCCCTGTCACTTAGGTGAAAACAGGCTTTGGGGTGAAGGGGTTAATCTCACTTTCATTTGACCACGTGTGTGCCAAGTTTATCTACAACATAAGTACGGTTTGGGCACCTACTGGTGCACCACAACTTATAGTAGTGCCTACGGCTATCTTCCACCAATTCTCCAGTAGTCCTCATTGGTCAATAGTGATGGCCTCTCATACATCCACATGATCTTTGCATGGATGTAAGCAAAGCGTGCTTATTAACCCTGCTGTTGTCTTCGGTCTGGGGAGACCGATTTTGAACTTTGGTATTTTTGGGGGTGTTCAAGATGCAGTTCTGGAACTTGTGGTTGATTGACTTAAATGAGGATGGATCGGTCAGCCACGGGTTTCAGAGCCGCATCTTGAATATTTTAAAGACTATTGAAGTTCAAGGTCGGTCGTTTTTGACCGAAGACAACAGCAGGGTTAAAAGAGTTAACTTATCAGACATGGCCCTTACATTTTAGAGCCCTCAGAAACACCCCCGTGAGCTGCTGAATGAAAAATGTAGCATGACATCCGCATGAATACATGGATTCATTCTGCCACATTTGAAGCAATTTTACAAAGTGATTCTCTCTCATGGCTCATGTGTGTACACCCCCTCTATGATATTAATATGCATCAATAGGGTTTTCATCATAAAACCAAATATAACACACAGAGAAGGCCGCTATGTTTTGTGACCATGCTTGTCCTTGAAAGTTTAGGGGGAAAAAAAAAAAGTAATCGTAATAGGCTTGATAAGGAAAAAGAATGTTCTCCATTTCCAAATATAAATCTTTATCAGTGAGAAGAGGCGGCGAGCCTGAAGAATAGCGTGTAACAACGTTTGCATACACTTGAAGGCTCAATAGCGTGGAATCGTTATCATGGAGCCTGTCATAATTATGGTGATATAATAGGAGGTTCTGCATTGGAGACGACGGCGCTATAGGCTGAAACGCGCGTCGCTCGTGGCTCATTAGGTTGCAGAACGCACATCTAAAAACAAATAGAGCCAAACGTTTCTCCTCACGTCTGTAACACACGCAGGAGCCGAGACCTCTGCTCCCCGGGAAGGAGACAAAAAAAAAAAAAGAAGACAGAAACGCAGAATGCAGCTGGAGAGGAAAAATGAGAGAAAATCTGACCAAGTCAGCAGGCTGGAAGAAAATGTTTCTTAAGAATAGATGTGATGCTAGTGGAAAAACTCAACTCTCCTGGGGAGAAAGAGGATGGCTGCTTAATCAATCTATTATTATCCCTATTGTTATAGTCCATGTGACACAGCGACCAAATTGTCCATGATTTGGATCTCGCCGGGTTAGTTATTAAGGCCAAATACTGAGCAGAACGGTCACGTACTCCACATAATGGGGAAGAGAAGAGTGCCCGGAGGAGAGGACACATGTGGCGTTCTAGTGTAGAAGGCTTGGACTGGCCTACCGGAGAACAACGGAATCCTCCGGTGAGTCCCTGTGCGAGAGTGGACCACCACCCAATGAACTAATTGTGGACAAATAGACAATCTCTTTGTAACTACATCACCTATTTTATGTTATGCTGCAGTGATTATTGTTGGCGGACGATCCAATAAACCAATACATTTTTTATAAGAAATATTGTGTGACATTTTCTTCGGAGTATCGCATCTTGTAAGAAGTCCTAAATAAAAAAAAAATATGCAAAATAAGTATATTTAACAACTTGTTCATTGTTATTTAAATTTGTGATTAAGAATAATGTCACATTTGCGTGTACTTGAAAAGCGGGGCCCTGGAGTTGGTTACTGGTGGGCCCTTGGCACCCCAGTCCAACACTGAGCGTAGGTTCAGATTTAGCTTGGGAATAACAGGTGATGTATCTTCTATTAATGTCCGTCGTCATAATGATGTTTTATATAGTGCCCAAGTAAAATAATCATCCTGCACCCAAACTATATTTCCCATTGTTATCATGTATCATGTAGTGCCCAAATAATCCAATTATACAATAACACAATGAAACCGCCATTTCATATGTGCATCATACAGCAACCAGATATTATTTTCCATTAGTATAATGTATCATATGGAACCAAATAAATTGCAAACACCCATAAAGCATTATAAAGTACCTAACTCATATAATTATATTGCACCGAAATATGTTTCATGCTTATCATGTATCATGCAGTGCCCGAATAATATAATTATACAATAACCAAATAACACCGCCATCTCGTATGTGTGCCCAAAAAATTGCAATTATCCCATAATGTATCGTATAATACCTAAACAATATAACCCCATAAAAAGAGGCGCTGAGGAATAAAGCCATTTAACAGCCTCTGTGAAAGGGCATTTCATTAAGGGGATGATCATATAATACTGATATAATATGTCCCATCCTTATCATGATTATCAAACGTTTTTTCCTCTTAATATCAAGCATACCCTAAATAAATGGGTTTACACTTCAACTAATAATTTATTAACCACGAAAAGTTACCTAATGATGACCTTTTTATCTAGGTGAAGCTAAAGTACAATTTTATTCATAAAACGTAATATGTAAATTAATGTAATTCTAATAAAAAACAATTAAAATAGAAAGGTGCTGAATAAAAAAAAGAGGGACACTACACCTCAATACATTGTGATGAGGATAATCCATACATAAAAATCCACAATAACTACCACTCTTAGATCCAAAAAAACACAGAAGAAAGACATTAGTGCTATTTGAGCTGCTGTAGCTGCATTTCAGATTGGTGTCTGGTCTGAAACCTGTTACATTTAATGGACTAATGTTGGGTGGAATCTCTAAAGTGCATTCCTGTCCAGGAAACTGGGGGTGTGCAATCAATAGGCATAACAGTAGAACATGTTTTACCTGTTAGTGTATGTAGATTGCTATGGATACAATGGAGTCCCTCTACCCCGACGCGCGTTTCGCTCTGCTTCTTCGGGATCTTTACCTAAAACTCCCCATTAAGTAACCCATACTTATCATGTATCATACAGTGCCCAAATAACATTGCTATCTCTTAACAATGTATCATATAGTACCCAAATAACATTGCTATCTCTTAACAATGTATCATATAGTACCCAAATAACATTGCCATCCATTATTATGTAACAAATATTGCCCAAACAACAGTGCCATCTCTTATGATGTGTGATGTGGTGCCCTTATGAAGCAATCATGTCATACCCTAATATGTAGGATGCCCTTGTAGTACCATGAATATAGCACAATATAATCAATAAATTACATTTTAGCTGCATTCTGGACATTTGCCTTTACATAGGTTTCAGCACAAAGTGTGAGACCAACGAGTAAGTCATAGGTGCCCAGTTGATAATTTCTGGTAGTTTATGTGTGATGTATTTTGCCTTTGGGGCCAGCTCAGTTTCGGTGTACAGGGTACAGGCAATGACCACTCGCAGAATCTATTCACCCCTAACACTACTGTGATGCATTGCTGGCATGGCATATTTAAATAAAACCAAGAACCATGAATTTAAAGCTTATTAAAGCTTATTGGCAAGGAGCTTTTTATCATCCAGTGCCACGATAACATGGGGTCTTAGCAATAATCAGCCCTTGCATTTGATAAAAGTGATTGGTCATGGTCGATAAAAATGCTGATTATCTTTAGCAGAATAAATCATACTGGCATGGCATTTTTTAATTAGTCTGGAATCTTTATTACAGTCCTATACTGGGCTTGACGAGGGACTTATGGCATTTTTTTATCCTGATCTCCTGGTTCATGAAGACAGATGTGTCCTGACTTACCTTTTCTTTTGCTTAACAAGATAACTAGCATTGAAAAAAAACATAATTTTCAGATACTCTGTCATGAGATTGGCCTGACTCCAATGACCTACTGACCGCCAAATCCGAACGACACTACTCTGTCCTCCCCCTCCTGGACCTGTACTCTGCTTTTGACACAGTGGACCCTTCCCTCTTACTACAGACTCTTTCATCTCTTGGCATCTCAGACTTGGCCCTCTCTTGGATCTTTTCATACCTAACAGACCAGACATTCAGCATCACCCACTTACACACCACCTCCTCATCTCGCCCCCAATCTGTCGGTGTCCCCCAGGTGTTCAGTTATAGGACCTTTGCTCTTCTCGATCTACATCCTTGACTCATAGAGTCCCACGGCTTTTAGTATCACCTCTATGATGGTGACACAGATCTACCTGTCTGGACCTGATATAACCTCCTTACTAACCAAAATCCCACAATGTCTGTCAGAAATAGTTTCTCCCCCATCCCACTCAACCCCATAACAGACCTATTAATTAAAGTAAATGGCTGCTCACTCTCCCCAGTTCTACAAGCTCGCTGCCTCAGGACAACCCTGGATTCTAATCTCTCCTTCAAACCACATAGCCAAGCCCTTTCCACTTCCTGCCGACTACAACTCAAAAATATTGCTCAGACCTGCCCATTTTTTTAATCAACCTGCCAAAATGCTAGTGCATGCCCTCATCATTTCCCGCCTCGACTACTGCAACCTCCTGCTCTCTGGCCTCCCCTCTAACACTCTCACGCCCCTCCAATCTATCCTAAACTCTGCTGCCCAACTAATCCTACTGTCCCCCCACTATTCCCCGACCACTCCCCTCTGTCAATCCCATCACTGGCTCCCCATTGCCCAGAGACTCCAGTTCAAAACCCTAACCATGACGTACAAAGCCATCCACAACCTGTGTCCTCCATACTTGTGTGACTTAGTTTCCTGGTACTTACCTGCACGCAACCTCCGATCCTCACAAGATCTCCTCTACTCCTTTCTTATCTCTTCTTCCCACAATCGCATTGAAGATTTCTCCTGTGCATCACCCCTACTCTGGAACCCTCTACCACAACATATCAGACTCTCGCCTACCATAGAAAAGAGGAACCTGAAGACCCACCTCATCCAATAAGCCTAAAACCTGCAGTAACCACCGATCCACCAAACCACTGCACGACCATCTCTACCCTCTCCTACTGTATCCTCACCCATCCCTTGTAGATTGTGAGTCCTCGCGGGCAGGGTCCTCTCTCCTCCTGTACCAGTCAGTGACTTGTGTTGTTAAAGATTAATGTACTTGTTTTTTATTATAGAGAAATCTTATATGACAAAACCACATTATAGAAATGGATCCTGATCATCGGTCAGGGCCATGTGTATGTAAAACTAGGACTAAGTACACCCTATCATTATGCTAACATAGGTATATATACAAAACACAATGATACTAGGGTCCATAGTAAATAGAAAATTACAAATCTTTATTTGTTAAAAATACCAATAACATTAAGTGAAAAGGGGAAGATGTGTCACAGATCTAACATTCCTATTAATACATTGCAAATGTATGGACGCGCAATGGAATACACAGCATGGAATTGAGGAATTAATCTCTCCCATGCAAACATTCATATATCCAATAACAATGGGGATTTTCTGTTATCTCACCTCTCCTGCGTCCTATAAAAGTGCCATAGTTCATATATATAGAGGCATAAAGTCAAAATGACCACACATGTAGTCAAAACAAATAGTTAATTACCCGTAATCAGAGGCAGTACAGGGCACAGTCCACACCGCTATCCCTGTGCGTCCGCCCCGACGCGCGCTTTGGACCTTCCTTCTTCAAAGGGGCCTCTGATTATGAGTAATTAACTATTTGTTTTGACTACATGCGTGGTCATTTTTACTTTATGCCTCTATATATATGAACTATGGCACTTTTATAGGGCACAGGAGAGGCGAGATAACAGAAAATCCCCATTGTTATTGGATATATGAATGTTTGTATGGGAGAGATTAATTCCTCAATTCCATGCTGTGTATTCCCTTGCGCAGGCTGCAATGGTAAAATACAGGAGTAGCATAAACGATGTGTTACCTTGATTGCAGAGTCTAGGCGTGAACAGGACCAAGAACAGTTGTGAGAAGTTGCCAACTTACCAAGTGGTTGTTGCGGACAACACCAAGCAAACTGGACTAGCTTAGAAATAACTCTGGTTGTCAGACGAAGTTGAGAAAATGACAGACACCTGGATGAAGCTGAGCCCAGTGAAGTAGCCGAAAAATTCTGGGAAAACTTGAAGAAACTGCTGATAATGTTATTTAATACCTAAACAGTTGACCTCTACCGAAGCCTTCTTTGTAAGATAGATAGTAGAGAGATAATTAGATAGATCGATAGATCAATAGATAAAACTGGCATTGATGGAGAAAGTGGCCTTTTGGAGGTCTACTAGGACCCACAGTGGTGGAGTCCATGGAGCAATAGCCATTTAAACTCTTCCTATAATCCCTAGTTCTTTAGGAAATTTGAGGAAAGATAAGAGTGGAGACATCTGTAGAAGTAATAGAATTATTCATTCTGACACCGGTAGATCAAATATCTATGACAATGCCCATTTATATTCCATTCAGTTGCCATTGGCATTTATCAAGGACATAGAAAGGAGGCGATGGAGCATGAACATTGGGGGCAAGGGGCACCCATAAGACATTCTTGCATGGCACAGGGTATTTAGATACAGGACTACGACACCTGAAGCTTTTGCCCTAGATGAGGTCATCATCTCATCACCCCGGTATGTTACCTTCATCCTTAAAACCATACCATAGTCATTAATTCCTTAGGGCATGTTGTTGGTTACAGGGCTAAGTTCTTCACACGCAGGCAGCTGATCTGTAAGATCATAAAGAAACCGGTTCTGTCAATAGAAGAGGGAAAGCAGGCATCATTATAACAGAGGAAGGCCATTTCCCAGAAGGGAGATGAATTAAATTTGGCAAGTTAGTCATTCGATGAATTGCTTTGTCCGTCATGACAAATACACAGCTCCCGTCTTTGGCGCCAGTTCCAAAGCAAACATTCACTCTTCGCGGCATGCATTAAATTTGCAGGAGGAAATAAAGAGTGTAACGAGTGTAGTGTCTCTTCCTATGCACACCTACATCTCATAATCATCCTGGATAATACGATCATTGCTCAAGATGCTCAATGTCGATTGTGCGGTGCACCCGGCGAGCCGGTATTGTGCATTGTATGTGTGCAGAATATCTCTGCTCAGCTCTGTATCGCAGACTTTATTCCACCATTTACAGAATTAACATTCTCCCCGCACCGTTGTACGCGGTACTGTTTTCTGTCTGAATCTTTTCTTGGCTGCTGCGGTCGACTAAAGAATCAGCCCCATTTAGCTGGATATACACTGATAGCTCCATCTCCCACACACAGCCAGTAATATCCTTTATGAGGCGATATTTCAGGAAGGAAAGTTGATTTTATGGCAAAATGGCTAAAAACAAAACCCCAACAAGCTATTATTAGCAGTTTTCTATGACCGTCTAGATGTCATGTTATAGTATTCTACACAATGATGATTCCTCCGTGCGAAGGCGGTCAATGAATAGACTTCAGTTATTGACTCTACAGATTGAAAGCAACAGGTCCTTCTCCTTACTGCGGTCAGACCTCGATTTCGCGAAATATCACGCAATTTATTCTGCTTCTTTATTATATTTCCAATACTTTTACCACTAGTGACCAGTGGTATAACTGTAACAGAGAAATCATGTGCAGTTAGTGTAGAAAGTGAGTAAGAAAAAGATTTTCTGCTTCTTTTCGAAAGTCACAGAAATGAATAATGTCCCAGGACCCAAAGGGCAATGAGGCCTGCTGCATTAAATACACTCATGAGACAAATTTACTAGTGGATTGAGAGATTGCCCAAAACAATTATTGGCAATATAGGAAGTTGGGTGGGCCATTCTTACCTAGCGAAGGCTCTATCCCCCGACCTATCATTATCTGTGGCAGCACATCCTCCTTTACACATGAACATGTGCTGATGACCAAACGGTATACAAATTCTCCTGTTGTTTTACCCAAATTTTATTCGTATTCTTGTCTATACAGAATTGTAGTTGTTTATGTGTCTACGATGTAGCAGCTCATTTTATTTTCCAAAGATCAGTTCACAGCAGCTGTTACATTCTTTCTTGAGCTCCTCGTGGGTGGGTCAAATAGAAGAAATTGCTTAACGAGTAACAGTGAAACCCCTGCAGAACAAAATCACCATAAATAAAATATTTTAGACTTTAGTGGGCATATCCAAGACAGGATATAGTATGAGAATAAAACAAAAGATAAAGGTGCTTCCACATTGTGTTTTGAGTCTCCATCTGGCATACGCCCGAGATCCCCAGGGCCATAGAATGTATTGGTGAACCTGCGCTCTGCCGTGCACCTTTTCAGGGAGTGTACACCTATGGAAGGTGGACACTACTCAGACGCAGTCAGGTATGTCTGAGTGTCCACCTCCTGTAGGCGTACACTCCCTGAGAAAGTGCACGACAGTGAGCGCGTTCACTCTGCCATCACCATTACATTCTATGGCCCAATCATGTGTCTGGAACCCATTTTGCCAGGGATTTCAGAAGTATGCCCTAATGGGGACAAAGAATGCAATGTGAAAGCACCCTATGGGAGAATAACTTACTGTATATGGGGAACAAAAA
Organism: Ranitomeya imitator; assembly: GCF_032444005.1. NCBI lineage: Eukaryota > Metazoa > Chordata > Amphibia > Anura > Dendrobatidae > Ranitomeya > Ranitomeya imitator. Next base: position 196,276,312 of record NC_091288.1, read on the forward strand.
GTCAATTAGATGTCATTAATGAATGCAACATGGCATCAGTCATTAAACCCATGACTGGTAATTTATGAAGTTGTCCATCACAAGTTCATGTCTGACCATGTAGATTTCATTCCGTCATTGTTGTTAGCAACACATCCTTGTAATCACACCCAAGTTTGGTCAGGAACAAGGATTCTCCTTATTTTTTTATTTGTAGTAATTTGTGACTCTAAAGTTTAACAAATTATATGGTTACGTTCCAAATAATTTTAATAATCTTTTATCCATATTCTAGTATTTACAGAAGTATTGTAGTTGTTTGTGAGTCTTCATTTCAGCTGCTTATTTTATTTCCTAAAGATCAGCTCACAACAGTTGTCACATTCTTTCTTGAGCTCCTCATGGGCAGGTTATGGTAAAAGAGAAATTGAAACACCAGTATGAGGTCGCCAAAAATAAGATATTTTAGACTTTATTAGTCACATCAAATGCAGGATAGAGAGTATGAGATTTATAGAGTATGAGACACATAGAGTATAAGATAATAGTAGTTGTCACGTTCTTTCTCTAGCTCCTAATGGATATGTCATTCAAAACACAAAATTCAGCAGGGGGAAACTATGTAAAGCCTACAGCACAAAGTCGCCAAAAAAATAGGATAAAAAAAGGATAAAATCATAGTATCATAGAATGGTAGAGTTGGAAGGGACCTCCAGGGTTGTCGTGTCCAACCTCCTGATCAACGCAGGATTCACTAAACCATCTCAGTTTGAAGACTTCCATTGAAGGAGAACTCGCCACCTCTCGTGACCACCTGTTCCACTCAAAGTTTTTTCTCATATCTAATCTGTATCTCCTCCCTTTCAGTTTCATTCCATTGCTTCTCGTGTTTCCATGTGCAATTGAGAATAATGATGATCGCTCTACACTGTGACATCCCTTCTGATATTTGTAGACAACTATTAAGTCTCCTCTTAGCCTTCTTTTATGAAATCTAAACATTCCCAGTTCTTTTCACTGTTCCTCGTAGGGCATACTTTACAGTCCGCTCACTATCCCGGTAGCTCTTCTCTGATAATGTGGCACTGCCTGAGTCTGAGTGGAGGACGGGATCAAGTAGATGAAATTAAAGAATTAAAGTACATATATGTATAAGGGAATACATGCACAAGTTAAAAAAATATATATAACTCAGCATACAAATATATCAATATATAGCAAACAGTGCAATAACCATCAATATCCTCCACTGGTTGTAAAGTTACTAATTCATAGGGTATTTAGTAAGTAAGCAGAGGATACCCCAATTGTTTTATTTTATATGTTTATTTAAAATGAAAGTAAATTATTAAAAAAAAAACCACAGCGAGATCCGTCTGCATATTTTAATTTTATTGACTTCTCTAATGCAAGAAACAGAGAATTCCAACTTTATGAATTGTGGGGTTTCTGTAAAACAGCTTTGTACTCGGGGGAAATGACAATGGATTTTTCCTGTGAAATAAATAATTCTATTCTATTGAAAAAAAAAAACATGATTTAAAGATTAAGAAAAAAAATTTTTTTTGCTGTCTCTTTGGTGTCAAAAGCGCCCTTTCCGTAATCTAGCGAATTCTTTATCTACATCCAATCATGCACAAAGGGACAGTAAAAAAAATAATCATTTCTGCTATTGAGATGCTCAGATAAAGTGTTTTACTCTTCATAGATCTCATTGTGTGCTTAACCTTTCGGGCTGCAATCTAGCTAATGAAAACAGGGACCTTCTTAACAAACCAGGCCCCTGCTGTATAAACAGTAGTTAATGTTTTCCCACCATAACAATGTCAATAGGCAAAGCTTTGGGTAGACAATAGGGCCTACTAATGAAAATGTTTTGATATGAGCCTCATGAAAGTGTTAAGAAACCTACAAAAGTTATACATTCAGTGACTCTTGGCTTCCATTGTGTTGACGTTGACATGGTCCCTTACCTCCTTCTCGTCAAGACATAACCAAAAATGTGTGAAAAGATTACCAGCTTTAGAAAAACAAACAAGATTTGAAGATACTCTGTTGGGAGGGGTTAATGCTTCATGTGTCTATACAGGCCACAGTTTTTGCAGAAAGGTAAAGCCTGACCCATCCGTACCTGCCATTTTTAAAAAAAATATGAGCCCAATCTTCTATTTCGAAGTCCTACACAGGACTACCATGGAGACATCCATAACTGAGGTATTCCTTCTCCTTGAAGTCCTACACAGAGACCTACAGTACAACCATGGAGACATCCATAACTGAGGTATTCCTTCTCCTTGAAGTCCTACACAGAGACCTACAGGACAACCATGGAGATAATCATAACTGAACTCTTCCTTCTCCTTGAAGTCCTACACAGAGACCTACAGAACAACCATGGAGACAACCATAACTGAGGTCTTCCTTCTCCTTGAAGTCCTACACAGAGACCTACAGGACAACTATGGAGACAAGCATAACTGAGGTCTTCCTTCTCCTTAATGTCTTACACAGAGCCCTACAAGACAACCTTGGAGACAACCATAACTGAGGTCTTCCTTCTTCGTCGCCTCTATACAAGTCTCAAAGACTGTGTCTATGCTGTACATCCCCTTGATCCCACTAAATTATTTTCAAGAATTGCTCTTCAAAGCCACCCATTAGATCAGGCTAAGAATAGGGAAGGATGAATGGAAAAAAAAAAGAAACCAATATTGCGAGATATTTTATTTCAAAGGTTTTAACACTTCCATTATGTAAATCAGGCTCATAAGAAGTTTAAACGTCTGGAAACTTCATATTCCTTTATTTCATTAACATAAATACAAGATCTAGTTAATAAGACAGAATGAAGCAATTCAGGCTGCTAGAAAAGATACTAATGTAATTTTACAAGATGGGTGAGATTACTTTTCGTGAGCATTAGGATGGTTGAATAGAAAGACCATTTGGTGATTCCATGGTGCAGGCTACTGACAGATCAGCGCAGTACATTGTGTGAGGTTTTATTCTCTAGGCTCAAACCATTGTGATATTGGACCAATTTTATTCACAAGAACTTATGGTCGCGAGAAATTTAACTTCGAAATCAGAATTGGTAATTTTTTGTCTGCCTACATGGCATAAGATAAGAATACCGTTATTTCTGTTTCTTAGACTAAAGACGCCCATACACCTTTATTGAGACCGACAGCGATTCTTTCTGACTTGGCTCCAGTTCGGTCACTTAAGCATATGTTTTCAATAGGCACAGAGTAGTAAGATGCTGGCAGCAGCTGTCAAGACTCCCGGGTGTGACTACTGCTGGGAGGCTACTCGCCGCAGTAAGGGAGCACAGAGCAGAATGGCGGAGAACTCACCGGGTAGGAAGCAGGACCTGAACCATGTGACAAAGGTGGAGTGACCAGGGGTGGAGCCAGGCACCGGGGTGCAAAGGAGGCGAACGGCGCCGGAGAGTAGTCAAACGTGCCAAGGTCAATAACCAGGGGACAAGCAAGGTACTGAAGGGTGAGACAGAAGGATAGTCAGGTGGAAGCCAGAGGTCAGAAAGCCAAGTAAGCGAATGAATAGAAACACAAAGCACCGAAACCGAGAGGATCAAACAGACCAGATCAAGCACGAGAGCAAACAAACAACACAGTATGCACACGTACACCAGGGGGTCAGGCACACAGACAAAACGAAAGTATAACTGACAGAGAATCCTTGTCCAGCATGGGTATAAATATCCCTCCCAGATTCAAATGGAGGCCACTACAATTAACCCTGAGAGGACGGGGCATTAATCCTGTCAAAACCATGACAGCAGCTTATCTCCTCTGAGAACTAAAGGATTGGGCACTTTTTATTCAACATACCCAATCCTTCCTTCCACACTGACATCAGTCATCGGAGGTTACTCATTTCATAGTGGACCCACTTGCCAAAACCAACTCAACTATAATGTATATTCACACCTCTGCGTACATGGTCTGTAAGAATGCATGATCCAGGTCAAAAATTGGAGTTGCTATCTTCTTCTAATTGGATCCACCCCAATTATCATCCTTAGATATACTTATAGTAAATTCGACAAATATTCAAAAAGCTTCCTCAGGAGCTTCTTCTCGTCTTGCTTGAAATGTTCTCAGTTAGCAGCTGATTTTTCTGGAAGATTAATTGCTCATGTCCTACAGAATGGGAGTCACTTGTAGAGTGGGTCAATGTTCTGGCTTATAAAGGGGGTCCCAAGTGCGGGAAGCTCCAGTATAAGATCCCTCTGCCCTACTATGAATTGGAATTGCCTTTATGACCCATCACAAATGGTTGACCATTTTTTATTATATTGTAGTTGCCACTGTGCCATGTCTACGACTGATTGTCAAAATTAATAAATGTTCTATTATGCACACTTCTGTCTAACAGCCTTAAATAACAAAACTTTCCTTTTTTTCTAGGTCTAAAAATTGAGAAAAACTGCAACCTGAGCAACCGATACTTACGAAATTGGATTCTAGTAGCCAAAGTGTAAGTATTCAGTATTGTCTCACACTTCTCATGCTTTGGGTACTGCCGATAGCCGATCGTTTCCTTTGTAATGCACCGCCCTTTTGTTTAGTAGAGTCTTTTCCAAAGATTGCACAGTAGTCTGGTTGCTGACAAAGGGGAATGTGACAAGAGACATCCATGAGCAACCTCTATTCAAAAACACTGCACATGACACTGTGCGCATGCGCCAGATCTCCGTGCGATGGCTGTTGAGAGCACAAGGGGATGGCCCTTGAAAGGAGAAATTGGTGCTAATCTGCCAATTTCAAGAGATCAATGAGTGGCTTGTAATGCTGTCTCCAACACAATCATAAAAATAATCATAAAATTTCCAACAAATGGGAAAAAAAACTCTCCCACATAATGAGGTGACTGATACTCCTCCATTTCTTCACTATCAATATCCTCTTCTTCCTCATTTCTCCCTCTCCCGGAGTATAATAATATCACCAGCACTTCTCCACCATGTAATCAATCATCTTCTCTGCCACAAATCAAAACTTTGAAATTATTGGAGGTCTGGTGTGGTTGAGATTTTTGGGCATTTGGTCTATGAGACCTTTCTGTAGACCACTCGTGGCTTGGATCCGTCTTTGCTACACTGAAGTCTTTACCCATGGACACAACGTTGACCAAGAATAAAGCATTTTGATATTGTAAAAGGTGGGTTTTCTCTCTAAATGTATTTAGGACTTATCCATGGAATAAATGATGAATAGTGGCTTGTAGTGCTTTCTCCAAAAGTAGTAGTATCGTTAGGGGTCTGACTGCCAGTGATCCCATCAACAGGAGTCCTAAAGTTCTCAGTTTTGGCACTGTGCTTGCATGGCCACTTCTCCAATCACATTGGTTAGTTCCGACAATCCCATGGAATTGAATTTTCACGGGGAACATTGAGATCTCAAGGGGCCCTAGCGCTCAGACCTCTGGTATTTATCACCTATCCTTTCTATGTATTTAATGGGAAACCCCACTAGGGTCTGAGGGTCTATCGGTCATTTATGAGTAATAACATTGGTCATTATTATTTTTTCACCAAAGATTCCACCATCGTAACCTTGCAAATTTCAGATTTATACGGACGGACGCAGTCTGCCTTGCCTCCATTCGCTTACTACAGTTCTCCCGGCTGCTGCCGTTGATAGTTGTTTATCATTAGGAGGATGAATAGAGACATTACATTGTGATTTCCAGCCATTTCCAACTTTTTATTCTGCCAGTGTTAAGACCATGAAAGGTCAGCGGCATCAATCAGGTCTTATCAGCTCAACTACACCCAGACTATTCCATACACAAGTAGAAAGAAATATCTGCCCCAAAGACGGGCTTTCAATCTGAGTTTGTTTTTAAATGGCTTAACCATGTTTGCAGAGATTTCTCCAGAAAATACATCTAATGGAAGTAATTTAGCAGTGGCGGCGACATCTCTGACGAGAACAGACGGCCAGGTGGCTGGGCCAATATTAATAGCGTTGCTCTTCTCCAGATGAGATATGAATTTTAGGTCTTCGATTTATAGAATTAGTCAAAAATAGTTATAACGGGGACGTATGAGAAAGTTAATCCTACCCAACTACTTTGTGGAATGCCATTTTCGGATGCATTGCCTTCAAGGGGATACCCTATAAACTAAATGAATAAAGCAGTGGTTGCACATGCTCACTATCGTTCTATGTCTCTTCAGAGAGGGAAAGGACTTTAACCTTAGTGCCAACGATAAGACACAGCAATCCTAAAATTCATTATCGACCCTTGCCATAGAACTTAGGATAAAAGCCAGAATCTCAAATTTCAGACACGTGTTTTGGGGTATGTGCCCCTCATCAGAGCAAAGTATGAGATCTGATTTGGCTGTATGAGAGGCTTCAGATTGGGATCTAAGAAGTAACCTTTCCTCTTATGAAGAAGGACCTGCTTGACATGCAAGAGACAATTTGTATTTTTAGTTTCCAAGTGAAGCATTGCACGGTCTTATAAGCCTCCTTACCCTGGCATGTCAGGCATGTCACTCTCCATAAGGAGAAAGATTACTCATTAGACGACTACCACCCTGTTCACACAGGAGACTTTGAGACTCCAATTTTTACTATTAGTAGGGGTCTCAATGACCCAACCCCCAAGGATCTTACATTTATCACCTTTGCTATGGATAAGTGAAATAGAGAAGAACAAAAATGTTCCCATCACCCTGGTCCTCCATGGCAGCTGGACCAGGGCAGCTTTTTGCCCTGCTCGGTAAGCTCGATGCCTCTGCAGCTCACTTGGGCCCCTCAGTGACATGAAGATCCTCCACCATGTCTTGATGTTGCTTGAGGTCAAGTGACTAGATCTCATGTGACATCATGTCTCTGCGGGAACGAGTGAGTATCAGAGACGGCAGGTAGAGGATTGTTGGTGCAGGAAGAAACATGACCCAGGTCAGGCTGCCACGACAGACAGAAATAGGTAATGTTTGCTATATATCAGCTATCCAAAGGAGAGGATGATAAATATGTTTATAGGGGTCCAACTGTTGAGACTAAAAATAGGAGTCTCAAAATTCCCCTGTGTGAATAGAGCAGTAATGAGCATGTGCGAGCAGTGCTTCAGTCACTGCCCATAGGAGAGGTGATTGCACATGCTCACTACCACTTTATTCCTCATAAGTGGGGACTTTGAGTCAGTCAATCTCAGAATTAGTGGGGGTCTCAGCAGTCAAACCCCAAGTAATAATGCATTATCATCTTTGCTGTGAGTAAGTCATATATGTCATTTATTGGACAACCCCTTTAAGCCCCAGATGCCTTCCAAAAACTACCCAGGGCTTGCAGAAGAGTAACCTAAGGATTCAGAAATAGGTAATAGGTCTGTGTTTACTATACACCCCTCATAGTACTAATTATATAGTAGAGGTACCTGCGGACAGGCACTAGGACCCCCAGGTGACTGCACGTCTTAAGCCCCGCCCCCGCGGAACCTTGCATGTTTCTTACCAGTCTGTAGTTCTTCTATGGACTGTAGACATTGGCTGTAATAACACAGATTAGAACGTTATTGGCAAGAAACTGCATCTGCCTCTCATTAAAGAGGTCACTGGGATTTTATTATTATTATTATTATTTATTATTATAGCGCCATTTATTCCATGGCGCTTTACATGTGAGGAGGGGTATACATTATAAAACAAGTACAATAATCTTGAACAATACAAGTCACAACTGGTACAGGAGGAGAGAGGATCCTGCCCGCGAGGGCTCACAATCTACAAGGGATGGGTGAGGATACAGTAGGTAGATTTTATCAGCCTTCTATAGTCTCTGTGTTGCTGGCTGCAGAATGAGTTAACTGAGAACCCATCAGTGCTATTGACAGTCTGATGGGGAGTTTGTAACTCTTCTACCGGTCTTTTTCTGAGCTACTCTGAGTTGATTTATGACCACAGACCGCATTGAAGTTCAAGCTATAGGGAAATAAAGAGCCTGTAATATATGTATTGTAGGGGTTCCACTCACTCAGCTGCGACGGCTGACACACAGGAGACGTGTTCCTTTAAAGTTCACTGGGTTTATTGCTTCATAAACCATGTGGCAAAACAACAGAAAACAAAATAGCCTTTGGTTCAGGCAAAGAAAACAAGTGTCCAGTTCATCCGGCTCAGTCCTGAAGCCGTAACACACTCAGGAGGGTTTCACCTCCACACATATCTACCTGTGTTAAGCATTAGGCTTTCTTTTATATGTCTAACCACACCCAGAACCCATCACATGACCAGACATGTGGTTGTGACATCACCACAGGTCCTGAAACACATATAGGTAGCTATGGTTACATCACAGCAGCAAGCCATCTATAAGACACATATCTCCCATCGATTAGACATCCTTTAGCCACGCTACATACCTCCCCCCTCTGCCTAAAGCCGTGGGGCTTGGCACTTTCTCCCACTAGACAAGGGATTCTTGACAGGGCATCAGCATTACTGTGCAGCTTTCCGGCCCTATGTTCCACATGGAAACAGAAGTCCTGCAGGGCTAAGAACCAACGGGTGACCCTAGCATTTCTACCCTTCGTTTCCCTCATCCACCTAAGTGGGGCATGGTCGGATATCAGTCTAAATTTACGTCCCAGCAAATAGTACCGTAATGTGTCGACTGCCCATTTTATGGCCAAGCACTCCTTTTCAACGACTGAGTAGTTCTTTTCAGACGAGGACAGCTTCCTACTCACATAGAGAACAGGATGCTCCTCTCCATGTAGTTCTTGGGAAAGGACTGCTCCCACCCCAACATCTGAGGCATCTGTCTGAAGAATAAACTCTTTCTTGAAGTTTGGGGCCATCAGAACGGGTTGCTTACATAAAGCCTCTTTCATTTCTTGGAAGGCTGAATCTGTTTCTTCGGACCACTTAACCATTACTGATTTTGTCCCTTTTAGCAGGTCAGTCAGAGGCGCCGCCATTGTGGCGAAGTTTGGGATGAACCTCCTGTAATATCCCACGATTCCCAGGAAGGCTTTAACTTGCTTCTTGGAAACTGGTTTTGGCCATGTTTGAATTGCCTCCACTTTACTGATTTGGGGTTTTATTTCTCCATGACCCACTATGTATCCAAGGTACTTAGCTTCTTCTTTACCCAATGCACACTTCTTCGGGTTTATTGTAAATCCGGCCTCTCTTATAGCATCAAACACCGCTTGGACTTTCTCCAGATGACTCTCCCAGTCCGGGCTAAATATGACGATATCATCTAGGTACGCAGCAGCGTATGCCTTGTGGGGTGCAAGGACTCTATCCATAGCCCTTTGGAAGGTGGCCGGAGCTCCCTGTAGGCCAAATGGCATCCGGACATACTGGAAGCATCCATCTGGTGTAGAAAACGCCGTCTTCTCCTTGGCTTCCTGTGCCATGGGGATCTGCCAATACCCCTTCGTCAAATCCAAGGTGGTTATGTACCTGGCGGGCCCAAGCCTTTCGATGAGCTCATCAACGAGGGGCATGGGATATGCGTCGAACTTGGAGACCTCATTCAACTTCCTATAGTCGTTGCAAAATCTCCACTCCCCATCAGGTTTTGGGACCAGGACAATTGGGCTCGACCAACCGCTCTTGGATTCCTCAATGACTCCAAGCTTCAACATACGCTCCACTTCCTTGGAGACTATTTCTCGACGGGCCTCAGGAATTCTATAGGGCTTCACGTTCACGCGCACATGGGGCTCTGTCAGGACCTCATGCTCTATGACCTTCGTGTACCCAGGCAACTCGGAAAACAGGTCCCTGTTTTTCTGGAGTAACTCCCGGCATTGCTGTTTCTGGGACTCCGATAGCGTCTCCGCTATAGTAACCGCTCCAACCTCATCTTCTGGGTTGCTTAACAACGATGGAGTTACTGTCGGCTCTCTATCTTGCCACGGCTTGATAAGGTTGACATGGTATACTTGGAATGGTTTCCGTCTTCCTGGTTGGTGAATTTTATAGTTTACTTCACCAAGTTTCTCGACAACCTCATATGGCCCTTGCCATTTGGCCAAGAACTTGCTTTCCACTGTCGGAACTAACACAAGAACTCGGTCTCCCGGATTGAATTGCCTCACTCTTGCAGACCGGTTGTAGACCCTGGCCTGAGCTTCTTGTGCTTGGAGAAGGTGTTCTTTCACGATAGGCATCACCTTTGCAATCCTCTGCTGCATCAGGGCCACATGCTCAATGACGCTTCTGTGGGGCGTGACTTCGGCTTCCCAGGTTTCCTTGGCTATATCCATGAGTCCTCGTGGATGTCGGCCATACAGAAGCTCAAACGGTGAGAAACCTGTGGAGGCCTGTGGAACTTCACGAATGGAAAACATCAAATAGGGTAAGAGACAATCCCAGTCTCTACCGTCTTTCTCTATAGCTTTTCTCAGCATGCTCTTCAGTGTCTTGTTAAATCTCTCAACAAGGCCATCTGACTGGGGATGGTACACCGAGGTCCTCAACTGGGAGATTTTCAGGGCTTTGCATAGTTCCCTCATCACCTTGCTCATGAAAGGTGTCCCCTGGTCAGTCAGGATCTCCTTCGGCAGACCTGTCCGGGAAAAGACATGGACCAACTCGCGAGCTATACTCTTTGAAGAAGAATTTCTCACGAGAATTGCCTCAGGATAGCGTGTGGCATAGTCCAGGATGACTAATATATACTGATGGCCCGGGCTGATTTAACTAAGGGACCGACCAAGTCCATGGCAATTCTCTCGAATGGCACCTCAATAATGGGCAGTGACACAAGGGGGTTTCGGAAATGAGGAGTGGGAGCAGTTAGCTGACATGTAGGGCAGGACCTGCAATAGTTCACTATTTCCCGGTGGCACCCAGGCCAATAGAACCTCTGCACAACCTGTTCCTGCGTTTTTTCCACCCCTAGGTGTCCACCCAAGATGTGTGAATGGGCCATGTCCAACACCTTCCGTCTATATGGACCCGGCACTACCAACTGCTCTACCAACTCCTCCCTTATTTTCGTGACCCGGTACAACAACTCCCTGCTCATTAGAAAATGGGGAAATCTTGTGTCTGCCCCCGGCTCCTGTACCACCCCGTCAATAACTGTGACATTATTAAAGGCTTCCCTCAGAGTGGGGTCCCTATGTTGGGCAGTCCCAAAATTTTCACCGGATACCTCTAACTCCAGAATGTCAGATGCAGGGGACACTTCCTCCTCATCTCCAGCCAGGACACAAAAAGGAAACCTGTCTGACTCTGGGTGTGGCACCACCCTTCCAGGGTTCACTGGTTCCCTACTCTTGCTAGGGAGCTCAGAACCTTTCCCCCACAAATCCCAAAACAAACAGAAATCCCGGCCAATAATTATAGGGTGCAACAAGTCCTGAACGACGCCGACTATGTGGGACTCCGTGCCACATGTCGTTTCAATGTTCACACTGGCCACAGGGTAGTCCTTTGCATCACCATGTATGCACCGCACTCCGACCTTCTTTCCCGGGAGCAGGTGGAGAGGAAAAGTGGCCCTCACCAGGGTCACTAGGCTCCCCGAGTCTAACAGTGCCGTTACTGCTCGACCGTTCACCTTTACGGGACACGCTTGAGGTCCCTCGTTGGGCGGAGAGTTCACACTGCAGGCTGGATACGCATAGTATGAACAACGGCGTCCCATGCTGCAGTCCATCTGCTCAGTGGTCTGGGAACAACGGGCAGCTATATGTCCTGGCCCGTGGCACCTCCAACAAATAATATCACCCGTAGGGACCTTGGGCACCACCTCCCCCGCCCTTGGTGACCTTGGACGCGCCACCCCTTTTTGGGGCTCAGCTCCCTTCTGGGACCCCCAGTATGGCATGGGCTGCCTCCTGAAGGAGCCTTCCAACCCTTGGTATCTCTCAACCAGTCCGATCAGCTCGTCGGCATTCTGGGGATCACCCTGGGCAACCCAAGTCTGTATAGGCCTCGGGAGGGAATGGACAAACCGATCCATCATCACCCGTTCTACCATTTGAGCAGGCGTAGATGACTCTGGCTGCAGCCATTTCTGGACCAGGTGCAACAGATCAAACATTTGGGAACAAGGTGGTTTGTCCTGGTGATAGGCCCAGCAGTGAATTCGCTGTGCCCTGACAGTCAGTGTGACCCCCAAACGTGCGAGAATCTCGGCTTTCAACTTGTGATACTCCTTGGCATCCTGCAAGGTCAAGTCATAGTACGCCTTCTGGGGTTCTCCCGTCAGGTATGGCGCCAATACCTCTGCCCACTGCTCTGGCGGAAGTTTTTCCCTCTCAGCGACCCTCTCAAACACTGTCAGGAAGGCCTCAACATCATCCCCGGGAGTCATTTTCTGCAATGCGCGTCTTACCGTCTTCCGGACGTGGGTGTCATCAGCCAAACCTGGGGTTGGGGCGCTCGCCTTGCCCTGGATGGCGGTTGCCAGAAGCTGCATCTGCTGCTGATGCTCCTGTTGGCTCTGCTGCATCTGCTGCCGTTGCCCCTGCTGGCTCTGTTGTATCTGCTGCATCAACAGCCTGTTGGTCTCTTGCTGCCTTTGCTCCTGCTGGACCAAGTGTTTCAGCAGGTCCTCCATTTTCTCCGGCAATGCTTGCTGGCTTGCAACAGCCTTGACCCAGGACATTCAAAAATAAACTCACGTCTCCGCTGGGAACGCTGCTCGCACGTCTACCACCAATTGTAAGGATTTCACTCACTCAGCTGCGACGGCTGACACTCAGGAGACGTGTTCCTTTAAAGTTCATTGGGTTTATTGCTTCATAAACCATGTGGCAAATAACAGAAAGCAAAATGGGCCTTTGGTTCAGGCAAAGAAAACAAGTGTCCAGTTCATCCGGCTCAGTCCTGAAGCCGTAACACACTCAGGAGGGTTTCACCTCCACACATACCTACCTGTGTTAAGCATTAGGCTTTCTTTTATATGTCTAACCACACCCAGAACCCATCACATGACCAGACATGTGGTTGTGACATCACCACAGGTCCTGAAACACATATAGGTAGCTATGGTTACATCACAGCAGCAAGCCATCTATAAGACACATATCTCCCATCGATTAGACATCCTTTAGCCACGCTACAGTATATTTATTTCTAGTCTCAAATACATTCATTTGAGTGAAAAACAAATGTCCCCATAGGTGACCAACCCCTTTAAACTTGACTCCACATGGTCACACATATAGTAGTTACCTGCAGTCACCACTAGGAGGAGCTAAGAAGCTTACTGTATACCATAGCAGGATGCCGCAAGCTCACATGCCCCCTCTAGTGGCAGATACAGGCAGCCAGCATGTTTTCCATTTATGCGTTCGCTGGAGGTTTGGAGCTCTGTATCAGAAAAACAAAGCTCCAAAAATAATAACGATATATCACAAATTTTATCTGTACAGAATATAGGACCCAAAAATGACATAACGATACAATTTGGAGATTCACTTTTATAATGCAGCGGTCCACTCTACAGGGCAGTATACGTTGCCATTAAGGTGACAGACATAAATCCCATTGTGTCAATCAAAATGAGGACTTGCAATCTAAAAAATGATCTTAAAATATAATAAATCTTCACAGGAGACATGAGGCTCGGTATCTTCTCCACACTTGATGCTGAGACAGTTGAAAGTGCCTAATAGTAATACACTTACATTTCTGTTAAGAGCGCTGGTAAATCACCAGCAAGAACATTATACTTAAAGATATTCATCAATCACCCGAAATCTGGATGGTCAGCTGTTTTCTTGGTCAATTTCTGCTGAGGTTAATCAGTATATTTTTCATGTTCTTGTGATTATACATATTGCTTTGTTATAGGTTGGACTCGTATCTCGAGCAGATTTATGTTCGATTTTGCAAAATAAGCGGAAGATAGAGAAATCCTAATACTTGTACTATGGGTGGGAAGAACCTGTGCAGTAACAATTAAAGGGAATATAGGTTTTCGCTACCCCATCTGAGAGCAACATGATATAAGGGCAGAGACCCTGATTCCAGCGCTGCATCACTTACTGGGCTGCTAGCCGTAGTTTTGATAATATCACAGTTTTCTTTGCTGCTTGTCAACCAGTTCTCTGAATGCTGAGCTCTGTATAACCCCGCCCACACCCCTTATTGGCTGCTTTCTGTGTACACTGTGCATAGGCAGAAAGCTTCCAACCAGTGGTGGGGGAGGGGTTATATAGAGCTCATGAATATATAGGGCTACATTGCACCTATTCCTTTAGTGATAATGTCCTGCTGATAAAACTGTGATTTTGTCAAAACTACAGCAAAGCAGCCCAGTAAGTGATGCATCACTGGAATCAGGGTCTCTGTCTCTATGTTATGCTGCTATCAGATTAGTTGGCAAAATCCTGGTGACTGATTCGCTTTAAAAAGTCAAACATTAACTTTATTGATAAAAATAGGATTGAGGCACTTGGACCCCCTATCGTGGGTATTCATGCCCACCCCCGTTGTAGGTTAGCAGTGTCAAACGACCTATTTTTTAACTTCGCTGCAGATATTCTATCCGGTATTTATGCCACTGGCAGGGTCATAACTATACCACTTGCAGGAGATGTAATTGCACCCGAACCCTGGAGTCTAGGGGCCCAAAAGGTTTGTTTTGGCCCATATGAAAAGACTATTGATATTATGGACCTGCGACAGTTGGGGGCCCTTGTTGGAGATTTTGCATTAGGGCCCACGAGCTTCAAGGTATACCATTTGCCGCCGGTATCACTTTTTTTTTCTCCTCTAATTGGAGCGTCATATGCAGTATCATGTCATTGACATTAATTGCTCTTATAGGTTGAATCATTTGCATTTTTTTGATAATCCATAATGTCAGAAGTCCGGTGTCATACTTACCTGGTTTACTCCTGTTTCCCTGCCACTTATTTGTAACCCATGTTTTACTATTCTGCTGCCTGACGATTCTTTTCCTGTCCCTGACCTCCTAGTATTTTTTTTTGGCTATCAGAGCATCCTCTGCCAGACTGCTTCACCGGACAGCAGCCACTCTGTAGACCCAACCCAGGGGGCCCTGTCCAAATGACTGTTTAAAGGTTAAAGGGTGATGGCCATAGCTACCCCTAGCATCCGCTAGATGGAGTGCCTAGCATAAAGCGTAAGCATCAAAGTCCTATTTAGAGCTGCAAGGCTACCATGCACAGAGCACCCTGAAACAGAACTTGGAGACAGCTTAATTTAGATAAAGTCACCGTACATTGTCTAATTCGGCGTGAAGCGCAGTGCAACGGGTGCAGCTATTTAAGTTTGGAGTGAAAAAAATCAAATTTTTTTCCCAGTGTGGTTTCTTACAGGAGGATAAATGTTAATAGAAGTGATGTATACAAACTGGTCAACTGCAGAAAATCAGTGAAGCATAGGCAAACTGGAAATTCGCTTGAAGAGATGTGATACCTTGATTGCAGAGTCTAGGTGTAAACAAGATCAAGAACACTTGTGAGAAGTTGGTAACTTGCCGAGAGTTTGATGTGGATGATGAAAGTAAACTGGCCTGAGGTTGGAAATAACTAGGTGGATGGATGGATAGATAGATAGAGAATAGATAGGTAGGTAGATGGATAGATAGATAGATAGATAGATAGATAGATAGATAGATAGATAGATAGATAGGTGGACCTCTTGTAGTCCAGCAATGGTCTTCGGAGCAACATCCTTCCTAACAGATCATTTCTAGTGCCATCATCTACTGTGTGTAGGATATTAAGTCTAGGATAGTCGACTGTTTACATGACTCATGCAGGTTTCTTTGTACTGTGAGTCAAGGAAGAATATCAAAGGGCAGTATAATAGCACATTGTGAGCTTGGTAAATGTTATCAGTCCCTGGTAAAGTATGGGGCCACGAGCTTTTTGTTCGCCGGCATTCAAAGAATAAAGAAAAACTTTATTGGTCTGCCCGAGAGCACCAGCAATAGGTGACTGGAAGCTGTTCTTTGTCTTCCTCGGTGTTTACAGCTCACCTCACCTCCTCTCCTGGAAGGAGCAGTGACATTTTTTTTTTGCAGTTCATCATTCTAAGCCGCTGAAAGGAGGCTTTTTGTCAATCAAAACCGATGTTTTACAACTATTCTGAGCCGTAGCAGGAAGATACAGGCAGAACGCGTCGCATGTTCTTTTATTTGTTGCCCGCAGCAAGGCATTGTCCTGAGATTCTGATAGGACTCTATTCACGGCAACCCCTCTTGTACTTCCCAGCACGCCTCGTGCCTGACAATACACCCGTATGGTGAAAATGACGATTTCATTCTTAGGAGGAAGAACTGAACTAGCAGGGCCGACAGTACACCGAGAAACGCGATAGGACACCATGAAGATCTGCCATATTGGGGGAAAAAAATGAAAATGAGTTGAATAAAAGACGATATTACTCACTTTACCCTTGTTCCCTGACGGTTTCTTGTTTCCTGCTTCCAGTGATGATCTGAAAGAAACAAGTGACCACTGCAGCCAATTACTGGTAGTTGGGGGGGTCACAGCTATGACCAGGATTGGCTGCAGTTTGGAGAAAAAGACGGTGTCGAAGTGGGAATTTAAAAAAAAAATCACTCTCCATATAATTGTTTTTCTTTTTACCATTTTATTGACTGAACACTCCAGGGATCCTTATATTTCACCACTCTAGACCACCAGGATTACTAAAATGACCCCTTCAATGCCCTACAACACCAACGATCTTAAAATTACCCATTCTGCCCTGGGCAATCAAGAATTCTGACATTAACACCCTTCACTCACTTAGACCACTAGGGATCTCTACACTTACCTAGCCTACCAGTGATTCTAACATTACCACCCTTCACTCCCCTAGACCACCAGTGATCTATCTACTTACCTAGCCTACCAGTGATTCTAACATTACCACCCTTCACTCCCCTAGACCACCAGTGATCTATCTACTTACCTAGCCTACCAGTGATTCTAACATTACCACCCTTCACTCCCCTAGACCACCAGTGATCTCTACACTTACCTAGCCTACCAGTGATTCTAACATTACCACCCTTCACTCCCCTAGACCACCAGTGATCTATCTACTTACCTAGCCCACCAGTGATTCTAACATTACCACCCTTCACTCCCCTAGACCACCAGTGATCTATCTACTTACCTAGCCCACCAGTGATTCTGACATTAATTACACCCTTCACTCCCCTAGACCACCAGTGATCTATCCACTTACCTAGCCCACCAATGATTCTAACATTACCACCCTTCACTCCCCTAGACCACCAGTGATCTATCTACTTACCTAGCCTACCAGTGATTCTAACATTACCACCCTTCACTCCCCTAGACCACCAGTGATCTCTACACTTACCTAGCCCACCAGTGATTCTAACATTACCACCCTTCACTCCCCTAGACCACCAGTGATCTATCTACTTACCTAGCCCACCAGTGATTCTCACATTATCACCCTTCACTCCCCTAGACCACCAGTGATCTATCTACTTACCTAGCCCACCAATGATTCTCACATTATCACCCTTCACTCCCCTAGACCACCAGTGATCTATCTACTTACCTAGCCCACCAGTGATTCTGACATTAATTACACCCTTCACTCCCCTAGACCACCAGTGATCTCTCCACTTACCTAGCCCACCAGTGATTCTAACATTACCACCCTTCACTCCCCTAGACCACCAGTGATCTATCTACTTACCTAGCCCACCAGTGATTCTGACATTAATTACACCCTTCACTCCCCTAGACCACCAGTGATCTCTACACTTACCTAGCCCACCAGTGATTCTAACATTATCACCCTTCACTCCCCTAGACCACCAGTGATCTATCTACTTACCTAGCCCACCAGTGATTCTGACATTAATTATACCCTTCACTCCCCTAGACCACCAGTGATCTCTACACTTACCTAGCCTACCAGTGATTCTAACATTACCACCCTTCACTCCCCTAGACCACCAGTGATCTCTCCACTTACCTAGCCCACCAATGATTCTAACATTACCACCCTTCACTCCCCTAGACCACCAGTGATCTATCTACTTACCTAGCCTACCAGTGATTCTAACATTACCACCCTTCACTCCCCTAGACCACCAGTGATCTATCTACTTACCTAGCCCACCAGTGATTCTGACATTAATTACACCCTTCACTCCCCTAGACCACCAGTGATCTCTACACTTACCTAGCCCACCAATGATTCTCACATTATCACCCTTCACTCCCCTAGACCACCAGTGATCTCTCCACTTATCTAGCCTCTGTGTCTTGTTCATATTTTTATTGATCTTTCAATAAAGTCATTCATTATTTTATTTGGATCATGGGAGCTAGAAGTTTCTTAGTTTCCTTTACAGACGTAGACCAGCGCTGTAAATGACTGCAGTGCTCACACATCTGGGTTGGGAGTGGTGGCTGCAGGAGACTGGAATGTTATTACTAAAAGGGTTGTCTACTATGCTGCTCTTCCTGGATAGTGACATGACATTGTTGTGTCATTTGACTGCTGCAGCCAATCAGTGGACGCCGATTGGCTGCAGCTCATCAATATTCCGTCAGCGTGGACAGCCTCTCAGACAAAAAAGTAACTGCTGCAGCGTACTTGCGGGAAATCAATGACTGCAGTCGGCACGTGAAACAATGATGCCACCAGATCACCCAGCGGCGGTGGCATCATTTCTACGGTGTCGCTGCGGGAGGGGAATACAGATTGTTTTTACCTAGTCCGGTACCCCTGTGATGGCTTCTCCCCATCCTGATACAGGTCGGTCCCATGCATTTACATAAGGAGAGACCTGTCAGTCAAATGGATCAGGGCGGGGAGAAGCCGCCAGGGGCGGTGCGGACTAGTCCCGTCTCTCTCCATGGTCGAAGCCGGATCATCAAACTGCATTTTCTCTGCAAGTCAGAATGCTCTGATTCATTCTGCCCCAATGCACTGCATTATCATTGATTTATTGGAAACCTGTCAGACTATCTGGACTTCTGCTTTAAAAGCTTTAACCGATATTACGGTTCCATTGCCCCAAGAAAACAATCTTCACTAAGAGTTTCCCGAGATCCTAAGAAACTGCAGGTAACAAATCATTAGATGAACTCCGCACTGCTGCAATGACGAAGCCGTGCCCGACTGCCTGGGTATCTACCAGCGAAAGAAAGAAAATTGTGCTAATTTTACGCTCCTCTCTGGTGTCCAGCACTGAAGTGGTTAATGGTCCCGTTCACTAGAAAGCTTCTCGGCCAATCCCCTGACATCTCCCAAAGTCTTCTTACCAAGCTTATGTAAATGTGCTAATCCAATCACAAAGCACTGACAGTGGATCAGATCCCAGGGACCGACCATGAATAGCGCAGAATAGTGAGTGCAGCTCTGGGGTATAGTACAGGATGTAACTCAGGATATGTACAGGATCAGTAATGTAATGTACACAGTGACTGCACCAGCAGAATAGTGAGTGCAGCTCTGGAGTATAATACAGGATGTAACTCAGGATCAGTAATGTAATGTATGTACACAGTGACTGCACCAGCAGAATAGTGAGTGCAGCTCTGGGGTATAATACAGGATGTAACTCAGGATCAGTAATGTAATGTATGTACACAGTGACTGCACCAGCAGAATAGTGAATGCAGCTCTGGAGTATAATACAGGATGTAACTCAGGATCAGTAATGTAATGTATGTACACAGTGACTGCACCAGCAGAATAGTGAGTTCAGCTCTGGGGTATAATACAGGATGTAACTCAGGATCAGTACAGGATCAGTAATGTATGTACACAGTGACTGCACCAGCAGAATAGTGAGTGCAGCTCTGGAGTATAATACAGGATGTAACTCAGGATCAGTAATGTAATGTATGTACACAGTGACTGCACCAGCAGAATAGTGAGTGCAGCTCTGGGGTATAATACAGGATGTAACTCAGGATCAGTAATGTAATGTATGTACACAGTGACTGCACCAGCAGAATAGTGAGTGCACCTCTGGGGTATAATACAGGATGTAACTCAGGATCAGTAATGTAATGTATGTACACAGTGACTGCACCAGCAGAATAGTGAGTTCAGCTCTGGGGTATAATACAGGATGTAACTCAGGATCAGTACAGGATCAGTAATGTATGTACACAGTGACTGCACCAGCAGAATAGTGAGTGCAGCTCTGGAGTATAATACAGGATGTAACTCAGGATCAGTAATGTAATGTATGTACACAGTGACTGCACCAGCAGAATAGTGAGTGCAGCTCTGGGGTATAATACAGGATGTAACTCAGGATCAGTAATGTAATGTATGTACACAGTGAGTGCACCAGCAGAATAGTGAGTTCAGCTCTGGGGTATAATACAGGATGTAACTCAGGATCAGTACAGGATCAGTAATGTATGTACACAGTGACTGCACCAGCAGAATAGTGAGTGCAGCTCTGGAGTATAATACAGGATGTAACTCAGGATCAGTAATGTAATGTATGTACACAGTGACTGCACCAGCAGAATAGTGAGCGCAGCTCTGGAGTATAATACAGGATGTAACTCAGGATCAGTACAGGATCAGTATTGTAATCTATGTACACAGTGACTGTACCAGCAGAATAGTGAGTGCAGCTCTGGAGGATAATACAGGATGTAACTCAGGATCAGTAATGTAATGTATGTACACAATGACTGCACCAGCAGAATAGTGAGCGCAACTCTGGGGTATAATACAGGATGTAACTCAGGATCAGTAATGTAATGTATGTACACAGTGACTGCACCAGCAGAATAGCGAGTGCAGCTCTGGGGTATAATACAGGATGTAACTCAGGATCAGTAATAAAATGTATGTACACAGTGACGGCACCAGCAGAATAGTGAGTGCCGCTCTGGGGTATAATACAGGATGTATCTCAGGATCAGTAATGTAATGTATGTACACAGTGACTGTACCAGCAGAATAGTGAGTGCAGCTCTGGGGTACAATACAGGATGTAACTCAGGATCAGTACTGTATGTACACAGTGACTACACCAGCAGAATAGTGAGTGCAGCTCTGGAGTGTAATACAGGATGTAACTCAGGATCAGTAATGTAATGTATGTACACAGTGACTGCACAGCAGAATAGTGAGTGCAGCTCTGGGGTATAATACAGGATGTAACTCAGGATCAGTAATGTAATGTATGTACACAGTGACGGCACCAGCAGAATAGTGAGTGCAGCTCTGGGGTATAATACAGGATGTATCTCAGGATCAGTAATGTAAGGTATGTACACAGTGACTGCACCAGCAGAATAGTGAGTGCAGCTCTGGGGTATAATACAGGATGTAACTCAGGATCAGTACTGTATGTACACAGTGACTGCACCAGCAGAATAGTGAGTGCAGCTCTGGAGTGTAATACAGGATGTAACTCAGGATCAGTAATGTAATGTATGTACACAGTGACTGCACAGCAGAATAGTGAGTGCAGCTCTGGGGTATAATACAGGATGTAACTCAGGATCAGTAATGTATGTACACAGTGACTGCACCAGCAGAATAGTGAGTGCAGCTCTGGAGTGTAATACAGGATGTAACTCAGGATCAGTAATGTAATGTATGTACACAGTGACTGCACAGCAGAATAGTGAGTGCAGCTCTGGGGTATAATACAGGATGTAACTCAGGATCAGTAATGTATGTACACAGTGACTGCACCAGCAGAATAGTGAGTGCAGCTCTGGAGTATAATACAGGATGTAACTCAGGATCAGTACAGGATCAGTAATGTAATGTATGTACACAGTGACTCCACCAGCAGAATAGTGAGTGCAGCTCTGGAGTATAATGCAGGATGTAACTCAGGATCAGTAATGTAATGTATGTACTTAGTGACTCCACCAGCAGAATAGTGAGTGCAGCTCTGGAGAATAATGCAGGATGTATTCAGCATCAGTAATGTAATGTATGTACACAGTGACTCCACCAGCAGAATAGTGAGTGCAGCTCTGGAGTATAATGCAGGATGTAACTCAGGATCAGTAATGTAATATATGTACACAGTGACTGCACCAGCAGAATAGTGAGTTCAGCTCTGGGGTATAATACAGGATGTAACTCAGGATCAGTAATGTAATGTATGTACACAGTGACGGCACCAGTAGAATAGTGAGTGCAGCTCTGGGGTATAATACAGGATGTAACTCAGGATCAGTAATGTAATGTATGTACACAGTGACTGCACCAGCAGAATAGTGAGTGCAGCTCTGGAGTATAATACAGGATGTAACTCAGGATCAGTACTGTAATGTATGTACACAGTGACGGCACCAGCAGAATAGTGAGTGCAGCTCTGGGGTATAATACAGGATGTAACTCAGGATCAGTAATGTAATGTATGTACACAGTGACTGCACCAGCAGAATAGTGAGTGCAGCTTTGGGGTATAATACAGGATGTAACTCAGGATCAGTACTGTATGTACACAGTGACTGCACCAGCAGAATAGTGAGTGCAGCTCTGGAGTGTAATACAGGATGTTACTCAGGATCAGTAATGTAATGTATGTACACAGTGACTGCACAGCAGAATAGTGAGTGCAGCTCTGGGGTATAATACAGGATGTAACTCAGGATCAGTAATGTATGTACACAGTGACTGCACCAGCAGAATAGTGAGTGCAGCTCTGGAGTGTAATACAGGATATAACTCAGGATCAGTAATGTAATGTATGTACACAGTGACTGCACAGCAGAATAGTGAGTGCAGCTCTGGGGTATAACACAGGATGTAACTCAGGATCAGTAATGTATGTACACAGTGACTGCACCAGCAGAATAGTGAGTGCAGCTCTGGAGTATAATACAGGATGTAACTCAGGATCAGTAATGTAATGTATGTACACAGTGACTGCACCAGCAGAATAGTGAGTGCAGCTCTGGAGTATAATACAGGATGTAACTCAGGATCAGTACTGTAATGTATGTACACAGTGACGGCACCAGCAGAATAGTGAGTGCAGCTCTGGGGTATAATACAGGATGTAACTCAGGATCAGTAATGTAATGTATGTACACAGTGACTGCACCAGCAGAATAGTGAGTGCAGCTCTGGGGTATAATACAGGATGTAACTCAGGATCAGTAATGTAATGTATGTACACAGTGACTCCACCAGCAGAATAGTGAGTGCAGCTCTGGAGTATAATGCAGGATGTATTCAGGATCAGTAATGTAATGTATGTACACAGTGACTCCACCAGCAGAATAGTGAGTGCAGCTCTGGAGTAAAATACAGGATGTAACTCAGGATCAGTAATGTAATGTATGTACACAGTGACTGCACCAGCAGAATAGAGAGTGCAGCTCTGGGGTATAATACAGGAGGTAACTCAGGATCAGTAATGTAATGTATGTACACAGTGACTCCACCAGCAGAATAGTGAGTGCAGCTCTGGAGTATAATGCAGGATGTATTCAGGATCAGTAATGTAATGTATGTACACAGTGACTCCACCAGCAGAATAGTGAGTGCAGCTCTGGAGTATAATGCAGGATGTAACTTAGGATCAGTAATGTAATGTATGTACACAGTGACTGCACCAGCAGAATAGTGAGTTCAGCTCTGGGGTATAATACAGGATGTAACTCAGGATCAGTAATGTAATGTATGTACACAGTGACTGCACCAGCAGAATAGTGAGTGCAGCTCTGGGGTATAATACAGGATGTATCTCAGGATCAGTAATGTAATGTATGTACACAGTGACTGCACCAGCAGAATAGTGAGTGCAGCTCTGGGGTATAATACAGGATGTAACTCAGGATCAGTACTGTATGTACACAGTGACTGCACCAGCAGAATAGTGAGTGCAGCTCTGGAGTGTAATACAGGATGTAACTCAGGATCAGTAATGTAATGTATGTACACAGTGACTGCACAGCAGAATAGTGAGTGCAGCTCTGGGGTATAATACAGGATGTAACTCAGGATCAGTAATGTATGTACACAGTGACTGCACCAGCAGAATAGTGAGTGCAGCTCTGGAGTGTAATACAGGATGTAACTCAGGATCAGTAATGTAATGTATGTACACAGTGACTGCACCAGCAGAATAGTGAGTGCAGCTCTGGAGTATAATACAGGATGTAACTCAGGATCAGTACTGTAATGTATGTACACAGTGACGGCACCAGCAGAATAGTGAGTGCAGCTCTGGGGTATAATACAGGATGTAACTCAGGATCAGTAATGTAATGTATGTACACAGTGACTGCACCAGCAGAATAGTGAGTGCAGCTCTGGGGTATAATACAGGATGTAACTCAGGATCAGTAATGTAATGTATGTACTCAGTGACTCCACCAGCAGAATAGTGAGTGCAGCTCTGGAGTATAATGCAGGATGTATTCAGGATCAGTAATGTAATGTATGTACACAGTGACTCCACCAGCAGAATAGTGAGTGCAGCTCTGGAGTAAAATACAGGATGTAACTCAGGATCAGTAATGTAATGTATGTACACAGTGACTGCACCAGCAGAATAGAGAGTGCAGCTCTGGGGTATAATACAGGAGGTAACTCAGGATCAGTAATGTAATGTATGTACACAGTGACTCCACCAGCAGAATAGTGAGTGCAGCTCTGGAGTATAATGCAGGATGTATTCAGGATCAGTAATGTAATGTATGTACACAGTGACTCCACCAGCAGAATAGTGAGTGCAGCTCTGGAGTATAATGCAGGATGTAACTTAGGATCAGTAATGTAATGTATGTACACAGTGACTGCACCAGCAGAATAGTGAGTTCAGCTCTGGGGTATAATACAGGATGTAACTCAGGATCAGTAATGTAATGTATGTACACAGTGACTGCACCAGCAGAATAGTGAGTGCAGCTCTGGGGTATAATACAGGATGTATCTCAGGATCAGTAATGTAATGTATGTACACAGTGACTGCACCAGCAGAATAGTGAGCACAGCTCTGGGGTATAATACAGGATGTAACTCAGGATCAGTAATGTAATGTATGTACACAGTGACTCCACCAGCAGAATAGTGAGTGCAGCTCTGGAGTATAATACAGGATGTAACTCAGGATCAGTACAGGATAGGTAATACATTGTATTTACAAATTCTGCATATTGTAATTTGTCGTATAGAGAAATCCACTGTGTAGAATTACATGCAGTTACTATAAACTATGGCCAATGTCAATAAATAAAATGGAACAACGCAGTTTTCTACATAGTAAAATCGATCCGGGCGATTATGAATGCTGCGGCTCACATGCAAAGAGCATATCTGGAACATGTTGGACTAATTGGACCAGATAAGGTGCACCCCTGTGATTAATCGCTCGGCATGACGGGAGCATTGAGCGCTATTGATTTATCAGCGTTCATATTTCTCTTTTCCTTTAAAATGATTGAGAAATCAATTCCATGTAAGTGAAAAACAACATTTTCATACAAACATATCCTAACAGGACACAGCCAGCAAGAAAGAGCCCCCGTCTAATCATTGCCCATCCCCCACTCACCAGGACCTGGTTATTGTTGCTACTGTTTGGCCAATTAGTGTCGGATCAGTTTTTATTATGGTTATTTTGGCTTTTTTTTTTTTTTGCTTTGTTGTCTGGTGGGGAATGCATTTCTTGGCTGCAATGCAGAAAAAAATGTTAAAAATGCAAAAAAAAAAAAAGAATTCAAAGTAACGTTGTGGTGTCAGCCGACAGCCAGTTTTCCCTGAAACCATTCATGTTTCACATTATGTACCTGGAAATTTCTTCTGACAAATGGTTCCCAGGGGAAATAGTCCCTGACGTTTCCACCGCCATCTTCTTGGGCTCTGAGCGGCGTAACGTTGTCCTAGCCTGCAGTTTCGCAGCTGTCTCGGTCAGTGGCGAACAACACGTACCAGGACAGGCACAAGTCTTCATGTAATAAACAGGGAAAAAGGACAAGAGCAGAATCCGACACAAATAGGAACTGACAGGATGACTCAGAGTTTTTGTGATTTTTTTTGGGAGCAGCGGAGATTTACGTTTTCAGGCGGAAAGTGAATAATTCTGTCAGATGCTCCCAGGTAGAAATATCCAGAGCTCCTGCCATTGATACGGCGGCATACATATGTTATTTCTCATTTGCATTATTAGAAATTGACGTAACCTTTGGTGAAGCACGCTAAAATGCTTTCCTAAAGGGGTATATATCATCAGAGGTCCAAAATTCAGCACTGACTACGTTCTTCATATATCTTTATAGAGGTGGGCAAAAAAATAATAATAATATTCAATACATTCATTACAAAAGCGCATACCTCTTAAAGGGAATCGGTCAGTAGGTTTTTACTATATAATCCGAGAGCAGCGCGGGGTAGGGGCTGAGACACTGATCTCAGCGATGTGTCACTTATTAGGCTGTGTGCTGTCGTTTTCATACAATGAGTGTTTTATCAGCAGGAGATTATCACTACAGGACTACAGTGCTTCCTGGTCTGACCACGCCCCCAGCACTGATTAGCAGCTCACTGTCGATATACATTGTACATAGAAAGCTGTAGTGTGGGTGGAGTTAGCTTACTGAGCTCTGCTACATGCTACATCTAAAAACTCTGATTGTATCACAGGTGCTGCACCTAGTCTACTAAGTGATACATCACTGGAAACAGGGTCTCTTTTCCTACAATATGCTGCTTTCAGATGAGATAGAAAAAACCTGGTTACAGATCCCCTTTAAACATTTGGATCATCTTCAGGCCACTCATGCAATAATTTTAATTGTTTACATTGTTCTAAAGGTTGAAAAAAGACTTTGGTCCATCAAGTCCAACTTTTCTTTACCGGTATACATTCTCTATCACTATACTATTTGGGCGGCACGGTGGCGCAGTGGTTAGCCTTGCAGCGCTGAAGTCCTGGGTTCAAACCCCACCAAGGACAACATCTGCAAAGAGTTTGTATGTTCTCTCCGTGTTTGCGTGGGTTTCCTCCGGGCACTCCGGTTTCCTCCCACATTCCAAAGACATACTGATAGGGAATTTAGATTGTGAGCCCCATCGGGGACAGTGATGATAATGTGTGCAAAATGTAAAGCGCTGCGGAATATGTTAGCGCTATATAAAAATAAAAGATTATTATTATTTAAAACCCACAATGCCATTTTTTGGGAGAAAAGCCTTCATCCCATTTATAAATTCTGATATAGTGTCTGCCATTATTTTTTTCGTGGTCGGGCATTCGGTCCATTCGGTATGGAGGTGTGCGGATCTCCTGGATTGGGTTCCTTTATTAAAAGGACTAAGAAGCTGGACCCTAAGCCAGGAAGGCTAGCCAGCACTATTGCATGGACTTATAACTTTGTTACTATGTTGTACTTTGTGCTAGACAAGGGCTGTATTTGAGTTTCCTGTGACGTGGTTTATGAGGACTCCAATAAACTAGCTGGACGTATAATTAGAAAGGTTCCTGTGATACCTCAGATCATGCCCAAGTAAGTAGCATATTTACAATATATACTGTATGTAGCGCCAGTGTTTCTGCCCGACCCCATACCACTATCCTCCAGCAGGGACGCCAACTCACTCACCGCAGCATCCCTCCTCCTGTCTCCTGGGGTCTGCACATGTCAGGTAGATCCCCAGGCACCGTGCTTATGGCATTCGCACGCACTCCCGGTCTCTTAAAGAGGCAGTGCATAGTGTCTTAAAGTGTTCCAAGCCAATAGCTGAGAGACACTTATTATTTAAGGCACCTCCACCTGTTGGGAGTTGCCTGAGTGGTGTGTTTTGCTTCAGTTTGTCTGCATACTTGCTAGTTGTCAAGTCCCCTGTTCTTGTATCCCTGTATACCAGCCGGCCATCACCTGTCCAGCCACTTCCTGGTCTTCTCTTGCCTTCTCTGGCTGTGTTTTGGCATTTATGTCGCTTCTGCATTGACTTGGGCTGAAAATGTCATGATGTCAGGAGAACGAACATTATAATGTCATGATGGTTGGAAGCCCAGTCAGCGAGAAGGTGCTGAAAACGCCAGGACACTTCTATAGCGCGGAAAGTGGCTGGGCAGCTGTCATAGTTGAGGGCCGAAAAGAAATGAGTTTGACTTTTTTTTAACCTCTTGCAGCCCTGAATCCACAAAGTTTGGAAAATCCTAAATGAACATCATTCTTTTTAAATCGATTTTTTTTTTATCTCTCCCAAATACCATCTACCCAAAATGTGCCCTTTATACTAACAGATACGTTCTGCACAATAATTTATGTACACCCCAGACCTATAGATCCTTTTATTGCTGCTTCCAGTATTACGTCAAAGTGATATTATAATTTATACCCGTCACATTGAATATGCAGTTTTCCTGCAGACAATAGCTAAAGCATCTTGTTGCTTGCAGGACATTAAATCAGTAAACGGTGATTGGGACTTATTTAACGCCATTTATTTTCTATTTAAAAAGAGATGGCGGCATTAATCCGAAATAGTAAAAGTAACACATGGCTCGGAGCTGCAGATCTTTTAATTCTGCCAGTTTTTGTGAGATACCGGTTGTACCCCAGTGACGAGCCTAGCCTTTCTATTACTAGGGGCGAAGATGCCCATCCCCAGTGGAGTAATACCGTACTGGCCCAATTGTTACCTTACCCCTGTACGTGTACTGTTGGGGTGCGGTACTCCACCACCATGAAATGTGAGTCTCCTGCCAAATAGTATATATACCCAATATTATTAATGCAGATCTGTCACCTGATTTCACAATAAAAACTGAATATATTAGCATATAAATAGTTTAGACCTGATTTTGTTGATGTACTTACTGTGAAATTTCGTATCAGAATGGCTGTAAATACCTTTCTGAAAGTTAAAACCAAGTATTTGTCACCTAATCTCCTAGATGCGTAATATAGAGACAGAGACCCTGATTTGGTGATGTATCACTTACTGGGCTGCTTGCTGTAGTTTTGATAAAATCATGAATTTATCAGTAGAAGATTATAATCCTGATAATACTGATAATTATCAGTAGAAGACTAGTAAACCTGCCGCCATGTTTATGAGCTTTGTATAACCCCGCCCCCATCACTGATTGGCAGCTTTATGCACAGCGCACACAGAAAGCAGCCAATGAATGATGTGGGTGGGGTTATACACAGCTCAGCATTCAGACAACTGTGAGATCTGAACCAGAGAAAACTGTGATTTTATCAATACTACAGCAAGCAGACCAGTAAGTGACACATCTCTGGAATCAGTGTCTCTGCCCCTACATCATGATTCTCTCAGATGGGGAAGCAAATAGCTGGCGACAGATTCCTTTTAAAACCTAATATCTACCCACCTAGTTTGATCCACAGCCCCTCAGTGTCCCTCCTCCCTCCTGCCCCTAAATCTGCTGATTGACAGCTGAGCAGTGTTGTTCTTTCCTGCTGCTGTTATATTTCCACCCTCTTATAGCATGATTTATAGCTTGTCAATGACCCTGTTTCCCGCTGATGATAATAATCCAAGGAAACAGTGCCATCCTATCCCGTGGTCTGTGTCTGGTATTGCAGCTCAAGTGTCACTCACTGGGATGAGAATCAACTGCAATATCAGGCACAACCTATGGACGATGATGGCGCCGTTTCTGGGGAAAAAGTACAAATCTTTTTTGTAATCTTGCACAAATCTTTATAAAGTAAAATGTAATCCTGGTGCACACAGTGAAGATGGAGCCTTCGAAATGACGCTGCCTCAACTAAAAAAAAGTCCATTCGTACTGTGTAACAGGCACCCGTGTTCATTCTCATACCGAAATCATACATTTATCTTCCTAAATGAGATTCCTGTCTGACATCGATGTACTGCATTGTAATCCATTTTTAATGCTGCACAAGAGCTTTATTCTGTGGCCGGAAGATACTTGCAACCTTTATATTCCAAATTCACTCTCATTACTATCAGGATTGTGCTTTATGTGCGTTTATGACATGGTGTCCTAAAATACCAAATAGTCTGAAATTATAAAATCACTCCATCTATGTTCTATCTATCTGCGCTATATGGGTCACACTTCAAAAAAAAAATCAAGTTTTTATCAAAAATTTACCATTTTTTGAAAATTCACTGTTGGCAGTATATACCGTATTTTTCGGACTATAAGACGCACCGGACTATAAGACGCACCCCAAATTTGGGGTGAAAATTGCAGAAAAAAAGATTTTTTATAACATGGGGGTCCGTCTTATTGTCCGAATTTACAGTATCTTATGGCGGTGGCAGAGCAGGGTCACAGGAGGCAAGGTGGGGTGATGCTGGGATGAGGAGGTGCTGGGATGAGAAGGTGCTGGGATGAGAAGGTGCTGGGATCAGGAGGTGCTGGGATCAGGAGGTGCTGGGATCAGGAGGTGCTGGGATCAGGAGGTGCTGGGATCAGGAGGTGCTGGGATGAGAAGGTGCTGGGATCAGGAGGTGCTGGGATCAGGAGGTGCTGGGATCAGGAGGTGCAGTGAGAGGTATGGCGTGAGAGGGGTCCCTGGCGTACCATGCAGGCTTACCTAGGTGGCAGAGGTGCGGTGGCAGAGGTCCGGTGGCAGAGGTGCGGTGGCGGGGGTGTGGCAGCAGAGGAGGCGCAGGAAGCGGGGTCCCTTTCCCCGGTATGGTGATGCAGCAGGCCCGGTATGCAGCAGAGCCGGGTGAATCCTCTTGTTATCGGTGGGCGCGGCCATCTTCCTGAGGCCGCGCGTGTGCAGATGAAGCGCTCTGCTCCCGGGGCCTCAGGAAAATGGCCGCAGGAGGCCGCGCGTGCGCAGATGGAGATCGCGGCGGCCATTTTCCTGAAGCCCCGGGAAGCAGAGCGCTCCATCTGCGCACGCGCGGCCTCCGGAAAATGGCCGCCACCACCGATAACAAGAGGATTCACCCGGCTCTGCTGCATACCGGGCCTGCTGCATCACCATACCGGGGAAAGGGACCCCGCTTACTGCGCCTCCTCTGCCGCCACACCCCCGCAACCGCACCTCTGCCACCGGACCTCTGCCACCGCACCTCTGCCACCTAGGTAAGCCTGCATTGCGACTATTAGACGCACCCCCCATTTTCCCCCCTTTTTTTGGGGGGGAAAAAGTGCGTCTTTTAGTCCGAAAAATACGGTAAATGAGCTAGTATAAAATGTAAATTTTTATTAGCATAAATTTAATTCAAACATTTAAAAATAGAAGGGTGCTGAAAAGAAGAAAAAAAAGAGGGGTACAAACCAATAGTGTACATGCCAGGTAAGGCACTAGATAGATAGATAGATAGATAGATAGATAGATAGATAGATAGATAGATAGATAGATAGATAGATAGATAGATAGATACAATATTTAATGCCAGACTGTCAAATAACTAATAAATATACAACTGTCAAATAACTAATGTGCCACAAAAAGCACTGAAAGTAAAATTAAAGCCTTAACCTGACAGTAGATATAGAGAAAGTGCAGGTGGTAGCATCCCTCTGCCCCGATGCGCGTTTCACCCAGCTTCTTTGGGAGGCATGGAGACAATAATGATAAACAGTTGATAAAAATTCATAGGCATTAATATGGTGTTGGTCCCCCCTTTGCAGACATAACAGCTTTTGCTCTTTTGGGAAGGATTTTCTACAAGATATTGGAGTTGTGTGTGGGAATTTTCACCCCTTCATCCAGAAGAGCATTTGTCAGGTCAGACATTGATGTTGGGGAGAGACCGCACTCACGATTTTCATTCTAGTCCATCCTGAAGGTGTTGGATGAGGTTGAGATCAAGGCTCATTGCGGCCGGTCGTGTTTTTCCACACCAATCTCCCCCAACCAAGTCTTTATGGACCTTGTGCATTGGGCGCAGTCATGGGGAACACAAAAGGGCTTTCCCCAATCTGTTCCTACAAAGCTAATTCCTTCTACTTAATAATATCACTCACAGGTGATGGGGGAATATCTAGGGGGGAAGAAATGTCATGAACGTTCTTCTTACACTGGTGGCTCCTATTACCGGACCCTTCTGGTATCAGTGAGCTCTGCACCACCAGTCTTTGTGTCACATGTTCGTAAAGCCTGATTGCATGGTGAGGGACTAGATTCCACCTGTTATCTACACTGCTCAAAAAATACTGAAAACACTTCAGGGATATCATTCTGTCCGGTTAGGTGATACAAGCCATTGTGAATCAATGTTGCCTACTTTGGTGCAAAGGAAAGTGACAACAGGAGCACTGGAAAGGAGCAGCAAGGAAACCCTCAAAAAGGGAATGGAGCAAGTGGTGGCCACAGACGATGACTCTCTCCTTATCCTTCCTGAATGATTCTTCTCTAGTTTTGAGTTTGCCAATGTCCTTGTCATTCCTAGTAGCATTAGGCAGTACCTGCAGCCCATTTAGAAGCAGATACCAGGACACGAGGAGAGCCTAAAAGGGCAGTAGAAGTACATTGACCCGAGAGCCGGACTGGTATCTGCTCCTTTGTCTGAGGAGCATCAGAAGGACCATTGCCAGAGGTCTATACAATTACTTCCAAGTGTTGATGTTTCTGACCAAACAGTCAGAAACAGTCTCCATGAGGTTGGCATGGGCGCCCTACGTTCTGTAGTAGGACCTATACTCACAGTGCAGCTCGATTGGTATCCCCCAAAGAACACTAAATTGGCAGGTCCTCCTTGTTCTCGTTATAGATGAGAGCAGGATCAGAGTCTGGAGAGAATCTGGAGCACCGTGGTGTACATCATCCAGCATGGCCGATAATTAGTGATGGTTACCTCCTTGGAGAGTCGCACAAACCTCCATGTTATATCCAACAGCACCCTGTTTGCTGTTAGGTGCCGGCCGGGATGAAATCTATCACGTTATTGTGCCATTACGTAACATAAAGTCATTTATCCGCGTGTGACCAGGTTTATATGATGACGGACAATGCTTCCTTGGTGAAGTCCTGTGCGTCGCCATCACATGTAGACCTCGGTCTCTCCTATCAATCAATGCGGCTGTCATCTGAGAAGCGGCATTTCTGGGATGATATTACAAGCCTTTGCATCCCATCATGGCGAAATATCCATAAATTACAATCCATTTAAATACCAGGGACTATTTAATTTTCTCATCCTGCATGCAAAAGAATTCTTACGTTCCTGATTAAATCTATGCAGGCTGATTTATTAAAGGCCTATGGCAGGCTCCTTTCATTTCCTCAGAGCCTGAGCTTTTTAATTATAATGAATTCATCCCATCTTTTTGTGTTTTACGCCATGTAATCCATCCTTGTTCCTCTGCCATAGACTTTATTATAGGGAGAAACCGGGTGTTTATAGGGACAGTCGCAGGTATAACTATATATAACTAGCCACATCATGGACGCCTTGCTCCATGGCATCATATTCCCTGTGACTGCTGGGTAACAATCAGCCTGGTAACACACAGTACAATGCATTGGTCTCAAGTTTCCTAAATGTTCCTCCAAAAAGATATAGGGACCTCCTGACTCTTCCAAAAGAGATGATGTCAAAGAAATTGGGATCGAGCATGCTGAATCTCAATGCCTTCCACTATTAGTTCTTATACTGCCCAAAGTTTCATCATGGCCACACACCCTTTTTCGGTCCTTACCCCCACCAGTTCATGCCCGGAACCTGATCAGCAGATTTGCCAGTTTGCCTCAGAGGTTCCCCTTTTTCTAGTAGACTCATCATGTCAACAGGTCTTTGCTACCTCATTTTATAGCAGCATAATGCAGAAAAAGAGACCCCGATTCCAGAGATGTATCACTTAGTCTACTACGTGCAGTAGTTGTGACACAATCAGAGTTCTTAGATTTAGTATGAAGCAGAGCTCAGAAAGCTAACCCCGCCCACAGCAGGTTGTCTATTGACAGTGAGCTGCTTATCAGAGGGGGCGGAGTCGGACCAGGGCCAGTCACAGCAATGATAATGTCCTACTGATAAAACCTTCATTGTAAGTAAACAACAGCACACAGTCTGAGAAGTGACATGTCCTTGAAATCTCTGTTTTAACCACTACATCATGCTGTCCTCTGATTACAAAGCAAAAACCAGCTGACAGATTCCCTTTAAAGGGTGTCTGGCACTCCCAAATTGTCTTGTAGAGTAATCATACTGTGAAATATGGGACTTCATCGCAACTAAAGTCATACTAGCACTGTACCTGTTACTGGTACAGTATATGTTTTATTTTACCCGTATACAAATGAGGAGGCTTCGGGGAACCCATGATGTCGGCATGAGCTGGATATACCTTACGCCCCCTTAATTAGAATCTTTGGGACTGACGTACCTTGTGATGGACAGCCCTCACTCCTAGAGCAAACTCTGCCCCATGTGTGTGCGCAGGCACACTAATACAGGCTGAACCAAATGTGCAAGCGCACAGTAGCTGGCCATGTTCTCCCTGAGTCCTCTCTCCTGATACTGCTTGTATACCCACCGGGCAGAGTTTTGAGCGACCACTGCACTGACAAGCTAGGGCAGTCCTAAACATGGAACACCAAGCTCTTGGCCAGACCTTGGGTGCACTAAAGCCCCCCTATCTGCTTTTTGTAGGGGTGAACTCCACTATATCACAGTGATGTTAGTCTAAAATACATTTTGTGGATGACAGACTCCTTTTAAGAGAGTTGACCAACAGCGATATGTGCCTTGAGAGACCAAGAGAGCTTCTCCCACTTCCTCTCCGGGGCAGATTGTCCTCTTGTCCCTGTTGTATAAACTGTCATATGCTGCTCCACAAGAGTAAACCTACATTTGGAACTGCAAGTTGTAAAGACAGTGGCAGTGGCTGGTGTCGGAAAATGCTATGTTTGTTTGCCTGGAAAAGGTGAAGGACCACATCCAGCCAAATCCAGCTGCATGGCCAACCATTATGGTAGTTATGCTAATTTTGGGGGCTGCAATGTAGCATTCTCGACTTTGCACTTGTTAATCTAATGCATCATGCACATGGTCAACCAATGTGCAAGAGGTTGCGTAGCAGCACATTAAGTCCCCTGCAACTTTGTGCTGCCGAGTTGCAGCAACTCCACGTATGACACTGATGGTGCTATACGTACTGGGACAGGGTCACTGGTGCCGCATGTGAGGGGAGATATGTTCGGCAGAGGTTTTTCTCCTGCGTGATGTGAAAGCCATAAGTTTACCTCCAACGTGATATTTGCTGAGTATAAACCAGTTGAAGCGCCAGACTGGTGCGAAACGGCCGTCGTTTAGCTATCACACTCCTTTGTAAATACACCCCGTGCCGTGAAGATTGACATGCAATAAAGAATTACCTGCTCTGAAGATTGGTGAGTGCTGCCGTTTTTCTTCCTTTTTGTGATTAAAGCCATAAGTTTACCTCCAACGTGATATTTGCTGAGAGTAAACCAGTCATTACCAGGGTCTGGGTTTCATGGTGAGTAGGTGTAAGAGATGGGTGGGAAGCCTACTCACCATATCTCCACCTTAAGGGTGTGGTTGAAGGGATTTAAATGTCGAGCTACTGGTTTTTTCTGTCTGGTCTGTTTGGAGGAAGGACGTCTCCAGGCTGCTGCTCCTGTGTGGTAGAAGGCCGGAGCCATACTGGGGAGGACCAGTGCCAGAAAGGCTGTTTTTGTGTTACTATTTTGGCTTCATGGATAATGAAGCAATAAGCCACCCAGAGACTTTAAGACAAAGTGTTCTTGTGTCTACCTCGGAGAGCCGACCTTCCACTGTACATACAGTGCTGCATGACTGAGATGGCAAACATTACCCAACAGCAAAGATCAAAGTCTGCCCTCTACTAAAGTGCCTGCTTTTCCCCAACGCCCTCTGGAGGGAGGAGTCACGCACCCGATTGCAAAGGGGAGGGCACCGAACTGGGCGGAATCCCCTCTAGTCATAAAGGATTTTGCACCGTTGCATACAGGGGCACAGTAGGACTCTATAGAAATCTATTGGTGCTCTCCTAAAATATGGCCGTGTTCATGAGCCCTTTGGGAGACCCAATAACATGGTGCATTCATCTAGTAACCAATCATGGATACGCCAGTGCCAATTAACAGCGGTTTATATGATTACAGTCATTTGAGGACTTTCTTTCAGTAGGAGCATTATTGATATTATTTACTGACGGGACATAAAAAGCTGCAGGTGAATGTTTTCCGTTTGCGCAGTCAGCACTATTAAACTGCAATAGGGTGCAGTATTATTGATGTATGTATATAATAAATACTCCGTAATAAATTGGACGTATGAGGGCTTGAGTGCTGCAGCAGATTGCTATTGACAAATTAGCACTGAAAGATATTGTAAGGAACGGCTGCCATTACCTTCTCCAGCAATAATCCCACTTTAAGCTCTTCAGGATTGCAGCTCACATACGGTATCTCCAGTCTGCCCGATGCCAAATAATACAATCCTAATGCAAATCCAGAACACTGGGAACAAAAAAAAGAGTTTTTACGTTTTATAAATTCGGGAAATGGAGATGTCCAAAGCCGAGAAGACAACATCTTCCTTGATCTTGTCCATTTTTGTTTTTACTGCAGGTTTTTACCTTTTGCCAAATGTTTGTTGTAATGCCGAGGTGATAGCACATGCTCCGCGCTTCGTCAAGGTGGCAGCGGGCCATGCGGAGGAAGAGATTAAAGGTGATTATGGATATTACCTAAGACATGAGGCCTTGTGGTAGCTGTTGATTTTGTGAGCCGCTATTGACTGACTTGATGGTGATCATCGAGGGTCCGACAGCTGAAAAAACCTTGTGATCCCCTATTGCCAAATGAATGGACAACCTGATCGCATTGAGTCCTCTAGAACATTAGTTGGAGTCTACTCCCTTTGGCTAATACGGGGGGCCCCAAACATGGGAATATGTTTACTATGAAATATGTTCATGGGTCATCCCAGGGGCGGACTTACCATTGGTGTAACCAGAGACCCAAGAGCATGGGGGACCTCCAAAGCAGGCGGAATTGTGCAT
This sequence comes from Ranitomeya imitator, assembly GCF_032444005.1. Taxonomy (NCBI): domain Eukaryota; kingdom Metazoa; phylum Chordata; class Amphibia; order Anura; family Dendrobatidae; genus Ranitomeya; species Ranitomeya imitator. Next base: position 196,313,181 of record NC_091288.1, read on the forward strand.
TATAATGAGCTACTGGGCTACAAGGTGCCCATATATTGTTCTGGAACAGGGTTCCTCTTCTGTTTGTGTCCATCACTGGGTTGTCCTATCCCTTAAAAAGACATATTTTCCTATTTTTACTGATAAGGAAAGTACACATTTTTTAAAGGGAACTTGTCAGATGCTCTAGCCCCCCAAAACCAGCTTCACCCAATTTCTGCATTCCAACAATCCTCTTCTTCCAGCTCTACAATATCCATATACTTTTAAAATTAACATGGGGCCATATGAAAGACTGTGACTGTTATGAAGGTCCAAGCCAATCGATTGAAATTAATAATATTAACATATTAATTATAATTATCTTATATTAATATTAATTGTATCACTTAATATTGAGAAGTATTAAGTAAACTGCTCTTATAGTAAAGAAACCCTAGTCTCATGGCTCTTACAGTAAAGAATCCATAGTCTCACTGCTCTTACAGTAAAGAATCCATAGTCTCACTACTCTTACAATAAAGAATCCATAGTCTCGCTACTCTTACAGTAAATAATCCATAGTCTCACTACTGAGTAAAGAATCCATAATCTCACTGCTCTTACAATAAAGAATCCACAGTCTCACTACTCTTACAGTAAAGAATCCATAGTCTCACTGCTCTTACAGTAAAGAATCCATAGTCTCATGGCTCTTACAGTAAAGAATCCATAGTCTCACTGCTCTTACAGTAAAGAATCCATAGTCTCACTACTCTTACAATAAAGAATCCATAGTCTCGCTACTCTTACAGTAAATAATCCATAGTCTCACTACTGAGTAAAGAATCCATAATCTCACTGCTCTTACAATAAAGAATCCACAGTCTCACTGCTCTTACAGTAAAGAATCCATAGTCTCACTGCTCTTACAGTAAAGAATCCCTAGTCTCATGGCTCTTACAATAAAGAATCCATAGTCTCACTACTCTTACAGTAACTAATCCATAGTCTCACTGCTCTTACAGTAAAGAATCCACAGTCTCATTACTCTTACAGTAAAGAATACATAGTCTCACTGCTCTTACAATAAAGAATCCACAGTCTCACTGCTCTTACAGTAAAGAATCCATAGTCTCATGGCTCTTACAGTAAAGAATCCATAGTGTCACTGCTCTTATAGTAAAGAATCTGCATGATTGATTATGATAAGCCGTTTTCAGTCCAAATCAATAAGTCTTCAGTCACACTGTGTGACTGCAGACTTATGAATCCCCCCAGAGCACACACCTTGCACTGAGGAGATTTGACTGTTTCTGAGCTGGGACCAGAGGGTATGTATGAGTTATACATACTCCTGGCCAGTGGGCACGGCCTTGCTTCCATGCGCCCTCTAGTCAGCCACGCCCACTGGATGGCCGCCTCACTAGGCGGGGCGCAGCCTCGCTCAATACAAGGCTTTTGCCCAGGAGTATGTATAACTCATACATACCCTCCGTTCTCGACTCATCCAATCCCTGCAGCCCATAGTGTGTGAGCTGGGGGGGACTGCAGATTTATCGATTTGGACTGGACAACCCCTTTAAACCTTCTTTTCTCTAGACGTAGAGGATGCCCCTCGTCACCGTGGCAGGCATAGGTATAAAAAGATCATTTGAAAGATCAATGGGCACCATGCAATACTTAGTTTCTCCTGCGGAGGTGCTGTAGAGATATAGAACACTTGCAAACAGAAAAGTGATTGCCCAACAGAGAACCCCTTTAAAGTAGCCCGTTCTGAAAATGGATCCAAGCTAGTTAAAAAGTCTTTGGGCTGATATCGATATTTAGTTTATTTTCGCCAATGCTCTAATAAAACAGGCCGGTATTGAACCGGCGAACACTTGGGTTCATACATCCTGCTGATTAAGAGTGGTTAAAGCACGATTTTTGCATGACTTGATGAGCTCCTACGGAGAAAAGTCCAGAGGGGATCGCACACACATCACTATGATAACTTCCTAAGGCTAACATTTTCTCTCCAAACTCAACAAGGCTCAAATCCATCTGCCACTCTGGAAATTAATAGCAATCATTAAACAAAGTGAGTCGGCTAAAAGATGCCTGATGTGAATTAAAAAAAAAAAAGCCGCTACTTCTGCCAAAACAAAAATTAAAACTATTCAGATGCAGAACGTTTCATTCATTACTACATAGTATTCCCCACCCGGGGATTCAATCTCATTACAATTTGTCCAAAACAGATGTTACCTTTTTAGCAGTCGATTATTAACGATAAACTCGATTCCCCCCGAGAGGTGTTGGATTTTTTTTTTTTCTTCCTCTTTCAATATGCCCTTAAGAAAGGTAAAAATATGTCTGAGTTATTCCACATATGTTTTGTAAATCAGTCTTGGAACACTACATCCTATTTACCGGGACAAAACTCTTTTTGTCTCTTTCATTTTGATCATGAATTCCATTTCTAGAAGTTATTAAATGATTTTATTGTTTATTTATTATACCTCTTATTTTTTTTTTTTTTTTTTTTACTTATTTAAAATTATTAAAGAAGTTGACCCCTAAACCACATATATCACCCAGTGGGGTAGTTTGGGTTGCCCATGGCAACGTCAATATTCCGCCCCGCCCTAACACAGCGAACATGCTCAGATAAGACATTATCCAAGCATACGCAGGCGCTAACAGAGTCCCCCTGACTCACAGGCTCCATAGCGGCCGCGCGGTTTGTCACAATTAGCCGCATGCCAAATGCTGGAGGCCCCTGGAGGAGTGGGGCCCTAGGCAGATGCCTAGTTTGCCTGCCCCCATTCCTGACCCTAAAGCTGGCTGACACAGGCATCACAATGCAGCAACGTCATTGCTCCACATGTGCCATAATGCTGCTCTTCTACAGCAGGATTCCACAACTTGTGGGTCAAGGGCCACATGTGGCTTGCAGGCCCATGATGTGTGGCTCGTGGTTGTCTTTCAATCTGGTGTATTAGCACAAGGTCTAAAAAGAGGCTAAACTGGTGACTTTTTGTGAGTTTCCCCGCACCGAAGAGCACTTCTGGATGTGCATATACTGGTGAAAGTGGTGGTCATGGGGATAAATATGGTAAGCTGGAGATAGGATAATACTATAAGATAGAGGGGTGTTGAAGTTGGACATGATGATTTGGTGGAAGTGCTTTATGTGAGAATTCCAAATGGGGGTAAAGTTGGAGCCCCTGGATGTGTGAGATGTGTGTCGGCTCACTAGGGTGGTATAAATGTGTATACCTGTGTCTACATCAGTATAAATACTGTACCTGTTGTTGCTCATCTGCAGTAATGTTGTTATTCGATCACAAGTTGTCTCTGTTGCCTAAACGTTGCTAAAAGACTGTGAAATGCATGCGAAATATGATAGGTGGGACTACATAGTAACATAGTTATTAAGGTTGAAGGAAGACTAGTTCAACCCATAGCCTAACCTAACATGCCCTAACATGTTGATCCAGAGGAAGGCAAAAAAAAACCATGTGGCAAATAGTAAGCTCCACATTGGGGAAAAAAATCCTTCCCGACTCCACATACGGCAATCAGACTAGTTCCCTGGATCAACGCCCTATCAAGGAATCTAGCATATATACCCTGTAACATACTTTTCAAGAAAGGTATCCAGTCCCCTCTTAAATTTAAGTAATGAATCACTCATTACAGCATCATACGGCAGAGAGTTCCATAGTCTCACTGCTCTTACAGTAAAGAATCCGCGTCTGTTATTATGCTTAAACCTTCTTTCCTCCAGACGTAGAGGATGCCCCCTTGTCCCTGTCTCAGGTCTATGATTAAAAAGATCATCAGAAAGGTCTTTGTACTGTCCACTCATATATTTATACATTAAAATAAGATCACCCCTTAGCCTTCGTTTTTCCAAACTAAATAGCCCCCAGTGTAATAACCTATCTTGGCATTGCAGACCCCCCAGTCCACTAATAACCTTGGTCACTCTTCTCTGCACCAGCTCCAGTTCAGCTATGTCTTTCTTATACACCGGAGACCAGAACTGTGCACAGTATTCTAAGTGTGGTCGAACTAGTGACTTGTATAGAGGTAAAATCATGTTCTCCTCATGAGCATCTATGCCTCTTTTAATGCATCCCATTATTTTATTTGCCTTTGTAGCAGCTGCCTGACACTGGCCACTAAATGTGAGTTTGTCATCCACCCATACACCCAGGTCTTTTTAATTGATGGTTTTGCCCAGAGTTTTAGAATTAACCACATAGTTATACATCTTATTACTTTTACCCAAGTGCATGACCTTACATTCTGAGTCATGTGAAACACAGGAAGAGGAAGTGTAGCCATTTTAAGGGCAGTCTGTAGTTATTCAATACAGGGAGAGGATTCGCCAGAGGGGAATCCAACGACATCCTCTTGTGGAAGCAGCTCACCGAGACCAGAACCTGTCCAGGTGTCAGAAGATTTCTACCAGGAATGCTGCTGATAGATGGAAAAGGCCGGGACCTAGCGTGAGAGGTGTTGGACACTGCTGAGAAGTTGAGCCACAGTCATGAACAGTACCGTTCACCTGTTAGAGGAGTCCTGCATCCAACCGTATACCCCAATTGTTTTGTCCAGAGTAGACTCGGGTCGGTAAGGAAGCCCACTGCGCTGCCTGGTAACTGTGCACGCACCTCACTACATTCTGGCACCAAAATACTCAGGGCTGAGATAGACCCTGTAGTCAGATAGGCACATTGACTATGTCAGGCCACATTTATTGCCAAAATCAGCGTCCAGAACGTCCAAATTTGCTGCAACATTCCCTGTTTAATCCGTAATTAAGAATCATAATTAACGCTTAGGTGCCAAACACGACACGCAACGGACCTCAGAGCAAACTTCTTTTTATTTCAGGAGAGAGTTTCTAAGGAAAATTATAGTACAGGATAATTGTTCAACTTCCATAGACTTAGTTTTCAGCTAAATAGCCATAACAGTTGGTAAGCTGTTAGGGTATTTTCGATGTAGTTGAGAACAGACTATTCCTCTGAGTTCATTGCAGTCACCTCGGAACGGAGAAGGGATATTTGGTTGAGGATAGATGTAATAGATTGTAAGATTGTAAACTGTTGTGCTGTACCGCAGGCGAGCCTGTACATTACACTCATTTAATTGTCCCAGTTCTCAGGGTGTTAACAGGTAACAGGCGGCCGGTTTAGACAGGTACGCCAGTAGGTAGATTTATAGAAAGTGTAGACAGCACAATGGCCTGGATGAATGTGTGTAATGTTTTGAATGTTTTCTATTTTCTGGTTGAGTCATCCACATAATTAAGTAAAATAATTACAGTGAGTGAACTGAGTAAGAGTCGTTTTTCTCACTGTATCCTGAGGAAAAGACCCCGGTACAAGACTTTCAGATGTAAGTATACTGCCTATAAGGGAGGTACTTTCTGTGGGGAAACTTTGGCTGTCAATATACCACTAATCAGGGCTCTGGTTGACACTACGATGGGGGAGGGTTGGCGTGCTGAATGTGATTCTCTCAGAACTGAATGTGGCTCTCAAGGTATGAAAGGTTGGGCACAGCATGGAAAGCGGTGGGGAAGAAAGCCAAGGTGGCACTCACTTGTAACTCCTAGGCATCCAAGCAGAAGTCTAGGGCATTTACATGTGGGGGTTGCCTGGTTGCTAGGGAATCCCCTTTAGTATTCAAGCTGTCTAGAAGCCGCAAATCATGCAGCTGCGGGAAGAAAACTAAATCTCCGAGCACATCCAAATACTCGGAGACCACCCGAGCAACGAATATACTCGCTCATCACTACTTGCTACCCTTTACTTTTGCCTTCTGTTACCTCTTATTTAAAATTTCACACCATCCTAATGGGGTTCCTGGTTATCCAGGCCTCAGTCCTCTTTCCTTTCACTTCTTTTAGGCTTCCCTCTGCTTGTTTCCTCTCCTCTGAATCTTACTATCTGGGTTTTTAGTCTCCCTCTTGCCACACAAACACCCATTAACATGCGGATCTGCCATCTATCAGACCTTAGGTCAGGGACTGCTGGATAACTGGACCCTATCTAACTCTCTATCAGGAAGTCATGTCCTGTATCCCTGTATAGTTCCTCCCATACAGGGCTAGTCCCATCTCTCAACTCTGTCTATGCCTACTAACTGGGCAATGCACAATTTCATCACATGTCTATACAGTTTATTAATCATGCAATGTATTATTTCAGGACAGATTGTTCAGGGGGAGTGCACAGCATTTCCACTTCCTTACACAAGCTCTGCTCTACTCACCCTCTATAAAAGTAGTGGTTGCACATGCTCACTAGACCCAGTTTTTGGGATTGTGGGGATTTTAGCATGCATCATACAATTGATCACCTATTATGCGCACATAAAGAGTGGTATTCTCCATAGGGTGGTAACATAGTTAGTAAGGCCGAAAAAAGACATTTGTCCATCCAGTTCAGCCTATATTCCATCATAATAAATCCCCAGATCTACGTCCTTCTACAGAACCTAATTGTATGATACAATATTGTTCTGCTCCAGGAAGACATCCAGGCCTCTCTTGAACCCCTCGACTGAGTTCGCCATCACCACCTCCTCAGGCAAGCAATTCCAGATTCTCACTGCCCTAACAGTAAAGAATCCTCTTCTATGTTGGTGGAAAAACCTTCTATCCTCCAAACGCAAAGAATGCCCCCTTGTGCCCGTCACCTTCCTTGGTATAAACAGATCCTCAGCGAGATATTTGTATTGTCCCCTTATATACTTATACATGGTTATTAGATCGCCCCTCAGTCGTCTTTTTTCCAGACTAAATAATCCTAATTTCGCTAATCTATCTGGGCATTGTAGTTCTCCCATCCCCTTTATTAATTTTGTTGCCCTCCTTTGTACTCTCTCTAGTTCCATTATATCCTTCCTGAGCACCGGTGCCCAAAACTGGACACAGTACTCCATGTGCAGTCTAACTAGGGATTTGTACAGAGGCAGTATAATGCTCTCATCATGTGTATCCAGACCTCTTTTAATGCACCCCATGATCCTGTTTGCCTTGGCAGCTGCTGCCTGGCACTGGCTGCTCCAGGTAAGTTTATCATTAACTAGGATCCCCAAGTCCTTCTCCCTGTCAGATTTACCCAGTGGTTTCCCATTCAGTGTGTAATGGTGACATTGATTCCTTCTTCCCATGTGTATAACCTTACATTTATCATTGTTAAACCTCATCTGCCACCTTTCAGCCCAAGTTTCCAACTTATCCAGATCCATCTGTAGCAGAATACTATCTTCTCTTGTATTAACTGCTTTACATTGTGGTCTTCTGTAAAATTGCTAAGCACATAGCTCCTGTCTATTGTACTTTAACTTAGGTCTTATTGTGGATCCTCATAGTTGGATTTCTCCTTGTGCTTCCAAATTCATGCAAATAGTGCTTGCAGACTCCCTGAGCTTGCCCGTGACTTGACAAATCGGAAACTTTGAAATGAATCAATACCATTCACAAAACTATTACTTTTTAAAGGCACTTTAAATGCTGGGTGAAAAATGCAGTTCTATCACATCGTGTCATTCATTTCACCTTACCACAGAGAGAAGGAGAACTTTTTCCGAACTAACATTTTTCACTAAGGTAAAAACAATCAGTTACATGTTGAAGCGCGGCAGACGGCTGCCAACGTTCCATAAATTGGCTTCTTGAGTGCGGAGACTAAATCCTGGCATTGCTCTTATACCCAGAGTACAACACTCATAGAAGGAGCTCGGGAAACTCCATAGCATTACAAGTCTTGAGTATTTTGGAATGATTACAGTTGTTCTTGGGGTCTATAGCGTTATTGGTTTATTCTTAGAAGGTCTGACCTTCCGGGACCTCTGCCACTCCACACAACGAAGGAGCCATCAGAGATTACACCTCATCCTGGAAAACACCGTAAAGGTATGTACGCATCGGGCAAATAGGGTGCAGATTTTACATCCAGCTTAGTTGCTGATTTCTCCTGTGGACACCTAATATCTTTTCATCAGTAAGGTACAACTGCTGGGGAACCCCAACGATCCAAGGCTTTCAAATGTCCCATCATCTTTCATGGAACTGCTCCAATGGGGCTGCAGAAAAAAAGCCAATCACTGTCTTGTAAGCAGTCCAATAGACAATGAATGTCGAGGTGCACTGCCACCGCTCAGTTCCAGTGGGGCATTCTAGAGTCCCATTCTCAGTATCTTTGGGGGTCCCAATAGTCAGGCCACACCGTTAACAATATTAGTCGTGGTGGGTCAATATATACAGTATATGAACAGCTGGCATAAAGAACAACATGCTGCATGATACAGTGGATCTCACTGGAGATAAAATGATGTTGTCCAGCTTTGGACTGTGCCCAAAACCTTGTCCAACCACCAAGCAGCCCGTAGTAAAATCTTGATTTTCGAGCCGCCATTGGCTCACTGAGGGTGGACACAGTTTCAGGCCATGTTCACACGTTCAGTATTTGGTCAGTATTTCCATCAGTATTTGTAAGCCAAAATCAGGAACGGGTGATAAATACGGAAGTGGTGACGCGTTTCTATTATACTTTTCCTCTAATTGTTCCACTCCTGGTTTTGAATTACTGATGTAAAATACTGAATGTGTGAACATGACCTCACTCACATTAATACTGGATAATGTCACCCTCCATGTGAACTAGTATTCAGAGGGAATCTTTCACATGGTTTTTGCCACCCAATCTAAGTGCCACATAATATAGGAGGACAGAGACCCTGATCCCAGTGATTTGTTACTTACTTTGCTGCCTGCTGCATTTTTGATAAAATCACGTTTTATCAGCAGGAGATTAGAGGTTTAGTAAACCTACTGTCATATAGTCTACCTACACTCAATCAAATGATTGGCAGCTTTCTGCCTATGCCCAGTGTACACCGGAAGCTGCCAATCAGTATTGTGGGCGGGGTTATACAATGAGAACTTCTAAATCTGCAGAAAGCAGCCCAGTAAGAAATACATCACTGAAAACAGGGTATCTACTCCTACATCAATCTACTCTCTTATGGAGTACCAAAAATCTGCTGACAGATTCCCTAGAGTGGAGAGCCATTTGAGATCCACACCACCAGATATTGTTTTGTAAATGCGTCAAACGATTGAGTTCAGTAAAAATATCATTAAAAAGTATCACCTATCCCGTGTATTAGACACCTGACCTGGGCTTCACTTCCTTCCCATGGCTTTGTTGCCCACGGTTGTGCTCCACGTTGGGTTTTGCAGGTTGATCGCCCTGAGTGGATCAGTGAAATCATCTCGCTAGATCTATTTAAGGTCCATTAAGACACACACCTGTGTCCTGGGATTGAGTCTCTAGACCTCCATGTTTGGTGAGCTCCACCTTCTGTGCGTATTGCGCTTGACTTGCTTCCATACCTGCTGGGTTCCACGTCATCCTTCCTGCTGCTCCTGAGATTCCTGAGTGTGCCAAATCCTCACTGCCCACGTGCCTTCCTGCTTGCTGCATCAACAACTGGAGGTCCGTGTGCCCACCCGGAACTGGGGATTAGGGGATCCATATCATCTGGTGAATCTAACACTGTAGCAATACATGTGGATCTACCAGCACTGTTTTCTAGGGCAGGATGAACTAAACAGATTGATCTGAAGTTTTGTGGGGAAAGATTTAGAAAAAGTTGTAATTTATTCATCTAAATCCTTACTAGGAGTCCAGTAGGCGGTTCTGCTCACTACTTGACTACCAATCATTGATTAGGACCGCCCACTGGACTCTTAGTCTTGGAATGAGTAGGAATAGAAATAAAACAAGGCTTAACAATTCTAATAAATTTTTCCTCACAAAACTATAGATGAATCTGCTCAGCTTTTCCAGCTTTAGAACAAATTGCTGACATTTTTCTATGTGGCAGGTCCCCTTTAAGAGCCACATTACAAACATGAGATAAGACACAAGAACTCTGATTTTGATTTTTTTTCCCCCAACAATATTCTGCAAACAGCAGCATTTCAGCAGTGTCTGTCGCAAATATCATTATTATAATATATGCATTTCAGTTTCCTTAATTTGCATGTTCATTAGCATTTTGATTACGCACACCTGCATGGGAAGATATATCAACAGCGACCGGGAAACCTGAGACGCAATTATTAAAGACAGCGCTCGTGGAGAGGAGCAAGTTAGCAAATCAAGTCTTCCTTTACCCTTATAGCGAGGCTTTATAAATCTGCGCATAGGGCCGCCGCTTCTCCCCATAGATCTCACAAGCAAAATGTACTCGGCATGACACCCTGATATTAAATAACATTTTATCACCGAAATGAGCAACACACTGCTACAAATATATTAACACGGATATTTCACGTGTTCGCCCCGGTAAAAAAAAAAAAATCTGAGCTTTATAGGTTTTCGAGGTGAGAGATGAAACATTATTGTTGCTTAATTTACAAACCTTAGATACTTCTATTATGCAAAGGAGACGCATTCATCAAAAGTTCATCAAAAGTTCATAAGATAAAGCAAATTGCTGGGATCTATGTTGTAAAAATATTATTCCAACCGGTTCCATCTATACCATTTGGCTGATGACGTATAAAATAGCACCACCCTTCCTTACAGGCTGAAGCTGGTATTGCAGCCAAGCCCAGTTCCCTCTATGTACAGCTACCTCCCCCTATTACATTTTTGCCCGTCCTATTTGGACATATAGACATAACGTAGGAGGATTCTCCTCCAGAGACCCCACTTATGGGCCTGAACCAGGCTTGTACATATATAGGGACCAATTCAGACTAGTCAGATCTCTTCCTATAGTCCATGGCTGCAGGGTAACAGAGTAAAGCGAGGGCTACAAGGCACCATTGGATGTCATCGCGAGACTGACGTTCTCTCAGTGCCGCTGCTACATTCCGATGCTATAGAAGTGAATGGGGACACATTTTGAAACCTACTGTACATGATCGTGACCACAACAAGCAACCTACATGATCGTGACCACAACAAGCAACCTAGATGATCGTGACCACAACAAGCAACCTACATGATCGTGACCACAACAAGCAACCTACATGATCGTGACCACAACAAGCAACCTACATGATCGTGACCACGACAAGCAACCTACATGATCGTGACCACAACAAGCAACCTACATGATCGTGACCACAACAAGCAACCTACATGATCGTGACCACAACAAGCAACCTACATGATCGTGACCACAACAAGCAACCTACATGATCGTGACCACGACAAGCAACCTACATGATCGTGACCACAACAAGCCACCCACATGATCGTGACCACAACAAGCAACCTACATGATCGTGACCACAACAAGCAACCTACATGATCGTGACCACAACAAGCAACCTACATGATCGTGACCACGACAAGCAACCTACATGATCGTGACCACAACAAGCCACCCACATGATCGTGACCACAACAAGCAACCTAGATGATCGTGACTACGACAAGCAACCTACATGATCGTGACCACAACAAGCAACCTACATGATCGTGACCATGACAAGCAACCTACATGATCGTGACCACAACAAGCAACCTACATGATCGTGACCACAACAAGCAACCTACATGATCGTGACCACAACAAGCAACCTACATGATCGTGACCACAACAAGCAACCTACATGATCGTGACCACAACAAGCAACCTACATGATCATGACCACGACAAGCAACCTACATGATCGTGTCCACGACAAGTAAATCGCCCAAAAAATCTAACCACATTGAATTTTTGCAATTTTTGCTATGTTTTTGTTGCGGTTGTGTCATTATTGTAATGCGACTCCATTTACTTATATAGTGCCGCGAGGAACTCAGCGAACTTTGGTCATATGATAGCTGTCATGGCGAAACTCACCATGTAGCCTAAGCTAGTCCTAGCCTAAAACACCACCGGCTGTAATCGTGCAGCCAGGCAGCTCTGATTCATGTAACCCGTGCTTAGGGCAGCATGAATCTAATGATAGGTTCCCTTTCAGCCCTTCTCCCCATAGACAATTTTTGTTTTTGCGCTGCCACTTAAACCCCACCCTTCTTTCAAGAGTTCTAACTCTTTCATTTTTCTGTCGACATAGCCATATTAGGGTTTGATTTTAGTGCGGGATGAGTTGTGGTTTTGAATTAAACAATTCACTTTATTATATAATATATTGAAAAATGCAGAAAAAATGGGGTAAAAAGGTAGGGAAAAAAATTAAATTCTTCCATTGTATTTGGGGTTTCATTTTTTCAAGGTTAATTTTTTGGTAAAAATTACCTTCAGCAGAATCCTTCAAGTCAGTGCAATTTACAATTCTAGTAATACCAAACATGTACACTACAGGGTATTTCTTTGAATTTCAATGGTTTAAAAAAACAGTTGAACTTAGTCAAACTAAACTTGTGATGCCATTCTTTGAGATCCATAACTTTTTTTAATTTTTTTGTGTGAGGGATTGTTTCATGCGAAGTGAGCTGTAATTTTTTTTGCACCATTTTTGGGTTTGTACTCCATTTTGAGCGCTTTTTATTTCATTTTTGGGGGGATTCAAAATGACCGTTACAGATATGGTGACAACAAATATGGTTTTTACATTTTTTAACGTCTTTATTTTTAAATTGGAAAAAAAGGAGGTGATTCAAATGTTTATATTTCTTTATATAAATAATAAAAATGATGAATAAATATTTTTATGTTTTGAAAAACTTTTTAAATAACTTTCACCTGCTTATTTAGTCCCTGTAGAGGACTTGAACCTGCAATTAATTGCTTATATTATATAATGTAATACTAAAATAAAAGCTACATAGGGTTTAAAAAATGATGACAGAGGGCTTCAGTAGACCCATGGCTGCCATGATCAGAAAGACAAAGAAGGACAGCAGTGTGAGCAGCCTCGCCTAACCTTAGCACCCCTCATATCTCCAGTATTTAGATCAGACAAAGAAGGAGGACAGCGGGTTGAGCAACCTCTTCTTACCTCAGCTCCCCTGGTATCTCCAATGTTAGATCAGATACACAGGGTGGACAGCAGTGTGAGCAGCCTCGTCTTACCTTAGTACCCCTTGTATCTCCAGTGTTAGATCAGATAGACATGGTGGACAGCAGTGTGAGCAGCCTCTTCTTACCTTAGTACCCATTGTATCTCCAGTATTAGATCAGACAAAGAAGGAGAACAGCAGGTTGAGCAACCTCTTCTTACCTCGGCATCCCTGATATCTCTAGTATTAGATCTTGTAGACAGAGTGGACAGCAGTGTGTACAGCCTTTTCTTACCTTATCACTACTAGTATCTGCAGAATTAGATCAGATAGACAGGGTGGACAGCAGTGTGAGCAGCTTCTTCTTACCTCAGCACCACTGGCATCTCCAGTAGTAGATCAGATACATAGGGTGGACAGCAGTGTGAGCAGACTCTTCTTATCTCAGTACTACTGGCATCTCCAGTGTTACATAAGGTGGACATGGTACGCAGTAGTGTGAGCAGCCTCTTCTTACCTAGGCACCTGTAGTATCTCCAGTGTCAGATCAGATAGACATAGTGGACAGCAATGTGAGCAGCCTCTTCTTACCTCAGCACCCCTGTTATCTCCAGTATTAGATCAGATAGACAGGGTGGACAGCAGTGTGAGCAGCCTCTTCTTACCTCAGCACCTATGGTATCTCCAGTGTTAGATCAGATAGACATGGTGGACAGCAGTGTGAGCGGCCTCTTCTTATCTCAGCACCCCTGATATCTCCAGTATTAGATCAGATACACAGGGTGGACAGCAGTGTGAGCAGCCTCTTCTTACCTCAGCATCCCTGGTATCTCCAGTATTAGATCAGATACACAGGGTGGACAGCAGTGTGAGCAGCCTCTTCTTACCTCAGCATCCCTGGTATCTCCAGTATTAGATCAGATACACAGGGTGGACAGCAGTGTGAGCAGCCTCTTCTTACCTCAGCACCTATGGTATCTCCAGTGTTAGATCAGATAGACATGGTGGACAGCAATGTGAGCGGCCTCTTTTTACCTCAGCACCCCTGGTATCTCCAGTATTAGATCAGATAGACATTGTGGACTGCCGTGTGAGCAGCCTCTTCTTACCTCAGCATCTCTGGTATCTCCAGTAGTAGATCAGCTTCACAAGGTGGACAGCAGTGTGAGCAGCCTCTGCTTAACTCAGCACCCCTGGTATCTCAAGTAGTAGATCAGATACACAGGGTGGACAGCAGTGTGAGCAGCCTCTTCTTACCTCAGCACCCTTGGTATCTCCAGTAGTAGATCAGATACACAGGGTGGACAGCAGTGTGAGCAGCCTCTTCTCGCCTCCGCTCCCTTGGTATCTCCAGAGTTAGATCAGGTAGACATGGTGGACAGCAGTGTGAGCAGCCTCTTCTCATCTGTGCACTCCTGGTATCTCCAGTATTAGATCAGATAGACAGAGTGGACTGCAAATGAGGACAAACAGCTTTAGCTTCAGATTCTGGGAAATGGAGTCATATAACATCTCTATGAAACCTTCATAATTAGTTTCCACAACTGCACGTGTTTCTGATTTTTATTCAGAAAATATAAGAATTATTTTTTAATTTAAAGGGATTACATCTCTGAATCTTCCGTTAACCATGGTTTTATCCCTTACTACTAAATTGTAAACATTTGGTTGTCAATTTCATTACCTCTACTAATATAAGGATTAAGACATATGACTATGTAGTGGCACTGAATTTATGGCAGTCGGCATGGGATGTCTGAGTCAGCTTCTTTTTATATAAAACTATCCTTACCTTTTACCTAATCACTCTTAAAGGGAATGTGTCACCTGTATTAATTTATAATTATTCAACCACATAGTGATACATAATCATTTGCAATTTCTGACTGTAAATACTTTTTATTCTATTTTTATACATGATTTTTGGGGCAGCCATCTTGAACGAGCAAATGTTAGCGCTATATAAAAATAAAGATTATTATTATTATCTGTTAACAGCATTTAGTGATATGCTTTACAGCAATCACATGGTCCATAGACAACAATGGACTTCTACGGGACAGTGTCTTCGACATGCTCTCTAATCTGTGCAGGGAGGAAGAGAAGGTGAGCTGAGACTATCACCAAGGTTTATAACGGCCTGAGTGATATTTCAGAATTTTAAGATGTTTTTATATACATATTGATATTGAAAATTAAAAAAAAAATCAATAAAAATTATAAAAAATTATTTATAAAAAAACATAAACTAACCTATAGTTTTTTTTTCTGATGACACATTTATTATTGTTCCAGATCAAACAGGCTAAAAGCTTCCAATAACAAAGTTTCTACCCAAATAAATGTGTTTACAAGAGAAGAAAAGAATCTCAGCATTTCGAGTACTGATATTAAGGCAAATTATAGCCTTCTTTAAAAAGAAATATTTGCAGACAGCTTTTAGGGGGTTCTTGTTACCCCCTCAAGGAAAAACTCTGCCTTTTAGATATTTTTAACCTAAGCAACTACTGTATTCATGTCATGCAGAATAAAGAGTATTACATTTAATACAGTAAGTATTATTAATGTAATAATAATGTTGTGCATATTTAGCGATTTTATGCATCCGAATTTCAAAAAATGACTTTTTTTTTTCTCTCCACCCCTGAGAAAATTGTATCCCACTCTGATCAAACTCTGAACATAACATGATTAGTATAATTGGATGGAGAAAAAACAGTTATGTGCCCTAAAGTAGAGCTCTGAATCCCGGCCATAGACATGTCTCCCTGCCTGCATAGATTTACATTGTTATATACCCAAATTTGGGGTTTAAATTATAATACATTTGTCATCTGGCAGAGATCACGTTCTTTCAGCCGAGCCACTTCCACTTTAAAAAAAAACGGATGAGAGTGGCATTGAAAATTCATTAATTCACTTTCACTGTGTAAAGCACTTGTGCACCAAAAGTTTATGACTTTTTTTAATACTAGAAAATTGCTGGAAGTCATTTAAAAAATATTCCAAATAAAGTGGAAGGGCCGCTTACTGATAACTTAGATCTGTCTGCTGGAGACACAAGCGATTCCGAAAATGTGGCTCCCTGCACTTATAATTTTGGGGGTAATTCTTTAGATGATATATCCACCACTAGGGGGAGCTTAGGAGCTTAGTGCATACTTTTGCACTTTTGTTTAATTTTTGGCTGCAGGATCTATAAATGTCGAGGTCACAGATTTGGTGCCCTGTCGTAGAAAAATGGGACCCCCAACTCCTACGGTAAATTTTATAGATACATCAAATAAAAATTATAATCACCAGCCTTATAAAAAATGACCACTTCTACATCTGGATAAGCTTTTATAAATCACATGCTGTTAAACTTTCTGTATAAAACCAATGGAAAACTTCAAGAAAAAAATTTGCATGCAATTCTATGGTGACATACGTAGGAGATGGGAATTAAAGATAGAATTTTAATGCAGCAAGAAACCAAGAATTTAATATTATTCCATCTACTGCTAAAGCTTCATAAAAAAAAATCCATTACGATCTCCAGGCAGGCCTGAAATGAAGTCGGCATTGTCGAAATATTGTGATCTTTTCTCTTCGGAGATACGTTCTCATAGAGATCTGAGAGACAGTTATAATATCATTAATAGAGTCTAATCAAAATACAAGGGTGTCGGTGATTATGGCTTTATCACTTTATTACCAGTGTAGTGGAGCTCTCCGTTACAGCATTATTACAGGCGGGTGAAGACAATGGGAGAAGAAAAATTAAAAGTTTTTGAAAGTTTTTTTTCCATGTGTTGAAACTTTTGGCTATGGAATTTAATGTAACCCTATCATAAGCCAAAATGCAGCGCCATATTTCAAAGGCGGATGGATCATTAGGCATTAAGGCAAAGTCTAGGGGCCCGTATGTCTTAGCCCTAGGTCAGGTGGAGCATTATCAAATCGGTGAGGGTCCAACTTCCGGCACTTCCCCTGCCATGTGAATGCAGGGGCTACTACTCTGGACCCTTACACTGATTAGCAGGCACAAGTTGGCATAGATTGTAGTTCCGGTGCCTGGTACTGCCGCTCCTTGCAGATCAATCCCACTCGAGCGAATGGGACTGAGCTGCAATACCAGGCACAGGTACTACAAAATGTACAGACCAAGGGTAGAAAGTTATAGATGACAAGTGGGACGTATCAAAGGGGTTGTCCAGTAGTGTAATATCTTATCCAAATGAGCTAATTGTGCCTTTAAAGGAAGGGAGAAAAAAAGAACCTCCTATGCATCACTGGTCATGTCCCCCACCTGTCTCTCCGCTTCCTCTTCCGGTGGATAATGTCATGTAACCACTGCAGCCAAACAGTGGAGAATGACCAGAAAATTAAATGACTATTTTTTTTTTTTTTACTACATGTCTAAGAACAACTTGCCTGTTTTGCCAGGTGCCGATCACAAACCGCTCCTGCTGGCGATTCAGAGTTTTCCAATGACATCACATCGACAGAGCAGTGGCTTCTCTTCCACTCTGCTCTGTTGACAGGGCGTGACTACTGTCATCATGTTGATTGACAGTCAGTTCCCCGCTGTCTAACTGCGTGTAGCCGTCTGTCAATCAGCATGATGTCGGCAGTCTCACCTCACCGGAAGTGGAAGAGCTGCTCTGTTGACGTGGAGCAGCTGAATCGCCATCAGGAGCGGACGGTGACCGTTCTGAGCTGGCGCCGGGTAGAACAGGCAGGTGGTCGCGTCTGTTAGCAACTACCTGCCTGTTTAGTTTTTAGACCCATAGTAAAAAAGTTAAAAAGTCTTGGACAATATCCTTAGAAGACTTTTTCATTTGTTTGAGGTGAGACATCACCACTAAAGACAATCGGTGATTGTTTGCAGTAGTCACATGGTGAGGAAACAAGAAGATTGTCAAGAGACATGGCCAAGGGTGCAAAGGAGCGGCAGTGAGTACCTGTTTTTTCTCTTTTAAGACCACTAAGCGCTCATTTGTGAAAGACAATATAGTAGTGGACAACCCCTTTAATCAGATACAGTGGGGCAAAAAAGTATTTAGTCAGTCAGCAATAGTGCAAGTTCCACCATTTAAAAAGATGACAGGCGTCTGTAATTTACATCATAGGTAGACCTCACCTATGGGAGACAAACTGAGAAAAAAAAATCCAGAAAATCACATTGTCTGTTTATTTAAAATTTTTTTGCATATTATGGTGGAAAATAAGTATTTGGTCAGAAACAAACAATCAAGATTTCTGGCTCTCACAGACCTGTAACTTCTTCTTTAAGAGTCTCCTCTTTCCTCCACTCATTACCTGTAGTAATGGCACCTGTTTAAACTTGTTATCAGTATAAAAAGACACCTGTGCACACCCTCAAACAGTCTGACTCCAAACTCCACTATGGTGAAGACCAAAGAGCTGTCAAAGGACACCAGAAACAAAATTGTAGCCCTGGACCAGGCTGGGAAGACTGAATCTGCAATAGCCAACCAGCTTGGAGTGAAGAAATCAACAGTGGGAGCAATAATTAAAAATGGAAGACATACAAGACCACTGATAATCTCCCTCGATCTGGGGCTCCACGCAAAATCCCACCCCGTGGGGTCAGAATGATCACAAGAACGGTGAGCAAAAATCCCAGAACCACGCGGGGGGACCTAGTTAATGAACTGCAGAGAGCTGGGACCAATGTAACAAGGACTACCATAAGTAACACACTACGCCACCATGGACTCAGATCCTGCAGTGCCAGACGTGTCCCACTGCTTAAGCCAGTACATGTCCGGGCCCGTCTGAAGTTTGCTAGAGAGCATTTGGTTGATCCAGAGGAGTTTTGGGAGAATGTCCTATGGTCTGATGAAACCAAACTGGAACTGTTTGGTAGAAACACAACTTGTCGTGTTTGGAGGAAAAAGAATACTGAGTTGCATCCATCAAACACCATACCTACTGTAAAGCATGGTGGTGGAAACATCATGCTTTGGGGCTGTTTCTCTGCAAAGGGGCCAGGACGACTGATCCGGGTACATGAAAGAATGAATGAGGCCATGTATCGTGAGATTTTGAGTGCAAACCTCCTTCCATCAGCAAGGGCATTGAAGATGAAACGTGGCTGGGTCTTTCAACATGACAATGATCCAAAGCACACCGCCAGGGCAACGAAGGAGTGGCTTCGTAAGAAGCATTTCAAGGTCCTGGAGTGGCCTAGCCAGTCTCCAGATCTCAACCCTATAGAAAACCTTTAGAGGGAGTTGAAAGTCCGTGTTGCCAAGCGAAAAGCCAAAAACATCACTGCTCTAGAGGAGATCTGCATGGAGGAATGGGCCAACATACCAACAACAGTGTGTGGCAACCTTGTGAAGACTTACAGAAAACGTTTGACCTCTGTCATTGCCAATAAAGGATATATTACAAAGTATTGAGATTACATTTTGTTTCTGACCAAATACTTATTTTCCACCATAATATACAAATAAAATGTTAAAAAAACAGACAATGTGATTTTCTGGATTTTTTTTCTCAGTTTGTCTCCCATAGTTGAGGTCTACCTATGATGTAAATTACAGACGCCTCTCATCTTTTTAAGTGGTGGAACTTGCACTATTGCTGACTGACTAAATACTTTTTTGCCCCACTGTATATCCAATAGTGACTTGGAGGCTCTTGCTCTCAGTACTCTTACGATCTAGTCCCCCAAGCCTCAAACATGGGGCTTTTCAGGTTTTGCAATGTTGCAACATCTCTGTGGATGGAGAATAACTTCCGATTTTTGGAATAACCATTCAACAAGATGTGGGAGATTTTTTTTTAAAGATTTGTGCAAGTTTCGTGGTTGGGAAAAATCTAAATTTTACTCTTCTATGTCAGCAGCAGGTAGGTGTCAGAAGGTATTACTGCAGGATCAGACAACATAGGGTCCATTTGTAGTCACTGTACACATAGATCTGCATTGGAGCTGTAAACACCAAACAGTAGAATACTTTGTCACAAAAACTGTTTGCACATTGCTTCATTTGATTGTTTTTTTTATGCATTAGATGAATAGAAATCTGGAGATATTCTTTCAAAGGGCTGTCCACTACCAGACATATTCTTTTGAACGTCCCCAGTGTGCTAAGTAAAAAAGCATTCTTACCTCCCAAACCGGTACCGCTCCGAGCCTCCGCGCAATGTACCTTCTGCCGATCTAGTGACATTGATTATATCACGTGAGTGCTGCCGCCTATCAGTGGCCACTGATGGGCTGCAGTCTTTATAGTTCCATCAGATTGATGCAATTGTGAAGGCTACAGTCCAATGGCTTCTACGAGATACCCAGGTGGCACAATGCTCGGAGCAGATGGGTAGTGCCAGGAGAAAAGTAGGCTCTTGTTTTATTTTATAAAGCACATTGGTTAACCCTTCTTCAGACCTCAATTTTTCCAGTGAGCGAGTTATACATTACATCTACTCAGACCTATATTCTCGACAGTGGAGCACTGATATACAGTGACTCTCATGTGGAAGTCGAAGTGCATAGACCTGACCCCAACCATCTCCTCCTGACAGCAGGCTAAGACTGGCAAATGGTGCTCTACAAGTGAGGAGAGCAATAGGCAATTATTGGGTAGGGAATACTAATCACGAGGGAGGATTGACAAGATGATGACAGCGGAAGGTAAGACTATGACATGTTATAACCGTCTGCACTGTAAATCTCATTATGGAGAAATTGGGGCTTAGGCGATGTCAGCTCCTTGAAGATAAAACCTCTCAGACAGGAATATGTCACCAGGAACAATAATTCTCCATAGTGTTCATCATGCTTAGTGAAGTAAATACTCATTCAGTGTTCTAATCGTCTTGTCCTGATGCCTAGAAAATGAGGTTACCACCGGCAAACTCAACTGAGGTCTACAGTCTTGACATTCCGCACGCCGATAGCTCTGCTATAGGAAGTAGCAATAGTTAGTTGTTGATTCCTTCACACTGGCCCCTTCTTCAGTGGGCATTATTCTCTACATAAACCAGGGATTCAAGCTTCAGGAGGCTAATTTGCATATTCCAGGTGCCTTCTGGGAGAAGCGAAGTCTCCCTAAGCTAGAAGATCGTTGGGTACAGCCGGGACCAGCTGCTTCGAAAGCATCACCAAACCAGGGATTCAAGCTTCAGGAGGCTAATTTGCATATTCCAGGTGCCTTCTGGGAGAAGCGAAGTCTCCCTAAGCTAGAAGATCGTTGGGTACAGCCGGGACCAGCTGCTTCGAAAGCATCACCAAACCAGGGATTCAAGCTTCAGGAGGCTAATTTGCATATTCCAGGTGCCTTCTGGGAGAAGCGAAGTCTCCCTAAGCTAGAAGATCGTTGGGTACAGCCGGGACCAGCTGCTTCGAAAGCATCACCAAACCGCGCGCCGTACGGCGCGCAAATTTTTGCCTGTAGGACATTATTGCAAGAGAGCTTGGCTGAGTAGATTACACAAGAAGGAAAACACACAGCAAGTCAGCAGGATCTAGGAGCAACATGGCAGATGTGACAACCTACATGGTGAGCTGCAGCATGTGCTACATGTTCACAGATCGACCAGAAGAAGAATCCAATTTCACCTGTCAGAAGTGTAGACTAGTGGCCCTTTTAGAAGAAAAGGTGCGGGGTCTGGAAGAAAGAATAGCAACTTTGAAACTCATCAAAGAGAATGAAGACTTTCTAGACAGAACAGAAGCATCTCTACTGGTCACAGAAGGTGCAAAAAGTGTCAGAGAACCTCCAAAAGCAGATGAGTGGAAGCATGTGACCAAAAGAAGCAAGAAGACCATGGAGAAATCACCAACCACACAACTGAAGAACCGATATCAAATCTTTGTAGAGGATGAAGATGGCACACCTAAGAATGAAGCAATACCAGCAAGCAAAAAAGAAAAGGGCACACAGCAACAAGTGACAGCAAAAAGTACAGCCAAGAAGCAACGAAGAGTGGTGGTGGTGGGAGACTCACTACTGAGAGGCACAGAAGCAGCCATCTGCAGACCGGACATAACTGCAAGAGAAGTATGCTGCCTTCCAGGTGCGATGATCAAGGATGTGACCGATAGGATACCAAAGCTCTTCAGCTCCAAGGACGTCCACCCATTTCTTCTGATACATGTTGGCACCAATGACACGGCAAGGAAGGACCTACCGACAATCTGCAAGGACTTTGAAGAGTTGGGGAAGAAAGTAAAGGAACTGGATGCACAGGTAGTTTTTTCTTCTATCCTTCCAGTAGACGGGCATGGCACCAGGAGATGGAACAGGATCCTTGATGCAAACAACTGGCTAAGACGATGGTGCAGACAACAAGGATTTGGATTCCTGGACCACGGTGTGAATTACTGGTATGATGGACTCCTCGCCAGAGACGGACTACACCTCAACAAACCTGGGAAACACACATTCGCCAGAAGACTCGCTACACTCATCAGGAGGGCGTTAAACTAGAAGAAGAGGGGACGGGAAGAAAAACATTAGACTCGAACAAAGACGACCCAGGAAAACATACTCAGAAGGGAGGTAAGAACATTTCTAAAACAATCCACAGTGAGGAGATTGGAACAAAACAAAATCCTCTAAACTGCATGCTCGCAAACGCCAGAAGCCTGACAAACAAGATGGAAGAACTAGAAGCAGAAATATCTACAGGTAACTTTGACATAGTGGGAATAACCGAGACATGGTTAGATGAAAGCTATGACTGGGCAGTTAACTTACAGGGTTACAGTCTGTTTAGAAAGGATCGTAAAAATCGGAGAGGAGGAGGGGTTTGTCTCTATGTAAAGTCTTGTCTAAAGTCCACTTTAAGGGAGGATATTAGCGAAGGGAATGAGGATGTCGAGTCCATATGGGTTGAAATTCATGGAGGGAAAAATGGTAACAAAATTCTCATTGGGGTCTGTTACAAACCCCCAAATATAACAGAAAGCATGGAAAGTCTACTTCTAAAGCAGATAGATGAAGCTGCAACCCATAATGAGGTCCTGGTTATGGGGGACTTTAACTACCCGGATATTAACTGGGAAACAGAAACCTGTGAAACCCATAAAGGCAACAGGTTTCTGCTAATAACCAAGAAAAATTATCTTTCACAATTGGTGCAGAATCCAACCAGAGGAGCAGCACTTTTAGACCTAATACTATCTAATAGACCTGACAGAATAACAAATCTGCAGGTGGTTGGGCATTTAGGAAATAGCGACCACAATATTGTGCAGTTTCACCTGTCTTTCACTAGGGGGACTTATCAGGGAGTCACAAAAACATTGAACTTTAGGAAGGCAAAGTTTGAACAGCTTAGAGATGCCCTTAATCTGGTAGACTGGGACAATATCCTCAGAAATGAGAATACAGATAATAAATGGGAAATGTTTAAGAACATCCTAAATAGGCAGTGTAAGCGGTTTATACCTTGTGGGAATAAAAGGACTAGAAATAGGAAAAACCCAATGTGGCTAAACAAAGAAGTAAGACAGGCAATTAACAGTAAAAAGAAAGCATTTGCACTACTAAAGCAGGATGGCACCATTGAAGCTCTAAAAAACTATAGGGAGAAAAATACTTTATCTAAAAAACTAATTAAAGCTGCCAAAAAGGAAACAGAGAAGCACATTGCTAAGGAGAGTAAAACTAATCCCAAACTGTTCTTCAACTATATCAATAGTAAAAGAATAAAAACTGAAAATGTAGGCCCCTTAAAAAATAGTGAGGAAAGAATGGTTGTAGATGACGAGGAAAAAGCTAACATATTAAACACCTTCTTCTCCACGGTATTCACGGTGGAAAATGAAATGCTAGGTGAAATCCCAAGAAACAATGAAAACCCTATATTAAGGGTCACCAATCTAACCCAAGAAGAGGTGCGAAACCGGCTAAATAAGATTAAAATAGATAAATCTCCGGGTCCGGATGGCATACACCCACGAGTACTAAGAGAACTAAGTAATGTAATAGATAAACCATTATTTCTTATTTTTAGTGACTCTATAGCGACAGGGTCTGTTCCGCAGGACTGGCGCATAGCAAATGTGGTGCCAATATTCAAAAAGGGCTCTAAAAGTGAACCTGGAAATTATAGGCCAGTAAGTCTAACCTCTATTGTTGGTAAAATATTTGAAGGGTTTCTGAGGGATGTTATTCTGGATTATCTCAATGAGAATAACTGTTTAACTCCATATCAGCATGGGTTTATGAGAAATCGCTCCTGTCAAACCAATCTAATCAGTTTTTATGAAGAGGTAAGCTATAGACTGGACCACGGTGAGTCATTGGACGTGGTATATCTCGATTTTTCCAAAGCGTTTGATACCGTGCCGCACAAGAGGTTGGTACACAAAATGAGAATGCTTGGTCTGGGGGAAAATGTGTGTAAATGGGTTAGTAACTGGCTTAGTGATAGAAAGCAGAGGGTGGTTATAAATGGTATAGTCTCTAACTGGGTCGCTGTGACCAGTGGGGTACCGCAGGGGTCAGTATTGGGACCTGTTCTCTTCAACATATTCATTAATGATCTGGTAGAAGGTTTACACAGTAAAATATCGATATTTGCAGATGATACAAAACTATGTAAAGCAGTTAATACAAGAGAAGATAGTATTCTGCTACAGATGGATCTGGATAAGTTGGAAACTTGGGCTGAAAGGTGGCAGATGAGGTTTAACAATGATAAATGTAAGGTTATACACATGGGAAGAAGGAATCAATATCACCATTACACACTGAATGGGAAACCACTGGGTAAATCTGACAGGGAGAAGGACTTGGGGATCCTAGTTAATGATAAACTTACCTGGAGCAGCCAATGCCAGGCAGCAGCTGCCAAGGCAAACAGGATCATGGCGTGCATTAAAAGAGGTCTGGATACACATGATGAGAGCATTATACTGCCTCTGTACAAATCCCTAGTTAGACCGCACATGGAGTACTGTGTCCAGTTTTGGGCACCGGTGCTCAGGAAGGATATAATGGAACTAGAGAGAGTACAAAGGAGGGCAACAAAATTAATAAAGGGGATGGGAGAACTACAATACCCAGATAGATTAGCGAAATTAGGATTATTTAGTCTAGAAAAAAGACGACTGAGGGGCGATCTAATAACCATGTATAAGTATATAAGGGGACAATACAAATATCTCGCTGAGGATCTGTTTATACCAAGGAAGGTGACGGGCACAAGGGGGCATTCTTTGCGTCTGGAGGAGAGAAGGTTTTTCCACCAACATAGAAGAGGATTCTTTACTGTTAGGGCAGTGAGAATCTGGAATTGCTTGCCTGAGGAGGTGGTGATGGCGAACTCAGTCGAGGGGTTCAAGAGAGGCCTGGATGTCTTCCTGGAGCAGAACAATATTGTATCATACAATTATTAGGTTCTGTAGAAGGACGTAGATCTGGGGATTTATTATGATGGAATATAGGCTGAACTGGATGGACAAATGTCTTTTTTCGGCCTTACTAACTATGTTACTATGTTACTATGTTACCCCACCTGATGGAGGCAAAACTAAAATCCTGTGCACCAGGAACAAATGTAATAATATTAGTACTATATTGGCCAAACTCTTGGTTGGCGAAATAAGGTCAATAAAATCCTGCCCTCTCTCCCTTTCAGGGTTTTCCTGGAAATGCCCCAAACTGGAGGGGAATACATAATTTTAGGTGTGGTTTCCATTTTGAGACTGGGACACGCTCACATTTGATGGAATTCTTTTGTGTTGGAAAAGAGTGGCAGAACAGATATTATACCTATTATAATTATACCTTATATAATGCTGCAGCCAGGATCATATTCCTCACCAACCGTTACACCGATGCCTCTACCCTGTGCCAGTCATTACACTGGCTACCCATCCACTCCAGAATCCAGTACAAAACTACTACCCTCATCCACAAAGCACTCCATGGCTCAGCACCACCCTACATCTCCTCCCTGGTATCAGTCTACCACCCTACCCGTGCCCTCCGCTCCGCTAATGACCTCAGGTTAGCATCCTCAATAATCAGAACCTCCCACTCCCGTCTCCAAGACTTTACACGTGCTGCGCCGATTCTTTGGAATGCACTACCTAGGTTAATACGATTAATCCCCAATCCCCACAGTTTTAAGCGTGCCCTAAAAACTCATTTGTTCAGACTGGCCTACCGCCTCAATGCATTAACCTAACGATCCCTGTGTGGCCTATTTATAATAAAAAAAAAAAAAAAGGTTCCTCGCATCATGTTCTCATACACTTTATGCAGTATTAGCCCTCTGTGTCTGTACTGCTACATACTTAGGCAGGTAACTGGTTCATGCAGCTTTACATGAACACCTGAGCCTTACACTATAGCTGGTCCGAATAACTAAAGCAATTGTTACCATCCACCTCTCGTGTCTCCCCTTTTCCCCATAGTTTGTAAGCTTGCGAGCAGGGCCCTCATTCCTCCTGGTATCTGTTTTGAACTGTATTTCTGTTATGCTGTAATGTTTATTGTCTGTACAAGTCCCCTCTATAATTTGTAAAGCGCTGCGGAATATGTTGGCGCTATATAAATAAAATTATTATTATTATTATTATTATTATTATTATACCAGGAAGGAGCCCAGGATAGGAGGACAGTATATCTGGATGGAGGACATTAATAAAGTAAGGGGCACAGGACAGGGGACATTATACCAGGAAGGATCCCATGATGGGGGGAATTATTACTGGAATGGGTTCAGGATAGGGGACATTATACCAGGAAGAGGACCAAGATGGGGAACAGTATAACAAGAGAGGGTACATTATACCAGGAGGGGGGACATTATACCAGGAAGGGGCCAAGCATGGGGAACAGTATACCAACAAGGAGGACATTGTTATAGGATGGAGGACATTATACCAGGAAGGGACCAATAATTGGGAAAATTATACCAGCATGGAAGACATTGTTACAAAAAGGGGCCAGGATGGGGGACATTAGTAAGGTTCCCAAGAAAGGGTATATTGTACCAGGGAAAGGCCCTGGATGGGAACATTATACTAGGAAGGGAGACATTATGCCAGGAAGTGGGACATAATACCAGGAAGAAGCCCAGGACAGTGACATTATAATAGGAAAAGGTAGGGCATGTTAGGCTAGGCTATGGGTTGAACTAGATGGACTTAAAGTCTTCCTTCAACCTTAATAACTATGTTACCATGTTACTATGTAGGATGGGGGACATTATACCACCAAAAATCCCACGTCTATCCCACTTCTATCCATTTAACAGTAAAAAATGGATACCAAGCAGACTACGCATGGATGTCAGTGGTGGACTGTTTGTTTCTTTCATAGACTCATTGACCTGTATTGGCAAGTTCGATTACTTGGATCAAAAATGGAAGTCTCCCTTTTTTTGGGAAGACAATCGCCCCCCCCCCCCCCAAAAAAAAAAAAATGAAACGTCAACATGGCCTTAGATAACAATGGGTATATGTTCTATTTGTGAAAAATATGGATGGGATAAAAGGGTGTCAGAATGAGCCCTTGTATCCGGTGGAGATAGACACGTTGTGCGACTGTGTAAGATCACTGAAGACTTGCCCATGCTGGGTCCTACATACAGAAGCACTAATCCACCCATCTTAATAATCCACCCATCTTAATTAGTCCTTCTCCAGACAAATGTTTTTGGAATCAGGTAAAACCACCCTAGAGCGTAAAAATGATCCACAGTGATATAATTCATTGCATGTTTGGAATCTCGATTCCCACCCTCCTCCGGTACCTGACAGTTGATGAATGTACGCTGAGCAGTTTCGGGTAAATTTCATCATTAATAAATGTTTTCTGTGCCATCTTAGAGCTGTCTGCTTGAATTATTGCAGGAAAATGGATGGCCCCGCGTTCAGTTTAACATTTGGTGCCTTTTAGCAATAAAAATATATATATATATAAATGGCCCCTCTTTGTGTATGCCTGATTAAACATTTATAATTTGTAATTCATCATTTTAATTTCTCTCTTACTTTGCTTCGATGACTCTTCCATTTTGTTTCAAATGGCAAAACAATGAGCGGGGCAGAGAGGAACAGTTTTTAACTCCCCGCCTGCTGCATACGAATTTCCACACTGAGCCAAGTAAAAAGCCAAATAATGTAACCTTTGGTATCTGGAGGCAAGGAAAAAAAACTTTTTATTGTGAGAGATCATTTTAATTGTAGACTTCAATGCAGCTGTCAGGAATTATGGGTCATGAATGCTTTCTTCCAGAAACAGCGCCACACTTGACCCTGGGCTGGGCCTCGGGATTTTTTAAAATTAAAATTCTCAAACTTTGCTTAATTTTTCCCAAAACTTTGATTTGTGGTGAATTGAAAGTATTTTGTGTTTTTGATCAAAGTTTCATTAGATTTTCTCAGATGAGAAAAAAAGGTTCGGTACTTTCTCCTATCTAGCAGTTTATGAAAAACGGACAGCATTCGGATGGCATCCGAGTGCCATTTGATTTTTTTCATGGACTCATAGCCTTGAATTGTTAATTTTCATCTGACGCTCAGATCAATATCGGACATGACTTTACAATTTTGGAACAGCCACATAGACTACACTAGTTTAGAATGCTATTCATGAAAAACGCGGATATAACTCGTTACTCGTCTGATATGAGCCCTCATTAAAGTCAAAGTGAATGTCCTCAACATATATAATTATGGGTAAGTGGATGGTAACTGTTTGTAATAAACAGTCTGTTCCTCACATACTAATCTTCTTCACTGCTATGCTGTTTCTTCAGTGTTTTATAACTTACTCTACCTATCTCTAAGCTGTGAGCTGCAATGTCCTCTCACTATCCAGATTCACCACAAAGTGGCTGCTGCATTCCTTCCTTCTGTTTTTATACAGGCTATCATAGTCCCTCCTGGTTGGTTGTGCTGTACCATGTGATGTGATAGCTGCAAGGCATTATGGGGGAACCTGCTTGGTTGCACTCATGGTCTTGTAAACCTTTTGTAGCCAGTCCAATCTGCAATGTTTAAAATGATGGTGATCATTTTAGGCAATTTGCTTGAAGCAAATAACAAATTGTTTGAATGACGTGGATTTTCCCTGCACCCCAGATTTTTATGCAGATTTGACAAGGATTTCACATTATGCATAGCAGTGGAAAAATTGTATGTGTGAGTATACCTTTAGGCTCAGTTCTACCACCAATTCTGCAAACAATAATGAATCCTAGACGTGTTGCATGTAGATGTGCACAAAGATTTCACCCTATGACATTATAAAGCCCTTAGTGGAGTATGGCACCGAGGCCCAGGGGTGGACTTATCATATCAGCACCCTGAAGGCACCTGCCATCATCCTACTGTCTAAGATTACATTTAAACAAGTCAAAAAATTAATTTCATGGCTCCTTATTGGTGGATTGCTAAAGAGACATAAGAGTATTCTATGGTGAGCTCTTGAAGATAATGGGACGATATTCTATTCTTCAGGGGTCCTAAATGAGCTTTTGGAGATAATGGGTCCATACTCTCTTCTTCTTCAGGGGTCCTGGAAGAGCTCTTGGAGATAATGGGCCCATACTCTCTTCTTCTTCAGGGGTCCTGGAAGAGCTCTTGGAGATAATGGGCCCATACTCTCTTCTTCTTCTTTTTCCAGGGTCCTGGATGAGCTCTTGGATATAATGGGCCCATACTCTCTTCTTCATTGATCCTGGATGACCTGTTGAAGATAATTGGCCCATATTCTCTTCTTCACAGGTCCTGGATCACCTGTTGAAGATAATGGGTCTGCACTCTTCCTCTTCAGGGGTCCGGGATGAGCTCTTGGAGGTAATGGGCCCATAATCTCTTCTTATTCAGGGGTCATGGATGAGTTCTTGGATATAATGGACCCATACTCTCTTCTTCTTCAGTAATCCTGGATGACCTGTTGAAGATAATTGGCCCATACTCTCTTCTTCTTCTTCAGGGGTCCTGGATCACCTGTTGAAGATAATGGGCCTGTACTCTTCCTCTTCAGAGGTCCAGGATGAGCTCTTGGAGATAATGGGCCCATAATCTCTTCTTATTCAGGGGTCCTGGATAACCTCTTGGAGATAATGGGCCCATACTCTACTTCTTCAGGGATCCTGGATGAGCTCTTGGAGATGATGGGCCCATACTCCTTCATGGTTCTTGGATGATCCCTTGGAGATAAGAGGCCCTACTGTTCTTGCATAGGTGTCATCTGCTGTCCTTGGCTGCCTTTGCCCATAAAATGGAGCCATATGGGTCTCTCTTCTTTTTTGCCATCTCATTCCAAAACACAAGGATTGTCCCCACCTGTGATGACACAAGTAGAGGCCATGTACGTGTGTGGATGGCCGTGTTCCTGGAAAAGTTGAACCTCTCCTGTGAGTATTTATGCATCAACAAAGCAGAAACATGAAAGAAACATTCTCGCGCCTAAAACCAAGTCTGTGGTCCCCAGGCATGTCACAGCATTGCAGTAAACTGTGAGATTAGCTTTCTCATGTCTCTCCTTTCTTAATGCCGCCATTTCATTCACACTTTGGAGAGCAAATAACCGTCAAATTGCTTGCTCTAATGAGTTGAAATTAAACTCAGGTCCTGATAAAATGTGTTTATTACACTACTTTCTATGGCAAGAAAAAGTCATTTTGGGTGAAAGAGAAAAAGCAGATATAACAGCGTGAAGACAGAGGCGAGCTGCCTAACTCAATTTTGTGATGTTAGGGATTAAGTATATTTAGGGGACGTGGAGGTCCCAGCCAAGGTCACTCAGCTCACAATTCATTAACTGCATGCTGCATAATGTCATTTTATTTTAATGTGCCAGGTGCTAGACTTCCCACAGGAGACTTTACCGGCTAATATAATACTTTAGCTAAAAACGTTAAATG
This sequence comes from Ranitomeya imitator, assembly GCF_032444005.1. NCBI lineage: Eukaryota > Metazoa > Chordata > Amphibia > Anura > Dendrobatidae > Ranitomeya > Ranitomeya imitator. Next base: position 196,343,975 of record NC_091288.1, read on the forward strand.
GACAGCAAGATGTTTCAGAATATATTACAGAATTTCAGAAAGGCTTTTTTAGACGTAAGCACACCCAAGTCTAAGTTGGACCACCTGTGCCTGATAATGCAACTCCGACACAAGTGTAGAGGATACAGGTTTTCTTGTGGAGACCACCAGGCTGGAGTAGGGTGACTAAAGCCCCAATACACATTACATAGCTGTCTGGACAATGATTCAGCCGGCAGCTATCTCGCATGGTTCCTCCATGCACAGGGGTTCTCCACTTGGCCAACCGCTCCTATGTTCTCTATGAGAGCCACTGCCGGGCATCTTTGATGGCGGCACCTTTAGAAATTAAAAGGATCGGCAGTCTAAAATCGGACATGCCAGAATCTTAACTCTCGTTTGTCAAGGGCCCCCAAACACATCCCAAACTCATCAATATCAGCGTGGAGCTTACCGCCTTTATTCTAATGAGTATTTCAACTAGAAACCACTTTAGAAAATGCTCGTTTTGAAGGTATATTTTGTGGGAACTTTATCTTTTCCCGAGAAGGTTTTGAAATGTTTTAGAACATTTTGTTTCCTCCTAGTGCACGTTTTGTAGCCTTTTGATCGGAAAGAGCCTAATGTGGAGCGGATTCCATCAGTATCAGCTTCTAGGAAGTGACATGCACCTTTTTTTCCACCAGGCATTTTTATTTTTTTCAAAACTTGAAGCAGAAAAAAAAAAATTGCTCAAAAACTCCTCAAATAAACAATAAGGTTAATTTCATAGAGAAACAAATGGGAAGAGTTTTCAAAGTGTTGTTAAAGAGTTTGGGAGAAGGATTTTTTACTAGATATGCTAAAAAAAATTCCATCTGAAGATAGCTTAGACTGGCTCTCTGGTTTGGTTACATATCCTAAGTCATGTGGCAAAGCTTGTGAAGGAGTCAGACATTGACTTACAGTATAGGGTAGCTTTCGCTAATGGGTAGCACAAGATAGCCGATTTTTGTCTTCTTAGAGGGAAGTTAATTTGAATATCTTTTTTCACAGAGCATATCTTGGTCTGTATAAGTTTCCCTACAACAGTTTTGTGATCTCCACAAGAAATGATGATAAAGGAAGAACAATTCAACTTAGACCCTCGTCAAAGTCTTTGCTCCAGTTAGGGTCCAGAACCTTACAACAGCAGTTTGTGGTCTGGTTAAGCTTAATTATGTGGCAAAATGTATTAGACCATTAGTCATTGATTCATAGATATAGCAAAGCAAGGAAGGACTGGGTTACATCCTATCACTGCAGGTCTTAAATAGATTCACCTGCCTAGCTTTGACTAAGAACCAGGAAAAATGTGTTCACCATGGTGTCAGTGTGCTGAATGTTGAGCAGACTGTGTTGAAGCTGGTGAGTGAGTGACCAATGAAATTGTGTGCTTTTCTAAGAGAGAGACAAGCCAGCGTCTCTCTCTGTATGAAGACTGCACGGGTCAGCTAGGAAAGCTCAACAGTCTGTGTGTAAGAGCTGCAGAGTAACGTGTGGAATCTATAGACTGTTCAGTGTGAACTGTCCATGGAGATAAACATTTCGGTTTGGCACTGAAAGTTCCTGGAGCTCATGCTGAAGATGATACCGAGACTGGTCGGACAGTACCTCTTCTGTGTATAATGTTTGCTCCAGGAGGAAGGACTGTAATCTGTTTGGGTGAGCACGCACTGACATATATGTGCCTGCTGAATGAACTGCTCATCTACAGTAATACCTTTGTGCCCAAAAGAGGCTGTTTGAGCTTTGAATCCCTTGGAGTATTATGAAAGCAATAAAATTGGAACTGTTTGGACAAAACCGTATTACCTGTGTGAACACTACATTAGAGCATGAATCCCTACAATGCGTACCTACTTTCAATGGGTGGCACTAGAGAGTCAGATTGATTCTCAAGGAGAGCTACTTGATTGCGGGTAAACCATAGAAGCAGACACTGCCAATGAACAAGAGTGATCCCTTAGCTAATCCTAGCCGGTCAACTATCTATGGAACTAAAACAGCTCTAGAATCCTGTCATCCATCATGTCCACCCTCAACTAAAAATAATAGGGGAACATTGATAGTATTTTTTCCATAACATATTCTGCAAGGTAGTTTTACCATAAATGAAAAAGTTCATTAATAGTTTATCCAAGGACTAGAATATTGCATGTGTAACCTGTATGGCTGCAGAGCTGCTCAAAAGGAAAGATGGTCCTAACATTGGCTACTGGAATGTATACTAGGGATTGTTATGAATGCAATTTCTTAATTAGAAACCCCATTTTACTTTTTAATGGTAGTAGGAATACTGAATTATTTCAGACCCGGTTGGTTGGTGCCTAATACTTATTATTGATTTTAATGGGCAACATGCAACACTTTATTTCCCCTGTGGGGGCACTGCAGGGTAATTAAGCACTAGCTCTATGTTCCTTTGCACACTATTGGTGATCACTGGTGGTTTATGCAGCAGAATACCCTATGACTAGCCTTAAAACCCCATAACACAAATGTATTGCTCAAAGAACAAAAAACGATTTTTGTACTAATATGTTTTTTTTGTTTTTAGGAAGAATCTACAAGAATTCTACAAAAACGTCAACTTCTAAGAAGAACTCTAACAAGATGTTGGTGAAATGTGAATCAGAATGGGATTGAACTGCAGACAATAGATCTGTCATCTTCGAAGACCAACCTGACCAGCGAATGTGTCTTTTTCTTCAATGACTCACAATTTAGCTCCCGATATGCACAAGGAATTTGCTTCCAATGTTCTTGCAGACTAAACTGTGCTACTACTTTTCGATGGTCTTCCCCTGGCAAAGACTTGGGATTCGCACTCAATGTTGTACTGATGAGGAGAAAAGTGAAAAAAGGAGGCTTGTCCTTCACAATATATTTTGCCGTATTGTAAAATACTAGAGCGTACCGAGGAGTCTCCACGCTTGGGCATCATTCACCATGGCTGGGCACAGAGGATTTGTAATGCCAGCTCTCTGTTTATGGATGTTTGTTCTGTTTGCACTTTTATACACAGGAAAAGTACAAGCGGACTGCTGGCTGATTGAAGGTGACAAGGGTTTTGTTTGGCTTGCTATCTGCAGTCAGAACCAGCCACCTTATGAGTCTATACCACAGCACATTAATAGCACCATAGTGGACCTAAGACTCAATGAGAATAAAATAAAGAGCGTCCACTACTCTTCACTTAGCCGATTTGGCAACTTAACGTACCTCAACCTCACTAAGAATGAGGTGTCCTACATAGAAGATGGAGCTTTTGCCGGTCAGTTCAATTTGCAGGTGCTTCAGCTTGGGTATAACAGATTACGAAATCTGACGGAGGGGATTCTTAGGGGACTGGGAAAGTTGGAGTATCTCTACCTCCAGGCAAACCTAATTGAAACTGTGACTCCTAATGCCTTTTGGGAGTGCCCAAACATTATGAACATTGACTTATCGATGAACAGAATCCAGAGGCTGGACAGTAATACCTTTGTTGGCCTCAGTAAACTGACTGTGTGTGAACTCTACAGTAATCCTTTCTATTGCTCATGCGAGCTACTGGGCTTCCTAAAGTGGTTAGATATATTCACCAACATGACTCGTACTTTCGACCGCATGCAGTGCGATTCTCCGCCGGACTACACAGGTTACTTTTTGCTGGGTCAAGGAAGATCCAGTTACCGCAATGCACTTGGCATGCTGTCATCTCTCTGCGCAGATGGGTCCTATACCATGATGCCGCATTTGATGTCTCCAAGGTACCAAGCCACCACTGGCCCACCTGAAAGCCCATGTTCTGAAGAAGACTGTTTTTCGGGAGATGGAACTACACCCCTTATTAATGTCTACACTACTCCCGCTAATTCCAAAGTCAGCCTCAGTGTGAACCTAAACACAGAAACCCATTCTGATGCCGTTCTGGTGGCAAAAATACCGTACCCTTACAGCAAGGTGTATATCTTGGTTCAATACAATAATAGCTTCTTTACTGACATTCGGCTCCTGAAGACAGAGAAAGAATCCATAAATTTGGACGGGTTGAAACCCAACACAAATTACACTTACTGTGTTGCCTCTATTCGAAATTCTCTCAGGTTCAACCACACCTGCATAGCCTTTTACACTCGCAGCCATACCAAACAAGAACATGTGCCTACCCCATCCACCGCCACTCACTATATTATGACTATTCTTGGCTGCCTGTTTGGTATGGTAATAATCCTGGGTATTGTATACTACTGCCTGCGCAAAAGGCGCCAAAAAGAGGAAAAGCACAAAAAAGCAGGTGGTAGTATGAAGAAAACAATCATTGAACTTAAATATGGTCCTGAAATGGAGACACCTAGTATAAGTCAACTATCCCAAGGGCAGATGATGGGTCCGGAATCAATGTCCCGCATTCCCTATTTGCCTTCTGTGGGGGAAGTGGAACAGTACAAATTGATAGAAACCAGTGAAACACCTAAAGCCACCAAGGGTAATTACATGGAGGTAAGAACTGGTGATCAACCTGAGAGAAGAGACTGTGAACTGTCCATGCCACCAGACACTCAGAGTTCTGTGGCAGAGATATCCACTATTGCTAAGGAAGTAGATAAGGTCAACCAGATCATAAATAATTGTATAGATGCCTTGAAGTCAGAAACAACTTCATTCCAAGGCGTAAAGTCAGGAGCTGTTTCTACAGCCGAGCCTCAATTGGTCTTGATATCGGAACAGATTCCCAGCAAACATGGCTTTCTTTCACCAGTGTATAAAGAAAGTTACACCCATCCCCTACAGAGGCATCACAGCATGGAAGCACCTCCGAAACGCTCTAGCACATCTTCCAGTGGGTCTATCCGCAGCCCAAGGTCATTTCGTTCTGAAGGGTCCGCGCATAAATCTGAAGCAAAGTATATAGAGAAAACTTCTCCAACCGCTGATACCATCCTCACTGTGACACCAGCTGCTGCCATCTTAAGAGCAGAAGCTGAAAAAATTCGCCAGTATACGGAGCACCGGCATTCCTATCCGGGCTCACATCAAGGAGAGCAGCAACAGCAACAACAACAGCAGCCGATGCCTCAACATGAAAACCTTGGAGGTCGCAAAACCTCCATACTGGAACCTTTAACTCGGCCCCGTCCAAGAGAACTGGCCTATTCCCAACTTTCCCCTCACTACCACAATTTGAGCTACACGTCCAGTCCAGAGTACTCATGCAAACCCTCCCACAGCATCTGGGAACGCTTCAAACTGCACCGTAAACGCCACAAAGAGGAAGAGTACATGGCAGCCGGCCATGCCCTGCGCAAAAAGGTCCAGTTTGCCAAAGATGAGGATCTCCATGACATCCTAGACTACTGGAAGGGTGTGTCTGCCCAGCACAAGTCCTGAGTCCTCACCTCTTCCCTTTGCCTCCAGCTACTCGTGACTTAACTCTTTCTTTCATAACCTTAACCCAGTCCTAGGAAGAGTTCCCAGCAGAGCGTTTGTGAGTACACAGACTCTGTAGGTCTCTTTAGCGGTAAAGAGGTTAACAGGACCAAACTCAAACTTAGCAGCAGCTACTTTTTACTCAAAACTGTCTTTACGGATGGAAAAAAAAACGAACAAAACTATTATATCTAATCTAGGAAAAGAAAAAACAATACAACGGCTTAAGAACCTAAATAGTGAATCGACTCGAAAAGAAAAACATGAGCATATGCACCAAACCAGAAACAAACAAAAAAACGCTAAAACTGTGAAGAGGAATTACTTTTTTTTAACAAAAGAAGTGAAAAAAAAAATCAAGTAAAAATAAGAGACGTGAGATAGTAGGAGTGGTCAGGACTCTGTACGCATTATCGCATGTTATCTCATATTCTGACTTGCGTGGTTTGACTCGTGTGCAATTTTGTTCTATCCCTTCATCACTGCAGGACAAAAAAAACACAAAACTCAACGAAAAACAGCAACAAGACTGGAATAGACAGTAAAAAAAAAAAAAAAACTCCTTTCGTTAATGTTAATTTGTATTTCAACCGAGTCTTCCAGTGCAGACTTTGCCTACCAGAAGGCTTCCATTTAACACCTACGGCTGCATTCAAAACTGTGATCACTATTACACTGTACAGATACAAATTTCTATATTTGCAAAGTTTGCTGTAAAGAGAGAGAAAGAAAATTAAATATATGAGAAATAAACATCTATATATATATAAATATATACCTAGAGCTTAACCCTTTGGCAGAAGGTAAGACACACATTGCAAACCCTTGCTTGTATTTCCTAGGTCCTGCTAAAGGGTTAAAAAATAATACCATGTTTGTACCAGGTTTTAATTATGGGTTTTAGAAAAAAAAAGGTCTTTTTCTATTATTTCATTTTATTTTGTTTAAAAAAAACAAACAAAAAATAATTCTATGTTTGTTGTTTTGGGGTTGGTTTCTTTCTTCACTGAATGATTGTTTTCTGAAGGAGGTGAACTGCAATGAGAAATAGAAAAGATGACACTCTTACAAAAAAATCTACGGTTTGGTCTGTTATTTCTTGAAATTGATTAGATAGAAGACATTTTTATTAGTCCTTTTTTTAGACTTTTAGTTTCTAGAAAATCAGTGTGACCTTTAGTACTGTCTAATTTTTCAAAAATTTGGACGCTTGCTTTGAAAACTTTCCAGCCGTAGAGGTCAGACAACTCGCTACACAACTACGGTATATGGGTAATGCATGAGGATGAGAACTGGCACAATACCAAAATGTAAATTGAGGCCTTCTCCAAATGCTAGTTGATGACCCCACATCCCTTAAAGCACCACTCCAGCTGGATTTTTTTTACTATCCTTTAGATATCAGTAATTTATGTACAGTGCATGCATTAAAATAATGTCCTATTGCTGTCTTCCGCCGTTCCCAGCGATTCTCCAGTCCGCTCCTTGACCATGAGACCGCAGTGGTGAATAGCTGACTCACTACAGCATCTTCTGTGTGAACAGGAAGTCACTCTCTCAATAAAAATCTGAAAGACTCACAACAAGGCCCTCATAGACCTATGTTACAAGAGGAAGTAACGGTCCACAGTGAGAGCCGACAAGAAAGAGCTGCGGTCACATGAGGGATTAGAGCAGCGCTGGGAATAGCAGAAGACAGCGACTGGCAAGTATATTAATGCATGCACTGTACATACATAAATTATAGTTCATGAATAATGAAAAACAATTGGACTTTAAAGAGGACCTTTCATTGGATTTTTTAATTTAAAGGGGAAATCCAGGATGCACAAAAAAAAAAGTACCTAAGCACTAACAGGCAGGTAGTTACTACTTACCTGCCTGTTGTACATGGCGCCATTGTTCCCCGGCACAGACGCTCCTGCCAGTTACTTAGAAGCCTCTGCTGATGTCACGTCTACAGAGCAGAGGCATCTTTTCCGGTCCGCTCTGTAGACAGGGTGGGACTTCCGAGGTCATTCTGATTGACATCCAGATCCCCGCTGCCTAACTGGGGATCCCTCGGCTTACATTGCCCTTAGGTTTATTTCACCGATATATAAAACATATTCCTTGACTCAAATTGAAAAATGTAGGAAAAAATGAACAATCCAATTGCAATATATATATAAAATACATGCCCTGGGCGGTTTCAGGGTCAGGATGCAAGTCAATTGACCTCCATTGGTGCTTGGACTCCTTGGTGCTTTACTACTACACTACCCTAATCCAATGTTTCTCATCTCCTGTCCTGAAGTACCTTCAGCTTCAGGCCCATATCGTAGGGGTCGGAATTCCATTTTCTTGTTTTCTCTGCAAAGTAGAAGAAATTTGGTGGTCAAACATGCATGTTTGTTGCCAGGGGAGGGTAAGCAGCTAACAAATACATCTGGTAATTCGGGTTATGAAAAGGATCCAGCATCTTACAATGCCTTGTTTCCCTCAGTAGTACCATAGGAGCTTTCCCAGTGCCTACCGTGATGTGAGCACATCTCAACTGGGTAAAAATCATTATCACTAGAGTTGGTGCCAAGTTAGACACAAGTCCTATTCCAGTGGTCTGTGGCCGCTGAATAGGGGAGGGACTACCGCCTCTCATTTGCCAGCATCCACATTCTTGTTTTGATTAGCTGGCCTGTCGTGATGTCATTGCTACGGAGTGATGCCAGTGTGACGTCATGCCAGGCTTGGTAATCAAAAGAAGAGCTATGGATCATAGAATGTTAGAGTTGGAAGGGACTTCAAGGGTCATCGGGTCCAGCCCGATGATGGGATACAAGAGGCGAAACTGTTTCCTTGTCCAGTGGTCACAGATGGAGTGGGACAGATGAAGAAATTCACACCACCTCAGGTCTTTTCTTGATGAGAGATTTCCATATCATCACCATTTGGACGTGGCCTTCCTGCTAGTCTTTTTTGTCTTGACATATCCTGAGACGAATGGTATGAGAGGGCCCACTTGGAAAAAAACAAAAATGATTTTGTGATACTCTGTCCGAAGTCGTTTCTTCTACATGTATCTATATGTGGCCATGCAGTGGCCATAATGTCGGATTGAAATCTGGTGAGGATTTTACTAGAAAGAAAGTCTCCATAAATTATTGAATTTATCTTGTGAGTCTTTAATAAAATCCTAAGGGTGGACAACATGTACCTGAGGTCTGGTGATGAGAAACATTCTAGATGCCATATGTTCAGGTGCATCACTGTTTTTTACAGAAAAGTATGTGTGAACGAAACAAGTTTTAAAGTTTCCTTTTATTTGCAGAAAGTAGAAATCTAGAGAACCGTGACTCAAAGTTTATTAGAAAGTTGCAGTCTACCATAAGTCTACTCACATAGATGGACAAGAGCTTTTTACATTATGATACTGATTTCTAACTCCAGAAAGTTCTGCTAAAGTTTCACTGCCATGATCCATGACCAGGTAAGGCTACAGCCTCCAAAGCCATCACAAAGGGATGAAGTTCTTGCCTGCAAGATGAGATGGCCAACACTGTAACATGAGAAAGAACCTCCTGTCTAAGCACTCCAGCCTTCCTATATCCGCCATCAAGACTGTGAATGAGTCCTTCGAAAAGCTTTATCCAGTTGTCTACATTTGTTCTACACTATGGATTTTTCACTTGTTTGAAAATTTTTTTAAAAATACAACCTAACAAAAAACAAAATGGTAACATTTTTTAATTAGAAAAATAAAATCTCAACTTTTTTAAAGGGTATCTCCAACCTTTACATCTGAAATGACACTTTACATATAGATTCACCAGCACTAAAAGTTGATTCGGGTTGTATATAACTTTATTGTACTTTTTTACTGATCCCAAGCTACAGCCCGCCTTATTCTGTAGATCTGCATTCACAATTCTGGAAATTTCCCAATATTACTAAAGCTTTCTGAGGTTATTTACATTCTGGTAATCCTTCTCTATACACTTGATTGTGATATAAGAAAAGTTAACTTACTCCCCTGCATTGTTGGAGGGAGATCGGGAGGCCTCAAAACACAACAGATGGTGCTTCAAAGTTTGTGAACTCTTCAGAAGTTTTCCAGATTTTTGCATAAATTTTGACGTAAAACTACATCAGATTTTCATACAAATCCTAAAAGTAGATAGAGAGAATCAAACCAAACAAATGAGTCAAAAAATATTAGAATAAAAATAGAAAACAATTCAGCTCACCATTTATGTGTTAAAGTAAAAAAAAAAAAGCTGAAGCAGCACTCCGTAATGCAGAAACAAGGTGCCCTTTATTGGCCCATGTGGCGACATTTCGGTCCTAGGTGCAGACCTTTCTCAAGCACATGGACTTGAGAAAGGTCTGCACCTAGGACCGAAACGTCGCCACATGGGCCAATAAAGAGCACCTTGTTTCTGCATTATGGAGTGCTGCTTCAGCTTTTTTTTTACTTTATTCATAAAGTTTGGTATGTGCTTATGAAGCTCTGCACCCTTTTTTTTTTTACTGTGCTGTGCTACATTCTTTTTTTCCACTTATGTGTTAGAGATAAGTATCCCAGGAGACTTTCAGTGTAGACAGTCTGTGGTCTGGGTGTGGTGCATGGACTATACACTGGTCTGACTTCTAGGTCAAATACAGTTGTGTGAAAAAGTGTTTGCCCCTCCTTTAAATGTTTCAGATCACCAAACAAATTTATATATTAGGCAAAGATAACACAAGTAAACACAAAATGCAGTTTTTAAATAAAGGTCTTTATTATTAAGGGGAAAAGAAATCCAAACCTACAGGACCCTGCGTGAAAAAGTGATTGCCCCCTAAGACCCAATATCTGGTTGGGGCACCCTTAGCAGCAACAATTGCAATCAAACATTTGCAATAACTGGCAAAGAGTCTTTTACAACACTCTGGAGAAATTTTGGTCACTCATCTTTGCAGAATTTTTGTAATTCAGCCACATTGGAGTGTTTCGGAAAATTAACCACCTTTTCAAGGTCATGTCACAGCATCTCAATCAGATTAAGGTCAGGACTTTGACAAGGCCACTCTAAAGTCTTAATTTTGTTTTTGTTAAGCAGTTCAGAGGTGGACTTGCTTGTGTGTTTTGGTTCATTGTCCTGGAGCTTTGGATCTTTGGGTGTTGTTGTGGGGTCTTTTGTGACCTCTTGGATGAGTTGTTGCTGCGCTCTTGGGGTAATTTTGGTCACTCCTGGGAAAGTTCACCACTGTTCTATGTTATTATCGGGCAGGTCCTATTTAAGTGATTTCTTGATTGAGAACAGGTGTGGCAGTAATCAGGCCTGGATGTAGCAAAGGAATTTGATCTTAGCTTTGCCAAAGATGTGATAAACCACAGTTATTTTATGTTTTAAGGGGGGATCACTTTTTCACACAGGTCCCTGTAGGTTTGGATTTTCTTTTCCTTTAAAAATAAAGACCTTAATTTAAAAACTGCATTTTGTGATTACTTGTGCTATCTTTGTCTAAAATTTTAATTTATTGGGTGATCTGAAACACGTCAGTGTGACAAACATGCAAAAGAATAAGAAATCAAGAAGGGGGCAAACACTTTTTGACACAACTGTAGCTCTCAATGGTCCAAAAGGAGATGTTCTCCAGCACCAAAGGGAAATAGTTAAAAATTGAGAGAATGAGCACATATGAAAAAAAAAACATAATGCTTATGCATTTCGAATAGAAAATTCCTTAATCATAGCTATGATTAAGGGTTTTTCTACCTGAAATGCGTAAAATATTTGATTTTTTTAATGAAGGATTTTTGTACCTGAAATGTGTAGACATTAGGAGTTTTGCTTTTTTTTTTTTTTGCTTTTTTTAATATGTGCACATTCTCCCATTTATTTATCCTATATGATTAAAGTCTAAGCTTTAACTACTTCCCTTTTGTGCTGGAGAACATCCCTTTTAGATCAAAAATATTAGACATTGTCTTTTTAGTTGAGGAAGACTATCTGATTTCACATGTCTGTGAGCTGAAAAGGTATGTGAACTTTTGCTTTCAGCATCTGGTGCAGGAATAACTGGATATAAACATATCCACGTAGATTAGTCCTGCACATAGGTTTGGAGGAATTTTAGCCCATTCCTCCCTACAAAACAGCTTCAATCAGGGGTGGATTAAGGGTAGCCAGGACCCTGGGCTGTTCAGACACTGTGGGCCCCCCGGTCATGTGATGGGGTCATCATATACCTTAACCAGATTATTCCAGAAAAATAGTTGCTGTGTGAAACTATAACCTGTCAAACATCCATTGATCTAGTCAATTTACCCTTCAGTTCAGTATATAGTATACAGTGTATAGTGTCAGTGTATAGGTAACACTGACTCACCAGTGACGTCTCTAGGTGAAGTCCTTCATCTTTCATCCAGCACAGACCGCCATCTCTTCATTCAGCCAGGACTCGTCTCTGCAGGAAATAACACAGTTATCTCGAGCTCCGCTTGCAGAACACATTACTTAATTTTTCCCAACTTCTACATTACACCACATGAAGAAAAAGAGGCAACATAGTGTCACTCTGCACAGTAACAGGACCACCCCCCATTTAAAACAGTGTCCTCAAAAATAAAATAAATACATCACTTTAGTAATAATATCCCTTAATTAGCCCCTATGGTAATAATAATATCCCCCATCCTGGCCCCGTGTATCTCATTCCTGGCTTCAGCCATATGTTCTCCCATCCTGCCCTCATTAGTATCCATCCTGCCCCATATGATCTCCCCATCCTGCCCCATCAGTCTCCATCGTATCCATCCTGCCCCATGATCCTGCACGATTTGACTCCAATCCTGCCCCATGTCTTTCATTCTGCCCCATGTCTCCAATCATGCCTCGTATCTATATTCTGCCCATGTCTTCAGTCCTGCCCTCAGTGTGTCCAGCATCTCTGCCCCCAGTGTCCAGCATCTCTGCCCCCCAGTGTCCAGTATCTCTGCCCCCAGTGTGTCCAGTATCTCTGCCCCCAGTGTGTCCAGCATCTCTGCCCCCAATGTGTGCAGCATCCTGCCCCCAATGTGTCCAGCATCTCTGCCCCAGTGTGTCCAGCATGTTGCCCCCAGTGTGTCCAGCATTCTGCCCCAGTGTGTCCAGCATATTGCCCCCAGTGTGTCCAGCAATCTGCCCCAGTGTGTCCAGCATGTTGCCCCCAGTGTGTCCAGCATGTTGCCCCCAGTGTGTCCAGCATTCTGCCCCAGTGTCTCCAATATTACCCCTAGTGTGTCCAGCAATCTGCCCCAGTGTGTCCAGCATATTAACCCCAGTGTGTCCAGCAATCTGCCCCAGTATGTCCAGCATATTGCCCCAAAGTGTCCAGCAATCTGCCCCAGTGTCTGACTTCAGCATTGCCCCCAGTGTGTCCAGTATTGCCCCCAGTGTGTTCAGCAATCTGCCCCAGTGTGTCCAGCATTGCCCCCAGTGTGTCCAGCATATTACCCCCAGTGTGTCCAGCAATCTGCCCCAGTGTCTGACTCCAGCATATTGCCCCCAGTGTGTCCAGCAATCTGTCCCAGTGTGTCCAGCAATCTGCCCCAGTGTGTCCAATCCAGCATATTACCCCCAGTGTGTCCAGAAATCTGCCCCAGTATGTCCAGCAACCTGCCCCAGTGTCTGACTCCAGCAAATTGCCCCCAGTGTGTCCAGCAATCTGCCCCAGTGTATCCAGCATTGCCCCCCGACAGTGTGTCCAGCAACCTGCCCCAGTGTCTGACTCCAGCAAATTGCCCCCAGTGTGTCCAGCAATCTGCCCCAGTGTATCCAGCATTGCCCCCAGACAGCGTGTCCAGCAATCTGCCCCAGTGTGTCCAGCATTGCCCCCCGACAGTGTGTCCAGCAATCTGCCCCCGTGTCTCCAGCATTGCCCCCAATGTGTCTGACTCCAGCTATCTGCCCCAGTATGTCCAGCATATTGCCCCAGTGTGTCCAGCAATCTGCCCCAGTGTCTGACTCCAGCACATTGCCCCCAGTGTGTCCAGCAATCTGCCCTAGTGTGTCCAGCATATTGCCCACAGACAGTGTCCAGCATTCTGGCCCGCCCAGGATTGCCGTTCACAAAAAAAACACACAGAAAAAGAGTTCTCCTCACCTGACCTGCGCTCCAGCGGCGAGCTCCCTCCAGCAGCGCGCACTCGCCCACACGTCAATAGGTGAAACTGCCGCAGCGCCGGTAGGGGCCTGGTGAGCAGATGTGACGGGGCCCGATGCGGGCCCCCTCTGCCCACTGGGCCCATACGCCAGTAAAGGCAGTAATGCCCTGATGGCAGCGGGCAATCTGAGCGGTAGCCTAGGGCCCCCCCACACTACTGGGCCCTGGGCTACCGCCCAGATTGACCCCATTATGATCCGCCCCTGGCTTCAATTCTAATTCTGTTATATTGGTGACATATCTCCCATCACCTTCACGCATCAGGTCCCATTACAACATTTCTATAAGATTAAGGTTAGTACTGCCCCAGTGTGTCCAGCATTGCCTCCAGTGTGTCCAGCAATCTGCCCCAGTGTCTCCAGCATTGCCTCCAGTGTGTCCAGCAATCTGCCCTAGTGTGTCCAGCATATTACCCCCAGTGTGTCCAGCAATCTGCCCCAGTATGTCCAGCATATTGCCCCAGTGTGTCCAGCAATCTGCCCCCATGTCTGACTCCAGCATATTGCCCCCAGTGTGTCCAGCAATCTGCCCCAGTGTGTCCAGCAATCTGCCCCAGTGTGTCCAGTCCAGCATATTACCCCCAGTGTGTCCAGCAATCTGCCCCAGTATGTCCAGCAATCTGCCCCAGTGTCTGACTCCAGCATATTGCCCCCAGTGTGTCCAGCAATCTGCCCCAGTGTGTCCAGCATTGCCCCCAGACAGTGTCCAGCAATCTGCCCCAGTGTGTCCAGCATTGCCCCCAGTGCGTCCAGCAATCTGCCCCAGTGTTTCCAGCATTGCCCCCAGTGTGTCTGACTCCAGCAATCTGCCCCAGTATGTCCAGCAATCTGCCCCAGTGTCTGACTCCAGCATATTGCCTCCAGTGTGTCCAGCAATCTGCCCCAGTGCGTCCAGCATATTGCCCACAGACAGTGTCCAGCATTCCGGCCCGCCCGGGCCCCCCGGATTGCCATTTGCAAAAAACAAACAAAAAAAAACTAGTTCTCCTCACCTGACCTGCGCTCCAGCGGCGAGCTCCCTCCAGCAGCGCACACTCGCCAGCGACTGACAATGACGTCAGACGCCAGCGACGTGTGTGCTGCGCCTGCGGCCGACTTCAGTTGCCAGCCTCCAATTAGCTGGTGGCTGTTGTTAACTATTGCCGTGCGGGCGCGCGCCCACACATCAATAGGTGAAACTGCCGCAGCGCCGATAGGGGCCCGGTGAGCAGATGAGATGTGGGCCCCCTCTGCTCACCGGGCCCATACGCCAGTCACTGTGTCAGCGCCGGCCGGCCATAAAGCAAAGCACAGCGGTGACGTCACCGCTGCTTTACGGCCGGCGCTGACACAGTGCAGGGAAAGCTCTCGGCAGCAGCGCGTGCATTAGCAGCGCTCCTGCCGAAAGCAGTTTTAACCCTGTGGACGCCTGGGACGTGACAGACATCGGAATGTGAGTATGTACTGTTTGTTTTTTTTTACTTTTACAATGGTAACCAGGGTAAATATCGGGTTACTAAGCGCGGCCCTGCGCTTAGTAACCCGATATTTACCCTGGTTACCCGGGGACTTCGGCATTGTTGAAGACAGTTTCAACGATGCCGAAGTCTTTCCCCTGATCGTTGGTCGCTGGAGAGAGCTGTCTGTGTGACAGCTCCCCAGCGACCACACAACGACTTACCAACGATCACGGCCAGGTCGTATCGCTAGCCGTGATCGTTGGTAAGTCGTTTAGTGTAACGGTACCTTTAGCCTTCTAGCTTGTCCACGTGACCTTTAGCTAACTGCGGACTGGCATCAATAATCTTTTTGGAGAGCAGTGGCTTTGTCCTTCCTATCGTGCCATTTACAACATTGTTGTTCAGTGTACTCCTGATGGTGGACTCATGAACATTAACATTAGCTAATATGAGAGACCTTTAGTTTATTAGAAGTTAGCATGGGCTCCTTTGTGACCTAGTGGACTATTATACGCCTTACTCTTGGAGTGATGCTTGTTGGTCGTCCACTCCTTGTGGGGGTAATAATGGTCTGAAATTTTCTACATTTGTACACAATCTTTCTGATTGTGAACTGCTGATGCCCAAAGTCTTTAGAGACAGTTTTGTAAACTTTTCCAGCCTAATCAACATCAACAACTCTACTTCTGAGGTCCTCAGACATCTCCATTGTTCGAGCCATGACACACTTTCAT